>NC_086448.1:634630937-635230937 GCF_028390025.1 Pseudophryne corroboree
CATAATGGGGCTGATGTAGAGCTGAACACAAATAGCTATCGATGTGCCTGCTATGAAGCTAAATGCATATATATGCCAGTATGCTCAGTTGTACACATCTTTGTGGTGCACCAGCCCCCTGTCCATTCACTTGAGTTGACAGTTGTCATCACATTCGTAACAGGGGCGTGTGACTGGTACTAACGCTGGCATGGTAGTACCTATATTAGGCTTGAAGGGTGTCTAGAACAGCACCTTACTGCCCAGAGAGTTGCCCTGTAGCATGCATCAGGTGCTCAGTTTCTAAGCGGTCTACTCATGAAGCAGTGAAAAGAGTGAAGAAACCAAGTAGTGGAGAAGTTGCCCATGGCAACCAATCAGCATCTTCCTTACATTTTATAGAATTCACTTGATAAAGGCTTCCTTCAAAGCAGATTGGCTGTTATGGGCAACTTCTCCACTGGTTCTTTTCTCCACTCTTTGTCACTGCTTCACGAATGGGACCCTCTGTCCCTGCTGCAGCACTGGGTATCATCATCATTATTATTGCACTCTTGTACCACATTATACTCAATGCCAGTTGTGTCAACACCAGTGGCGGATCTGGGGGAAGGGGCAATAGCAAACACCCCTTTTCCCGTTGAAGCAGTGGAGCCCGTGCTTCGGATCTGTGTTTGCCCCCTCCCTGGGTCCGCCGCTGGTTGACACACCCTCACTGAACTTTACCAACATGAAAAATCCCAGTTATGGCTGACTGTAGTTCTGCTTCTCTTGTCACAAATGGAAAAGTGATTGAGATGCATATAACTTGTACGCACTTGGGTACGCTTGTGTCCAGATCATGTGAAAACAGATGACAAGTTAAGACAGTCAAAACTACATTAGCCCCAATATACTCTATAAACTAGTACAGCTAGCTGTCATGAAAAAAAACCCAACTAAAATTAAAATAAATAAATATATATATATATATATATATATATCATGTAGATGGCGGCACTCAAAGGACTTGTTAGTTGCGGTAAATATAGGTGACCAACACCATATAATGCTGTTAACGTTTCAGTTTAATAAATAAACTTTTGTCAGAAAGTTTATTTATTAAACTGAAACGTTAACAGCATTATGCTGCTGCTTGCACTCCCTTCTTTCATCTTCATAACTAAGCTCAGCTCATTTTCCTAAATATCTGTAACAGAAATTACTGAATTGCTGAAGGATATCCTCATAAGTGAGGCTTCATTTGTAAGTGTCTTCCTTTTGTACACAAATGGATATGTATGTGTTCTGCCTAAAATTATTTCCTGCAATAAAAACGTGTTTATCCAAAGACATTGGCATTACACCATATATCATGCAGCTCACATGAAACGCAATATCATTGCAGTGATGTACCATTTCAGCAGTACACCCTTTATAGACCTGATGGGGGTAATTCGGGTGCAGTTACACCTGAGACCTTTGACGCAAAGCACCAATTTTCGGCACTTTTCCCATGTGCAGGACCCATTCTGTGTGTGTGAATGGGTCCTGCGGCATTGGACGCAGGACGGCATCAAACTGTCATTGATTGGGGAAGAGGCCAGGCATTTCCATCGTAGGAACAAGATTTCCTGGCCTCTGCAATGGGCGGCTTGCGTGGCATCATGGGTGCTGCAAGCCGCCCGATGGTGGGCGCTTTGATCCGATGCTGGGTCCGAGGACACAGGTCAAATAATTACTACTGCAGAAGGCATCTGCATGCAATAGATGCCTCCTGCTGTATCTAGCTACAGGTTGGATATGGGTGACCGGCGATTGGGATACTGCCGGTCACCATACTGACGCCGGGATACCGGGGATTAGAATGCCGGCGTGGGGGAGAGGGGGGGGGCGGAGCGCAACAAAGCCCCTTGTGGGCTTGCTGTGCTCGCCACGCTGAGGTGGCGCTTGCCACAGGTTCTATTTCCACTTTATGGGTGTCATGGACACCCACGAGGAGGAATAGTCCCAGTCAGTCGGCATGGCAACTCTCAGGATTTTGAGGCAGCGGGATGTAGACGTAGGTATTGTCACCGCCGGTCACATATCTACATCCCCTAGATGCAGCACGGTAGCAGCAGTGATAGCTAACCCAGCCATACCTGAATGATCCCAGTATGTGGCAGTTAGGTATACTCATACTGAGAGGTAATAAAAATGCAGTTATACACTACATGGCACTGATAAAGTATGTCATTTAGGATGTTCCCGCAACTAAGTTATCCGTAACTGGTTTTGGTACTGTACTGTATATTAGGTTGACAATGATGAAATGTCGACGTAGTCAGAATTTTAGACTGTGGTTTTTAAGGTAAGTATATCCACAACCCCTAACCGTAATTCCTAAAGACTAACTCTTATCCTTATGCTAGTGTCCTCATTTCATATGACGTCCTTCTGCCCATGTCAACATCATAAATGTGAACATTCTTGAGTCAACATTGTACCTGTCGATAATCTGTCCACATGCCTCTGTAACCAGGGCTGTAACTAGCAATAATAATCTCCCTCTTTAAAGCATAATCATAAAACAGAGGCCAAAGCAGGGGTAATGGCGAGGGGCGGCCTAATAAAGAGAATGACTTCCAGTATGATGGCATTATTACATTGCAGACAGTATGCCTGGTGGTGAGTACAAGACGTTATAAATAGGATGGGTATTTATTTCTGTTGTGTTTAGATAGGATGATGGAGTATAAGCATTCAGTGAATTTCCATGAACAGAACTGTATACAGTATATGTATATGAGATACTGTAGCTAGATATTTTTCGGCCAGCTCAGTGTCATTTTGCATTATTAGTCGTTGTCTGTATTTTTCCATAGAATGAAGTAAGGATACCAGTAAGTGTGGGCAAATCAAATCTCAACTTGTTTCATATTATTTTGAAATACATTAACCCAGAAGTGGATCCAATAACTGGACGTATTACTGTCCACAGATCTCGCTCAAGCAAAGGTGAGCATAGCATTATACTACTATAATACAGAAGTGACACGATTATGTGTAAAGTGTCCTCTATAATATATTCTTATATTTAGAGAGTAGTGATGTCACACTAGGTTGGAAATTGTATTTTAATGATATGTATAATTGTCAGTGAAGGTAAAACATACCTGGCTATGAGGATCACTTTATACTAACAAATTGGTTTGTCTCAAATTGATGTTTTACATGGAATAAACTGTAAAAATGACCTCTTTGGTGGCTCCTAATATCCTTACATTTTATAATAGATGCTACATTATTCCTACTATAATTTTAGTGTATAAAGTGTGTCCATGTATAAAGAACTGCTAACGTTACAGTAGCCTTATCTTTAGCTACCATTGACAACACTAGTCATCAAGGATGATAATATATTTCACTGTGGTGACCATGTTATGACATTGCTCATCCACAACAAGCGTTTCTAAAGATATTATACTTCACTTTTGTTCACAGAATGTTAACAATTCTTACAGCCTCTTTTCTCTGACGTCCTAAGTGGATGCTGGGGACTCCGTCAGGACCATGGGGAATAGCGGCTCCGCAGGAGACAGGGCACAAAAATAAAGCTTTAGGATCAGGTGGTGTGCACTGGCTCCTCCCCCTATGACCCTCCTCCAAGCCTCAGTTAGGTTTTTGTGCCCGTCCGAGCAGGGTGCAATCTAGGTGGCTCTCTTAAGGAGCTGCTTAGAAAAAGTTTTTAGGTTTTTTATGTTCAGTGAGTCCTGCTGGCAACAGGCTCACTGCATCGAGGGACTTAGGGGAGAGAAGTTCAACTCACCTGCGTGCAGGATGGATTGGCTTCTTAGGCTACTGGACACCATTAGCTCCAGAGGGAGTCGGAACACAGGTCTCACCCTGGGGTTCGTCCCGGAGCCGCGCCGCCGACCCCCCTTGCAGATGCTGAAGATTGAAGGTCCAGAAACCGGCGGCAGAAGGCTTTTCAGTCTTCATGAAGGTAGCGCACAGCACTGCAGCTGTGCGCCATTGTTGTCACACACTTCACACCATAGGTCACGGAGGGTGCAGGGCGCTGCTGGGGGCGCCCTGGGCAGCAATGTATAATACCTTTTATGGCTAAAAAATACATCACATATAGCCCTTGAGGCTATATGGATGTATTAAACCCATGCCAGATATCTCAAACTCCGGGAGGAAAGCCCGCCGGAATAGGGGGCGGGGCTTATTCTCCTCAGCACACAGCGCCATTTTCCTGCTCAGCTCCGCTGTGAGGAAGGCTCCCAGGACTCTCCCCTGCACTGCACTACAGAAACAGGGTAAAACAGAGAGGGGGGGCACTTTTTTTGGCGATATTTTATATATTTAAGCTGCTATAAGGATACAACACTTATATAAGGTTGTTCCCATATATATTATAGCGCTTGGGTGTGTGCTGGCAAACTCTCCCTCTGTCTCCCCAAAGGGCTAGTGGGGTCCTGTCTTCGATAAGAGCATTCCCTGTGTGTCTGCTGTGTGTCGGTACGTGTGTGTCGACATGTATGAGGACGATGTTGGTGTGGAGGCAGAGCAATTGCCGATAATGGTGATGTCACCCCCCAGGGAGTCGACACCGGAATGGATGGCTTTGTTTATGGAATTACGTGATAATGTCAGCACATTACAAAAATCAGTTGACGACATGAGACGGCCGGAAAACCAGTTGGTACCTGCCCAGGCGTCTCAGACACCGTCAGGGGCTGTAAAACGCCCTTTACCTCAGTCGGTCGACACAGACCCAGACACGGACACTGAATCTAGTGTCGACGGTGAAGAAACAAACGTATTTTCAAGTAGGGCCACACGTTATATGATCACGGCAATGAAGGAGGCTTTGCATATCTCTGATACTGCAAGTACCACAAAAAGGGGTATTATGTGGGGGGTGAAAAAACTACCTGTAGTTTTTCCTGAATCAGAGGAATTGAATGATGTATGTGATGAAGCGTGGGTTAACCCAGATAGAAAAGTGCTAATTTCAAAAAAGTTATTGGCATTATACCCTTTCCCGCCAGAGGTTAGGGCGCGCTGGGAAACACCCCCTAGGGTGGATAAGGCGCTCACACGCTTATCAAAACAAGTGGCGTTACCGTCTCCTGATACGGCCGCCCTCAAGGATCCAGCTGATAGGAGGCTGGAAACTACCCTAAAAAGTATATACACACATACTGGTGTTATACTGCGACCAGCCATCGCCTCAGCCTGGATGTGCAGTGCTGGGGTGGTCTGGTCGGATTCCCTGACTGAAAATATTGATACCCTGGATAGGGACAGTATTTTATTGACTATAGAGCAATTAAAGGATGCTTTTCTTTATATGCGAGATGCTCAGAGGGATATTTGCACTCTGGCATCGAGAGTAAATGCGATGTCCATATCTGCCAGAAGAAGTTTATGGACGCGACAGTGGTCAGGTGATGCGGATTCTAAACGACATATGGAAGTATTGCCGTATAAAGGGGAGGAATTATTTGGCGTCGGTCTATCGGATCTGGTGGCCACGGCAACTGCCGGAAAATCCACCTTTTTACCTCAGACCCCCTCCCAACAGAAAAAGACACCGTCTTTTCAGCCGCAGTCCTTTCGGTCCTATAAGAACAAGCGGGCAAAAGGACAGTCATATCTGCCCCGGGGCAGAGGAAGGGGTAAGAGAGGACAGCAAGCAGCCCCTGCCCAGGAACAGAAGCCCTCCCAGGGTTCTGCAAAGCCCTCAGCATGACGCTGGGGCTTTACAAGCGGACTCAGGAGCGGTGGGGGGTCGACTCAAGAATTTCAGCGCACAGTGGGCTTGCTCACAGGTGGACCCCTGGATCCTGCAGGTAGTATCTCAGGGTTACAGGTTGGAATTCGAGAAGTCTCCCCCTCGCCGGTTCCTAAAGTCTGCTTTGCCAACGTCTCCCTCAGACAGGGCGACGGTATTGGAAGCCATTCACAAGCTATTTCTCAGCAGGTGATAGTCAAGGTACCCCTCCTACAACAAGGAAAAGGGTATTACTCCACGCTATTTGTGGTACCGAAGCCGGACGGCTCGGTAAGACCTATTCTAAATCTGAAATCTTTGAACCTGTACATACAGAAATTCAAATTCAAGATGGAGTCACTCAGAGCAGTGATAGCGAATCTGGAAGAAGGGGACTTTATGGTGTCCCTGGACATAAAGGATGCTTACCTGCATGTCCCAATTTGCCCTTCACATCAAGGGTACCTCAGGTTCGTGGTGCAAAACTGTCATTATCAGTTTCAGACGCTGCCGTTTGGATTGTCCACGGCACCTCGGGTCTTTACCAAGGTAATGGCCGAAATGATGATTCTTCTTCGAAGAAGAGGCGTATTAATTATCCCTTACTTGGACGATCTCCTGATAAGGGCAAGGTCCAGAGAACAGCTGGAGGACGGAGTAGCACTAACCCAATTAGTGCTGCAACAACACGGGTGGATTCTGAATTTTCCAAAATCTCAGTTGACACCGACAACACGTCTGCTGTTCCTGGGAATGATTCTGGACACGGTTCAGAAAAAGGTGTTTCTTCCGGAGGAGAAAGCCAAGGAGTTATCCAAACTTGTCAGGAACCTCCTAAAACCAGGAAAAGTGTCTGTGCATCAATGCACAAGAGTCCTGGGAAAGATGGTGGCTTCTTACGAAGCGATTCCATTCGGCAGATTCCACGCACAAACTTTTCAGTGGGATCTGTTGGACAAATGGTCCGGATCGCATCTGCAGATGCACCAGCGGATAACCTTATCACCACGGACAAGGGTGTCACTTCTGTGGTGGTTGCAGAGTGCTCATCTGTTAGAGGGCATCAGATTCGGCATACAGGACTGGGTCCTGGTGACCACGGATGCCAGTCTGAGAGGCTGGGGAGCGGTCACACAGGGAAGAAACTTCCAGGGAGTATGGTCAAGCCTGGAGATGTCTTTTCACATAAATATACTGGAGCTAAGAGCGATTTACAATGCTCTAAGTCTGGCAAAACCCCTGCTTCAGGGTCAGCCGGTGTTGATCCAGTCGGACAACATCACGGCAGTCGCCCACGTAAACAGACAGGGCGGCACAAGAAGCAGGACAGCAATGGCAGAAGCTGCAAGGATTCTTCGCTGGGCGGAAGATCATGTGATAGCACTGTCAGCAGTGTTCATTCCGGGAGTGGACAACTGGGAAGCAGACTTCCTCAGCAGACACGATCTACACCCGGGAGAGTGGGGACTTCATCCAGAAGTCTTCCACATGATTGTGAACCGTTGGGAAAAACCAAAGGTGGATATGATGGCGTCCCGCCTCAACAAAAAACTGGACAGGTATTGCGCCAGGTCAAGAGACCCTCAGGCAATAGCTGTGGACGCTCTGGTAACACCGTGGGTGTTCCAGTCAGTGTATGTGTTCCCTCCTCTGCCTCTCATACCAAAAGTACTGAGAATTATACGGCAAAGGGGAGTAAGAACGATACTCGTGGCTCCGGATTGGCCAAGAAGAACTTGGTACCCGGAACTTCAAGAGATGCTCACGGAGGATCCGTGGCCTCTACCTCTAAGACGGGACCTGCTTCAGCAGGGACCGTGTCTATTCCAAGACTTACCGCGGCTGCGTTTGACGGCATGGCGGTTGAACGCCGAATTCTAAGGGAAAAAGGCATTCCGGAAGAGGTCATTCCTACACTGGTAAAAGCCAGGAAGGAGGTGACTGCACAACATTATCACCACATTTGGAGAAAATATGTTGCGTGGTGTGAGGCCAGGAAGGCCCCCACGGAGGAATTTCAACTGGGTCGATTCCTACATTTCCTGCAAACAGGATTGTCTATGGGCCTCAAATTGGGGTCCATTAAGGTTCAAATTTCGGCCCTGTCGATTTTCTTCCAGAAAGAATTGGCTTCAGTTCCTGAAGTCCAGACTTTTGTAAAAGGAGTACTACATATACAGCCCCCGTTTGTGCCCCCAGTGGCACCGTGGGATCTTAATGTAGTTTTGGATTTTCTCAAATCCCATTGGTTTGAGCCACTCAAATCGGTGGAGTTGAAATATCTTACATGGAAAGTAACCATGCTACTGGCCCTGGCTTCAGCCAGGAGAGTATCAGAATTAGCGGCTTTATCATATAAGAGCCCATATCTGATTTTCCATTCGGACAGGGCAGAACTGCGGACGCGTCCTCATTTTCTGCCTAAGGTGGTGTCAGCGTTTCACCTGAACCAGCCTATTGTGGTGCCTGCGGCTACTAACGATTTGGAGGATTCCAAGTTGTTGGACGTGGTCCGGGCATTGAAAATATATATTTCAAGAACGGCTGGAGTCAGAAAGTCTGACTCGCTGTTTATATTGTATGCACCCAACAAGCTGGGTGCTCCTGCTTCTAAGCAGACGATTGCTCGTTGGATTTGTAGCACAATTCAACTTGCACATTCTGTGGCAGGCTTGCCACAACCAAAATCTGTCAAGGCCCATTCCACAAGGAAAGTGGGCTCATCCTGGGCGGCTGCCCGGGGGGTCTCGGCATTACAACTCTGCCGAGCAGCTACGTGGTCGGGGGAGAACACGTTTGTAAAATTCTACAAATTTGATACCCTGGCTAAAGAGGACCTGGAGTTCTCTCATTCGGTGCTGCAGAGTCATCCGCACTCTCCCGCCCGTTTGGGAGCTTTGGTATAATCCCCATGGTCCTGACGGAGTCCCCAGCATCCACTTAGGACGTCAGAGAAAATAAGATTTTACTTACCGATAAATCTATTTCTCGTAGTCCGTAGTGGATGCTGGGCGCCCATCCCAAGTGCGGATTGTCTGCAATACTTGTACATAGTTATTGTTACAAAAAAATCGGGTTGTTATTGTTGTGAGCCGTCTGTTCAGAGGCTCCTACGTTTGTCATACTGTTAACTGGGTTCAGATCACAAGTTGTACGGTGTGATTGGTGTGGCTGGTATGAGTCTTACCCGGGATTCAATATCCTTCCTTATTGTGTACGCTCGTCCGGGCACAGTATCCTAACTGAGGCTTGGAGGAGGGTCATAGGGGGAGGAGCCAGTGCACACCACCTGATCCTAAAGCTTTATTTTTGTGCCCTGTCTCCTGCGGAGCCGCTATTCCCCATGGTCCTGACGGAGTCCCCAGCATCCACTACGGACTACGAGAAATAGATTTATCGGTAAGTAAAATCTTATTTTCCTTCATTTCTGTATTTCTGCTTCAATTTTTACCTTAGATTAATATTATGCTGCACACAAAAATACACACAAGTCACAGCCCATCTAAGACATAGCATCCAGTTATCTAATCCTCTCATGTGTGTCAGATTGACAGCTTTCAGTTTTCTCATTCAAAAAATAAATAAATAAAATGCATAATTACAATAAAAAAAAATTAGCATTTACACAGTAGTAATTAAATACATTAATGTTTACATTTCTTTGTCATAAAATACTAATTCATCACAAGAAATAATGAACCATGAACTGTACAATATAACGATAGATTAAGACACAGAGTTTAGTGACTTGTATAGAAGTTCTCAATTGTGATTTTATATCACCATTGAATGGTTACATCTCTTATCCTCAGATATTGTTATTTATTAATAAATCATTTTCTGTGGCTCACGTTACATTAATAGAATAATTTACATATGTTGTATTTTTCACAGTTTGATGTCACATTGTAGGGCTCCCACTGCACATTCTGACACACAATATCCCCAATTCACATTAGGACATACAGTGTCTCCAGTTCATATTATGCCACATTACAGTGCCCCCTGCTCATACTGTGCCACATTAGAGTGCCCACCAGTTCATATTATGTCACACTATAGTGCTTCCATTTCATATTGTGCCACTTTAAAGTGACCCAGTTCTTTATTATGTAACATTATAACGCCTTCCACATTACAATGATCAGATTATGACCCATTACAGTACATTGCCCTCCAGTTTATATAGTCAGCATTACAGTTATCTCCAGTTCATATTATGCCTTATCACAGGCCCCCTTACCATTATAACATCCGCTATACACACCTCTCCCTGAAAATGTAATGTAACACAATTCATGCTTAGCAATGGATCAGACCCAATTGCATAGCAGGCCAATCTGGGAAATTGGTATGCAAATTTTTACCTGGGTCCAGGCCCCCCTAAGCCTCTGGGCCCCATAGCAATGGCACCCCTTGCACCCACTATAGTTGTGCCCATGGACTTTAGGCAAGATACTGATTTTGTTTCCCACCCTTCTAATCCAACCATACCAAAATGGCTATCTCATGGCACCTCTCCACCATATACCTGTGTAAACAGTGCTTTCCCTATACATGTTCTCAACATTAATTTTCAGTTTTCTTACTTATATTGTACATTATGAAACATATATGGCTGTAGACATGCTGTCAAATCATTCAGGCAGCTTTATACTGTATATAATACAACCCCCTCCACGTGACATAAATTATTCCCTGTACTATACCTTAACCCCAAACACGCACCTGCATCCACATGACATTAATTCATATACAAACACACGCAAATGCACACCTGCCCCTGTGTAACACCTTAACCCCCCCCCCCCCCAACACACGCACACACACACACCGCCCAAAGACACTACTAAACACTTCTAAAAAAATGTACACTTAATTATGGAGAGGGAATGAGGGGAGGTAGGAGGCAGGGGGAGAAGGGAGAGAAGAACATGGGGTTGTAGAACAATGGTGCTTGGTCAAGGAAGAGATCCAGTCACCAGGTCGCAGACCATTTATCCCCCTTGGTTCATTAGTAACCTAAGCCTTGGTTATCCCATAGCCGTCCCACATTTAGGATCCACTACTAGTCTAAAGGGAGACCCCGTAGAAAAGAAGAGACTATGGTCAGATTACAGTAGTCCAATTTAAATGGATGAATCCTGAGAGAGTGGTTACATAGATATTGATTTGAAACATTTGCTGAAATAACGTTCAGTATACCCAGTACTGAGAAAGGAAAGGATTATAGCCTGCACATTTTTATTTTGCCTGTAATGTAATGTATACAAACAATAGTCTCTTGCTTGGCTCCCCAGAATTTTCAAGCAAATATCTTGTTTTTTCTAGGTTCATTAGATATCAAAGATATTGTGTTCCCTCCAAGCAAAGAGCCAGCTTTTCTGACAGTACCAGGAAACAGCTTTGCTGAGCCCTTCTCATTGGTCCCGGGAAACTGGATAATTACAGTGGTAGTGGAGGGAGTGCTCTTGGTAAGTTCATTGCTTTCAAACCATGTCCATTGCAATTCACATTAGATATTTTTACATACAGGTATTACACACATTTTTGGCAATTGCATCTGTTTTACACTGTTATACAATTTGTTGCGAACTTAGCGGTTCCTCTGCTTGCTATATATTTCATGTCTCCATGTCAGCACTTTTCAGTTGCTTTTGTGCAATGAATTATGGCCCTCATTCCGAGTTGTTCGCTCGCAAGCTGCTTTTAGCAGCTTTGCACACGCTAAGCCGCCGCCTACTGGGAGTGAATCTCAGCATAGTAAAATTGCGAACGAAAGATTCTCAAAATTGCGATTACACACCTCTTAGCAGTTTCTGAGTAGCTTCAAACTTACTCGGCATCTGCGATCAGTTCAGTGCTTGTCGTTCCTGGTTTGACGTCACAAACACACCCAGCGTTCGCCCAGACACTCCTCCGTTTCTCCAGCCACTCCCGCGTTTTTCCCAGAAACGGTAGCGTTTTTTCGCACACACCCATAAAACGGCCTGTTTCCGCCCAGAAACACCCACTTCCTGTTAATCACATTACGATCACCAGAACGAAGAAAAAACCGTGAGTAAAATTCCTAACTGCATAGCAAATTTACTTGGCGCAGTCGCACTGCGGACATTGCGCATTCGCGACTAATCGCTCTGTTGCGAAAAAAAAATAACGAGCGTACAACTCGGAATGACCCCCCATGTTTTACATGCACGCAGCCTCCAAATGACACATTGTGGCTGATTCTGAGCTGCACAGATCTCTCTTTAGATACAGTGAGATTTTGCACGCAGTGCATGTGCAGAAGCCTTATTATGCATTTATGTGTATGTTCTTCCTATTCTGAAATGGATGTAATTTGGCCGGATCTGTCTTTCTGGGAAATAGGGTGCTTTTTGGGCAGAAAATGTGCAGTGGCAAATTGCATGAAGCTACCGTGAATTGTGGGAGTAGTGTCAAAAGTTCCATATGATCTGAGTTATGCGTATGGACAAGGGAAGCCTGTTTCAGGTGGATCTCTTACACCAAATTCTGATACTAATGATGACTATTGCGGCAGCTGGTGTAAAATCCAAGGGAATTACTGGTTTCGATCCCCAGCAGTAGTTGTGCGGAGACTCACAGTACTGTATATGTCAGATTCTGGGTTTGTTTTGTACTCTACTGGGGCTTCTGGGCAGGACTGGTTAGAACTGAGTGTATGAAACTATGAGGTTGAATGATGCTTCTCCTCATTCATTACCACCCTCAGGATACTGAACAGAAAGGAGAACAGAGTAATGCCTAGAACACATGAGTACTTGAGGTGTGTGACACAGTGGGTATATTCAGTTAAGTATACACAATAGGGACATGTGCATCTGCTATGGCAGCATGAATAGATTGAGACAGTCAGTAGTAGCACACAGATGATTGCAGAAACTGCATGCAGCATGATAAATGCAGATAACACACTGTAGCTAGCAGTGCAGGTTGCAGATACAAGCACACTGGTGTAATAGGAGTGCTAGATTACAATAGGAAGAGACTGAGGAAGGATACTACTGCTGGGATGGTGTAGCACTGGACTGATTGCAGGTAATATTGTAGATGAAGCACTGCAGGAAACTGCAAAGAATTGGAACAAATACAGCAGGGCGCTTAGGAGTTGGAAAACGAATTTCTGACACAAGAACAAACTCCTTGAAGACAAGTTGTTCTGGTAATGAGAAAGTGCCTGGGAATGGTTTAAATAGGGTACTCTGAACCGTGATTGGATACTAAAATCATGTGACAACTAAAGCCTCTGTGAATGGCTGCAACAGAGTCAGCTGACCTTAGGCAAGATGGAGGCACCCATGCAGCACTAGACTGCGAGAACACTATGCCCTTAGGTTAGAACAAGGGCATCCTGAGAACACAGTAAATCAGCAGAGCAGGGTGTGGTGAGCGAGTTTAAGTACCCTTCGTGTGATAGTATTAAAACAGACTTCCGTGGCTTCCCACAACTGCAGCCATTTTGCATGCGACTCTGTGTCAGCCACAATGACTGTCAACAACTGTGACAAGAGCTTATCCAATTAACACATGCACACACCAAATACACGCTTACATTCACTCGAAACATGACCAGTATAAAAGTTGGCATACATACAGGTGTAGCAACACTCATCATGGCTGCCACTAGACGCGGGTGCGAATTGTTTACGTCTTAGTCGCACACTCTGCCATTAACATTTCATTAAGTGGAAAAAGTCACAGCCCAGCGTACTAAGGGGTCTATTTACTAAGCCTTGGATGGAGATAAAGTGGACGGAGGTAAAGTACCGGCCAATCAGCAACTACCTGGCATGTCACAGGCTGGGTTTGAAAAATGACAGTTAGGAGCTGGTTGGCTGGTACTTTATCTCCGTGCACTTTATCTCTATCTAAGGCTTAGTAAATAGACCCCTAAGTCACGGGTGCGACTAGGCGTGCTTGGAGTGCCTTGCAGCTGCTTTGCAGCCACGATGACTGTGGCAACATCTGTATAAATTAAATATTTGCTCAAAATAATTTGTGTTTATATTTTATAATATTAATAATAATAAACCATTGTAACATAATGTATTTGTAGGATTACCTTGTACTGCTCCCGAGTGATTACTATGAAGCCTCCATTTTACAGCTAAGAGTTACACAGCCATGCAATTATTTTGGACCAGTTGGTGAAAAGTACGTATGTGTAAGGAAGCCTCTAGCTGAAGTTTCTAGAGACCCCTTTCCAACACCATGCTTGCAGTTAGTTGATAGTATGAGTAGCATGTTTACTGATAGTAACATACATAGTAACATAGTAATTGAGGTTGAAAAGAGGCAAAATGCCCATCGTGTTCAACCTGTATTCTGTATTAAGTTGAGTTGATTTTACTGTACCTGCTGAAGAATGTTTTATGACTAGTTAACAACTATAAATCATGTTACACCCGAATTAACAACGTCAATATTATAAATGTTGTAACCTTGGATATCCTTTTCAATCAGAAATTCATCCAATACTTTTTTAAATGCATTTACAGAGTCCACCATTGCCATTTTCCCTGGCAAGGAATTCCAAATCCTTATTGCTCTAACAGTAAAGAACCCTTTCCTCCGTTGCGTATGGAATTTTTTTCCCTCCAGCCTCAGCGAGTGCCCACGTGTCCTAAACAGAGTTCTTTTAATAAATAATTCCTCTGATAACTCCTTGTAGTGCCCCCTTTACATATTTGAAGACGTTAATAATGTCTCCTCTTAGACGTCTGTTTT
This sequence comes from Pseudophryne corroboree, assembly GCF_028390025.1. NCBI lineage: Eukaryota > Metazoa > Chordata > Amphibia > Anura > Myobatrachidae > Pseudophryne > Pseudophryne corroboree. The sequence goes on from NC_086448.1 coordinate 634,645,414, forward strand.
CTAGCGTATACATATTCAACCTAGTAAGCCTTTCCTTGTAATCCAGTACCTCTAGCCCTTTAATCAATTTAGTAGCTCGCCTTTGAACCCTTTCGAGTTCACTGATATATTTTTTATACAGTGGTGCCCAAAACTGAACACAATATTCCAGGTTTGGGCGTATCAATGATTTGTACAGCGGCATGATTACACTCTCGTCCCTTGTCTCAATACCCCGTTTTATGCACGCTAGCACCTTACTTGCCTTCTTTACTGCGCTTTGACATTGTATACGGTTATTAAGCCTATTATCAATGTGTACCCTCAAATCTATTTCCAAAACTGTCACCCCTAGACTTTCCCCGTTTAATATGTAGGATGGAAGTTAGTTTTTAGTCCCGAAATGCATAACTTTGCATTTTTCTGTATTGAACCTCATTCTCCATTTAGACGCCCAGATTTCAAGTTTAGATAAATCATTCTGCAGAGACTCCACATCTATTTTCTGAATTAATTACACTACACAGTTTAGTATCATCTGCAAAGATTGAAACTGTGCTTTCCAGGCTTAGATTTTCTTAAATCCCTACTAGGGAGGCCAATCCCGGGATTGGGATCGGCGGGATCCCGGGATTCTGGCCCAAAAATGCCGGGATTTGAATCCTGGGATTGGAGCCTCCAATCCCGGGTTTCACGGGATTGCATTGCGCATCTGCAGTGAGGGAGGGTGGGTGTAAGTAACACTTACAGTTAGGCGGGTGGCAGCCATGAACACAGACCATGGCGGCGGCATTTCAAATGTAACGCCGGCCGCCAGCCAATCACAGCTGGTGGACCGGTGGCCAATCAGGGAAGTGGCCGCAGCGGCTCCTGATTGGCAGCCGGACTGCCCGTTCTGACTGGCTGATGGCCAGCGCTACAATTTGAAAGGCCTCCGGCGCGTTCAGCGTGTCTTGTCCATGGCTGCCACCCGCCTAATAGTAAGTGTAGTATTACTGACACCCACCCTCCCTCACTGCAGCCTCCCTCCTGCTCCGCTTCCTACACCCTCCAACACTGCTCCCTAGTCACTTCACGACACCCACTATCCAGCGCTGCTCCCTACACTACACCCACTATCCAGCACTGCTCCCTACACTACACCCACTATCCAGCGCTGCTCCCTACACTACACCCACTATCCAGCGCTGCTCCCTACACTACACCCACTATCCAGCGCTGCTCCCTACACTACACCCACTATCCAGCACTGCCCCCTACACTACACCCACTATCCAGCGCTGCTCCCTACACTACACCCACTATCCAGCGCTGCTCCCTACACTACACCCACTATCCAGCGCTGCTCCCTACACTACACCCACTATCCAGCGCTGCTCCCTACACTACACCCACTATCCAGCGCTGCTCCCTACACTACACCCACTATTCAGCGCTGCCCCCTACACTACACCCACTATTCAGCGCTGCTCCCTACACTACACCCACTATCCAGCGCTGCCCCCTACACTACACCCACTATCCAGCGCTGCCCCCTACACTACACCCACCCTCCAGCGCAGCTCCCTACACTACACCCACTATCCAGTGCTGCCCCCTACACTACACCCACTATCCAGCGCTGCTCCCTACACTACACCCACTATTCAGCGCTGCTCCCTACACTATACCCACTATCCAGCGCTGCTCCCTACACTACACCCACTATTCAGCGCTGCCCCCTACACTACACCCACTATTCAGCGCTGCTCCCTACACTACACCCACTATCCAGCACTGCCCCCTACACTACACCCACTATCTAGCGCTGCCCCCTACACTACACCCACCCTCCAGCGCAGCTCCTTACAGCCTCCATGCTCCCTACACTCTTCTCCACTCCCCTCCACTCCCACTCTCCCTGCTCCCTACTGCAATCCCGGGAATCCCAGGATTGAGCGTTTTTCAATCCCGAATCCCGGGATTGAAAAAACGGCCTGGGATTGGCCTCCCTAGTCCCTACAAAACCTAGAAAAATAAATGTAATAAACAAACACGCCAGTAGAGGGCCTTACATGTCCATTTTAGCCACTGGCAGGCAATGATTTGTCATTTTCAGTAAGTATGTAAAATATTTTGTCATATGATACAGAATATACTATGTATTTATTTATTACTCAGCAGCACTTTACATTTGGGAGGTCAATTAATAAAACAAATCTGGGTATTAGCAGACAAGCAGAGGGCCTGTGTTCTCAAGTTTACAATCTATGGGGGTGATTCAGACCTGATCGCTGCTGTGAGTTTTTGCAGGTAGTAACTGTGCATGCGTCGGACAACACCAAAGGGCATTGACGGCCATCGACGGGTTGATGTGAGAAATCCGATTGCATGGGCATTCGCAAGAGGATTGACAGGAAGAAGCCGTTTGTGGGTGGGATTCCGCTGCCGGAATCCCGGCTTCGGTATGCTGACTGGCAGTCATGCTGACCGGCGGTCTCCCCCATAGGTATGCTGACCGGCGGACTCCCCCTGGAGGTGGCGACTATCCGAACGCATGTCAGCAAAGTTTGCAGCCCAGCGATCAGGTCTGAATCGCCCCCTATAGACGGCAATCTCTATGAAGTATGTAACGTGATGGATAATTTTGTGTATACAAAATATCTTTTATACTGCCACCAAAAACTCATAATGACAATCTTCAGATCATCTCATTTATTAATAATTAATCCATTTGAAAATAAATGATTCAACATTGCTTTATGTCAGGATCCATAGATTTGTTATGGCATTTACTCAAGTGGATAAATAGCCCACTCTCATACTTCTAGTTACTATGGAACAGATGTAGGAGGCTAATACCACTAATCTGAATGCTGGAATAATAAATATTCAGTATTATGGATTTCTAGTAGCAAACACCAGGACTGTCTTATTGATTATGGGAGTGCTGTGCCAGCCACACATCGGGGGACATTTACTAAGATGGGATTTCTATTTTAAGTAGAGATGTGCACTTGAAATTTTTCGGGTTTTGGTTTTGGGTTCGGTTCCGCGGCCGTGTTTTGGGTTCGACCGCGTTTTGGCAAAACCTCACCGAATTTTTTTTGTCGGATTCGGGTGTGTTTTGGATTCGGGTGTTTTTTTCAAAAAACCCTAAAAAACAGCTTAAATCATAGAATTTGGGGGTCATTTTGATCCCAAAGTATTATTAACCTCAAAAACCATAATTTCCACTCATTTTCAGTCTATTCTGAATACCTCACACCTCACAATATTATTTTTAGTCCTAAAATTTGCACCGAGGTAGCTGTGTGAGTAAGATAAGCGACCCTAGTGGCCGACACAAACACCGGGCCCATCTAGGAGTGGCACTGCAGTGTCACGCAGGATGGCCCTTCCAAAAAACACTCCCCAAACAGCACATGACGCAAAGAAAAAAAGAGGCGCAATGAGGTAGCTGTGTGAGTAAGATAAGCGACCCTAGTGGCCGACACAAACACCTGGCCCATCTAGGAGTGGCACTGCAGTGTCACGCAGGATGGCCCTTCCAAAAAACACTCCCCAAACAGCACATGACGCAAAGAAGAAAAAAAGAGGCGCAATGAGGTAGCTATGTGAGTAAGATAAGCGACCCTAGTGGCCGACACAAACACCGGGCCCATCTAGGAGTGGCACTGCAGTGTCACGCAGGATGGCCCTTCCAAAAAACACTCCCCAAACAGCACATGACGCAAAGAAAAAAAGAGGCGCAATGAGGTAGCTGTGTGAGTAAGATAAGCGACCCTAGTGGCCGACACAAACACCGGGCCCATCTAGGAGTGGCACTGCAGTGTCACGCAGGATGGCCCTTCCAAAAAACACTCCCCAAACAGCACATGACGCAAAGAAAAAAAGAGGCGCAATGAGGTAGCTGTGTGAGTAAGATAAGCGACCCTAGTGGCCGACACAAACACCGGGCCCATCTAGGAGTGGCACTGCAGTGTCACGCAGGATGGCCCTTCCAAAAAACACTCCCCAAACAGCACATGACGCAAAGAAAAAAAGAGGCGCAATGAGGTAGCTGTGTGAGTAAGATAAGCGACCCTAGTGGCCGACACAAACACCTGGCCCATCTAGGAGTGGCACTGCAGTGTCACGCAGGATGGCCCTTCCAAAAAACACTCCCCAAACAGCACATGACGCAAAGAAAAATTAAAGAAAAAAGAGGTGCAAGATGGAATTGTCCTTGGGCCCTCCCACCCACCCTTATGTTGTATAAACAGGACATGCACACTTTAACCAACCCATCATTTCAGTGACAGGGTCTGCCACACGACTGTGACTGAAATGACGGGTTGGTTTGGACCCCCACCAAAAAAGAAGCAATTAATCTCTCCTTGCACAAACTGGCTCTACAGAGGCAAGATGTCCACCTCATCATCATCCTCCGATATATCACCGTGTACATCCCCCTCCTCACAGATTATCAATTCGTCCCCACTGGAATCCACCATCTCAGCTCCCTGTGTACTTTGTGGAGGCAATTGCTGCTGGTCAATGTCTCCACGGAGGAATTGATTATAATTCATTTTAATGAACATCATCTTCTCCACATTTTCTGGAAGTAACCTCGTACGCCGATTGCTGACAAGGTGAGCGGCGGCACTAAACACTCTTTCGGAGTACACACTTGTGGGAGGGCAACTTAGGTAGAATAAAGCCAGTTTGTGCAAGGGCCTCCAAATTGGCTCTTTTTCCTGCCAGTATAAGTACGGACTGTGTGACGTGCCTACTTGGATGCGGTCACTCATATAATCCTCCACCATTCTTTCAATGGGGAGAGAATCATATGCAGTGACAGTAGACGACATGTCCGTAATCGTTGACAGGTCCTTCAGTCCGGACCAGATGTCAGCATCAGCAGTCGCTCCAGACTGCCCTGCATCACCGCCAGCGGTTGGGCTCGGAATTCTGAGCCTTTTCCTCGCACCCCCAGTTGCGGGAGAATGTGAAGGAGGAGATGTTGACAGGTCGCGTTCCGCTTGACTTGACAATTTTCTCACCAGCAGGTCTTTGAACCCCAGCAGACTTGTGTCTGCCGGAAAGAGAGATCCAAGGTAGGTTTTAAATCTTTTAAATCTAGGATCGAGCACGGTGGCCAAAATGTAGTGCTCTGATTTCAACAGATTGACCACCCGTGAATCCTTGTTAAGCGAATTAAGGGCTCCATCCACAAGTCCCACATGCCTAGCGGAATCGCTCCGTGTTAGCTCCTCCTTCAATGTCTCCAGCTTCTTCTGCAAAAGCCTGATGAGGGGAATGACCTGACTCAGGCTGGCAGTGTCTGAACTGACTTCACGTGTGGCAAGTTCAAAGGGCAGCAGAACCTTGCACAACGTTGAAATCATTCTCCACTGCGCTTGAGACAGGTGCATTCCACCTCCTATATCGTGCTGAATTGTATAGGCTTGAATGGCCTTTTGCTGCTCCTCCAACCTCTGAAGCATATATAGGGTTGAATTCCACCTCGTTACCACTTCTTGCTTCAGATGATGGCAGGGCAGGTTCAGGCGTTTTTGGTGTTGCTCCAGTCTTCTGTACGTGGTGCCTGTACGCCGAAAGTGTCCCGCAATTCTTCTGGCCACCGACAGCATCTCTTGCACGCCCCTGTCGTTTTTAAAAAAATTCTGCACCACCAAATTCAAGGTATGTGCAAAACATGGGACGTGCTGGAATTGCCCAGATTTAATGCACACACAATATTGCTGGCGTTGTCCGATGCCACAAATCCACAGGAGAGTCCAATTGGGGTAAGCCATTCCGCGATGATCTTCCTCAGTTGCCGTAAGAGGTTTTCAGCTGTGTGCGTATTCTGGAAACCGGTGATACAAAGCGTAGCCTGCCTAGGAAAGAGTTGGCGTTTGCGAGATGCTGCTACTGGTGCCGCCGCTGCTGTTCTTGCGGCGGGAGTCCATACATCTACCCAGTGGGCTGTCACAGTCATATAGTTCTGACCCTGCCCTGCTCCACTTGTCCACATGTCCGTGGTTAAGTGGACATTGGGTACAGCTGCATTTTTTAGGACACTGGTGACTCTTTTTCTGAGGTCTGTGTACATTTTCGGTATCGCCTGCCTAGAGAAATGGAACCTAGATGGTATTTGGTACCGGGGACACAGTACCTCCAACAAGTCTCTAGTTGGCTCTGCAGTAATGATGGATACCGGAACCACGTTTCTCACCACCCAGGATGCCAAGGCCTCAGTTATCCGCTTTGCAGCAGGATGACTGCTGTGATATTTCATCTTCCTCGCAAAGGACTGTTGGACAGTCAATTGCTTGGTGGAAGTAGTAAAAGTGGTCTTACGATTTCCCCTCTGGGATGACCATCGACTCCCAGCAGCAACAACAGCAGCGCCAGCAGCAGTAGGCGTTACACGCAAGGATGCATCGGAGGAATCCCAGGCAGGAGAGGAATCGTCAGAATTGCCAGTGACATGGCCTGCAGGACTATTGGCATTCCTGGGGAAGGAGGAAATTGACACTGAGGGAGTTAGTGGGGTGGTTTGCGTGAGCTTGGTTACAAGAGGAAGGGATTTACTGGTCAGTGGACTGCTTCCGCTGTCGCCCAAAGTTTTTGAACTTGTCACTGACTTATTATGAATGCGCTGCAGGTGACGTATAAGGGAGGATGTTCCGAGGTGGTTAACGTCCTTACCCCTACTTATTACAGCTTGACAAAGGCAACACACGGCTTGACAAATGTTGTCCGCATTTCTGTTGAAATACTTCCACACCGAAGAGCTGATTTTTTTGGTATTTTCACCAGGCATGTCAACGGCCATATTCCTCCCACGGACAACAGGTGTCTCCCCGGGTGCCTGACTTAACCACCTCACCATCAGAATCCTCCTTGTCAATTTCCTCCCCAGCGCCAGCAACACCCATATCCTCCTCATCCTGGTGTACTTCAACACTGACATCTTCAATCTGACTATCAGGAACTGGACTGCGGGTGCTCCTTCCAGCACTTGCAGGGGGCGTGCAAATGGTGGAAGGCGCATGCTCTTCACGTCCAGTGTTGGGAAGGTCAGGCATCGCAACCGACACAATTGGACTCTCCTTGTGGATTTGGGATTTCGAAGAACGCACAGTTCTTTGCGGTGCTTTTGCCAGCTTGAGTCTTTTCATTTTTCTAGCGAGAGGCTGAGTGCTTCCATCCTCATGTGAAGCTGAACCACTAGCCATGAACATAGGCCAGGGCCTCAGCCGTTCCTTGCCACTCCGTGTGGTAAATGGCATATTGGCAAGTTTACGCTTCTCCTCCGACAATTTTATTTTAGATTTTGGAGTCCTTTTTTTACTGATATTTGGTGTTTTGGATTTTACATGCTCTGTACTATGACATTGGGCATCGGCCTTGGCAGACGACGTTGCTGGCATTTCATCGTCTCGGCCATGACTAGTGGCAGCAGCTTCAGCACGAGGTGGAAGTGGATCTTGATCTTTCCCTAATTTTGGAACCTCAACATTTTTGTTCTCCATATTTTAAAAGGCACAACTAAAAGGCACCTCAGGTAAACAATGGAGATGGATGGATACTAGTATACTTATGGATGGACAAGCGACTGCCGACACAGAGGTAGCTACAGCCGTGGACTACCGTACTGTGTCTGCTGCTAATATAGACTGGATGATAATGAGATGAAATCAATATATATTATATCACACTAGTACTGCAGCCGGACAGGTAGATATATTTATTATGTAATGACTGATGACGGACCTGCTGGACACTGTCAGCTCAGCAGCACCGCAGACTGCTACAGTAAGCTACTATAGTAGTATGTATAAAGAAGAAAGAAAAAAAAAAAACACGGGTAGGTGGTATACAATTATGGATGGACGAGCGACTGCCGACACAGAGGTAGCTACAGCCGTGGACTACCGTACTGTGTCTGCTGCTAATATAGACTGGATGATAATGAGATGAAATCAATATATATTATATCACACTAGTACTGCAGCCGGACAGGTAGATATATTTATTATGTAATGACTGATGACGGACCTGCTGGACACAGTCAGCTCAGCAGCACCGCAGACTGCTACAGTAAGCTACTATAGTAGTATGTATAAAGAAGAAAGAAAAAAAAAAAACCACGGGTAGGTGGTATACAATTATGGATGGACGAGCGACTGCCGACACAGAGGTAGCTACAGCCGTGGACTACCGTACTGTGTCTGCTGCTAATATAGACTGGATGATAATGAGATGAAATCAATATATATATATATATATAATATCACTAGTACTGCAGCCGGACAGGTATATATATTTATTATGTAATGACTGATGACGGACCTGCTGGACACTGTCAGCTCAGCAGCACCGCAGACTGCTACAGTAAGCTACTATAGTAGTATGTATAAAGAAGAAAGAAAAAAAAAACCACGGGTAGGTGGTATACAATTATGGATGGACGAGCGACTGCCGACACAGAGGTAGCTACAGCCGTGGACTACCGTACTGTGTCTGCTGCTAATATAGACTGGATGATAATGAGATGAAATCAATATATATATATATATAATATCACTAGTACTGCAGCCGGACAGGTATATATATTTATTATGTAATGACTGATGACGGACCTGCTGGACACTGTCAGCTCAGCAGCACCGCAGACTGCTACAGTAAGCTACTATAGTAGTATGTATAAAGAAGAAAGAAAAAAAAAAAAACCACGGGTAGGTGGTATACAATTATGGATGGACGAGCGACTGCTGACACAGAGGTAGCTACAGCCGTGGACTACCGTACTGTGTCTGCTGCTAATATAGACTGGATGATAATGAGATGAAATCAATATATATATATATAATATCACTAGTACTGCAGCCGGACAGGTATATATATTTATTATGTAATGACTGATGACGGACCTGCTGGACACAGTCAGCTCAGCAGCACCGCAGACTGCTACAGTAAGCTACTATAGTAGTATGTATAAAGAAGAAAGAAAAAAAAAAAACCACGGGTAGGTGGTATACAATATTATATATATATTATATACAATTATATATATATATATATATATATATATATATATATATATATATATATATATTAAACTGGTGGTGACTGGTGGTCAGGTCACTGGTCACACTATCAGCAACTTGCAAGTAGTACTCCTAAGCAGACAATCACAATATATATTATACTGGTGGTCAGTGTGGTCACAATGGCAGTGTGGCACTCTGGCAGCAAAAGTGTGCACTGTACGTTATATGTACTCCTGAGTCCTGCTCTCAGACTCTAACTGCTCCCCACTGTCAGTGTCTCCCCCACAAGTCAGATAATATACAGTCACACTATCTATCACTTCAGCAAGTAACTAGTACTCCTCCTAATGCTCCCCAAAATTACTACTGTGTCTCTCTCTACTGTCTCACTCTCTTCTCTATAAACGGAGAGGACGCCAGCCACGTCCTCTCCCTATGAATCTCAATGCACGTGTGAAAATGGCGGCGACGCGCGGCTCCTTATATAGAATCTGAGTCTCGCGATAGAATCCGAGCCTCGCGAGAATCCGACAGCGGGATGATGACGTTCGGGCGCGCTCGGGTTAACCGAGCAAGGCGGGAAGATCCGAGTCGCTCGGACCCGTGTAAAAAAACATGAAGTTCGGGCGGGTTCGGATTCCGAGGAACCGAACCCGCTCATCCCTAATTTTAAGATGGGATGTTGCCCATAGCAACCAATCAGATTCCAGGTATTAGCTTCTAAGAGGTGCTATATAAATGAGAAGTAGAATCTGATTGGTTGTGTTGTGTACTGTGTCAGTCACAAGAGATCCAGAATTGCTTTTCACCTCAGGCTGAGTAGCTGAGTAATTTTAGAAAATGAAAGGGCTGTGTGTCTCATAAAGGGGCTGATTCAAAGTCATTAGCAACCGGTCACATCTGCAGCCACACTGTCTGCTGAAAATAATACAGATCTACGCAGCTGCTCCACCCGATACATCTGCTTGTGAGAGCAGCGGCCGTATGCTTGTGCGGGAAATCTCTGGATGTTTGCTTACACCTGTTTCTGCATAGGCCACAATTCCCTACAGTCACCAGTGACATACACCCACAGCAAACTAGTGCTATGTGATTTGGCTGACTGTTGTGCTGCTCTTACTTGCCCCGCAGATCCGCTGAGATGTGTGTGTCCACTTCAGATGGCCTCAGACGCTTCTGAATCAGACTCTAAATTAACTATTCACAACCATCAGTCTAACACAAATAGAGCTGTGTTAATCCGGTTTGTGAGTTTGCAAGTGAAGTACACAAATTAAGTTGTGACCTTTAAATCAGACCCCGCATTCATAGTCACAAGGCTCTGACATTGCATCTTCCATGAGGTTCTCTCATTATGCTTATTCTTGTTAGCTCAACATACTGTATATGAACATATCATCCATGCATGTTTGTCTTAATATAGGGGCAGATGTACTAAGCCATTGAGAGAGATAAACTACTTGCCAATCGGCTCCAAACTGCCATGTTACAGGCATTGGGGGAGATGTACTAAGCCATGGTGAGTGATAAAGTAGAGAGCTATAAACTACCAACCAACCAGCTTCTGACATTTTTCAAACACAGCCTGTAACTTGGCAGTTAGGAGCTGATTGGCTGGCACTTTATCTCTCTCAATTTTATCTCTCTCCAAGGTTTAGTTCATTTCCCCCTGGGTTTGAAAGATGAAGGTTTAGTACATCTGCCCCTGTAAAGAGTGTTTACACACTGTTCTAGGTGTACACGTTTTTTCACCTATCTCTTCTATTCCCAAGCTGTTTAGTGTATCAGCATTTGCCCATGGATAAGTTTGCGTGTGTCCGTGGTACTGAGATGGAGTATTTCAAACAGGAAGGGGTAAATCGGCCCATAATTGTTCAGCAGCCCAGTCTTGGATACCCATTCATGGCAGACATTTCCGGAAGAGAGGTAGGATGATCTTTTGTTTTTATCAATGTCCTAATTAAAATTCTGGCTCATATTTCCAGATGAAATGACTGTATATGACCATCAGGACAGGGTACAACTATGCTTATGTTTCAGCTAGTCAAGCATCATATAAACAATTTAGCTAATTAATAAGAATGTTTAGTGGGATTGAAGTTTGGCCGAATTATTTGATTTTGAAAAACAAATTTGAAAGGAATTCCCCTGAGATGTATGAATTGCTGGATACAGAGACATGACTTCCTAAACCTACGTATAAGATGTAAACCCATGCTGCCTACATTAAGCATGCTTTTAGAAATCCAAATTTGTCCCATAAAACTCAGCTTTGCTGCACTGCTCATGTAATATGCAACTGATTGTTCTTCAGAGGCAGATTTAAGGTGTGGAAGGCAAGTTGAATACAGTACAGACATGCACATGTAAGTCCAGCAGGAGAGTGTGGAGGTGGTCTAGGTATACTAAACATTTCCAGATTCATCTCTTGTGAGGCATAGCTATTGCAGATGCTCTCGCAGCCAGGGCACACTGGAACTTAGTCTCTCTCTTCCCCTATCCCAGGGCCATCTTAACAGCAGTGTAGGTCCCTGGGCAAAGCAATGCACTGGGGCCCCTACTCATCCTCCAGCGATGAGGGTGGGGGGTGCTATCTGCGGCAGCATTGATGTCCCGCGGGCGGTAGGGGGTGTTCTATCTTCTGCTCAGCATGTAGGACCTGGAGTAGTAATTTCTTCTTATTACTCCTTTACTGCACATATGGTGGGAGATGGGGTGGGGGGGAGAACACTAAACTGTAGAAGAGGACATTGGGCTGAATGAAGGGACCCCGGTATATGACTTCCAGCATGGAAGGGGGTGTTTAATACGCAGGGTAGGTGGATAGTGGAGGGGGCTTAATATTCTTGCATGACAGCAGATATCTCCAGTTCTTGGAAATAGATTTCCTTGCTTTCAATTGGATAAAAAATAGGGAGTCACACCTTTCAGGAGGTACTGAAGACTTGGGGATCTGGGTTCTGGAGCCAGAGCAATCCACCGACGAAAATATAAAATTGCAAATAAGGCGTGTGGAGCTGGAGCAGGGACCATCTGCTGGAAGGCTGATATCTCTGGTTCTGGGCATAGTAGAGATAAGCTGTCCACCGAAAGGGGAGAGTCCCAGCTTCTGGAGTATACCCTCAGAAAAACTCTAAGTCAGACAGAACCCGAGATATCTTGCTGGGAAGATATGTCAGGAGAATTAACAGGCTGGGATGGGGACCACTGCTTTGAAGTCAGATATCTCCGGTTCCCCAAGGCCAATTTAAAAAAATCTGGTACCCCTGAAAAAAGGGGGCCATCACATATCAGTCTAAGGTGGTCATTCCGAGTTGATCGCTAGCTGCATTCGTTCGCTGTGCAGCGATGAGGCAAAAAAAACGGCACTTCTGCGCATGCGGAGCAATGCGCACGCGGGAAGTAATATTACAGCGAACTATGTAGTTTCACACAGGGTCTAGCGAAGCTTTTCTGTCGCACTGCTGGCCGCAGAGTGATTGACATGAAGTGGGCGTTTCTGGGTGTCAACTGACCGTTTTCAGGGAGTGTTCGAAAAAACGCAGGCGTGCCAGGAAAAACGCAGGCGTGGCTGGATGAACACTGAGCGTGTTTGTGACGTCAAAACAGGAACTGAACAGTCTGAAGTCATCGCAAGCGCTGAGTAGGTATTGAGCTACTCTAAAACTGCACAAAAAAATTATGCCGCCGCTCTGCGATCCTTTCGTTCGCACTTCTGCTAAGCTAAAATACACTCCCAGTGGGAGGCGGCATAGCGTTTGCACGGCTGCTAAAAACTGCTAGCGAGCGAACAACTCGGAATGACCACCTAAGGCCCTTATACTACTGGGGCCCTTGGGCAACTGCCCATCGAGCCCATACAAAAAGATGCCCCCCCCTCCCCCGTTTTCGCTCCATCTCTTTCACCCTCTTCACTGTTCACAAGCTTTCTTCTCCCACCCCAAAAGACTTGCTCTGTCTTTCTCCATCTTCCAGTGATCACAGACTCAACCTATGGAGCCTGAGAAGCTCCCAGCAGCTGGGAGGAGTTAGGTAGTGAGATTGGAACCCATTTCCGTGGCATGGCAGCCTTGTTCGGTGGGAGGAGAAAAGAGACTGGTGTTGTGGGGGCTCATCATCAGACTGGGCACAACACCAGCTCTCTAGTTGTCATGCCTCTCTCCAGCTCTCTAGTGGACATGCGCTAGACGCATGCTGTAGCTCGCTATGTAATAGATATCACTTATATTGACAGACAGTAAGTAATAAACATATACATAACGTAACATGTACATTTGTGTCTGCAGGTGGAGTTACGTTTCAGAGTAAACATCCCTCGGGTTGGTTTTTATGTGCTAATATTTGAATATGTCAATGAAGACACTCAGCAACACTTTATTAATGTGATGACAAGCAATAACCCTACTGCTGCAGCCAGAGTCAGACTGTACAGCTGTAGATACAGGTACAGTGGTCCTTCTGTATCACATACCAGCTTATTGTAGCTTAGCATTTTTGTCCTCCATTAAATAAGAAAAAACAACCACATTATTATAGGATGGATAGGTGTAATGTGGTCTATGTCTATGACTTTGATGAATATTGCCTCATTACTTTGTTTTATTATCCTATAATATATTAATTCTCATGTTACAGTCAGTGTTTATTGAGAATATGCTTTTTTTTTATTATACAGTAAATGTAATACTTTACAGCACATATAATGGTATTACTCCAATGCTTATCCAGCAGATCCAATGCTTATATTGCACCTTTATACAGTTACTCCTCCTGTCTGTTATTTTTTGTTATAGAACCTCTGTGCTTATTTATTTAAAACCATATGCATTGTTGTGGTTTTTGGTATTATTTTATTTTTAATGTTTCTGTGCATTTGTGACCTATGCTTATTATTCAAACAAAATGAAAATATAATTTACTCCATTAAATGAAAATAATGGCAGAAAATATAAAGAAACAGAAAATTGGCGTACTATGGGGGGGGGGTCATTCCGAGTTGATAGCTCGCTAGCTGTTTTTAGCAACCGTGCGAACGCATAGTCACCGCCCACAAGGGAGTGTATTTTTGCTTTGCAAGTGTGCGTTCGCATGTGCAGCAGAGCTGTGCAAAAACATTTTGTGCAGTTTCTGAGTAGGTCTGAACTTACTCAGCCCTTGCGATCACTTCAACCTGTCCGGGGCCGGAATTGACGTCAGACACCTGCCCTGCAAACGCATGGACACGCCTGCGTTTTTCCAACCACTACCATCAAATAGTCAGTTGCCACCCATAAACGCCCTTCCTGTCAATCTCCTTGCGATCGGCTGTGCGAATGGATTCTTCGTTAAATCCATTGCACAGCAACGATCCGCTTTGTACCCGTATGACGTGCCTGTGCATTGCGGTGCATACACATGCGCAGTTCTGACTTGATCGCAGTGCAGCGAAAAAACCTAGCATGCGATCAGGTCGGAATGACCCCCTATGTCTGTAGCCACTCCTTCCTTTAGGAGCTCTATTTAAAAAAAGAATATAGGTAGTGTACGGGTTGGGTATGTAATCCCAGCGATCGGGATGCCAGTGGTCACATGACTGACAGCGACATCCCGACACTGATGATCTCTACACCGGACAGGGTTAGTATTCTACCCCTCCCCTGTCCCCTACCGTAGCCCTAAACCTCCTGGGATGGCAGCTATGGCTAAACTTTCAGGGATAGCGGCTACAGCTTACCCTTAGTGGGTGGCGGGTATGGCTAACCACCCCCATAGTGCCTAGCCCTAACCCTCTCCCGTCCTTGGGTTCTAACACGTACCTCGATACTCACATTTGGGATGTTGGCTGTCAGTGTTCTGGCGTCGGTCACATGACCGCCGACATCCCCACCACCGGGATATACGGAACGCATCCCTTTGTGTACAGCGTCTTAAATGTGCATGTCCTGTCAACAGAGCTCACATATTTGGCAGACATACAAATGTGTCCTTATGCACTGTGTGGTCCCTCTTGGCACGTTAGGTCCAGAGCGACTCTGCAACACTGAGCTCCTACATCGCTTAAAATTTGCATCTTACTCGCAAAAATGAAACCACTGGGAGCGACAAAACTACATTGCTAGATTACACTGGTCAATTTGATGTGCGACATTTGTACATCTGTGTGTGAATGAGTCTGAATCTATGTGAAAAGGGCTCTGATGCGAGCGCCTGCTGCTTCTTCTCATGCCAAGTTCTGCTGTGCTTACTCTGTAACTTTGTATGTGTGTAAGACCGATTCCTCTGCGGTTAGTGTCACAGCCGTGTACACAATGGGCCTGAATTCGGATTTGTACGTAAACCGATGGTTTATGTAGAAATCTGATGGTGGGGAAACCGCGCATGCGTGGGTCCCATTCTACACATGTGAGGTGTAGCGGGGGTGGACCATTCTACAAAATGGCTCATGTCAACCCGTTTTGTAGGTGTGCCAAGCCCAAGGTCTGCTTCATCCACCAGACTTCCTGGACCCGGCTGACCAGTTCCCATGGCCAGTCTGCGTAAGCTTCGGCTTGCAGAGACTGGCTGAGGACTGTGAACATTGCGACCGATGGCTGCAATGCTGATCCAATGCTGCATCTTCGGACACAGCACTTGAATCGCAGATGCTGGCAGGATGCGTCTTTTTCCTACAGACTTCTCCTGTAGCATTAGTATTTTAGTTGTACTGTATTGCGCAAGAGCTTCCCTGTAGCTGTGCAATACCATGCAAATCGGAATCAGGCCCTGTGAGCTTTTCAATATACAGTATGCTACTCTTCTCTGAGTGCCTCAGTCCTGCTTGGTGTCTCACTTAGTATGGCATATAGTCGCCAGGTGTATATATGTACAGTACATTCTGATAGGAATTCCTTCCTGTTCTCTAGGTGTTCTCTATCTATAAAAATACTTGATCCTTCAGGGCCTAATCAGGAGACAGAACATAGCAGGCGTAACCTGGATTAGAGGGGGATTTTGACTATAGTGTATTATTTTGGACTGCACTCTCACGTACCTTTATACTCTCTGCCTTATCCTGTAGAAGAGATGTCCATCAGTAGAATGCTTGTTCCTTCCTGATCATTTGGCTCCGGTATGTTGTGCAGTGAAGAGCAGTGATTTTGCGTACTCATTGTAGTGCTCATTGTACAATTATATTATGGAGACCGAGGAGCATACTTTTTTATCCCATCTCTATGGGCTAATCTAACCTACAAAATACGGTAACTGTACATATAAATCTGTGTGTAAATTGCTGCTATTGTAGAAACCTGGATCTCAGTAATATTAATGCAGATTTCTTGCATGTGCACACATGTAAAAGCAATACTTGTTTAATATTGATGAGTCAAAATCAATATATGTATTTCTCTTACATCCTAGAGGATGCTGGGGACTCCGTAAGGACCATGGGGATAGACGGGCTCCGCAGGAGACATGGGCACTAAAAAGAACTTTAGATATGGGTGTGCACTGGCTCCTCCCTCTATGCCCCTCCTCCAGACCTCAGTTTGATACTGTGCCCAGAGGAGACTGGGTGCATTACAGGGAGCTCTCCTGAGTTTCCTGAAAGAAAGAAATTTTGTTAGGTTTTTTATTTTCAGGGAGCCTGCTGGCAACAGGCTCCCTGCATCGAGGGACTGAGGAGAGAGAAGCAGACCTACTTAACTGCTAGGCTCTGCTTCTTAGGCTACTGGACACCATTAGCTCCAGAGGGAGTCGGAACGCAGGTCTCTCCTAGCTGTTCGTCCCGGAGCCGCGCCGCCGTCCTCCTCACAGAGCCGGAAGATAGAAGCCGGGTGAGTATGAGAAGAAAGAAGACTTCAGAGGCGGCAGAAGACTTCGGATCTTCACTGAGCCATTGCTCCCGCACAACACACACACGGCAGGCACTGTAAGGGTGCAGGGCGCAGGGGGGGCGCCCTGGGCAGCAATTAATCCTCTGGTCTGGCAAAATCAGGACATATATGGGCTCTGCACTATATATAAGAGATCCCCTGCCAGTTTTTGAAAGAAATCAAGCGGGACCGAAGCTTGCCGCTGAGGGGGCGGAGCTTGATCCTCAGCACTCACCAGCGCCATTTTTCTCCACAGCACACGCTGAGAAGCTAGCTCCCCGGACTCTCCCCTGCTGAACACGATGACAGAGGGTTTGAAAGAAGGGGGGGGGGCACATAATTTAGCGCAGTGTTACATATATATATGTATTAAAAGCGCTATCTGGGTAATTTTTTCCCCTGGGTCATTGGCGCAGGGTGTGTGCTGGCATACTCTTTCTCTGTCTCTCCAAAGGGCATTGTGGGGAAACTGTCTCCAGATAAGAGAATTCCCTGAGTGTGTGGTGTGTCGGTACGCGTGTGTCGGCATGTCTGAAGCGGAAGGCTCTTCTAGGGAGGAGGTGGTGCAAATGAGTGTGGTGTCTCCGTCTGCAACGCCGACACCTGACTGGTTGGATATGTGGAATGTTTTAAATGCAAATGTGAATTTATTGCACAGAAGGTTGGACAAAGCTGAGTCCAGGGAGTGTACAGGGAGTCAAACCCTGCCTTTCACTATGTCGCAGGGACCTTCTGGGTCTCAAAAGCGCCCACTATCCCAAATAGTAGACACTGATACCGACACGGATTCTGACTCCAGTGTCGACTACGATGATGCAAAGTGGCAGCCAAAATTGGCTAAAAGTATTCATTATATGATTATTGCTATAAAAGAGGTGTTGCATATCACGGATGAACTCTCGGTCCCTGACACGAGGGTGCGCATGTATAAGGAGAAAAAACCTGAGGTAACCTTTCCCACATCTCATGAACTGAACGAATTATTTGAAAAGGCTTGGGAATCTCCAGACAAAAAACTGCAGATTCCCAAAAGGATTCTTATTGCGTATCCTTTCCCGACTAAGGACAGGATACGGTGGGAATCCTCCCCGAGGGTGGATAAAGCATTGACACGCTTATCCAAAAAGGTAGCGCTGCCATCTCAAGATACGGCAACCCTTAAGGATCCTGCTGATCGCAGACAGGAGACTACCTTGAAGTCAATTTACACACATACTGGTACCTTACTCAGACCGGCGATATCGTCGGCTTGGGTTTGTAGCGCGGTAGCAGCGTGGACAGATAACTTATCTGCTGATAAAGATACGCTGGATAAGGAAAACATTTTATTGGCCCTGGGTCATATTAAAGATGCTGTCCTATATATGAGAGATGCTCAGAGAGACATTGGCCTACTGGGTTCCAGAGCCAACGCTATGGCGATTTCGGCTAGACGAGCCCTATGGACCCAACAATGGACGGGCGGTGCCGACTCGAAGAGGCATATGGAGGTTTTACCTTACAAGGGTGAGGAATTGTTTGGGGAAGGTCTCATGGACCTTGTTTCCACGGCTACGGCAGGTAAATCAACTTTTTTGCCTTATGTTTCCTCACAGCCTAAGAAAGCACCACATTATCAGATGCAGTCCTTTCGGTCGCATAAACCCAAGAGAGTGCGAGGATCTTCCTTTCTTGCCAGAGGTAAGGGTAAGGGGAAAAAGCTGCCAACCACAGCTAGTTCCCAGGAGCAGAAGTCCGCCCCAGCCTCTACAAAATCCACCGCATGACGCTGGGGCTCCGCTGAGGGAGTCCGCCCCAGTGGGGGCACGTCTTCGACTTTTCAGCCACGTTTGGGTTCACTCACAGGTGGATCCCTGGGCAATAGGAATTGTTTCCCAGGGTTACAAGCTGGAATTCGAAGAGGTGCCTCCTCGCCGGTTTTTCAAATCGGCCCTACCGGCTTCTCCCCCAGAGAGGGAGATAGTGTTAAATGTGATTCAAAAATTGTGTCTTCAACAAGTGGTGGTCAAAGTCCCCCTGCTGCAGCAGGGGATGGGGTATTACTCAACCCTGTTTGTAGTCCCGAAACCGGACAGTTCGGTCAGGCCCATTTTGAATTTAAAATCCTTAAACCTATACTCATCGCCAGCCTGGAATGGGGGGGATTATATGGTGTCCCTGGACATAAAGGATGCATACCTTCATGTCCCCATATATCCGCCTCATCAGGCGTTCCTGAGGTTTTCTGTACAGGATTGTCATTACCAATTTCAGACGTTGCTGTTTGGGCTTTCCACGGCCCCGAGGATTTTCACCAAGGTAATGGCGGAAATGATGGTGCTCCTGCGCAAGCAGGGTGTCACAATTATCCCGTACTTGGACGATCTCCTGATAAAAGCGAGATCGAGAGAACAGTTACTGAACAGCGTGTCACTCTCCCTAAGGGTGTTGCAACAGCACGGCTGGATTCTCAATTTCCCGAAGTCACAGTTGGTTCCAACGACTCGGTTGCCTTTCTTAGGCATGATTCTGGATACAGACCAGAAAAGGGTTTATCTTCCGACGGAAAAGGCCCAAGAACTCATATCTTTGGTCAAGGACCTATTGAAGCCAAAGAGGGTGTCGGTGCATCACTGCACTCGAGTTCTGGGAAAGATGGTGGCGACTTACAAGGCCATTCCATTCGGCAGGTTCCATGCAAGGACTTTTCAATGGGACCTTCTGGACAAGTGGTCCGGGTCTCATCTACAGATTCATCAGATGATCACCCTGTCCCCCAGGGCCAGGGTATCTCTCCTGTGGTGGCTGCAGAGTGCTCACCTTCTGGAGGGTCGCAGGTTCGGCATTCAGGACTGGGTTCTGGTAACCACGGACGCGAGCCTCCGAGGTTGGGGAGCAGTCACAAAGGGAAGAAACTTCCAGGGTCTTTGGTCAAGCCAGGAGGCTTGTTTTCACATCAACATACTGGAGTTGAGGGCCATATACAACGCCCTTCGACAAGCGGAAAATTTGCTTTGCAAACTACCAGTTCTGATCCAGTCAGACAACATCACCGCAGTGGCACATGTAAACCGCCAAGGCGGAACACAGAGCAGAGTGGCAATGGCAGAAGCCACCAGGATTCTTCGCTGGGCGGAAAATCATGTAAGCTCTCTGACAGCAGTCTTCATTCCGGGAGTGGACAACTGGGAAGCAGACACGATCTACATCCAGGAGAGTGGGGACTTCATCAGGAAGTCTTTGCAGAGATTGCAAGTCAGTGGGGACTGCCTCAGATAGACATGATGGCGTCACGTCTCAACAAAAAACTACCGAGGTATTGCGCCAGGTCAAGGGACCCTCAGGCGGTAGCAGTAGACGCCCTGGTGACACCGTGGGTGTTCCAGTCGGTCTATGTGTTTCCTCCTCTTCCTCTCATCTCCAAGATATTGAGAATCATAAGACGAAGAGGAGTACAGACAATTCTCATTGTTTCAGATTGGCCTCGAATGGCCTGGTATCCGGAACTGCAGGAAATGCTCACAGAAGATCCATGGCCTCTTCCTCTCAGAGAGGACCTGTTATAACAGGGGCCCTGTCTGTTCCAAGACTTACCGCGGCTGCGTTTGACGGCATGGCGGTTCCTAGCGGAAAAGGGCATTCCGGATGAGGTCATTCCTACTCTGATAAAGGCTAGGAAGAACGTGACAGCAAAACATTATCACCGTATATGGCGGAAGTATGTATCTTGGTGTGAGTCCAGGAATGCTCCTCCGGAAGAATTCCATCTGGGCCGTTTCCTTCACTTCCTACAGACTGGAGTGAATTTGGGCCTAAAATTAGACTCCATTAAGGTTCAGATTTCGGCCCTATCCATTTTCTTTCAGAAGGAATTAGCTTCTCTTCCAGAAGTACAGACTTTTGTGAAGGGAGTGCTGCATATCCAGCCTCCTTTTGTACCTCCAGTGGCACCCTCGGACCTTAACGTGGTGTTGCGGTTCCTTAAGTCTCACTGGTTTGAGCCTCTTAAAACGGTGGAATTAAAGTATCTCACTTGGAAAGTGGTCATGTTGTTGGCCTTGGCATCGGCAAGGCGAGTGTTGTAATTGGCGGCTTTATCTCACAAAAGCCCCTATCTGGTTTTCCATGTGGATAGAGCAGAGTTGCGGACTCGTCCTCAATTTTTGCCCAAGGTGGTTTCATCTTTTCAAATGAACCAACCTGTTGTGGTGCCTGTGGCTACGCAGGACTTGGAGGATTCCGAGTCCCTTGATGTGGTCAGGGCATTGAAAATTTATGTGGCCAGAACGGCACGGGTTAGGAAAACAGAGGCACTGTTTGTCCTGTATGCAGCCAACAAGGTTGGCGCTCCTGCTTCTAAGCAGACTATTGCTCGCTGGATCTGTAACACGATTCAGCAGGCTCATTCTACGGCTGGATTGCCGTTACCAAATTCTGTAAAGGCCCATTCCACTAGGAAGGTGGGCTCTTTTTGGGCGGCTGCCCGAGGTGTCTCAGCATTACAGCTTTGCCGAGCGGCGACTTGGTCGGGTTCAAACACCTTTGCAAAGTTCTACAAGTTTGATACCCTGGCTGATGAGAACCTCATGTTTGCTCAGTCGGTGCTGCAGAGTCATCCGCACTCTCCCGCCTGTTTTGGAGCTTTGGTATAATCCCCATGGTCCTTACGGAGTCCCCAGCATCCTCTAGGACGTAAGAGAAAATAAGATTTTAAACCTACCGGTAAATCTTTTTCTCCTAGTCCATAGAGGATGCTGGGTGCCCGTCCCAGTGCGGACTAAATTCTGCAAGACTTGTATATAGTTTCTGCTTACATAAGGGTTATGTTACAGTTTTGATCAGTCTCGGGCTGATGCTGTTTTGTTTCATGCTGTTAACTGGTTCGTATATTCCATGTTGTACGGTGTGGATGGTGTGGGCTGGTATGTATCTTGCCCTTGGATTAACAAAAATCCTTTCCTCGTACTGTCCGTCACCTCTGGGCACAGTTTCTCTAACTGAGGTCTGGAGGAGGGGCATAGAGGGAGGAGCCAGTGCACACCCATATCTAAAGTTCTTTTTATTGCCCATGTCTCCTGCGGAGCCCGTCTATACCCATGGTCCTTATGGAGTCCCCAGCATCCTCTACGGACTAAGAGAAAAAGATTTACCGGTAGGTTTAAAATCTTTTTTTTATTGTTTCCGCCAGCTTCCTGTGCCGCAGTATTGCAGTGGACAACATGAACCGCATTGCAGTGCTCGAGCTGTCTCCGGGCACTGAAATACACGTCACAGCATCATCAGTCAGATTCCTGCTGGTGAGTTTTCTATCTTAGAGAAGATATTCTCATTTGGAGTTCCAGTTCTCACCAAGGGGGATATCCAATTATCCTCGGTAAAACATTGGGTCCGAAAAATGGATCGCCCGTAAAAAAAAAAAAAAGATCTCCCAAAAACACACAGGTTCAGTGAAACCTGTGTGTTTTCGGATAAATCAGCCCCATTTCCAGGGATATTGCTTCGCCTGCCTGAAGCAGGTGAAACAAAATCCCTGATAAGGTGGGTCTCGTGCCCGCTTATCGGGGCTAATTAGATAGCCCCCAGGGGGACAATTAGCCCTGGTAAATTGGATATCCCCCCAAATGTGCAGTGGAACACCGCAACCAATCATCATGTATCTGTGCAGTACAAATTCAAGACTGAATGCAAGTATTTGAATGGTTACTTGGGCCAGTGTAAATAGTACTCTTTAATTAATGGCAACTATTTTAAGGGGATCAAAAATATCAATCTGCCTGTCACCAACATGTGCTGATGTCTGTTAATGTTTCGAGTTCTGGGTATTCTGCAACTCAGAATACAGTATTTCATGACACATATATACTGTAACTTTATAAACTTTATTTAGTACGTTTGTCTGTTGTGTTTATATTGCAGCACACTGTATGCGTGGTTCCTATAGAACAGTTCACCATTGAATATGCTGAGCCAAAGGTGCACTGTATTGCAGCTTATGGACGGCCTCCTAATCAAAGGTAAATGTGCAGTATTTATTTTACGTCTATTAAATAAAGAATTAGACCGTGATTAATTAAATATGCTTCCTAAAACTGTAACCATTCTTCTTAAATTATAGTCATAGGCTGAGGGGGTTATTCAGAGATGAATGCAGATGGATGCATACGCAGCCAGATCTGCATTCATCTCTGCACATGCTGGGGGCCGGCCAGCATATGTGAGTTCGCTCCCCCGATGTGTCCGCATTTAGATGGCGGATTAATCGGATCTAAGGTTGACCCCTGGCTGTCAGGCGATCAACGGGCATTTTTTTATCGAAGTGGCTGCGTGTGACGTCCCTGTTAGCCCCACCCCCCAGCGCTGTGTCGACGCCCTGTTAATGCCCGCCACTGTCAATCACATTGCTGTTGCATCCATCGGGGATGCGACCGCAATGTGTGTGTCCGCAGTCACTGTGCGGCCGCTGCACTTGCGCAGTTTGTCGCCATCGGCATACTGCACTGCAGGCCGCATTAGTGGCCGGGAGTGAATGACCCTCTCAGTCCATTGGGACTTTCTGTAGTATCACTACAGTATATGCGGTTACTTTCCTTTCTATCCATCCGTACTCTATAATCGTTATCAAGAGAACTCTGTTTCCGATAATTGCACCTTTTAGTTATTGGAAAGCTCAGAGCTGTGGGATCTAACCATTATAGTAACTACAAGGAACTCATAACTTTCAACATTACATTTGTTTCTCTGACGTCCTAGTGGATGCTGGGAACTCCGTAAGGACCATGGGGAATAGCGGCTCCGCAGGAGACTGGGCACAAAAGAAAAGCTTTAGTACTACCTGGTGTGCACTGGCTCCTCCCCCTATGACCCTCCTCCAAGCCTCAGTTAGATTTTTGTGCCCGACCGAGCAGGGTGCAATCTAGGGGGCTCTCCTGAGCTTCTTAGAAAAAGTTAGTTTTAGGTTTCTTATTTTCAGTGAGACCTGCTGGCAACAGGCTCACTGCATCGAGGGACTAAGGGGAGAAGAAGCGAACCTGCCTGCTTGCAGCCAGCTTAGGCTTCTGGACACCATTAGCTCCAGAGGGACCGAACACAGGCCCAGCCTCGGAGTCCGGTCCCAGAGCCGCGCCGCCGGCCCCCTTACAGAGCCAGAAGCAAGAAGAGGTCCGGAAAATCGGCGGCAGAAGACATCAGTCTTCAACAAGGTAGTGCACAGCACTGCAGCTGTGCGCCATTGCTCCTCAGGCACACTTCACACTCCGGTCACTGAGGGTGCAGGGCGCTAGGGGGGGGGCGCCCTGAGCAGCAATAAAAACACCTTGGCTGGCGAATATACATCACATATAACCCCCAGGGCTATATGGATGTATATTAACCCCTGCCAGAATACAGCAAAAAGCGGGAGAAAAGTCCGCCGAGAAGGGGGCGGAGCCTATCTCCTCAGCACACTGGCGCCATTTTCCCTCACAGCTCCGCTGGAAGGACGTCTCCCTGACTCTCCCCTGCAGTCCTGCACTACAGAAAAGGGTAAAACGAGAGGGGGGGGCACTAATTTGGCGCAGTAATAATATAAATAGCAGCTATAAGGGAAAAACACTCTTTATAGTGTTATCCCAGTATATATATATAGCGCTCTGGTGTGTGCTGGCATACTCTCCCTCTGTCTCCCCAAAGGGCTAGTGGGGTCCTGTCCTCTATCAGAGCATTCCCTGTGTGTGTGCTGTGTGTCGGTACGATTGTGTCGACATGTATGAGGAGGAAAATGATGTGGAGGCGGAGCAATTGCCTGTAATAGAGATGTCACCCCCTAGGGAGTCGACACCTGAGTGGATGGGCTTATGGAAGGAATTACGTGACAGTGTCAGCTCTTTACAAAAGACGGTTGATGACATGAGACAGCCGGCTACTCAGCTTGTGCCTGTCCAGGCGTCTCAAAGGCCATCAGGGGCTCTAAAACGCCCGTTACCTCAGATGGCAGATACAGACGCCGACAAGGATACTGACTCCAGTGTCGACGATGAAGAGACGAATGTGACTTCCAGTAGGGCCACACGTTACATGATTGAGGCAATGAAAAATGTTTTACACATTTCTGATAGTACAAGTACCACTAAAAAGGGTATTATGTTTGGTGAGAAAAAACTACCTGTAGTTTTTCCTGCATCTGAAGAATTAAATGAAGTGTGTGATGAAGCGTGGGTTTCCCCCGATAAAAAAAAACCCTGATAATTCCTAAAAGGTTATTGGCATCATACCCCTTCCCGCCAGAGGATAGGGCACATTGGGAAACACCCCATAGGGTGGATAAAGAGCTCACACGTTTGTCTAAACAGGTGGCACTACCGTCTCCTGATACGGCCGCCCTAAAGGAACCTGCTGACAGAAAGCAGGAGAATATCCTAAAATGTATATACACTCACACGGGTGTTATACTGCGACCAGCAATCGCCTCAGCCTGGATGTGCAGTGCTGGGGTGGCTTGGTCGGATTCCCTGACCGAAAATATTGATACCCTAGATAGGGACAGTATATTACTGACTATAGAGCATTTAAAAGATGCATTTTTATATATGCGTGATGCACAGAGGGATATTTGCCGACTGGCGTCAAGAGTAAGTGCGCTGTCCATCTCTGCCAGAAGAGGGTTATGGACGCGGCAGTGGTCAGGTGATGCGGATTCCAAAAGGCATATGGAAGTATTGCCTTATAAAGGGGAGGAGTTATTTGGGGTAGGTCTATCAGACCTAGTGGCCACGGCAACTGCTGGGAAATCCACAATTTTACCCCAGGTAGCCTCTCAACATAAGAAGACGCCGTATTATCAGGCGCAGTTCTTTCGGCCCCATAAGGGCAAGCGGGCAAAAGGCTCCTCATTTCTGCCCCGTGGCAGAGGGAGAGGAAAAAGGCTGCAGCAAACAGCCAGTTCCCAGGAACAGAAGCCCTCTCCCGCTTCTGCCAAGTCCTCAGCATGACGCTGGAGCTTTACAAGCGGACTCAGGCACGGTGGGGGCCCGTCTCAAGAATTTCAGCGCGCAGTGGGCTCACTCACAAGTGGACCCCTGGATCCTTCAGGTGGTATCTCAGGGGTACAAATTGGAATTCGAGACGTCTCCCCCTCGCCGTTTCCTAAAGTCTGCTTTACAGACGTCTCCCTCCGACAGGGAGGCGGTATTAGAAGCAATTCACAAGCTGTATTTTCAGCAGGTGATAATCAAGGTACCCCTCCTGCAACAGGGAAAGGGGTATTATTCCACGCTGTTTGTGGTACCGAAGCCGGACGGCTCGGTGAGACCTATTTTAAATCTGAAATCCTTGAACACTTACATACAGAGGTTCAAATTCAAGATGGAGTCACTCAGAGCGGTGATTGCGAACCTGGAAGAATGGGATTATATGGTGTCTCTGGACATCAAGGATGCTTACCTCCATGTCCCAATTTACCCTTCTCACCAAGGGTACCTCAGGTTTGTGGTACAGAACTGCCACTATCAGTTTCAGACGCTGCCGTTTGGATTGTCCACGGCACCCCGGGTCTTTACCAAAGTAATGGCCGAAATGATGATACTCCTCCGAAGGAAAGGAGTTTTAATTATCCCTTACTTGGACGATCTCCTGATAAGGGCAAGATCCAGGGAACAGTTGGTAGTCGGGGTAGCACTATCTCAAGTAGTGTTGCGGCAGCACGGTTGGATTCTCAATATCCCAAAATCGCAGCTGATCCCGACGACACGTCTTCTATTCCTAGGGATGATCCTGGACACAGTCCAGAAAAAGGTGTTTCTCTCGGAGGAGAAAGCCAGGGAGTTATCCGAGCTAGTCAGAAACCTCCTAAAACCAGGCCAAGTCTCAGTGCATCAATGCACAAGGGTCCTGGGAAAAATGGTGGCTTCTTACGAAGCAATCCCATTCGGCAGATTCCACGCAAGAACATTCCAGTGGGACCTGCTGGACAAATGGTCCGGATCGCATCTTCAGATGCATCGGCGGATAACCCTGTCACCAAGGACAAGGGTGTCTCTCCTGTGGTGGTTGCAGAGTGCTCATCTTCTAGAGGGCCGCAGATTCGGCATTCAGGACTGGGTCCTGGTGACCACAGATGCCAGCCTACGAGGCTGGGGAGCAGTCACACAGGGAAGAAATTTCCAGGGCTTGTGGTCAAGCCTGGAGACATCACTTCACATAAATATCCTGGAGTTAAGGGCCATTTACAATGCTCTAAGCCAAGCAAGACCTCTGCTTCAGGGTCAGCCGGTGCTGATCCAGTCGGACAACATCACGGCAGTCGCCCACGTAAACAGACAGGGCGGCACAAGAAGCAGGAGGGCAATGGCAGAAGCTGCAAGGATTCTTCGCTGGGCGGAAAATCATGTGATAGCACTGTCAGCAGTGTTCATTCCGGGAGTGGACAACTGGGAAGCAGACTTCCTCAGCAGGCACGACCTCCACCCGGGAGAGTGGGGACTTCACCCAGAAGTCTTCCACATGATTGTAAACCGTTGGGAAAAACCAAAGGTGGACATGATGGCGTCCCGCCTCAACAAAAAACTGGACAGGTATTGCGCCAGGTCAAGGGACCCTCAGGCAATAGCTGTGGACGCTCTGGTAACACCGTGGGTGTACCAGTCAGTGTATGTGTTCCCTCCTCTGCCTCTCATACCCAAGGTACTGAGAATTATAAGACGGAGAGGAGTAAGAACTATACTCGTGGCTCCGGATTGGCCAAGAAGGACTTGGTACCCGGAACTTCAAGAGATGCTCACAGAGGACCCGTGGCCTCTACCTCTAAGAAGGGACCTGCTCCAGCAAGGACCCTGTCTGTTCCAAGACTTACCACGGCTGCGTTTGACGGCATGGCGGTTGAACGCCGGATCCTGAAGGAAAAAGGCATTCCGGAGGAAGTCATCCCTACCCTGATCAAAGCCAGGAAGGATGTAACCGCAAAACATTATCACCGCATTTGGCGAAAATATGTTGCGTGGTGCGAGGCCAGGAAGGCCCCAACGGAGGAATTTCAACTGGGTCGATTCCTGCATTTCCTGCAAACAGGAGTGTCTATGGGCCTCAAATTGGGATCCATTAAGGTTCAGATTTCGGCCCTGTCGATTTTCTTCCAGAAAGAACTGGCTTCAGTTCCTGAAGTTCAGACGTTTGTCAAGGGGGTGCTGCATATACAGCCTCCTTTTGTGCCTCCAGTGGCACCTTGGGATCTCAATGTAGTTTTGGGGTTCCTCAAATCACATTGGTTTGAACCGCTTAAATCTGTGGATTTAAAATATCTCACATGGAAAGTGGTCATGCTGTTGGCCCTGGCTTCGGCCAGGCGCGTGTCAGAATTGGCGGCTTTATCCTGTAAAAGCCCTTATCTGATTTTCCATTCGGACAGGGCGGAATTGAGGATTCGTCCTCAGTTTCTCCCTAAGGTGGTGTCAGCGTTTCACCTGAACCAGCCTATTGTGGTGCCTGCGGCTACTAGGGACTTGGAGGACTCCAAGTTGCTAGACGTTGTCAGGGCCCTGAAAATATATGTTTCCAGGACGGCTGGAGTCAGAAAATCTGACTCGCTGTTTATCCTGTACGCACCCAACAAGCTGGGTGCTCCTGCTTCTAAGCAGACCATTGCTCGCTGGATCTGTAATACAATTCAGCTTGCGCATTCTGTGGCAGGCCTGCCACAGCCAAAATCTGTAAATGCCCACTCCACAAGGAAGGTGGGCTCATTCTGGGCGGCTGCCCGAGGGGTCTCGGCGTTACAACTTTGCCGAGCTGCTACTTGGTCAGGGTCAAATACCTTTGAAAAATTTTACAAATTTGACACTCTGGCTGAGGAGGACCTTGAGTTCTCTCATTCGGTGCTGCAGAGTCATCCGCACTCTCCCGCCCGTTTGGGAGCTTTGGTATAATCCCCATGATCCTTACGGAGTTCCCAGCATCCACTAGGACGTCAGAGAAAATAAGAATTTACTTACCGATAATTCTATTTCTCGTAGTCCGTAGTGGATGCTGGGCGCCCATCCCAAGTGCGGATTATCTGCAATACTTGTACATAGTTATTGTTAACAATTCGGGTTATTGTTGTTATGAGCCATCTATCCAGAGGCTCCTCTGTTATCATGCTGTTAACTGGGTTCATATCACAGGTTGTACGGTGTGATTGGTGTGGCTGGTATGAGTCTTACCCGGGATTCAAAATCCTTCCTTATTGTGTACGCTCGTCCGGGCACAGTATCCTAACTGAGGCTTGGAGGAGGGTCATAGGGGGAGGAGCCAGTGCACACCAGGTAGTCCTAAAGCTTTTCTTTTGTGCCCAGTCTCCTGCGGAGCCGCTATTCCCCATGGTCCTTACGGAGTTCCCAGCATCCACTACTGACTACGAGAAATAGAATTATCGGTAAGTAAATTCTTATTTTCTTGATGGATTGTGCTATTTTTATTTTCTAAATTTGCGCCCATACAAATTAAGTGTGTGTGTGTGTGTGTGTGTGTGTGTGTGTGTGTGTGTGTGTGTGTGTGTGTGTGTGTGTAGTAGTAAAAAAAGAAAACACCCACCACACATAAAGAATAAGATATATCACACTGATACTCCAATAGCCAAATTGATTTTCACCTGGAGGAAAGACGGCTTCTTCACTCATTCAGCAGGTACCTGATAAGGTTTCAGCCAGTAGCTGATGAGGATTCAGCAGGTAGCTAATGAGGATTCAGCAGGTAGCTAATGAGGATTCAGCAGGTAGCTAATGAGGATTCAGCAGGTAGCTAATGAGGAGTCAGTAGGTAACTGATGAGGAGTCAGTAGGTAACTGATGAGGAGTCAGTAGGTAACTGATGAGGAGTCAGCAAGTAGCTAATGAGGATTTAGCAGATAGCTGATTTGGTCGATCAGGATTCAGCAGGTAGCTGATTCAGTCCATTTGGTCCATCCAGTCCATCAGGAGGGATTTCTGGGTACTCATTATTCAATTGCACTCAGGTCACTTTATCAAACAATCCTGGATGTGATCCATAATAGAATGTTCAATTATGTTATTACCTGAATATGACATTTAGGGCTCGCACGCATCTATCTGCTGCTAATGCTCCTCAATAACGCAGCTCTGTGGAATGCCTTAGGTATTATGCACTTACCAGTACTTATATGTTACAGTAAGACACCCTTTGGGCAGTACCGATGGTGTAATGGTTAGCATTACTGCCTCACAGCACTAAGGTCATGGGTTCGATTCACACCATGCCCCTAACAGTGTGGAGTTTGTATATACTCCCCGTACTTGCGTGGGTTTCCTCCGGGTACTCCGGTTTCCTCCCACAATCCAAAAATATACTGGAAGGTTAATTGGCTCCGAACAAAATTAACCCTAACGTGAATGTGTGTGCGTGTACGTGTGGTATATATTGTAAG
This sequence comes from Pseudophryne corroboree, assembly GCF_028390025.1. Taxonomy (NCBI): domain Eukaryota; kingdom Metazoa; phylum Chordata; class Amphibia; order Anura; family Myobatrachidae; genus Pseudophryne; species Pseudophryne corroboree. The sequence continues at coordinate 634,675,620 of NC_086448.1, forward strand.
TTACACTGGGGCAGGGACTGATGTGAATGAGCAAATTTTCTCTGTAAAGCGCTACGGAATATGTGCGCGCTATATAAGTAACTGGTAATAAATTATAAAATAAATAATTGGGGTGCTTGTTGCAGCATACAAGCAATGACAAGTGACTTTGAATACGTAAGTCACATGTAAATGCAATCCATCTTCCCTGTATATGTATGCTATATTAGTTTGCCCATTGGCACCTTTGTGTCACATGTTGCTGCAGTTTTACAACTACCATAAAAGACCACATGCCAAAATGTTACTGGTCTGTATTGTCTGTGACATAAACCTGCACAACGCTGTGCCGCAATACTTGTCTATGCATTTGTCTAAGATTGTATGTGAAATATATTGTCAAAAGTTGGCAGCTGTAGTTATGTTATGTATTGTTGTTTCCAAGCCCTTGTTGCATCCAGTCTACAGTCTATGAAAACCCCCCTCTGGCTTTGGTGCTGGACTCTCTCAAAGATGCTAGATACTCTGGTGGGCAGAAGAACAGGGTACAAGAACCTGTCCTTGGGCCGGTGATTCCTGGTCAGTCAGGCAACAGAGTGTTGCTGAAATCAGAAGAGGTATTTGTGATGTACTCCAATTCACATGAGGGTCCAAGAGACTAGTGCTAGCAGTATAAAGTCATTGTTAAAGCCCCGACCACATGTAAAATCCTGTTAGCCAGCTAATGACACATAACACAATGAAAAGTGATATAAGTATGTTAATTAGTACTGAGATTGTACAATTGGTGTAAAATAATCTATATTGCTTTCACCTGTGTGTTATTTTTTGGGTTTACATTTACCTTGAAGACTTCTTGGCATCACTAAACAAATCTGCTAGATTTAAAAAAAAAAACTAAACAGGTTAAGTTTAATTTATTATGTCTGGAAACCTTGGGTGGGAGGGCTAATCTGTAGGGGCTCCAGCAGAGGTCTCAGATGTGTCTGGATGATAAACTGCAACAGATATGTGTCCGTGTCCAGATTAACAATGAGACGGATGGGTCTACAGCTTCAGGCTTCCACATAAAATTAGGCCCATCCTCATGATTGCATAAATAGGATCAGCCACCTAGCTGGCCACACAGTTGGCCATAAATCATAAGAATTAAGATTGTATTTATATTTTTCTCACAAAATGCTTAGCTTATGCCCCACCATATATTTACTGTATATAGTTCAAAGATACAAAACTATTTTTTCTTAGTAAAAATCAATTATTTTTCTCTATCGTCCTAAGTGGATGCTGGGGTTCCTGAAAGGACCATGGGGAATAGCGGCTCCGCAGGAGACAGGGCACAAAAAAGTAAAGCTTTACTAGGTCAGGTGGTGTGCACTGGCTCCTCCCCCTATGACCCTCCTCCAGACTCCAGTTAGATTTTGTGCCCGAACGAGAAGGGTGCAATCTAGGTGGCTCTCCTAAAGAGCTGCTTAGAGAAAGTTTAGTTTAGGTTTTTTTCTTTACAGTGAGTCCTGCTGGCAACAGGATCACTGCAACGTGGGACTTAGGGGGAAAGTAGTAAACTCACCTGCATGCAGAGTGGATTTGCTGCTTGGCTACTGGACACCATTAGCTCCAGAGGGATCGAACACAGGCCCAGCCGTGGAGTCCGGTCCCGGAGCCGCGCCGCCGACCCCCTTGCAGATGCTGAAGCGTGAAGAGGTCCGGAAACCGGCGGCTGAAGACTCCTCAGTCTTCATAAGGTAGCGCACAGCACTGCAGCTGTGCGCCATTTTCCTCTCAGCACACTTCACTGGGCAGTCACTGAGGGTGCAGAGCGCTGGGGGGGGGCGCTCTGAGAGGCAAATATAAACCTTATACAAGGCTAAAAATACCTCACATATAGCCCATAGGGGCTATATGGAGATATTTAACCCCTGCCTGACTGGAAAAATAGCGGGAGAAGAACCCGCCGAAAAAGGGGCGGGGCCTATCTCCTCAGCACACGGCGCCATTTTCTGTCACAGCTCCGCTGGTCAGAACGGCTCCCAGGTCTCTCCCCTGCACTGCACTACAGAAACAGGGTAAAACAGAGAGGGGGGGCACATTAATGGCTATATATATATATATATATTAAAGCAGCTATAAGGGAGCACTTAATATAAGGATATCCCTTGTATATATAGCGCTTTGTGGTGTGTGCTGGCAGACTCTCCCTCTGTCTCCCCAAAAGGGCTAGTGGGTCCTGTCTTCATTAGAGCATTCCCTGTGAGTTTGCGGTGTGTGTCGGTACGTGGTGTCGACATGTATGAGGACGATATTGGTGTGGAGGCGGAGCAATTGCCAAATATGCAGATGTCACCCCCCAGGGGGTCGACACCAGAATGGATGCCTTTATTTGTGGAATTACGTGATGGTTTATCTTCCCTTAAACAGTCAGTTGAGGACATGAGGCGGCCGGACAATCAATTAATGCCTGTCCAGGCGCCTCAAACACCGTCAGGGGCTGTAAAACGCCCTTTGCCTCAGTCGGTCGACACAGACCCAGACACGGGCACTGATTCCAGTGACGACGGTAGAAATTCAAACGTATTTTCCAGTAGGGCCACACGTTATATGATTTTGGCAATGAAGGAGACGTTACATTTAGCTGATACTACAGATACCGTAAAACAGGGTATTATGTATGGTGTGAAAAAACTACAAACAGTTTTTCCTGAATCAGAAGAATTAAATGACGTGTGTGATGAAGCGTGGGTTGCTCCTGATAAAAAGTTGATAATTTCAAAAAAGTTATTGGCATTATACCCTTTCCCGCCAGAGGTTAGGGCGCGCTGGGAAACACCCCCTAAGGTGGACAAGGCGCTCACACGCTTATCCAAACAAGTGGCGTTACCCTCTCCTGAGACGGCCGCACTTAAGGATCCATCAGATAGAAAGATGGAAGTTATTCAAAAGAATATATACACACATGCAGGTGTTATACTACGACCAGCTATAGCAACTGCCTGGATGTGCAGTGCTGGAGTAGTTTGGTCAGAATCCCTGATTGAAAATATTGATACCCTAGATAGGGACAATGTTTTACTGTCGTTAGAACAAATAAAGGATGCATTTATCTATATGCGTGATGCACAGAGGGATATTTGCACACTGGCATCTCGGGTGAGTGCTATGTCCATTTCAGCCAGAAGAGCCTTATGGACACGACAGTGGACAGGCGATGCGGATTCAAAACGTCACATGGAGGTTTTGCCGTATAAAGGGGAGGAGTTATTTGGAGTTGGTCTATCAGACTTGGTGGCCACGGCTACTGCCGGGAAATCCACTTTTTTACCTCAAGTCACTCCCCAACAGAGAAAGGCACCGACCTTTCAACCGCAGCCTTTTCGCTCCTACAAAAATAAGAGAGCAAAGGGCTTGTCGTACCTGCCACGAGGCAGAGGAAGAGGGAAGAGACACCAACAGGCAGCTCCTTCCCAGGAACAGAAGCCCTCCCCGGCTCCTGCAAAAATCTCAGCATGACGCTGGGGCCTCTCAAGCGGACTCGGGGACAGTGGGGGGCCGTCTCAAAAATTACAGCGCGCAGTGGGCTCACTCGCAGGTAGACCCCTGGATCCTGCAGATAATATCTCAGGGGTACAGGTTGGAATTAGAGACGGATCCTCCTCATCGTTTCCTGAAGTCTGCCTTACCAACCGTCTCTTCCGAAAGGGAGAGGGTGTTGGAAGCCATTCACAAGCTGTACGCTCAGCAGGTGATAGTCAAAGTACCCCTATTACAACAAGGAAAGGGGTATTATTCCACTCTATTTGTGGTACCGAAGCCGGATGGCTCGGTAAGGCCTATTCTAAATCTGAAGTCCTTGAACCTCTACATAAAAAAGTTCAAGTTCAAGATGGAGTCACTCAGAGCAGTGATAGCGAACCTGGAAGAAGGGGACTTTATGGTATCCTTGGACATCAAGGATGCGTATCTACACGTTCCGATTTACCCCGCACACCAGGGGTACCTCAGGTTCATTGTTCAAAACTGTCACTATCAGTTTCAGACGCTGCCGTTCGGATTGTCCACGGCGCCTCGGGTCTTTACCAAGGTAATGGCCGAGATGATGATTCTTCTTCGAAGAAAAGGCGTATTAGTTATCCCATACTTGGACGATCTCCTAATAAGGGCAAGGTCCAGAGAACAGCTGGAGACAGCTTTAGCACTATCTCAAGAGGTGCTAAGACAACACGGGTGGATTCTGAATATTCCAAAATCCCATTTAATCCCGACAACTCGTCTGCTGTTCCTAGGAATGATTCTGGACACGGTTCAGAAAAAGGTTTTCCTTCCAGAGGAAAAAGCCAAGGAGTTATCCGATCTGGTCAGGAACCTCCTAAAACCAGGAAAAGTGTCAGTACATCAATGCACAAGAGTCCTGGGAAAAATGGTGGCTTCTTACGAAGCAATTCCATTCGGCAGATTCCATGCAAGAATATTCCAAAGGGATCTGTTGGACAAATGGTCAGGGTCGCATCTGCAGATGCACCTGCGAATAACCCTGTCACCAAAGACAAGGGTGTCACTTCTGTGGTGGTTGCAGAAGGCTCACCTATTAGAAGGCCGCAGATTCGGCATTCAGGATTGGATCCTGGTGACCACGGACGCCAGCCTGAGAGGCTGGGGAGCAGTCACACAAGGAAGAAACTTCCAGGGAGTATGGACGAGTCTGGAAAAGTCTCTTCACATAAACATTCTGGAACTAAGAGCAATCTACAATGCTCTAAGCCAGGCGGAACTTCTCCTGCAAGGAAAGCCGGTGTTGATTCAGTCGGACAACATCACGGCGGTCGCCCATGTAAACAGGCAGGGCGGCACAAGAAGCAGGAGTGCAATGGCAGAAGCTGCCAAGATTCTTCGCTGGGCGGAGAATCACGTGATAGCACTGTCAGCAGTGTTCATCCCGGGCGTGGACAACTGGGAAGCAGACTTCCTCAGCAGACACGATCTTCATCCGGGAGAGTGGGGTCTACATCCAGAAGTCTTCAACATGTTAATAGACCGTTGGGAAAGACCAATTGTAGACATGATGGCGTCTCGCCTCAACAAGAAACTGGACAAATATTGCGCCAGGTCAAGAGATCCACAGGCAATAGCTGTGGACGCACTGGTAACTCCTTGGGTGTACCAGTCAGTGTATGTGTTTCCTCCTCTGCCGCTCATACCAAAGGTATTGAAGATCATACGGCAAAGAAGAGTAAGAACAATACTAGTGGTTCCGGATTGGCCGAGAAGGACTTGGTATCCGGAACTTCAAGAGATGCTCACGGACGAACCGTGGCCTCTACCTCTGAGAAGGGACCTGCTACAGCAGGGTCCCTGTCTTTTTCAAGACTTACCGCGGCTGCGTTTGACGGCATGGCGGTTGAACGCCAGATCCTAAAAGGGAAAGGCATTCCAGAAGAAGTCATTCCTACCTTGATTAAGGCACGGAAGGAAGTCACCGTGAAACATTATCACCGCATTTGGCGAAAATATGTAGCGTGGTGCGAGGATCGGAGGGTTCCGACGGAGGAATTCCAACTGGGTCGTTTCCTACATTTCCTGCAATCAGGATTATCTATGGGTCTCAAATTGGGATCCATTAAGGTTCAAATTTCGGCCCTGTCAATATTCTTCCAAAAAGAATTGGCCTCTGTCCCTGAGGTCCAGACTTTTGTCAAGGGAGTACTGCATATACAGCCTCCTGTGGTGCCTCCGGTGGCACCGTGGGATCTAAATGTAGTTTTAGATTTCCTCAAATCCCATTGGTTTGAACCATTGAAAAAGGTGGATTTGAAATATCTCACATTGAAAGTGACTATGTTACTAGCCCTGGCCTCTGCCAGGAGAGTATCTGAATTGGCGGCTTTATCTTATAAAAGTCCTTATCTAATCTTCCATTCGGATAGGGCAGAACTGCGGACTCGTCCGCATTTTCTCCCTAAAGTGGTATCAGCATTTCATCTGAACCAACCTATTGTGGTGCCTGCGGCCACTAGCGACTTGGAGGACTCCAAGTTGTTGGACGTTGTCAGAGCCTTAAAAATATACATTGCAAGGACGGCTGGAGTCAGAAAATCTGACTCGCTGTTTATATTGTATGCACCCAACAAGTTGGGCGCACCTGCTTCTAAGCAGTCGATTGCTCGTTGGATTTGTAACACAATTCAACTTGCACATTCTGTGGCAGGCCTGCCACAGCCTAAAACTGTAAAAGCCCACTCCACAAGGAAGGTGGGCTCATCTTGGGCGGCTGCCCGAGGGGTCTCGGCATTACAACTCTGCCGAGCAGCTACGTGGTCGGGGGAGAACACGTTTGTAAAATTTTACAAATTTGATACCCTGGCAAAGGAGGACCTGGAGTTCTCTCATTCGGTGCTGCAGAGTCATCCGCACTCTCCCGCCCGTTTGGGAGCTTTGGTATAATCCCCATGGTCCTTTCAGGAACCCCAGCATCCACTTAGGACGATAGAGAAAATAAGAATTTACTTACCGATAATTCTATTTCTCGGAGTCCGTAGTGGATGCTGGGCGCCCATCCCAAGTGCGGATTATCTGCAATACTTGTACATAGTTATTGTTAACTAATTCGGGTTATTGTTAAGGAGCCATCTTTAAGAGGCCCTTTCTGTTGTCATACTGTTAACTGGGTTTAGATCACAAGTTGTACGGTGTGATTGGTGTGGCTGGTATGAGTCTTACCCGGGATTCAAAATGCCTCCCTTATTGTGTATGCTCGTCCGGGCACAGTACCTAACTGGAGTCTGGAGGAGGGTCATAGGGGGAGGAGCCAGTGCACACCACCTGACCTAGTAAAGCTTTACTTTTTTGTGCCCTGTCTCCTGCGGAGCCGCTATTCCCCATGGTCCTTTCAGGAACCCCAGCATCCACTACGGACTCCGAGAAATAGAATTATCGGTAAGTAAATTCTTATTAAAAAAAGCGTGTATATCGATGATCTCTTTATTAATATATTTTATGATCTGGCAATTGCATAGAATCACATAACATTGGGCAGAAGAATACCACAAACAGGGAGATACGTCTTCATTGTCCATTACTATCAGACTGAGAACCCTACATTTCCAGTGTCAGTGCTCGTGAATGGTGGGACGCAGTGGTCAGGTAAGGGTGTTATACAACTCCTCTGGCATTATTATCTGTATTTTTTACAACCCTGAAATTATGTGACATTATTCTAGGTACCTTCAATGCCTCATATTGCCCTCACGTGTTTGGATGTCGAGACCTGGTGGTTGCAGGTAATCGGATTGGGCTTGATGTCACTAACCATGATCTGTCGGTAACCGTAACAACTCCTCCAGACAAGCCCATGGTTTTGGTGAGTGTGTGTCACCATTCAGGTCACCAATGCGATCTGACAGCTCTTTGATCTTTACAGAAAAAAAAGAGAAAATGCCAGTGCACACTTTAAAAACTAAGACCTAACAATCAGAATAATTAACATGGAGTAAAATTGAGCTTCTTAGCATAATATTTGGCCAAAAAATATGGCCCCACCTACCATGGTCAGGTAACCTCATCAGATGGGTCCCTAACATTCCAAAGGTTCAGATTCAGAACACAGGACCACCGGGCCAGCACATCCCAGCAGCTACAGTGAGAAGTAGCAGTGTACATGTTAATAAGTGTTGCATTATTAAGAGGCATAGGTGCCAAAAGTGTTGCATAGCTGAAAGGTATCAATTAATGTGTTAGAAAGTGTTACATTAATAAAAATACAGTTTAAGTGCTGAAAAGTGTTACAAATTACAATAATAATGCCCCCATTGCATCCTAGCCACACCAACCCAGGGACCCCACGCCTGAACCATTTGCCAATACTGACATATTATATAAATTTATAGTGCCCATTCCTTTTTTGATTGGTAGCATTGTTTATGTTTACGCTTGTACGTGGAACTCCCGGTAGTCATTATGTAGGATAATTGAAGATGTGCATCGATTAATATTGTTTTAAGGGCCCTTATAACACTATAAAACATAGGGGAGAGCCTTGGAGAGAGATAAAGTGGAGAGAGAGATAAAGTACCAACTAATTCGCTTCTGTCATTTTTCAAACACACACTGTAACATGGCAGTTAGGACTCAGAGATGATTGGCGATACTTTATCTCTCTCCCTTTTATCTGTTTCCGTGGCTTAATACATATCCCCCATAGTTTCCAACTATACCTAAGATTTAGGAGCAGTTTTGTCCCTCAATATTAAAAACTATACAATACAACTATGTTTGTCCATTTGCATAGCTTTATGGTTTAATATGTTTTATATATCATTATTTAAAATTAAAAAAATGCTCCTAAATTAATATTCATTGTACATTTTTCTGATGAAAATTGTAGTAGACACTAGAACTGATCCATGCTGGTACAACTATACTATATAGGCTGATGGTAAATGGATATTAATCTAATAGACGCTCAGCCTGTTGTGTGCTCTGTGTGGCTACATATATGTTTTGGAATATTTTGATCTTGCCTTGTACAGTTTGAATAGTTTTCAGTTCTGTAGCCATCTATTTGCTTTCATTGATTTATCATATTATTAGTGCTTCTTTTTTTAGTTCATATGTTTTTGGTAATATATTATTTTGTCCACAAGTTTTATAAAAACTATTTTTGGAATGTCTACTGTTGGTAATGTTTTGTGTGCACAGGACAATGTAGTGTTTGTAGCTTCAGCTGCTATTTGTAGCTAAAACATGACTTGTTCTCTTTTAGGAATCTGTCCTACTTGTTCCAGCCGAAAGTTACACACACAACATCTTACAGGAGAAACCACTGGATAAGTCTTTTGACTTTATTAATATCTGTGGAGAAAACAGCTTTTATATTGAGTAAGGATATTCTCCTTGTACTGTGCATGAAATCAATTTCACTTAACTGCTGAGTCTAACAAACTTCTTCATGTATGTCTTTTGAAGTAATACTTGGGTAGATATGCATGTATTTACATAATTTTATCGTATTTATTAATGATATACATCAAAATGGGTGATATTATGCTGTACACCAGGTCTGGCCAACCTGTGGCTATCCAGCTGTTGTGAAACGTCACATCCCAGCATGTTCTGCCACAGTTTTAGCATTTCCTAATAGGAAAAGTGTAGAAGGGCATGCTGGGGCTTGTAGTTTCACAACAGCTGGAGAGCCACAGGTTGGCCAGGCCTGCTGTACACACTGAATATGCAGTACAAAGACATTATCTTTGTACAATTGCACCTAACAGGTTCATATACAGTACTCTCTGTTTTCGGAAAACACTGCTATTGACTTAGGCTGGGTACACATCAAAACAATGTGTTACCCGGTCGACGGCACGACCGATATAACAATGTATTGGTCAGCCATACACACTGAACTATATGCAGAGCGGCCGTGTGATATATTGTTCATGGCTGCATTTACCTGCATGCCGTCGTTGCCAGGCATATCCATCTGCAAATGACTGTATTCATGGTATTATTATTATTATTATTTAATTATAATATGCCACAGTGATTCTGTAGCGTTCTACAAGGGAAACACAAACAGTATATAAAGTTACATAGATACATAATTACATTAGAATGCACAGAAGACTAAGGAGAGGGGGTTCTGCTCATAGGAATTTACAATCTATAGGGGTTGTGAGCTACTGTAGATTGAAAAAGTGAGTTTTAAGGACTCACATGAAGGCTAGATTGCTGGATGAAAGTTAATAAAGTGTGGGAGTGCATCCAGGGAAGTGGTGTTCAGGGAGGAGTTAAGGCAGCCATAATTAGCAGAGTGAAGAAGGTGGGAGGGATTATGTGAGAAAATGAGGCTGGAGATGTGGAGAGGATGAAACGGATAAGCTTGCCAAGACAAGTTGTGTAGACGGATAAGAGTAGAGGACCAAGAACAGAACTTTGGAGGTTCCCAACTGGGTTAGTGAAGGCGAGGTGGTTGTAGAGAATGACAAAGACTGGAATAACAAGTAGTAGGCAAACCAGGAAAGAGCTGAAAAGCAGAGCTCAATGTAGTGGAACATTTGAAGAAGAAAAGGTTGGTCAGCAGTGTCAGATGCCTTTTAAGGTCAAGGAATATAAGAATAAAGAACTGGCCATGAGGAGGTGATCTTGGTGAGTGCAGTTTTGGTGGAATGAGGAGACCTAAAGACAAAATGGAAAGGGTTTAGGAGGGAGTTGTAGGACAGAAAGAAGGTGAAGGAGGTTTTATACCACCCTGTTAAGGAGCAAAGGGGAGAAGAGAGTTGGGACATAGCACGGGAGGTGGGTTTAAGATAGAATGAGGGAGACCAGGGCATGAAGGATGCAGGGAAGGTGCAAGAGGACTGCATTTGCCATGAGCTCTGTACAGTATCTCAGATCTTTCTTGGAACAGTATCATTTGTAGTTCCAAAGTAAGTTTCAAATTTCTGTAATGATACTAATTGTAATAATTGAAATAGATTTTTTGATATAATAAATTTGAAAGGTTTTTATTTTTAATAGTGTTATAATTGAGGCATCATGGTGGTCTTTTCAATTGGGCTTAATGGACAGTTGCCTGAGGGCCCCGTGATTCTAATGGCCCTGAACTGATAGCCGAGGGTTCCCTCTTTCCAGGGTTACCAGATTTTTGAAAATCAGCCCTGGGTAACTGGAGAAATCCGACTTCAAGCAGCGATAACCATCCGAGCCTGTTAATTGCTCTTCCTGGCTGGATATCTCTAGTTCTGTCGGACTTAGAATTTTTCTGAGGGTATCACCCAAAAGCTGGGACTCTCCCCTTTTGGCAGTTTGTATCTACCAGGCCCAGAACCAGAGATATCAGCCTTCCAGAAGCTGGTCCCTGCTCCAGCTCTACACTCCTGTGATGCGGTTTTATATATTTGTCGTTGGATTGCTGCGGCTCCTAAACCCAGATCCCCAAGACCCTAGTACCTCCTGAAAGGTGTGAGTCTGTAGTTTTTTTTTTATCCCATTGAAAGCTAAGAAATCCACCCACAGGAACTGGAGGTATCCATGGTCAAGCAAGCTGCCCTCCCACCAGAAACTGATAAGTATTAAGCCCACTCCATTGTCCTCCCCTCCCCCGTGGATTAAACACCCCCTAGCACCCTGGAAGTCATGTGCTAGGGTGCCTTCATTCTGTCCAATGCCCCGCTTCTACAGTCTAGTGTTCTCCCTCCTGCCCTATCTCACTAAACACCCCTCCAATCTGTGCAGTAAAGGAGTAATTAGCAGAAATTGCTGCTCTATTTCCTGCATGCTGCATTCTGAGCAGACGTTAGAACACCCCCTGCGGCACATCACAGCCGCCGATGATAGCGCCTCCCACCCACACTGCTGGATTATGGGTAGGGGCCCCTGTGAGGCATTAGCTCTTTTTGTACCCTTAGCCCAAACCATGCACAGCAGTAATACAGCACTGGCATAACATGTTACAACCCCTCATTGTTACAAACATAAAGCACTGTGTAAAATTCTAAGTATAGCTGTTCTAACCTCATGAAGGAAGTCTGCAGCCACTACTGGCCTGAGGCAGTGTAATAAGGAATTGGGAGTTATATTATTCTTGGAAGTTAAGATAACTTTTTAATATATTTTTTTCCCTCTAGCCCATTCACCTCACCTGAATTCTGTAGAGATTCCGCCAGATCATTGGTGGCTTATTATAATGATGGAGCATTACCATGCAAATGCCATGTAGAGGGAGCCACAGGCCAAGATTGCAATCCAATGGGAGGACAGTGCAGCTGCAGACCTAACATCATTGGCAGGACTTGCAGCCGATGTGCTACTGGTTACTATGGATTTCCATACTGCAAACGTGAGTTTAGTGTATATTGGTATTATTATCCCTGTGCCACAAGTTAATGCCAGTCACCGCAGAATACACAAAGTACTTTCCTGGTTAGCAGGGTTTTAATCGTTATATACTCACTAATTCCCTTTTCACCTTTCCTTTGATTACTTTCATTGGGCCACCCACAAACTATTCCTCCAGGAGAGTTAGAAACATTGGCGTTTGGGTAGTTCTTGTTTTAGTGTTTGTATTTCAGTCATACAATATACCATAGGTCTGCAAACTCGGTTCTCATTACCCCCACACAGTGCATGTTTTGCAGGTCTCCTCACAGAATCACACAGAATAATTAACTCCACCTGCGGACCTTTTAAAATGTATCTGTGAGTAATTAATACACCTGTGCACCTGCTGGGTTACCTGCAAAACATGCACTGTGTGGGGTAATGAGGACCGAGTTTGCAGACCTATACAATATACAGTCCCTAGTCAGCACTCCTTCGCCTGAATCTCTTCTATGCCCCATCTGTAATTAAATTAAATAGTCCAACTCATAAATAAATGTTTCCATTATGTGAATAATAACATTATGTATTTGCCTGAAACATAGAATTTAACGTCAGATAAGAACCATTTGGCCCATGTAGTCTGTCTGCATGTCCTTCCCTTCCTAAATGTCTATAAACTGTATATAATCAATTATATGTGTAAAGTGGGCATCTACCCTTATGTCCCACTGGTCTAAAACTTTTCCAAAGGTCTGACAGCAGGTGACCTATAGATTTACCTCTCAGGGGACAAAGTGCTATTTATAAACAAAAAATAAAATAAAAATGTCACATTACAGTCTTGGAATGTACTTATATGAGACTTTTTACCATACCTCCCAACCATCCAGATTTTGGTGGCTCAGTCCCGCTTTCGGGCACTGTCCCGCCGTTCCACCAGTGGGTCACAGTGTCCCTCTGTGGGAGGTGTTTGGGAGGCTTCCTCTCTCCTGCTGCTCAGCTTAGCAAAGCAAGCAATGAATAGATGACCTTGACCATTCTGGGACGTTACTTGTCTCAGTAAGACATGCACCACTCTTGTGCATACTTGGTGTCCCTTATTTTTTGCCAGCTACCTTTACGTTAACATGCAGGACAATAGTTTTCTGTAGTACCTGTGTTTCCAGCAGCTGCAATTTATTTTGTGTTTCTATATTTGAACATTTAGCATGCAATTGTGGTCGTGGCCTGTGTGATGAAGTAACCGGCAGATGCATCTGCCCACCACAGACGGTTAAGCCTATATGTGAAATCTGCAAACCACATACGTTCGGCTACCACCCGCTCCTGGGGTGTGAAGGATGCAACTGTTCAGCCACAGGGGTAATACAGCCATCCCGGCCTGAGTGTGATGGAACAAGTGGTCAGTGCAGGTCAGTCACGCGTTTCACGTTATAGAAGATAGAACTAATATTTGGATATACATTTGCGTGGTTATTTGTGGCTTAATGGACGTTTATATCTAATGTAGCAGATTCACGGGGCAGTATACACCTAAGGCTGCAAGCAAGCATATAGCAAACCTACAGGGTAATTGTGGTGGCAACTACGCATTGCTCCTCCTATAACTATGCAAACTCACACTTTTTATAATGGTACAAATTAGTATTTATGTTAGCTGCAGGCCTGGACCTGTGCTTCCTTGTTCGATACACTGTGCTGTACTTTACTGTGGCAAACAACCACCCTTTCCACATGAAGCTTTGCTGTCCTTGACAAGGTTAACACCAACATAAATAATCTGTATGTATACTACAGTTGTGTGTATAGGCCTATGAATGCTGCATAGAATATATGTGTGTATAGTATAATGGTATGTATAGGCCTATGAATGTTGCATAGAATATCTGTGTGTATAGTATAGTGGTATGTATAGGCCTATGAATGCTGCATAGAATATCTGTGTGTATAGTATAGTGGTATGTATAGGTCTATGAATGTTACATAGAATATCTGTGTGTATAGTATAGTGGTATGTATAAGTCTATGAATGCTGCATAGAATATCTGTGTGTATAGTATAGTGGTATGTATAGGTCTATGAATGCTGCATAGAATGTCTGTATCAGAGGCGTAACTAGGGTTTTTGGAGCCCAGGGCAAGATCAATAATGGCGCCCCCCCCCCCCCCCCCCCCACCACCACCAAAAAAAAAAATATATATATATTTTTTTTTTATAAAAATAATAAATTAATAAAATGATAATAAAAAAAAAATACAAAAGGAAAGTATGTGCAGACGCCACCGGTGTCACTGCATATAAAGATGTCATGGTGTGTATGTATGTGTATGTAGGTGCAGTGGTCGAAGTTGAATTTTTGAAGGTGGAATGAAAGACTGCAGATAGCAATTATGCGCGCGCCTTCGGCGCGCGCGCCCTGGAAAAGGGGCGTGGTCACTCAAAAGGGGCGTGTCCTTCAGTGTAGTAGGACCCCTTATACTATCTAGTACTGGTGCCCCTTTGACATTATAGCACACGGTATGAGCCGAAATTCACATTATAGCACACAGTATGAGCCGAAATTCACATTGCCCCACACGGCATGAGCCGAAATTCACATTATAGCACACAGTATGAGCCGAAATTCACATTACCCCACATGGTATGAGCCAAAATTCACATTATAGCACACGGTATGAGCCGAAATTCACATTACTCCACATGGTATGAGCCAAAATTCACATTACCCCACATGGTATGAGCCGAAATTCACATTACAGCACACGGTATGAGCCGAAATTCACATTACAGCACACGGAATGAGCCAAAATTCACATTACCCCACATAGTATGAGCCAAAATTCACATTACCCCACATAGTATGAGCCGAAATTCACATTATAGCACACGGTATGAGCCAAAATTCACGTTACAGCACATGATATGAGCCAAAATTCCCATTATAGAGTTAGGGGATCCTACCCCCAGAATTAACATGGCCTGTGGGGCACTATGATGAGGGGAGCCCACCCCCTTAATAGACTAATTGCAGAGTTTAGCAGCGGAAGGGCTGCAGCGGTTTCTCACCCCAAGCTGCGGCGCTTCTGCCACCTCCGACACTCCACATCTTCGGCACCACCCGGGATGCAGAGCACCGCACCGGGTATGCACCCTTTTCAGTGTGGTCTGCTGCGCTCCGAAGGGGTTCTTGTTTCATGCTGCAGGATCCCGATGTGCGCCTTCCTCCCCGCTGTTACTGTCATGGTAAGCATTAGTATCGTTTACCGCAGAGGCCATTTTCTGAGGCATATGTGTTAAACCTCAGGAACTGAGATGCCCTTCTCACCATATAGCTGTGTGGCCGAGCCGGGCGGGGGGACAGCCAGCAGCAGCATGCCGGATATCGGCAGCAGAGGGTGCAGGCTGTACATACTTGAGGCAGCTGGATATTCAACAGTGCTGAAAGCCTCCGGAGCCCGCACCCCCGGAGCTGCAGTACACCGGCAGAGGACACCCATCCCCCGAACCCTGCGTAGCCCAAAGCCGGAGATCAGCAGCATGTTGAACGCGGAAGCAGAAGCTGCTTATTGCCGGTCAGCATGCTGCTGATCTCCGGCTTTGGGCTCCGCACGTGCATTACAGCCCCCACCCTCGGCTGCTGATATCCGGCATGCTGCCCCTGCTGCTGGCTTTCCACCCGCCCGGCTCGCCCACCCAGCTGGATGGTGAGTGAGAAGGGCATCTCAGTGCCCGTGGTTTTATACATACCTGTCTTCGGTAAATGGCCATTAGTACATCCCACACACACTGATTACACACACACAGACTTGCCACCCCCAAATCCTACACACACACATTCTCATACTTTCCTCTCCCCCACACACACACTGGACTGCAAAAATTTACACACACTGACACTGTTCCACACACACACAATTAACACACACTCACACTGTCCCACACACACAATTAACACACACGCACACTGTCCCACACACCAGTGGCATGCGGTGAGGTCAGTGGCGTGCGGTGAGGCACTACAGCCATAATGTCCGCCGAATCCTGCCGATGACCCCTACCGCCACCGAGCCAATGCCCGCCACTGCCTCTGAGCCGATGCCCGCTGCCACCACCAATGGCTTACAAACTCGCCCACCATCAACTGACCCAGCCCTCCGCCACTAATTTGCAACTCAGTCCAAAGCCGCCAATGCCCACTGCATGCCTGCTCATCATACTTGTGATATATTGTACATTTTTATAGAAAAAATTAATAATTAGTGTTTGGGACTGGGAAGGGAGTGGGAGGAGGACATGAATGCAATTTTGTTGTCCAGGGTTTCCATTAACTTAATGAAGAAGGGTCTGAATGGGTTAAAAATGTAAAAAAAAAAACTGCGTGAGGTCCCCCTCCTAAGTATAACCAGCCTCGGGCTCTTTGAGCCGGTCCTGGTTGTTTAAATACTGGGAAAAAATTGGACAGGGGTTCCCCGTATTTAGACAACCAGCATCGGGCTCTTAGTCCGGTCCTGGTTCCAAAAATACAAGGGACAAAAGATGTAGGGGTCCCCCCGTATTTTTAAAACCAGCACCGGGCTCCACTAGCCAGGGACATAATGCCACAGCCGGGGGACACATTTATGTAGGTCCCTGCGGCCGTGGCATTACCCCCCCAACTAGTTACCACTGGCCGGGGTTCCCTGGAGGAGTGGGGACACCTTAAATCAAGGGGTCACCCCCCCTCCAGGCACCCAAGGGCCAGGGGTGAAGCCCGAGGCTGTCCCCCCCATCCGTGGGCTGTGGATGGGAGGCTGATAACCATGTAAGTAAAAAAAGAATATTGTTTTTTGTTGTGGAACTACAAGGCCCAGAAAGCCTCCCCCGCTTGCTGGTACTTGGAGAACCTCAAGTACCAACATGCAGGGAAATAACGGGCCCGCCGGTACCTGTAGTTCTACAACAGAAAAAATACCCAAATAAAAACACAACTCACACACCGTGACATTAAAAATTTATTAAAGCACACTGACACACTCACACATACTTACCTATATCCCACGCCGGTCACGTCCACTTGTCCAGTAGAATCCAATGGGGTAGCTGTAAAAATGAGAGACACATTACTTACCTACATCCCACGCCGGTCACGTCCACTTGTCCAGTAGAATCCAGTAGGGGAATCTGTAAAAATGAGAGACAGATTACTTACCTACATCCCACGCCGGTCACGTCCACTTGTCCAGTAGAATCCAATAGGGGTACCTGTAAAAATGAGAGACAGATTACTTACCTACATCCCACGCCGGTCACGTCCACTTGTCCAGTAGAATCCAATAGGGGTACCTGTAAAAATGAGAGACAGATTACTTACCTACATCCCACGCCGGTCACGTCCACTTGTCCAGTAGAATCCAATAGGGGTACCTGTAAAAATGAGAGACAGATTACTTACCTACATCTCACACCGGTCACGTCCACTTGTCCAGTAGAATCCAATAGGGGAATCTGTAAAAATGAGAGACACATTACTTACCTACATCCCACGCCGGTCACGTCCACTTGTCCAGTAGAATCCAATAGGGGTACCTGTAAAAATGAGAGAGAGATTACTTACCTACATCCCACGCCGGTCACGTCCACTTGTCAGTAGAATCCAATAGGGGTACCTGTAAAAATGAGAGAGAGATTACTTACCTACATCCCACGCCGGTCACGTCCACTTGTCCAGTAGAATCCAATATGGGAATCTGTAAAAATGAGAGACAGATTACTTACCTACATCCCACGCCGGTCACGTCCACTTGTCCAGTAG
Organism: Pseudophryne corroboree; assembly: GCF_028390025.1. Lineage (NCBI taxonomy): Eukaryota > Metazoa > Chordata > Amphibia > Anura > Myobatrachidae > Pseudophryne > Pseudophryne corroboree. Next base: position 634,693,201 of record NC_086448.1, read on the forward strand.
AATCCAATAGGGGTACCTGTAAAAATGAGAGACAGATTACTTACCTACATCCCACGCCGGTCACGTCCACTTGTCCAGTAGAATCCAATAGGGGAATCCGTAAAAATGAGAGACACATTACTGACCTACATCCCACGCCGGTCACGTCCACTTGTCCAGTAGAATCCAATAGGGGTACCTGTAAAAATGAGAGAGAGATTACTTACCTACATCCCACGCCGGTCACGTCCACTTGTCAGTAGAATCCAATAGGGGTACCTGTAAAAATGAGAGAGAGATTACTTACCTACATCCCACGCCGGTCACGTCCACTTGTCCAGTAGAATCCAATATGGGAATCTGTAAAAATGAGAGACAGATTACTTACCTACATCCCACGCCGGTCACGTCCACTTGTCCAGTAGAATCCAATAGGGGTACCTGTAAAAATGAGAGAGAGATTACTTACCTACATCCCACACCAGTCACGTCTACTTGTCCAGTAGAATCCAATAGGGGAATCTGTAAAAATGAAAATGATACTTACAAACTTCAATCCACAGGAGGAGAGAGAGAGAGAGAGAGAGAGAGAGAGAGAGAGAGAGAGAGAGGGGGAGAGAGACTAACCTGCTGCTGCTGCTGCTGGGGAGACCGGCACACACTGCAGGGCCACGACGGGAGGACGGAGCCGGCGGAGGAGGGGGAGAGCCGCACACCGCCGCTCCTGTCAGCGTCAGCGAAGGAGGACGGGGGGGCGCACACTGCAAACACCAATCACCGCCGGGACAATTAACACACACGCACACTGTCCCACACACACACACAATTAATACACACGCACACTGTCCCACACACACACACACAATTAACACGCTCACACTGTCCCACACACACACACACAATTAACACGCGCACACTGTCCCACACACACACACACACACACACAATTAACACACACGCACACTGTCCCACACACACACACACTTAACACACACGCACACTGTCCCACACACACACAAATAACACACACGCACATTGTCCCCTACACACACACACACACACACACGCACACACACAATTAACACACACGCACACTGTCCCACACACACACAATTAACACACGCACACTGTCCCACACACACACACACAATTAACACACACGCACACTGCCCCACACTCACACACACACAATTAACACACAGGCACACTGTCCCACGCACACACAATTAACACACACGCACATTGTTCCCCCCCACACACACACACAATTAACACACACACACACTGTCCCACACACACACAATTAACACACGCACACTGTCCCACACACACAATTAACACACGCACACTGTCCCACACACACACACAATTAACACACACGCACACTGTCCCACACACACAATTAACACACACGCACACTGTCCCACACACACACAATTAAGACACACGCACACTGTCCCACACACACACAATTAACACACACGCACACTGTCCCACACACACACACACAATTAACACACGCACACTGTCCCACACACACACAATTAACACACTCACACTGTCCCACACACACAATTAACACACTCACACAATTAATACACATTCACACTGTCCCACACAATTAACACACTCACACAATTAACACACTCACACTGTCCCACACACACACACACAATTAACACACACACTGTCCCGCACCCCCCTCTCCCGACAGAAAAAAACCCTCTAAACATATGTAAAGCCCGCTTACCGAGGTCGCGGTCGCACGCACCTCCGATGTCGCGGTCACGCGCGATCGCGCACTGTATGATGTGTAAGGAGGAGGGGGGGGGGAGGAGGAGGAGGGGGGGAGGAGGAGGGAGGGGGGGGGAGGAGGAGGGAGAGGGGGGGAGGAGGAGGAGGGAGGGGAGGAGGAGGGAGGGGAGGAGGAGGGAGGGGGAAAGGAGGAGGGGGGGGGGAGGAGGAGGGGGAAAGGGGGAGGGGGAAAGGAGGAGTGGGAAAGGGGGAGGGGGAAAGGAGGAGGGGGGGGAGGGGGAAAGGAGGAGGAGGGGGGGGGGGAGCGGAGGCTCCTGGCTGCCGCTGCCTGTCCAGTGTGACAGGCACAGCAGCCGGGAAGACAGGGAGAGCGCCGCAGGTAGCGCCGGCGGAATCCCTGTCACATGGGGTGAGCGGGCCGTGCCGGTGGCGCCCCCTCTGTTGGGGCTTCCACAGCGCCCACGGCACGCCTCTGCCCTGATGTCTCAATCACTTGCTGTCGATCCCGGCGCACAGGAGGGGAAACGGGTAAGGGTCCGACACTGCTGCTGCCGCAAGAGAGGAGTGCTGTGGTGTTTGGCTTCCATGCCTGCACTGCGCCGTCCATCAAGCTCCGCCCTCATCGCATGTGGTGTGGACCTTTGGCGGTCCAGAATTCAGCCATGAGGGGAATCCGGGGGATTAAGTGGGGGCAGTGGGACACTAGGAGCCTCCCGCACCATGCGGGAGTGTTGGCATGTATGGCCTGGGGCCGGCTCTGCATCAGAGGCGGACCAGTAGGAGGCTGGAACAGGGCGGTGTGTTGAGCTCTGGGAGCTTTGCATTACAGGGCGGCGGGCAGGGCCGGATTAAGGGTTGTGGGGGCCCAGGGGCAACTAAATTGTGGAGTCCCCCATTACAAAGATGTATGCAACCCCCCCTCTCATCCTTCAATAGCAGCGACACACACACACACACACACACACACACTCTCTCTCTCTCTCTCTCTCTCTCTCTCTCTCTCTCTCTCTTTTTCTCTCTCTCTCTCTTACTTCACCTGTCTGGTCCTGACACTTTGAGCAGCAGCACCCTGAGCAGGGGGAGCGGGTGATCAGGGAGCCGGGATAGCACGCTGTGTGCCGGCATCTGTGCAGCTCCTCCGTCGTCATGGCAGCAGCTGGGGGCAGCTCCGGTACAGTATCTCGCGGGAGTCGGGACATAACATCACTATCCCGCAAGTCTTTGTACTGAAGCTCCTCGGCGGCTGCTGTTAATAAACAGCTGAGCCGCAGAGGACGTGGGGGAACGGAGTCACAGCTAAATGCTGTGCTCTTGGCGGCGGCCCAGCCGGGCTATGTGGCTGCATGCTGGGAGGAACGGAGTGCCAGACAGACTGTGGAGGGCGCATGGGGCGAGCGGGCCGTGCAGGGGCCGATGGCGCCCCCCTCTGCTGGGCCTGCCACGGCGCCCAGGGCACTTGCCCTGCTCGCCCCGTGCTAGTTACGCCTCTGATCTGTATGTATACTATAGTTGTGTGTATAGGCCTATGAATGTTACATAGAATATCTGTGTGTATAGTATAGTGGTATGTATAGGTCTATGAATGCTGCATAGAATATCTGTGTGTATAGTATAGTGGTATGTATAGGCCTATGAATGCTGCATAGAATATCTGTATGTACAGTATACTATAGTTGTGTGTATAGGCCTATGAATGCTGCATAGAATATCTGTGTGTATAGTATAGTGGTATGTATAGGTCTATGAATGCTGCATAGAATATCTGTGTGTATAGTATAGTGGTATGTATAGGCCTATGAATGCTGCATAGAATATCTGTATGTATACTATAGTTGTGTGTATAGGCCTATGAATGCTGCATAGAATATCTGTATGTATACTATAGTTGTGTGTATAGGCCTATGAATGCTGCATAGAATATCTGTGTGTATAGTATAGTGGTATGTATAGGCCTATGAATGCTGCATAGAATATCTGTGTGTATAGTATAGTGGTATGTATAGGCCTATGAATGCTGCATAGAATATCTGTATGTATACTATAGTTGTGTGTATAGGCCTATGAATGCTGCATAGAATATATGTGTGTATAGTATAGTGGTATGTATAGGCCTATGAATGCTGCATAGAATATCTGTATGTATACTATAGTTGTGTGTATAGGCCTATGAATGCTGCATAGAATATCTGTATGTATACTATAGTTGTGTGTATAGGCCTATGAATGCTGCATAGAATATCTGTGTGTATAGTATAGTGGTATGTATAGGCCTATGAATGCTGCATAGAATATCTGTATGTATACTATAGTTGTGTGTATAGGCTTATGAATGCTGCATAGAATATCTGTATGTATACTATAGTTGTGTGTATAGGCCTATGAATGCTGCATAGAATATCTGTGTGTATAGTATAGTGGTATGTATAGGTCTATGAATGCTGCATAGAAAATCTGTGTGTATAGTATAGTGGTATGTATAGGCCTATGAATGCTGCATAGAATATCTGTATGTATACTATAGTTGTGTGTATAGGCCTATGAATGCTGCATAGAATATCTGTATGTATACTATAGTTGTGTGTATAGGCCTATGAATGCTGCATAGAATATCTGTGTGTATAGTATAGTGGTATGTATAGGCCTATGAATGCTGCATAGAATATCTGTGTGTATAGTATAGTGGTATGTATAGGCCTATGAATGCTGCATAGAATATCTGTATGTATACTATAGTTGTGTGTATAGGCCTATGAATGCTGCATAGAATATATGTGTGTATAGTATAGTGGTATGTATAGGCCTATGAATGCTGCATAGAATATCTGTATGTATACTATAGTTGTGTGTATAGGCCTATGAATGCTGCATAGAATATCTGTATGTATACTATAGTTGTGTGTATAGGCCTATGAATGCTGCATAGAATATCTGTATGTATACTATAGTTGTGTGTATAGGCCTATGAATGCTGCATAGAATATCTGTGTGTATAGTATAGTGGTATGTATAGGCCTATGAATGCTGCATAGAATATCTGTATGTATACTATAGTTGTGTGTATAGGCCTATGAATGCTGCATAGAATATCTGTATGTATACTATAGTTGTGTGTATAGGCCTATGAATGCTGCATAGAATATCTGTGTGTATAGTATAGTGGTATGTATAGGTCTATGAATGCTGCATAGAAAATCTGTGTGTATAGTATAGTGGTATGTATAGGCCTATGAATGTTACATAGAATATCTGTGTGTATAGTATAGTGGTATGTATAGGCCTATGAATGCTGCATAGAATATCTGTATGTATACTATAGTTGTGTGTGTAGGCCTATGAATGCTGCATAGAATATCTGTGTGTATAGTATAGTGGTATGTATAGGTCTATGAATGCTGCATAGAAAATCTGTGTGTATAGTATAGTTGTATGTATAGGCCTATGAATGTTACATTGAATATCTGTGTGTATAGTATAGTGGTATGTATAGGCCTATGAATGTTACATAGAATATCTGTGTGTATAGTATAGTGGTATGTATAGGCCTATGAATGCTGCATAGAATATCTGTGTGTATAGTGTAGTGGTATGTATAGGCCTATGAATGCTGCATAGAATATCTGTATGTATACTATAGTTGTGTGTATAGGCCTATGAATGCTGCATAGAATATATGTGTGTATAGTATAGTGGTATGTATAGGCCTATGAATGCTGCATAGAATATCTGTGTGTATAGTATAGTGGTATGTATAGGCCTATGAATGCTGCATAGAATATCTGTGTGTATAGTATAGTGGTATGTATAGGTCTATGAATGCTGCATAGAATATCTGTGTGTATAGTATAGTGGTATGTATAGGCCTATGAATGCTGCATAGAATATCTGTATGTATACTATAGTTGTGTGTATAGGCCTATGAATGCTGCATAGAATATCTGTATGTATACTATAGTTGTGTGTATAGGCCTATGAATGCTGCATAGAATATCTGTGTGTATAGTATAGTGGTATGTATAGGTCTATGAATGCTGCATAGAAAATCTGTGTGTATAGTATAGTGGTATGTATAGGCCTATGAATGTTACATAGAATATCTGTGTGTATAGTATAGTGGTATGTATAGGCCTATGAATGCTGCATAGAATATCTGTATGTATACTATAGTTGTGTGTATAGGCCTATGAATGCTGCATAGAATATCTGTATGTATACTATAGTTGTGTGTATAGGCCTATGAATGCTGCATAGAATATCTGTGTGTATAGTATAGTGGTATGTATAGGTCTATGAATGCTGCATAGAAAATCTGTGTGTATAGTATAGTGGTATGTATAGGCCTATGAATGTTACATAGAATATCTGTGTGTATAGTATAGTGGTATGTATAGGCCTATGAATGCTGCATAGAATATCTGTGTGTGTATAGTATAGTGGTATGTATAGGCCTATGAATGTTACATAGAATATCTGTGTGTGTATAGTATAGTGGTATGTATAGGTCTATGAATGCTGCATAGAATATCTGTGTGTATGTATAGGCCTATGAATTGTGCATAGAATTTCTGTGTGTATAGTATAGTATAGTGGTATGTATAGGCCTATGAATTGTGCATAGAATATCTGTGTGTATAGTATAGTGGTATGTATAGGCCTATGAATGCTGCATAGAATATCTGTGTGTATAGTATAGTGGTATGTATAGGCCTATGAATGCTGCATAGAATATCTGTGTGTATAGTATAGTGGTATGTATAGGCCTATGAATGCTGCATAGAATATCTGTGTGTATAGTATAGTGGTATGTATAGGCCTATGAATGTTACATAGAATATCTGTGTGTATAGTATAGTGGTATGTATAGGCCTATGAATGCTGCATAGAATATATGTGTGTATAGTATAATGGTATGTATAGGCCTATGAATGCTGTATAGAATATCTGTGTGTATAGTATAGTGGTATGTATAGGCCTATGAATGCTGCATAGAATATATGTGTGTATAGTATAGTGGTATGTATAGGCCTATGAATGCTGCATAGAATATCTGTGTGTATAGTGTAGTGGTATGTATAGGCCTATGAATGTTACATAGAATATCTGTGTGTATAGTATAGTGGTATGTATAGGTCTTTGAATGTTACATAGAATATCTGTGTGTATAGTATAGTGGTATGTATAGGTCTATGAATGTTACATAGAATATCTGTGTGTATAGTATAGTGGTATGTATAGGTCTATGAATGTTACATAGAATATCTGTGTGTGTTTAGTATAGTGGTATGTATAGGCCTATGAATGTTACATAGAATATCTGTGTGTATAGTATAGTTGTGTGTATGGGTCTATGAATGTTACATAGAATATCTGTGTGTATAGTATAGTGGTATGTATAGGTCTATGAATGCTGCATAGAAAATCTGTGTGTATAGTATAGTGGTATGTATAGGCCTATGAATGTTACATAGAATATCTGTGTGTATAGTATAGTGGTATGTATAGGCCTATGAATGTTACATAGAATATCTGTGTGTATAGTATAGTGGTATGTATAGGCCTATGAATGTTACATAGAATATCTGTGTGTATAGTATAGTGGTATGTATAGGCCTATGAATGCTGCATAGAATATCTGTGTGTATAGTATAGTGGTATGTATAGGCCTATGAATGTTACATAGAATATCTGTGTGTATAGTATAGTGGTATGTATAGGTATATGAATGCTGCATAGAATATCTGTGTGTATAGTATAGTGGTATGTATAGGCCTATGAATTGTGCATAGAATATCTGTGTGTATAGTATAGTGGTATGTATAGGTCTATGAATGCTGCATAGAATATCTGTGTGTATAGTATAGTGGTATGTATTGGCCTATGAATGTTACATAGAATATCTGTGTGTATAGTATAGTGGTATGTATAGGCCTATGAATGCTGCATAGAATATCTGTGTGTATAGTATAGTGGTATGTATAGGCCTATGAATGTTACATAGAATATCTGTGTGTATAGTATAGTATAGTATAGTGGTATGTATAGGTCTATGAATGCTGCATAGAATATCTGTGTGTATAGTATAGTGGTATGTATAGGCCTATGAATTGTGCATAGAATATCTGTGTGTATAGTATAGTGGTATGTATAGGCCTATGAATGCTGCATAGAATATCTGTGTGTATAGTATAGTGGTATGTATAGGCCTATGAATGCTGCATAGAATATCTGTGTGTATAGTATAGTGGTATGTATAGGCCTATGAATGTTACATAGAATATCTGTGTGTATAGTATAGTGGTATGTATAGGTCTATGAATGCTGCATAGAATATCTCTGTGTATAGTATAGTGGTATGTATAAGTCTATGAATGCTGCATAGAATATCTGTGTGTATAGTATAGTGGTATGTATAGGCCTATGAATGCTGCATAGAATATCTGTGTGTATATTATAGTGGTATGCAGTGGCGTAACTAGAAATTTTTCTCCCCCAAGCCAAAAAATTTTTGGCGCCCCCCCCCGCTGCATAACTGGGAGCAAGAAAGGGACAAATATGCGCGCGCCGAAGGCGCGCGCTGCAAAAAAAGGGGCGTGGTTTTGTTGGAATGAAAAATAATCCTGATTCATGCCCCTTACATTATTTGTCATTTTTCCTCCTTATAGTAATGCCCAGTATACATTATGCCACATACTGCAATGGCCCTTAGACATTATGCCGCACACAACAATGCACATGACACAATATGCACACACTGTAATGCCCCCGACACATTATGCCACACACCGTAATGCCCCCGACACATTATGACAGGAATCGCAATGCCCGTTATACATTATGCTACACACTGCAATGCCCCTGATACATTATAGCACATACAATGCCTGTGACACATTATGACACACACCGCAATGACCTTGAGACATTATACCACAATGCCCGTGATATAGTATACCATACACCGTAATGCCTGTGACACATACCGCAATGCCCTGCCCGTTATACCCTATGCCACACACCGCAATGCCCGTTATGTATTATGCCACACTGCAATGACCCTGAGACATTATACCACATACCACAATGCCCGTGATATAGTATACCACACACCGTAATGCCTGACACATTATGACACACACCGCAATGTCCGTGATACATTATGCCACACACTGCAATGACCCTGAGACATTATACCACATATCACAATGCCCGCGATATAGTATACCATACACCGTAATGCCTGTGACACATTATGACACACACCACAATGTCCGTGATACATTATGCCACACACCGTAATGCCCATTACACATTAAGTCCTACAGTAAGGCTTCTAATTACTTTTCAATTACCTTCTCGTTGTCAGGGGTTTCATGCACTGGGTGTCATGCTCGTTGCCAGGTGTTTCATGCACTGGGTGTCATGCTCGTTGTCAGGTGTTTCATGCACTGGGTGTCATGCTCGTTGCTAGGAGGTAGTCCTTGTTGCTAGGGCTGTGCTCCCAGTGCCACATATGTCCCCAGTGCCAGATATTTCCCCACGGTGCCAGGTACTCACATGCCCCCGGTGCCAAATATAGCCCCCCCCCCCATGTGCCAGGTACACATATACCCCCCCAGTGCCAGATATGCCCCCAGTGCCAGATATTCCCCCCCAGTGCCACATATGCCCCCAGTGCCAGATATTCCCCCCATGCCAGATATGCCGCCAGTGCCATATATTCCCCCCCAGTGCCACATATGCCCCCAGTGCCAGATATTCCCCCAGTGCCAGATATGCCGCCAGTGCCATATATTCCCCCCGAGTGCCATATATCCCCAGTGACAGATATTCCCCCCCAGTGCCAGATATTCTCCCCCAGTGCCATATAAGCCCCAGGGCCAGATATTCCCTCCCAGTGCCAGATATCCCCCCCCCCCCCCCAGTGCCACATATCCACCCCGTGCCAGATATCCCCCCCCCAGTGCCATATATGCCCCAGTGCCAGATATCCCCCCCCAGTGCCAGACATCCCCCCCCCCCCAGTGCGATATGCCCTAGTGCCAGATATCCCCCCCCCCCCAGTGCCATATATGCCCCAGTGCCAGATATCCCCCCCCCCCCTTCCCCAGTGCCAGATATGCCCTAGTGCCAGATATCCCCCGCCCCCCCCCCCCACAGTGTCATATATGCCCCAGTGCCGGATATCCCCCCTAGTGCCTGACATCCCCCCCCCCAATGGCCATATATTCCCCGGTGCCAGACACCCTCTCCTCTCTCCCCCCCCCGTGACAGATATGCCGCAGTGCAGCCGCCGCTTGTTGGAGAACTTGGAGGGACACGGCGGGCGCAGCGTGTGCCTCTCCTGTGTCCCTCCTGAGTCCTGCATCATCTCCGGCGGCCGCGGGTCTGATAGGGGGAAGTGCCGTCCGTGAGCTCTAATTGGCTCACGGACGGCACTTCCCCCTATTAGACCCGCGGGCCGCCGGAGATGATGCAGGGCTCAGGAGGGACACAGGATAGGCACACGCTGCGCCCGCCGTGTCCCTCCAATAAAGCAGACTGACATGCGGACGTTCGTCCGCATGTCAGTCTGCTGTAATCAGTGGCGCCCCCGCAGCCCCTCGCCCCCAAGCCACCGCGAGGACTGCGGGGGCAGTAGTTACGCCACTGGTGGTATGTATAGGCCTATGAATGTTACATAGAATATCTGTGTGTATAGTATAGTGGTATGTATAGGCCTATGAATTCTGCATAGAATATATGTGTGTATAGTATAATGGTATGTATAGGCCTATGAATGTTGCATAGAATATCTGTGTGTACAGTATAGTGGTATGTATAGGCCTATGAATGCTGCATAGAATATATGTGTGTATAGTATAGTGGTATGTATAGGCCTATGAATGCTGCATAGAATATCTGTGTGTATAGTATAGTGGTATGTATAGGCCTATGAATGTTACATAGAATATCTGTGTGTATAGTATAGTGGTTTGTATAGGTCTATGAATGTTACATAGAATATCTGTGTGTATAGTATAGTGGTATGTATAGGCCTATGAATGTTACATAGAATATCTGTGTGTATAGTATAGTGGTATGTATAGGCCTATGAATGCTGCATAGAATATCTGTGTGTATAGTATAGTGGTATGTATAGGTCTATGAATGTTACATAGAATATCTGTGTGTGTTTAGTATAGTGGTATGTATAGGCCTATGAATGTTACATAGAATATCTGTGTGTATAGTATAGTGATATGTATAGGCCTATGAATGTTACATAGAATATCTGTGTGTATAGTATAGTTGTGTGTATAGGTCTATGAATGTTACATAGAATATCTGTGTGTATAGTATAGTTGTGTGTATAGGTCTATGAATGTTACATAGAATATCTGTGTGTATAGTATAGTGGTATGTATAGGCCTATGAATGCTGCATAGAATATCTGTGTGTATAGTATAGTGGTATGAATGTTTAATAATTGTTATGTTCTACTTATATATTTATTTTAAAGTAAAGTGACTTTATGTATTTTAATCTATTCTGTGTCAGTTCAGTATTTAAATTCAGTTGCCTGTTTATAGATCAACGGCGTCCAGCAGACAAGCCCCTTTTACATATTGTTAGTGCCTTCTTCTTTTTCTGACCACATCTTTCCTTTATATTGCATAGTTTGCATATAATGCCCCTTTGAAAGGAATATATGTGACTTGGGAAAATGTTTTATAATCTTTTGGAAAAAAAACCCAAAACCATAGAAAACCATAATGCATAATGAGTGACTGGTACACTGCTGCTTTTATCTTCCAGATGTAAGCCCAGAATAACCGGCAGGCAGTGCGACCGCTGCGCCCCGGGATTCTTCCGCTTTCCAGACTGCATTCCCTGTGACTGCGACTCATATGGGACTGAACCTCAGATTTGCCACCATCACACTGGGGTCTGCCTGTGCAAGGTACTAGAACAGTGTAATGTTTTGTGCAGAAACCATACATTGACAGACTGTGCTCAAAATAAAATACTTTACTTTGCATGATGTATGAGGTACAAGTTGAGTCACCCATATTCAAAATTCCGAAATAAGGAATATTCCGAAATACAGTTTGTTTGTTTTTACCAAGACTGATATACAGTAGTGATACCTTTGCTTACTGATGGTTCAATGTACACAAAATTATTACAAATACAGTATTGTATACAAAGTACCTTCAGGCTATGGGGGTCATTCCGAGTTGATCGTTAGCTAAAAATGTTCGGTGCGCAGCGATGATGCAAAAAAACGGCACTTCTGCGCATGCGTATGCGGCGCAGTGCACATGCGCGACGTACTTTCACAACGGCCGATGTATTTTTACACAAAGTCTAGCGAATCTTTTCAGTCGCACTGCTGGTCGCAGATTGATTGACATGAAGTGGGCGTTTCTGGGTGTCAACTGACCGTTTTCAGGGAGTGTTCGAAACAACGCAGGCGTGGCTGGCCGAACGCAGGGTGTGTTTGTGACGTCAAATCAGGAAATGAACAGTCTGAAGTGATCGCAAGCTAGGAGTAGGTCTGGAGCTACTCTGAAACTGCACACATTTTTTGTAGCCGCTCTGCGATCCTTTTGTTCGCACTTCTGCTAAGCAAAAATACACTCCCAGAGGGCGGCGGCTTAGCGTTTGCATGACTGCTAAAAACTGCTAGCGAGCGAACAACTCGGAATGACCCCCAGTGTACTGTATATAAGGTGTATATGAAACAGAAATGAATTTCATGTATGTACACAAACTTTGTTTCATGCACAAACTTATTAAAACTGTTGTATAAACTTACCTTCAGGCTATGAGGGGAATTCAGTTAGCCGTGGTAAATTACAGTACCGTGGCTAATTGATTCCCTGGGGTAATTCAATTATCCCCAACAGCCGGCACTATTGGGGATTTTGTTTCACCTGCCTGGAGGCAAGAGAAATAAAATCCATGATAAGTGCCTTTTTTTGCGTCTGCAATTGCGAAAACACCTGTATTTCTCTAGCATCCATAAGGGATATTGGGGACACATTGGTACGATGGGTATAGATGAGGTCCAAAGGAGCCAGTGCACTTTAAATTTCTTCAACTGGGAGTGCAGGCAGTTTAGAAAAAAGTGCCCTCAGGATAGGATGCACATCTCTGCATTTCCAGAGAGTTTTCTTCAGTTTATTTTCAATCTTTGTTATTTTCGGTATGCTGTTTGGGCAACAGCATACCTGCACCGTGGGAGTTAGGGGGGAGGGGGGGGGGGCGGTCACCTACCTTGCGAGGTGTCAGAGCCGCTTCCCCGCTGCAGGACCACCATCCTGAGAGGTTGTTTGTTCAGCGTGGCACTGCACCTTAGCTGTCGCAGCCCGACGCACACCCCTAACATTGTCTGAAGGTGACATCAGTGGTGAGTACAGACGGGGCCCCGCTAGGAGGGCCCCCGTTCCAGGTGCAGCTGACATGCAGGGGAGGCATACAGGACCCTCCTGGGGGGACCCGCTATAGCCCCCTGTGTACACTGGCAGCGGTTAGTGAAAAACTTGCATTTATGTGTTGTTTTTACACTTTTGGGAGATATTGCCAGTATAAATATTTCTGAAGCTCCGGCGCCGAGCGGGCTCAGCTGCATTTTGGCGCCTTCCTCTGCACAGCAGCAGCAGGCATGCACAGCTCCTTCAGACAAGCAGGAACACACTGGAAACTTGGTACAGGTTGTGTCTCGGGGAGAGCCGCTATTGCGCACAGTCTTTTTTTTTTTTGTATAATCTGTTTTTATTTAGGAAAATATAAAGATTACATTCCATTAGACAGAAAAGCTTCAAGACACATTGGGGTATATGCAATAGCGGGCGAAATCGCGGCAATTATCGCCGTTTTTTCAATTCGACCAAATTCGCCAGGTGAATTCCGGAAGGTGGCTTCCGGAATTCACCATATGCAATGAAAAACGGATTCGCCAGAGTCGCGGGCGTAAATCGGCCGATTTTGCGGATTTTACCGTGATTTTAAAAAACGGGAAAAAACGGGGAAAAACCCGGAAAAAAAAATGGCGTGGGGTCCCCCCTCCAAAGCATAACCAGCCTCGGGCTCTTCGAGCTGGTCCTGGTTCTAAAAATGCAGGGGAAAAATCGGGCAGGGATCCCCCGTATTTTTAAAACCAGCACCGGGCTCTGCGCCTGATGCTGGTGCCAAAAATACGGGGGACAAAACGAGTAGGGGTCCCCCGTATTTTTAACACCAGCATCGGGCTCCACTAGCTGGACAGATAATGCCACAGCCGGGGGTCACTTTTATACAGTGCCCTGCGGCCGTGGCATCAAATATCCAACTAGTCACCCCTGGCCGGGGTACCCCGGGGGAGTGGGGACCCCTTCAATCAAGGGGTCCCCCCCCCCAGCCACCCAAGGGCCAGGGGTGAAGCCCGAGGCTGTCCCCCCCCATCCAATGGGCTGCGGATGGGAGGGCTGATAGCCTTTGTGTTAAAAAAAAAGATATTGTTTTTTCCATTAGTACTACAAGTCCCAGCAAGCCTCCCCCGCAAGCTGGTACTTGGAGAACCACAAGTACCAGCATGCGGGAGAAAAACGGGCCCGCTGGTACCTGTAGTACTACTGGGAAAAAAATACCCAAATAAAAACAGGACACACACACCTTGATAGTAAAACTTTATTTCATACGCCGACACACACATACTTACCTGTGTTGACACGCCGACTGCAACGATCTCCGACGATCCGAGGGTACCTGTCAAAAAATTATACTCACCTTCCAGCGTCCAGAGGTCCAGAGGTAAATCCACGTACTTTGTAAAAAAACAAACCGAACACGAGCCATACCGGACTGAAAGGGGTCCAATGTTTTCACATCAGATCCCTTCCCCCGAATGCCGTGACATCACGTGACTCCTGTCACTGATGTCCCTTCAGCCAATCAGGAAGCGCTACTGCCGTGGCGCTCACCTGATTGGCTGGACGCCGTCTGTACTCTGACAGCGCCTCGCAAAGCCGCTCCATTACTTTCAATGGTGGGAACTTAGCGGCTAGCGGTGGGGTCACCCGCCGGTCACCGCTGACCGGCGGGTGACCTCACCGCTAGCCGCTAAGTTCCCACCATTGAATATATTGGAGGGAGCTGTGCGATGCGCTGTCACAGCGATCAGCCAATCAGGTGAGCGCAACGAAGTTGCGCTTCCTGATTGGCTTAGAGACCTGTCAGTGACAGCTGTCACTGACAGATCTTAATCGTGGAAAGGTGTCCCATGTGTCAGTATGGGACCCCTTTCAGTCCGTTTTTGGTGCGGGTAAATGCGTTTTTTTTTTTTGGCAAGTACGTGGATTTATCTCTGGACCCAGGGTAAGGTGAGTATATTGAACTTTGCTTTTCAGGTATCCGTGGATTCTACAGGGAGAAGAGGACCGATGTCGGCGTGTGAACATAGGTAAGTATGTGTGTGTCGGTAGTGTGAAATAAAGTTTTACTGTCGACGGTGTGTGTGTCCTGTTTTTATTTGGGTATTTTTTTCCCAGTAGTACTACAGGTACCAGCGGGCCCGTTTTTCTCCCGCATGCTGGTACTTGTGGTTCTCCAAGTACCAGCTTGCGGGGGAGGCTTGCTGGGACTTGTAGTACTAATGGAAAAAACAATATCTTTTTTTTAAACACAAAGGCTATCAGCCCTCCCATCCGCAGCCCATTGGATGGGGGGGGGACAGCCTCGGGCTTCACCCCTGGCCCTTGGGTGGCTGGGGGGGGGGGACCCCTTGATTGAAGGGGTCCCCACTCCCCCGGGGTACCCCGGCCAGGGGTGACTAGTTGGATATTTGATGCCACGGCCGCAGGGCACTGTATAAAAGTGACCCCCGGCTGTGGCATTATCTGTCCAGCTAGTGGAGCCCGATGCTGGTGTTAAAAATACGGGGGACCCCTACTCGTTTTGTCCCCCGTATTTTTGGCACCAGCATCAGGCGCAGAGCCCGGTGCTGGTTTTAAAAATACGGGGGATCCATGCCCAAGTTTTCCCCGCATTTTTAGAACCAGGACCAGCTCAATGAGCCCGAGGCTGGTTATGCTTTGGAGGGGGGACCCCACGCCATTTTTTTTCCTGATTTTACCGTTCCAGCAATAAAAAAAAAAAAAAAAAAAATAATAATAATATTTTA
This sequence comes from Pseudophryne corroboree, assembly GCF_028390025.1. Taxonomy (NCBI): domain Eukaryota; kingdom Metazoa; phylum Chordata; class Amphibia; order Anura; family Myobatrachidae; genus Pseudophryne; species Pseudophryne corroboree. Next base: position 634,709,075 of record NC_086448.1, read on the forward strand.
AAAAATATATAAATAATATTTGTGCCTCCCCCCAAAAAAAAAAAAGTACCTAATCCCTTCTAATATAAATAGATCTGCTATTCCTAAAAAAAAAAACACAAAAAAAAAACATGTTTAAAATTTTTTTATTTGTTTTCACCCTCCAAAGTGTGGCGGAGTGAAAATCGCGAATTTGCTGTCTAAAAGCACTGCAGGCGAATTTCCAAACTTGAATTGAATATGCTGGAGGCGAATTGCAGCATCTGTACCATTGCAAAAAAGGCGAATTCGGAAAAAGGCGAATTGAGAAAAGGCGAATTTTGACGGGCCGTTTTTTTGCGAAAAATGACTGCACTGCATAGGCGAATTGATTTTTGGAGGCGAAAACGTCCCGGAATTCGCCTTTTTTGCCAATTCGCCCGCTATTGCATATACCCCATAATTAACATCACTTGCATTGTAGCCATATGGGGCGGGGTAACTTGCCACCCTAAACAGTAGAAGTCAGTACAGACGTAGGCCGTGGAAGGGTGTACTGTGGAATCATCGCAGTACCTAATCGCTTTGTGTCTGCAAAGTGAATGTAATCATAGTAACATAAGTAACAAAATAGAAGAACTATAGGAAAGGGCAGGACATGAAAAGAAGGAAAGAGAAGAAGAGAAACATAGAGTGACCAAACCTAGGGCGCCTTCAGACAGGGGGGATAGGAGTTGCAGTCTCTTTAGTCGATCAACTACGAAGCTCAAATCATTTAATGGCCCAGATGTAGTCTTTGTACTCTTTGGAGGACGTATAGTCTATCCAAGGTAACCAGGTGGCCATGAATTCTGTAAGTTTGTCTCTAGAGACCAGGAGGATGTTCTCCATATTAATGTAAAAATTGATCCTAGTGAACCATGTTTTCCTTGTGGGCGGGGAGGATGACCTCCATAGAGTGGGAATGACTGCCCGTGCTGCATTAGACAGATGGCGGAGAAGTGATGTTTTATACTGAGCCAATGGCATAGAAGACTGGGATAGCAGCCAGAAGGCCGGGTCAGAGGGTACGGGAGTATGGAGTATGTTTTGGGAAATAGAAATGACATCATCCCAGTATGGCCTAAGTAAGGAGCAACTCCACCAGATGTGCAGTAGGGTACCGGTGGTATTGAGACATCTCCAGCACCTATCCGTCACTCCGGGGTACATGAAATGGAGGAGGGAGGGGTGTCTATACCATCTCATTAAAAGTTTGGATTGGGTTTCTCTCACTTGGGTACAGACTGAACTATTGTGGGATTTGAGAAATATCATCTGCCATTCTCTGTCTGATAACTTAAACCCGAGGTCTCTCTCCCAGGCAGACTGGAAAGGTGGAGGCACCTGAGCGCCGGGACTCTGTAGTAGTTTATAAAGTGTGGAGACAGTATGCTGGGGGTCACACGTAGAGACACACAATCTCTCAAACTGTATCATTTCCCTAGAGGCTAGAAGATATCTATGTTTGGAATACTAAAAATGTCTAAGCTGCAGGTATTTCCAAAAGTCGTGTTGTGGGACCCCCCATTTAGAGCGTACTTCCGAAAACTGCCTAACTCCCGAGGATGTCGCCAGCTGGCCTTATCTGAAGAGCCCTCCAAGAGCCCAGTCGCGAAAGTGAGAGAGTGTTAAGCCAGGTAAAAAGTCAGGGTTGGCTAGAAAAGAGGTCAACGGGCCGAACTCAGAAGAGAGGAAGGGCCAGCGGCGCGCTTTTTCCCAAAAGGAAAGGGTCGTGGTAACAGTTGGGTGAGGGGAGGGGGGCTTAGGGAGAGAAGGAAGCCAGGGAAAGATCTCAGGGTATTGTTGCATATAAAGCCCCTCCAGAACTACCCATTGCTTTGTATCCCGACTCCTCGTCCAATCCAAGACCCTATTGAGCAGAATTTCCCAATAATAGCCTCTGATATCGGGCAGCTGGAAGCCACCGCTTCTGGTGGAGCGAATCATAGTGGACCTGCTGATTCTAGGCCGTCTCCGGGACCATACAAATTGTTGTATCAAGAGTTGAATGGACTTGAACCAGGAGTCTGGGATCTGTATGGGAAGAGCCTGAAGTTTACAGAGTATTTTAGGGAGAGTATTCATCTTCACAACATTCACTCTCCCCAGCCAGGAAAGAGGTTTGAGGTACCATCTACTGTAATCGTCCCTGAGAGTACGAAGAAGGGGCATAAAATTCAATGAGACCAGACGGGAGAGATCGCTCGGAAGTTGTATTCCCAAGTAGGACAAGTGGGAGGTGTTCCAAGTAAAGAGAAAAGATTGTTTAAGCTTAGCCACTATATCGGGAGGAGGGGGGGGGGTGGAGATGTTCAAGGCGCATGATTTGGACATGTTGATCTTAAAATTGGAAAGTGAACCGAAGTCGGACAGCTCTTTCATAAGATGGGGGAGGGAGGAAACCGGGTGCGTTATTGTAGCTAATAGATCGTCTGCGAACAAGGAAAGTTTGAGCTCTGTATCACCAACTCTCAGACCAGTAATACTATCATTGGCCCTAATGGCCCTAGCGAGGGCCTCGATACAAAGAACAAAGAGTAAGGGGGACAATGGGCAGCCCTGCCGTGTCCCATTACTTATGGAGAAGGGGTCTGATAAGGAACCATTAACTCGAACCCGAGCTGTGGGCAATCTATAAAGTCCCAGGATCCTACCAAGTGCTAGGGGGCCCAGTCCGATGTGCCCCAGTACAGACCGCATAAAACCCCAACTAACTCTATCAAAGGCCTTTTCGGCATCCGTGGATAGCAGCACAGTGGGGGAGCTACCCTGGGACGCTATGTGGATTAGGCTCAAGACCTTGGTGGTATTATCCTTAGCCTCATGGCCTGGTCATGAGCCCACCTGGTCATTGTGGATTAGAGATGGAAGGTATACATTCAGTCTGTTTGCCATCAGTTTTGCGAAAAGTTTGATATCAACATTCAGAAGAGAGATGGGCCTGTAACTAGGGCACACCGAGGGGTCTTTACCGGGCTTTGGGAGAACAGAGATGTGGGCTTCTAAGGACTGGCCTGAGAAATGGGTATCTGCGGAGATAGAATTAAAGGCCTGAAGAAGATACGGGGAAAGTAAACCTTTAAATTGTTTATAATAAGTGAGTGTAAAGCCGTCCAGCCCTGGACTCTTGCCAGAGGGTGTCGAGGTCATGGCGTTTTCCAGCTCTTGCAGGGTAAAAGGTAATTCTAAAGCTTCCCTGTCTGAGGAAGGTAGGACGGGGTAAGACACCTTTTCCAAATACTCCTTCACCTTTAGAATGTCAAAAAGAGGGGCGGCACCATCGGGTCGGGTCTCTAGATTATATAAAAGAGAATAATACTGCTTGAAGCATGCTGCTATTTCAGGGGTTTTGAAACGGAGAGTACCCCCGGGGTCCTTCACGCTATTAATAAACAATGAAGAGCGTTGGGCCTTAAGTTCCTGGGCTAGGCGGCGTCCAGGTTTATTACCCCACTGGTGGTACTTAGAGTTGCATTTACGGACAGAGAGTTGGATACTATCGGTGAGGGTCTTCTTTAGTTGAGCCCTTGTATCAAGTAATTCTAAGTAGTCGGGCTCCGACAGGGACGTTTTATGCGAGGACTCTAGAATGTGGAGTCGTTGCAATAGTTTGGTGATTAGCGCTGACCTCTGCTTTTTCATAAATGTACCCAGCTGAATAAGTTTACCCCGTATGGTGCATTTGTGCGCTTCCCACAGGGTAATCTTAGAGACATCATCGGTATTGTTTATAGTGAAAAATTCATTCAGGGCCTTCTCTATTTCTCCTCTGCAGTATTGGTCCTGTAGTAAAGATTCGTTGAGACGCCAGATCCATTGACCTGGGGTAGCTTGGGGGGTTGAAAGAGTCATATACACCGGAGCGTAGTCAGACCAGGTTATCGAGCCAATGGAAGAATCTATCAATAGGGGGAGATGTCTGTGACTGAGGAATAGGTAGTCAAGACGTGAGTATGCTTTGTGTGGGGGTGAGTAGAAGGAGTAGTCTCTATCGGAGGGGTGAAGGACCCTCCAGGAGTCGGCCAGCTGGAGATCGTGGAACAGACTTCTAACTTGTCGATACTGACGTTGGGAAGTCTGGGGAGCGTTAGAGGAAGAGTCTAAGGAAGGATCCATTATCCAGTTCAAATCACCCCCCAAAACAACAACACCTGAAAGAAGAGGTTCTATTTGTGATAGGGCGGAGCGAAAAAATGAAACCTGGTCCCTATTTGGGGCATAAAGTGTAACAAATGTGTAAGGGCACATACATATTTTACAACGCACTACCAGGAGCCGACCCGGGATCGGCTTGTGGACTGATATATCAGACAGCTGGAGGGTCCTAGAGAATAGTATCGCTACACCTTTTGATTTAGAGTCTGGGTTATTATAAAAGGCCTGGGGATAACGATGGTTAATCAGGGAAGGGCTGCGGGCCGTGATTCTAAAATGCGTCTCTTGGATCAGTGCAACATCTACTCTATCGGCCCATAGAGACCGTAAAAGGGAGGCCCTTTTCTCCGGTACATTAAGGCCTTTCGCATTGATCAATGTTATTTTGAGTCTACTAGATGACGTCATGGGAGGCAAAAGCCATAGTAGGAAGCGATGGGCCCAGATTGGTCAGAGAGAGGAAAGAGAAAAGGACAGGGAAGAAAGCGAAAGAGACAGAACAAGTAGAAAAGACAACTATAACAATAAAAAAACCCGCAATGGGGTAGCTGATCCATCTAAGGATCAGAAACCCAAGAGGCAAAACAGCCAGGAGCGGGTAAGGGGCGAAGGAGGGAGCCTCCGCCAAAGGCATATTGGAAAATAGGAGAGAATAATGCAATAAACAATACGCTTACATATTTTTAACTAACTGTAAACCTCGTTAACATGAAGAAATCTTCAAATGGAAGGATGAAAGATATCTTATAGTCAGGAAACGAGCTATCGTTAAACGGCCTGTTATATAATAGTAGGGACTGAGCCCCGTCAACAGTAAGATGTTAGGTTAAGACTCGTCAGCAGTTGGAAATCGTATCATACTGTGACCTAGAGATGTAATTTAAGAAGAACATGAACAAACAAAAGATCACAGGTTATCGATCAGGTAGCATTTGAGTCATTGTCAGGGGGGGGAGTCTTCGATTATTTTCCTTCCGGCATTCCGTACCTCCTGCCAGGGGATTCCAGTACTCGGGGGCCGGAAAGATGGTAAGGCTGGAGTTGGGAAGTCCCAATCGCGTAAGTCGAGTTTCGGTAGTCCAAGACCGTTACAAAACATAGGGAGTTCGGAGTGGGAGTTGAGAGTGTGGGTTTTCCCCCGCAAAGGAGACTTGGAGATTGAAGGGGAAGCCCCAACGGTATTTCAGTTGGCGTTTACGGAGCTCGTCCGTTAGGGGCTTGAGGGCCTTCCGCTGCTGAAGGGTGTGCCAGGACAGGTCTTGGTAGATATGGATTATTGAACCGTTAAAATCGACTCCGTCAAGTAGGCGTACTTTACGCATGATGTCGTCTTTTTGAGTAAAATAATGCAGTCTGCAAATGACGTCACGTGGTCTATCTGCGGAGAGACCTCTTGGTTTCAGGGCTCGGTGGGCCCTGTCAAAGGTGATAATATCATTGGGATCGTTACCCAATATCTCGTTAAAAAAATTTGTGAGGGCATCAATCAAGCCTGTTTGAGGGACATCTTCCGGCAAGCCCCGTACACGGATGTTGTTTCTCCTCCCTCTGTTATCCAAATCTGTTAACCGTGTTTGGAGAGAGCGGATCTCTGTCGACTGGGCCTCAATGACATTCGTCAGTGACTTCAGGAATGTGTCGGAGGAAGCGTGGAAGTCCTCCAGATTCGACATCCGATCGGAGAGGTGGGAAATGTCCTGTCTCATGGTAGCCAGTTCCCGTCTCACGGTATCTTGTAGATCCTGTTTAGTGGGGAGGTTTTTCATATAGGCCAGGATATCTTGTAAATCCCTGCCTCCTGGAGGGCAGATATGAGGTGTGTCTGCACCGGAAGGGGATGTATGAGAGGCAAGCGGGGAGAGAGGAGGGTTTGAGGCAGAGGAGCTTTCTGTACATGCAGGCGAGGTGGGTTGTAAGAATGGTCTCATAGCGGACTGCGACATGGTCCCCCGTGGAGGTGGTGTACCGGTCTTTTGGGAAGATTTCTTGTTCCCGGGCATCACTCAGTCAGCAACGAGGAGCTTAGATTCACTAAGGTTAGGAGAACGAGGTGGACAAAATTTGCATAACTCACATAAGAATGCCTTCAGCGGGGTGGCTCCCTGCGGGATGGCATCAACAGAACATTACGGTATCAATGGCGGCAGCAGACTAGCACGGCACTCATCCATAGCACATAACCGCTAGGACGTCTTAGGGGGCTAGAAAAGCATGCATCAGGAAACAACGGTTTAGCTCCGGTTGTCTGACGTGGTTGAAAGTTAGATTCTTATATTTGAACAGGAAAGTACATCACAGATGTAGAATCCCCTAAGGTAGCCACCGGAGGGAGTATTCTGTAAAAGCTGCAGCACAGGGTTTGTACTTGGGTCTGTCCTATGTAGTGGATGTTATGGGATAGCAGGAGTGCGACCCACAATATCAGACAGAAGTGTCTATGCAGAGTGTAGGTGGTGGCAACACCGCTCCTAGGAGTCACCCCTTAGTGCCTCTGCCAGCATGCAAGTCGCAGTGTAGAGGGAGTCCGGCAAGATGGCCGCCGCAGTGAGGAGTTGGGGCGCCAGGAGGGTGAGTACCTGTATTTCCCTGTGTTTGCAGGTGGTCCACAAGGTGCTCTCCGGCCGCACCGACCTCTGCGAGGTCTGTGATGTCCACCCGAGTGGTGGGGTTCATTTAGGAGCGTCTTCCGCGATGTAGGCGCCACGGAGCCCGCCATCCGGCCGCGCCCGAAACTCTAGGTCCCGGCTTCCGGAGGTTGTCTAGGCTGCGGATTGCGGCATGGAGCAGCCGCTTCCGCCGGCTCAGCGGCCGTATAAGGTGCACACCCAGGGCTGGGGGACCCTCAGTAGTGCCCACCGGAGTGGGGAAGGAGCTGCCAGTGCCACAAATTAGGGGGAAAAGCCGCTGTTTTACGGAGGAGCTCTGCCCGAGTACGTCCTCTCCTCTCCTCAGCTCGCCAAGCCACGCCCCCCTTGTGCACAGTCTTATGTCCCAGGGGAAATATATATTTATGTATAACTTTGTCCCAGGGGAAATATATATTTATGTATAACTTACTATTTACAGTGTTTCACTGAGTAAAAATCAGCTAACAGCCTCACTGGGGCTGGGTAGCTTGGTGTGCTGGTGCCTTCTCTCTATCTCCCCCTCATATACAGTAAGGGCAGGCTTGTTTTACACTTGTCTGTGTGAATGTATATGTCTGTGTTGTTACTCCAATCATGGTAAAACACAAGTTGTGCAGTGTGTGTAGCACCAGATTCTCTCCTCTATCCTCTGACTCCATTTCATGTGAGCAATGTAGTCAGTCCTCACAAATCACTGAGGAGGCTGTGGGGGAGGGTCCAGAGCCTTCCTGGCTGGGTGCAATCAAATATATGATGTCTGATATGTCATCTCAGCTCACTGCAAATGCCCATAAAACTCAACAATTACAACAGGCTGTTGCAGACCTGGCAGCTAGGGCAAATACCCTCCATCACCCCATATCTACAGGTCCCCAAAATGTGGATTACCTGCCTTACTCTCAGATTCTGAGGAAGAAATACAGGAGGATGGGGAGGAAGTGGACCCCGTTGGTGGGGATCCCTCTTATACACAGGGTATTGAACCCCTCATTCTGGCTATACGGGATGTGTTAAAACTCCCTCTAGAGGACACTACAACTCAGCAGTCGTTTTTTCTCACACAAAACAAACTGAGTGTCACTTTCCCTGATTCTACAGAATTAGAGGACTTATTTAAGCTAGCCAGGAAAAATCCAGATAAAAAATACCAAGTGTCAAAACGATTTTTGCACACTTTTCCATTTGCTCCTGAAGGCAGGAAATTCTGGGAAGTACCACCAGCTGTGGACGTATCAGTCTGCCTTTCTAAGAAGACGGTACTCCCTGCTCCGGGTTCCTTTTCCATAAAGGACCCCGGGGATAGAAAGATAGAGACCACATTGAAGTCTGTTTACACAGCTGCAGGTATGTCTCAAAGACCGGTCATAGCAGGTTGTTGGATGACACATGCCATTCATACATGGGCCACTCACATACAGACGGGCCTCTCAGGGAATAGTTCCCTGGTTACTACGGTGACTCTTGTAAAACAAATCCAGGACACTGCTCGTGTGCTGTGTGACTCTAAAATAGATTGGCATTATTAATGCTAGGACCACTGCTATAGCAGTGTCTGCACGCAGGGCTTTGTGGTTGCGTCAGTGGGTTGCAGACGCAGAATCCAAGCACAATGTGGAGTCTCTTCCCTTTTCAGGGGAATGGCTCTTCGAGGGTGAACTGGATACGTGGATCTCTAAGGTTACTGCGGAGAAATCCACGTTTCTCCCCTCTGGGGCCCCGCCAGCTAGAAGGATCTACCCGGGGCCGTCTACTTAGTCCTTTCGGTCCTCCAGATTTCGATCTAGGGCCAGAGGTGCCTCCAATGCGGCTAGAGGCACCAGAGGTAAGCCTAAGAAACCAGCCATTACCGGCTCTCAGGAACAGAATACCAGTTCAGCTTCCACTAAAGCCTCAGCATGACTGTGCACGCCCACCCCGAGGGAATCTCAAGGTGGGAGCTTGGTTGCGTCACCTCAGCCACATCTGGGACAGTTCCTGCCAGGATGCCTGGGTAAGAGATCTCATCTCTCGCGGATACAAGCTGGAGTTCAACGGTGCTCCTCCCCAATGATTTTTCAAATCAAGCTTACCAGCTTTGGAGGATATGTGTGTTACGCTGCTGCTGGCCATCAAAAAGTTGGCTCAGTCACAAGTCATTGTTCCAGTGCCACTGCAACAACAAGGACAAGGTTACTACAATCTGTTCAGAGTGCCAAAACCAGACGGGTCAGTAAGGCCCATTTTGAATCTGAAGTCCTTGAACTCTTACCTGAAGGTTTTCAAGTTCAAGATGGAATCTTTACGGGCAGTGATTGCAGGCCTGGAGGAATGGGAATTCCTGGTTTCCCTGGATATCAAGCATGCCTATCTTCATATCCCGATTTGGCCTCCTCATCAGGCTTATCTGAGGTTTGCCCTGCTGAACAATCACTGCCAGTTCCAGGCATTACACTTTGGCCTTTCTACGGCCCCGCGGGTGTTCACGAAGGTGATGGCGGAGATGATGTTCCAGCTCCGAGTCCAGGGGGTCTAAATTGTCCCTTACCTGGATGATCTCCTGATAAATGCAGAATCCAGGGAGCTTCTATTGCTCCATATAGATCGCAGTATCCAGCTTCTGTCACACCATAAGTAGATCCTCAATTTTCAGAAGTCCCACCTGGAGCCATCTCTGCGGCTCCTATTCCTGGGAATGCTACTGGATACTGTGGCGCAAAAAGTGTTCCTACCAAAGGACAAAGCAAGAACACTCCAGGAAATGGTCCGCATGGTTCTCCGACCTGCTCGAATATCCAGCCATCTTTGCATACGATTGTTGGGGAAGATGGTGGCCTCGTACGAGGCAATCCAGTATGGAAGATTCCACGCCAGAACATTTCAATTGGATATCCTGAGCAAGTGGGCCGGTTCACATCTTCAGATGCACAGGATGATTCAACTTTCACCTTGGGCCAGGATTTCACTCCTGTGGTGGCTGCAGTCATCCAACCTACTGGAAGGCCGAAGCTTCGGGATTCAGGATTGGATCCTCCTCACAACGGATGCAAGTCTGAGAGGATGGGGTGCTGTCACCCAAGGGGCTCCGTTCCAGGGCAGGTGGTCTGCCATAGTAGCCCTACTTCCGATCAACATTCTGGAACTTCGGGCAATCTACAAGGCTCTGATTCAGGCCTCGCCTCTACTCAGGGATCAGGCGATCCGGGTTCAGTCGGACAACGCCACGGTAGTGGCGTACATCAATCGACAAGGAGGGACAAACAGCAGGGCCTGCATGCGAGAGGTGTCAAATATACTCCTCCGGGCAGAAAGAAATGCAAGGAATGCAATCTTCATTCTGGGAGTGGACATTTGGGAAGCGGACTTCCTGATTCATCATGATCTACACCCGGGGAGTGGGGACTACACCTTCAGGTGTTCCAACAGCTCATCGACCGGTGGGGTTGCCCACAAATCGACATGATGGCGTCTCACCTCAGCAAGAAGCTTTGCTACTATTGCTCGCGAACCAGGGACCCTCAGGCAAGCGCAGTGTATGCACTAATGTCGCCTTGGTCGTATCAGCAGGTTTACTTGTTTCCTCCAATTCCGTTGATCCCACATGTACTAAAGAGGATCAGACACCAGGGGGTTCAGGCAATCCTGATTGCCCCGGATTGGCCCTGAAGAACTTGGTACGCGGATCTTCTGGGCATGTCCGTAGAAGACCCTTGGCCTCTGCCACTAAGAATGGATCTTCTTCAGCAGGGACCATTTGTCTACCCGGACTTCGTTTGACAGCATGGAGGTTGAGAGGAAGATCCTAGCTCACAAGGGCCATTCCAAGAAGGTCATTGCTACCATGGTTCAGGCCAGGAAACCTATGACGTCAAAACACTATCATCATATCTGGAGAAGATATGTCTCTTGGTGCGAGGAACGCTCGTATCCACCTGCGGAGTTCCACTTGGGACGTTTCCTCCATTTCCTGCAGGATGCTGTGGATAAGGGCTTACGTCTGGGTTCCATTAAGGTACAGATTTCATCCCCCTCAATTTTCTTCCAGAAGAAATTGGCATTGTTGCTAGAAGTTTAGACCTTCTTGCAAGGTGTGCTTCACATACAGTCTCCTTTTGTGCCGCCCACGGCACCTTTGGATTTGAAAGTGGTGTCAAATTTTCTACAGTCTTCCTGGTTTGAACCTCTGATGACGGTAGAAGACTAGTATCTCACGTGGGAGACGGTGATGTTACTGGCCCTGGTTTCTGCTAGACGTGTCTTATCGTGTGAAAGTCCGTATTTGGTCTTTTTCGAGGACAGAGCGCAGCTCAGGACTAGGCAGCAGTTTCTGCCGAAGGTTGTCTCCGCATTCTATTTGAATCAACCTGTTGTAATTCCGTCCAGTTCTGGCGCTTCTGCTCCTTCAGAAGCATTGGATGCTGTGAGAGCCTTAAAGATATATGTCTAGAGAACAGCTCGAATCAGAAAGACGGATTCCTTGTTCATGCTGTATGATGCGCAGAAAAAAGGTTGCCCTGCTTCCAAGCAGTCCATTGCTCGTTGGCTTCAGCTCACTATCCAACAAGCCTCTATGTCGGCAGCCTTGCCTGTTCCACAATCTCTGAAGGCCCACTCTACAAGATCAGTGGGGTCTTCCTGGGCGGCTGCCCATGGAGTCTCGGCCCTGCAACTGTGCCGAGCTGCTACCTAGTCGGGGAAGAACACTTTTGTGAAGTTCTACGGTTTTGATACCCTGGCCAAAGAGGATACCAGTTTGGGCAGGCGGTACTGCAGCAGTCTCTGCACATTCCCGCCCGTTCTGGAAGCTTTGGGACATCCCCATTGTACTAATGTGTCCCCAATATCCCTTATGTTAGCTAGAGAAAATAGGATTTTAATACCTACGGGTAAATCCTTTTCTCGTAGTCCATAACGGATATTGGGGGCGTGCCTCGGTGCCGTGACGTTTCTGCAGGTGGTATATTGGTGATTCCCTGTTCAGCTGTTGCTGTTTGATTGCCAGCTGTTGCTGTTCTTATCTGTTCAGCTGTTGCAGTTTTTGTTGCCACCTGTTCCTGGTCTTGTTCGTGTTGTCGGTGTGCTGGTGTATAAGTCTCACCACTGTTTTTTTTGTTGCTACTGATCCTTTTCTCAAGTATGTCCTTTCTCCTTCAGGCACTATAACGGCCCGTGGGGTGGGCATAGAGGGGAGGAACCATCACACCCAGTTGAAGAAATCTAAAGTGCACTGGCTCCTTTGGACCCCGTCTATACCCATCATACTAATGTGTTCCCAATATCCCTTATGGACTACGAGAAAAGGATTTACCGGTAGGTATTAAAATCCCATTTTTTCGCACTACAGCGGGTACATTTTACAGTGAATTGCCCAATAAAAGCATCAGGCAAAAATTGTGTTAAAGCCCAGGTTTTTTTTTTCACAGTAAAATCTGCTGCGATCATTTGAATTCTCCCCTTTGTGTATAAAATGTATATGAAACATATATGAATTCTGTGTTTAGACCTGGGTCCCATCCCCAAGATATCGCATTAAAGTATACAAATATTCCAAAATATGGAAAAATCTGAAATCCCAAATAATTTTGGATATGGGAGACTCAGCCAGTATTATCACACTTACATATCTTGTGTATTTGCAGATATCATGTACTTATTGTAAACTGGTAATAGTTCTATCTTGCCAATATATTTAATAGGCATACAATAACAAGATAAGGTAAACTAACCTTGTGGTAAAAGATATCCAGTGCAAATAAATGTTCTGGACTATTAAGTAACTAAGTAAGCCTGGTGGCTCCTCTGGTAGTGTACAATGTAATGGTACTCGCTGTAGCGTGTTTTGATATTACCCACTAAGGTCCTTGGCATGGCTTGAATACAGCAGGCGCAGTGTATCTCCAACTCTGCATTATATGCAAATAGTGCAACCCAGAGAAATACTGAAAACAATGATCAGTGAAGCCTGACAAGGCATAGGCGTATCTAATGCATGCAGAGCGTGTGGTGTGTAGTACTCACTGGGAGGGCTCACACCATACACCCTAAAACTCATAGATACTCATACTAACTTCTCCGGGCTCTGGCATCGGCACTGTAGAAATCACCTGAAAAATGGCGCAGCAGCCATTGTGCCAGAGGTTTGCCCATGTGCACAGTGCTGAGTCTACTCTACAGTTGCGCTGATGAGAGCAGGAAGACCCGTACAAAGGCTGCACATGGGCCCCCTTCTCTCTTACACTTCCCCCTTCACAAGGTATTTATATCTGACCAAACAAATGATGAATCTAGATACAGCATCCAATGTTTCCCATGCTAGGCTGGTTTTTCTGTGCCAGTCCATGTTCCCAGGATTTCATAGTCCTCTCCTACCATGTTTCCACCATCTCTGAATATGATTTGTGTGAAATAAATGCATAAGTGGAGTCAAGTCTGAGCCTCTGGTTACATATAAAAATGTATATACATACTGTATATAAATGTTTATTATATGTTTATTATCAAATGACCTGTCTTCTAGTGGAAGTATCCTTACATGGAGGTTACACAAATGACTACGTATACCAGGGGTTCTCAGTTTTTATTTACATACAGTACTGAAAACCTTCTTATAGATAAGTTACTCCTATCTGGGGGTATATTCAGTTAGGGTCGGATCCATTCCGACATGCATTTGTTGGAATGGATCTGACAAGGGCTATTCAAAGCCCATCTCAATTCGACTTTAAAAAAAGTCGAATTGAGATGAGGGGGGTGAGAGGGGTGAGAGCCTCGGGCAGATGGGGACAGCCGCGGGCAGACAGGGCACAGCAGCGCTGCAGGAGGATGTGTAATAGCCGCTGCGTCCACCCAGCTCCAGCAAGCGGGACCTCACTTACTGGAGCCTGGTGGACACTGCCATGAGCAGCGGCTATTACACATCCTCCTGCATCGCTGTGCTGTCCCCTGTCTCCCCGCTGCTCTCCCCCGTCTGGCTGCTGCTCTCCCCCCCTCATGTCCCACATCTCAGTTCGACTTTTTTTTAAGTCGAAATGAGATGGTCGGAAACGGGGCCAAAACCTGTCGAATTTGGCCCTGTTTCCCGCAGAAGTACGCGAATCAGCAGCTATACCGCCGATTCACGTACTATTCGACAAGTCGAATAAAAATGCTTGGGACTGAATAGGTCGGAACCTCTTCCAGCCTGAAAAAGTCGAAAACTGCCGTCTTTTCGACAAGACGGCAGTTTCGACCTTGATTGAATATACCCCCTCGTATCTTTGAAGGGCGCATTATATTATATATATGCATGCATCATTTCCTGAAGGTGTAGCTTAAAACTCTTGTGAACCATTTTTTCATAATTTAGTGTAGTCTTAAAATATTCCTGTTAGAGTATCTAACATGTGACATAGAATATGAAGAGATAAATCAATTACAGACCCCTCTATATGAATGGTAGATGTAACAGTAGCAGTAGTAGTATTAGTGGTAGATGTAGTATTAGTATTAGTGGTAGATGTAGTAGTAGAGGTAATAGTAGTATTAGTGGTATATGCACTGCAGATGTAGTAGTAGTAGTAGTAGTAGTATAGGTATATGTCGTAGTAGAGGTAATAGTAGTATTAGTGGTATATGCACTGTAGTTGTTAGGTTCCTGGTGCTCAGAACAAGGGAGATGTTGCGTAGTGAGTCCTGAGCACCAGAACGTGACACTGAAACAAGGTGTGGTGTGGAAATAGCCCCTAGCACCCTACCTCCGTTGTTTTACCCGTGTGGTCAGTTCACGCCTGCATGACTATGGTTTCTTGGGCCCATGGCAGCCGCGTTTGAAGGGCGGATTAGGTCTGCCCAACTCCGATGCCCCCGCAGGTCTTAAAGGGAGACAAAGCGTGAACTGAGACAGGGTAATAACAAGGGGACCTCTAACTGAAACAACCAAAGCCAGGGGCTACTGACTAGCCTAAAACTAAATGTATGTGCGGCTTGCCGCCAAAGGAAAAGAACAACCAAAGGAAATGCTGTCCACACGCCGACACAATACTTTTGTGTACCGGCGGTGACAGCATAAGCAGAACCCTCTGCAAAACACCAGTAACTAAATATAACAAAGAAATACAGCGGCCTAGGCCGACGGATGCGGCAAAGCCGCTACTCACAGAACCGGTACAAATACTGGCAAACGGACAGGAACCCCCAATGCTGCCGACACAGACTCTCAGAACTGGAGGACAGGCAGAATCCCAAACGACAGACCGGTGGACACCAAGAAGCCAGAAACTCGACCAGGCACAGGCAAAGCCACAGGACTTCTGGACAGGAATGCTTCACGGCAGGACACGGAATCAGACACAGGAACTGACACAGGAATCGACTCAGGAACAGACACCGGAAGCAGCTAGACAGACACTGCTAGACAGGAGCTCAGGCACTGGCAGGGACTAGCTCAGAACTCAAGAACTCTGGAACCCAGGAAATATCACCAGCATCTGTGAATTGCACTGAGCCAGCATATAACAGAGAGGCCTAATTAATTATGTCGTGCAGCTGCCCTGTTGCATGACTCCAAACTGACAAGATGCAATTAGCAGACAGGTGAGGCCAACCACATGGAAACAGGCTGCAATTACACAGACTCACCACTGACAGAAAACAATAATCTTCTAAACCAGAGCAAAGGGAAATCCTGGCCTGCAAGAGAACTAAAAACATAAAATAGGAATGAACCACTACCTGTGGTTCATAACAGTATCCTCTCCTTAAGGGTGAGCTCCGAGCACCCCATGACACCCACGGGGAACATAAACAGAAGTATAACATAAAATACATAACCAAAATGCAAAACAGGAATGAGCCACAGCCGTGGCTCATAATAGTAGTAGTAGTAGTAGTAGTAGTAGTAGTAGTAGTAGTAGTAATATTGGTATATGTAGATTTAGCAGTAGTATTCGTGGTAGATGTACTAGTGGTAGTGGTGGTGGTAGTAGTAGCAGCCTAGAAATGACATTGTAACCAGTGGCAGCAGGTTGCTATGGAGGAATATGCGATGACCTCCATTACTTAAACCAAACCTACATCCATGGGACAATAGTAACTGACCTATAATGAAAGAAAACCTTACATGTAGTAATCTCTGTCTTTCTCTACATGAAGGAAAATATTGATGGCTCAAGGTGCGATGTTTGCCGCAGAGGATCATTTTATTTTGACCCTTCTAACACCAAGGGATGCACCACTTGTTTTTGCTTTGGGGCAACCGATGTCTGCCGTTCTTCCAATAAACACAGAAAAAAGGTAATCTGGTCACAGTTATTTATTTATTTTTTAAAGCAGATAGAATTTTAAGCAGAACTGTATGAGAGTTGCTCATGCACACCTGCCATGCATAATAAAGCTCACAATATAGTTTTTGGTGCATGAGACATGCTTTATACTTTACACCTTTGCGGTGGCAGGTGTGAAACCATTGGACGGCATGGGTTTCAGCTTGCACACGCATAAGATGGACAGGTAATGGCATTATCATAAGGCTTCGGCGTCTGCCCACACTGCAGCCACTTTGCCTGCCACTCAGAATCAGCCCTTTAATGTGCAGAATCTGAACACCTATAGATAATTCCTGCTGTATGAGTTTGTATTAAATAATATTTCCTTCACACGCACTGTTCCGTCATCTGCATGTGGGCTGAAGCATTGCTTGATACGAACTTGCCCAGTTGTGAAGGTTTATTTCCTCGTTTGTCTTATTAATGGGCTTTGATGCTTAAATAAACAATTTTCTGTACATTAATGTATTTTATTTACAAGTGCAATGGTCTAGTGCGGGATCACACGTGGTATCAATGACTGCAAAAGTATTTGGGGGTAATTCCAAGTTGATCGCAGCAGGAAAATTTTTAGCAGTTGGGCAAAACCATGTGCACTGCAGGGGGGGCAGATATAACATTTGCAGAGAGGGGTGGTAGTCATGTGACCGCCGGTCGGCTGACCGTCAGTCACATGACCTCTTCCGTGAGCCCGACGGCTCACTATCCCGATGGTCGGCATGCCGACCAACAGGGACTATTTCCACTCGTGGGTGTCCACGACACCCATGGAGTGGGAATAGAACCCGTGGCGAGCGCAGCGAGCCCGCAAGGGGCTTGCTGCACTCGCCCCTACCCGCCGGGATCCCGGCGTCGGTATGCTGCCGGGATCCCGGCGTCGGTAAGGTGACCGGCGGTCAGGAGACCGCCGGTCACCCGTACTACACCCGCAGAGAGAGTTAGATTTGGGTGATTTTGTTTCTGTGCAGGGTAAATACTGGCTGCTTTATTTTTACACTGCAAATTAGATTGCAGATTGAACACACCCCAGCCTGCAGTGCACATGGTTTTGCCCAACTGCTAAAAAATTTCCTGCTGCGATCAACTTGGAATTACCCCCGTATTTGTGCACAAATTGGAGAAAATAATTTGCTGTTTTGTGGATGACAGTTATTATATAAGCTGCAAATTGTAAAACTTTTGGAACATTGTGACACAACATAGTAAATATATATTCACAACTGGAGCTTCTGAAATGGAAATTGCATTTTAGATGTTAAGTTTAGCACATTAAGGAACATGTAAAGACAGCTCCACACTAAACAGGTTTTTGCCAAAGAAACCTCCAGAATTTTTATACAACACCATTCCTCCATCATCCATCTGGGGGACGCTGTGTCATGACCTCTGGGTTAGAGTGTGGGCTATGGAGGTTAGGCACAAAAAACACCAAAGCTGACACCTCCCCCCTCTAACCCCTCCCACCTCCATCAGGAGCCCAGTCTAGTTTTTGTGCCTTGGAGGAAGGCACACTTTTTTTTCTCTCTCCTAGATTTTTAGTTAGGTTTGTTTTCTATTTATTTTCTTTCAATTTCAGTGAGATGCTTAAGGCCCATACACACTTGACGATGCACACGTCGTTAACGACTTCCCTTGAACTTCCCTTGAACAGCTGAGCAGACGACATGAGCATACACACTACTAACGACCAAAGACCATTCATCGTTGAAGCATCCAAGCTGAACAGTTTATTAAAATAATGGGCTGGGAACAGGGCTGGCGAGTCCAGTGTAATGGCGCTGGGTGTGTCTGGGGAGTGGCTTGGTCGTTGGTCGTTCACACCATACACATTCAACGACGTCTCTGGTCGGTAACGACCATAGTGGAAATTGAGCATACATGCTCCACAGATAAGCGAGGGTCGTTTACATCCCGCGGGGCCGCGCATCGGTGGTCGTCGGATGCATACACACTTGACGATATAATGAGCGACGTTGTTGATGAGGGCTGAAATGAACAACGTCGCTCATTTTATCGTCAAGTGTGTATGGGCCTTTAGTCTCTGCTAGGGCGACAAGCATCAATAGAGGGAGGTTAGTTTAGGAGCTGCTGTGAGCTCTTATCTCACTCTGTCATGCCTCTGATGGAGTCAGTAAACTATGGCAGTTCCTGGGTCTCCCCCAACTCTCCGGATCACAGACATCTGAGGAGGTGCTGGGTCAGGTAGGAGCAGCCACCAGGGCAGCCATCAGGGGGGGACTGTGGGGACTGGTGTCCCGGGCCCTTACAAAGAGGGGAGCCCACCCCTGGCTCCTACCGCCAATACCTGTAGAGCTGCACCAGTCTGAGAGTCAACAGTAGTCTGATGCACAAGGAGATCTTCTTAAAACAAGCCATATCTCTGTAAACCAGGCTTTTTCAACCAGTGTGCCGTGGCACACTAGTGTGCCGCGACCAGTTGCAAGGTGTGCCGCGGAGCCAGAGAAGCTTCCTGCACCTTCTGAGTGAACTGTTGGCCCGGGCTCTTCTTAGAGGATCAGTCGTGCTCCGGCCATGACCTATGCCCTGAAAACGATGTTATGTCACCCACCTGTATTCACATCTTCCAGTTCCCGCCTGCATACACAGCTTTCCTTGTCCACCCATATCCACACTTGCCCGACCGCCCGCTGCTCAGTATTCGCAGAACTCCACTTCAGCAGAATCTTTTTTTTTTTGGGGGGGGGGAGGGGCCCTGTCTATTTTGTCAGTCCCGGGTCCCATCTTTTCTGAAGCCAGCCCTGGCAGCCACAGCCTGCCTTGGCAGCGCTGGGCTGTGACCCCTTTGTGCTGTGTCCTGTGTGTGTGCTGCACGGCTCTACTCTTTGTCCCCATGACTGGGGCATGTGCTGTGTGGAGTGTGTCCTGCCCTGAGGGTGCTGGTGGGGATGTTTTTGGGGTTACAGGGGGGACCCACTGTCTGGTGCTGCGAAGCTCCGCCTCCGCAATGGAGCGCAGCCATCTTCCCTTCCTCTGAAAATAATGTAGCACCGCTCCCGCGGGCGGGTGTTTTTCGTGCTGTTTCTTAGCCAAGGGCTGCATTCCACTAGCCCTGCCCCAGCTAACACGCTGGCGCCGTTCTCTCCTTCTCTCCTGCACTGCCACAGCAAGCTGGGGGACAGTACGCTGCCATGTCATCCTCTGCACACAGGGACGAACACAAAACAGCTAGTATTGTGGGACTTATACTTTAGTCAGTACATAGCCCACTGTGTTCTATATTACATGAGTCACATTAGTGGGACTTTTACATTACATTGTATTTGGCCCACAGACACCGCTATCTGCATATTATCTTCAGTGGGAATACTTATACTGTTTAGAATCCCACTTTAGCCTTATTGACAATGGTGGTTATTCCGAGTTGTTCGCTCGTTGCCGTTTTCCGCAATGCTGCGATTAGGTGGAAAATGTGCATGCGCTTAGAAATTTAACACAAAACTTTGGAGATTTGCACAAGCTCGAGCAACGTTTTTTCAACGGTCGAGTGATCGTAGTGTGATTGACTGGAAGTGGGTGTTTCTGGGCGGAAACTTGGCGTTTTCAGGGAGTGTGCTAAAAAACGCAGGCGTGCCAGGTAAAAACACACGAGTGAACAAGCCCAGCGGTGAAACGTACGTCGGGACTGACGTCATCAAGGACGTCGTGCGGCCACGCCCCCCCTCTCCGGTTCGGGTAGCCGCTGCACCTCTGTGTACGGGAGAGGTGTGTGAGGTCAAGTGGAAGCAGGCCACGCCGAAGCAGCAGAGGAGACTGACTAAACGCCAGCATCCAAACGTGCTTGGATCGGCGATTGGTAACGTAATGCTCGTCACCATGTAGTGCTCATTCACGGCTGTATTTGTCCTTGATCCCTCCTCCCTCCTCCCTTACTCTATGCTCAGGATCACCACCTGGGATTTATGTTTATTTACACATATCCCTTTATCACCACTGAGGTGCTTTATTATACTGTTACATATGTTGCAATTCTCCTTGCAAGAGACTCTGGTTTAGAACTGTTTACACTGTTAATCAGCATTTAAAAAGCGCCCGAATCCCTACAGACCTAATTTGTTATCTGATGAATGAATTATGTGAATCAATTAGCCCTATGATCTCTGATTATATACCTTTTAGCAATAAAGTGATATTTCATGAATACAATTTAAGGATACATGTACATTGATACCTTTATATTGATCAGCATTTTTAAAAGTGTCAGAACTTGTATAGATTTATTTGGTTCATCAGAAGATAAATGAATTTTTGAATTTTTGAACTGAATTAATTGACCTAATTAATTATTTCTGATGATACATCTTTTGCTGTACTGTGCTATCTAACGAGTTCAATTAAGCGCTTCTGCATATGTGGATACTTTTTGTGGAATCAACACAGATCCATTGCATTTGATCAATTAATTTATTCTGCATATTAAATGATTGAGGATGCTTTTGCAACAGTGCTTCATGTTTATGTGAGAGACCAGAGTTCATGTACATTGATACCTCTATATTGATCAGCATTTCCAAAGTGTCTGAACTTGTATAAATTTATATTTGGTTCATCAGAGGATAAATGAATTTTTTAATTGAATTAATTTAACCTAATTAATTATTTCTGATGATACATCTTGTACCATACTGTGCTATTCAACGAGTTCAATTAAACATTTTTTGCATATGTGGATACTGTTTTGTGGCATCAACACAGATCTATTGCATTTGATCAATGAATTAAGTCTACATACAAAATGATTGAGGATGTTTTTGCAACATTGTTTAATTTTTATGTGAGAGACCAGAGTTTTTACAAATGATCCACCATTTTAATGCGTTGTAGGTGAACATAAGCTCATTCATCTCCACAGATATCATTACTCTTGCCTTGATTATTAACTGGATTACTACTAATTGCTGAATGACCAATACCTAGGCAACACAACTGAACTTAATAGTGTGTGAATATTGGCCTGTTCCTCATTCAGAAATATTAGACCAATCATCATTGTTGTTCTCCATACTATTTAGTATTAAATAAAATTAATCCATTTGTGCTATACCTTTTCCTTTTTTCATCACTCTCTCATCTGGCTGACAGTAGTGCTGGCAAGGGCTCCGCCCTCTTCAGCGTACATTTTACTGTCACAACAGAAAGCAGAAGTGTTTCTTTCTTCCCTTTTTCTATCTCCCATTCAAGGGGGAAGAAAATTTCTGTACTCAATCCAATTCCACTTAAAGACAGCCTTTGGTTCTTCTTTCCAACACTCTCTCATCTGGAAAAGCCTGGGGCCAATTTTTCCAGTGACGCATAGCAGGCAGAGTACAGACAGCAGAAGTGGGTTCTTTCTTCCTTCATATATTATCTTTACTATTCAAGGTCGTACTATCCTGAAAGTAGCCCGATCTTCAACCTCGGAAGCTGATAGGATAGACCTGGTTAGTACTCTGAAGGGGGACCACTCAGGAATACCAGGCACTGTGGATATCACCAAGATGATCACCTATATTTCTCTGACGTCCTAAGTGGATGCTGGGGACTCCGTCAGGACCATGGGGAATAGCGGCTCCGCAGGAGACAGGGCACAAAATTAAAAGTTTGACCACTAGGTGGTGTGCACTGGCTCCTCCCCCTATGACCCTCCTCCAAGCCTCAGTTAGGTTTTTGTGCCCGGCCGAGAAGGGTGCAATCTAGGTGGCTCTCCTAAAGAGCTGCTTAGAATAAAAGTTTGTTAGGTTTTTTATTTTCAGTGAGTCCTGCTGGCAACAGGCTCACTGCAACGCGGGACTAAGGGGAGAAGAAGCGAACTCACCTGCGTGCAGGATGGATTGGCTTCTTAGGCTACTGGACACTAGCTCCAGAGGGACGATCACAGGTACAGCCTGGATGGGTCACCGGAGCCGCGCCGCCGGCCCCCTTACAGATGCTGAAGAGAGAAGAGGTCCAGAAATCGGCGGCTGAAGACTTCCCAGTCTTCTTAAGGTAGCGCACAGCACTGCAGCTGTGCGCCATTGCTCTCAGCACACTTCACACCGCGGTCACTGAGGGTGCAGGGCGCTGGGGGGGGGGCGCCCTGGGCAGCAATGTAATTACCTTTACTGGCTAAAAATACATTACATATAGCCCCTGGGCTATATGGATGTATTTAACCCCTGCCAGGATTACAGAAAAAAACCGGGAGAAGAGCCCGCCGTGAAGGGGGCGGGGCCTATCTCCTCAGCACACAGCGCCATTTTTCCCACACAGATCCGCTGGTGGGAAGGCTCCCAGGCTCTCCCCTGCACTGCACTACAGAAACAGGGTTAAAACAGAGAGGGGGGGCATTTTTTGGCGATATTATTATATATTAAGCTGCTATAAGGGAAAACACTTACTATAAGGTTGTCCCTGTATAATTATAGCGCTTTGGTGTGTGCTGGCAAACTCTCCCTCTGTCTCCCCAAAGGGCTAGTGGGGTCCTGTCCTCTATCAGAGCATTCCCTGTGTGTGTGCTGTGTGTCGGTACGTGTGTGTCGACAGGTATGAGGACGATGTTGGTGTGGAGGCGGAGCAATTGCCTGTAATGGGATGTCACCCCCTAGGGAGTCGACACCGGAATGGATGGCTTTATTTATGGAATTACGTGATAGTGTCAACACGCTACAAGGTCGGTTGACGATATGAGACGGCCGGCAAACCAATTAGTACCTGTCCGGGCGTCTCAAACACCGTCAGGGGCTTTAAAACGCCCGTTACCTCAGTCGGTCTACAGACACAGACACGGACACTGACTCCAGTGTCGACGGTGAAGAAAAAAACGTATTTTCCAGTAGGGCCACACGTTACATAATCACGGCAATGAAGGAGGCGTTACATATTTCTGATACTACAAGTACCACAAAAATGGGTATTATGTGGGGTGTGAAAAAACTACCTGTAGTTTTTCCTGAATCAGATGAATTGATTGAAGTGTGTGATGAAGCGTGGGTTACCCCCGATAGGAAGTTGCTAATTTCAGAGAAGTTATTGGCATTATACCCTTTCCCGCCAGAGGTTAGGGCGCGCTGGGAAACACCCTCTAGGGTAGATAAGGCGCTCACACGCTTATCAAAACAAGTGGCGTTACCGTCTCCTGATACGGCCGCCCTCAAAGATCCAGCTGATAGGAGGCTGGAAAATACTCAAAGTATATACACACATACTGATGTTATACTGCGACCAGCAATCGCCCCAGCATGGATGTGCAGTGCTGGGGGGGTTTGGTCGGAATCTCTGACTGGAAATATTGATACCCTGAATAGCGACAATATTTTATTGACTATAGAGCATTTAAAGGATGCATTTTCTTTATATGCGAGATGCACAGAGGGATATTTGCACTCTGGCATCAAGGGTAAGTGCGCTGTCCATTTCTGCCAGAAGAAGTTTATGGACGCGACAGTGGTCAGGTGATGAGGATTCCAAGCGGCATATGGAAGTTTGCCGTATAAAGGGGAGGAATTATTTGGGGTCGGTCTATCGGACTTGGTGGCCACGGCAACAGCCGGAAAATCCACCTTTTTTACCTCAGGTCACCTCCCAACAGAAAAAGACACCGTCTTTTCAGCCTCAGTCCTTTCGTTCTCATAAGAACAAGCGGGCAAAAGGCCATTCATATCTGCCTGAGGCAAAGGAAAGGGTAAGAGACTGCAGCAAGCAGCTCCTTCCCAGGAGCAGAAGCACTCCCCCGCTTCTGAAAAGTCCTCAGCATGTCGCTGGGGCCTTACAAGCGGACTCAGGTCCGGTGGGGGGGTCGTCTCAAGAATTTCAGCGCGCAGTGGGCTCACTCGCAAGTCGACCCCTGGATCCTGCAGGTAGTATCACAGGGGTACAGATTGGAATTTGAGACGTCTCTTCCTCGCAGATTCCTGAAGTCTGCTTTACCAACATCTCCCTCCGACAGGGAGACGGTGTTGGAAGCTATTCACAAGCTGTATTCCCAGCAAGTAATAGTCAAGGTACCCCTACTACAACAAGGAAAGGGGTATTATTCCACGCTGTTTGTGGTACCGAAGCCGGACGGCTCGGTGAGACCTATTCTAAGTCTGAAATCTTTTGAACACTTACATACAAAGGTTCAAGTTCAAGATGAAATCACTCAGAGCAGTGATAACGAATCTGGAAGAAGGGGACTTTATGGTGTCCTTGGACATCAAGGATGCTTACCTCCATGTCCCAATTTGCCCTTCAAACCAAGGGTACCTCAGGTTCGTGGTACAAAACTGTCACTATCAGTTTCAGACGTTGCCGTTTGGATTGTCCACGGCACCTCGGGTCTTTACCAAGGTAATGGCCGAAATGATGATTCTTCTTCGAAGAAAAGGCGTATTAATTATCCCTTACTTGGACGATCTCCTGATAAGGGCAAGATCCAGAGAACAGTTAGAGGCCGGTGTATCACTAACCCAAGTAGTGCTGCAACAGCACGGGTGGATTCTAAATTTTCCAAAATCCCAGCTGAGCCCGACGACACGTCTGCTGTTCCTAGGGATGATTCTGGACACAGTTCAGAAAAAGGTTTTTCTCCCGGAGGAAAAAAGAAAGACAATGGTGCGCTTGAATTTAAACCAATTGTAATTATTTATATAAATATATATATATAACTCAATAGGTGTCCGCTTTCACTCACCACCGAAATAAACAACAAAGAGTCTGCCTTGATTCATATATAATTATTTTACTAAAATAAATAAATAGACACACATACATAAATAACTAAAATTCTGTATGTTCCACACACTACAATGAAAGGCAGATAGAATCCACTAATACTGAAAGAGCTTGGCAGCAGTAGTATAATTGTATTGATGGCAACAATATATATAAGTGACACTAAACAGACTTATCCAAATCTGTTACATCCAATTATGTCACACTGAATATAAATACTGTAACAACTGCCAATATAGTCTTGAGGAAGTCCCGAGTCCCGGGACGAAACGCGTTGACGTCATCTCCCTGTCTGTCCGACCACACACTGACGGAAGGATCCACACGCACAGAGCCGCTGACCGGAGTTCCCGAGTGTCAGCCTGCCAGCACCTGAGAGTGTTTTACCTTCAGCGGTCTGAGCACAAGCGGCAGCCCTATCTCAGACGCTGATCAGAAAATCCGCTGTCCACCTGCTAGGACCCGAGAGTGTGCTATCTCCAGCGGTCATCTTACAAGCGGTGGTTACACCTGAGACGCTGACTGGAGCTCCCGTTGTCCGCTTGCCAGGACCTGAGAGTGCAATATCTCAGCGCTCATACTGCAAACAGTGCACTGGTATCACACCGATCTACCTGCCCGCCAGGACTGAAATTAACATACTGCTCACCGGCGGTGAGCATTACAGTTTTGAAGTCATACAGAATTTCTATCCCTCCGGGTGCGTGCATCCTAATACCGGACATTCCCGCAGGTCGGGTAAGAACTCAGTAATCAATCCTCTGCACTGGGACGCCAGTCGCAGGAGGTTGTGTGAAACTTGCATGTGATACATATTGGCAGTTGTTACAGTATTTATATTCAGTGTGACATAATTGGATGTAACAGATTTGGATAAGTCTGTTTAGTGTCACTTATATATATTGTTGCCATCAATACAATTATACTACTGCTGCCAAGCTCTTTCAGTATTAGTGGATTCTATCTGCCTTTCATTGTAGTGTGTGGAACATACAGAATTTTAGTTATTTATGTATGTGTGTCTATTTATTTATTTTAGTAAAATAATTATATATGAATCAAGGCAGACTCTTTGTTGTTTATTTCGGTGGTGAGTGAAAGCGGACACCTATTGAGTTATATATATATATTTATATAAATAATTACAATTGGTTTAAATTCAAGCGCACCATTGTCTTTCTTTTTTCTTCAATATAATTGTTATAGGATTTAGCTAATCCTTTAATGTGTGCAGCTGAATTCAAACAATTAAATTAATTAATTGCGCCGGGAGTTGGGGTGTGAATAACACCTCTCTTGTGTTTTTCTCCCGGAGGAGAAAGCCAGGGAGTTATCCGAGCTAGTCAGGAACCTCCTAAAACCAGGAAAAGTGTCAGTGCATCAATGCACAAGAGTCCTGGGTAAATGGTGGCTTCTTACGAAGCGATTCCATTCGGCAGATTCCACGCAAGAACCTTTCAGTGGGATCTGCTGGACAAATGGTCCGGATCGCATCTTCAGATGCATCAGCGGATAGCCCCGTCTCCAAGGACAAGGGGGTCTCTTCTGTGGTGGTTGCAGAGTGCTCACCTTTTTGGAGGGCCGCAGATTCGGCATTCAGGACTGGGTCCTGGTGACCACGAATGCCAGCCTGAGAGGCTGGGGAGCAGTCACACAGGGAAGAAATTTCCAGGGAGTGTGGTCAAGCCTGGAGACTTCACTTCACATAAATATACTGGAGCTAAGGGCAATTTACAATGCTCTAAGCCTGGCAAGACCTCTGCTTCAGGGTCAGCCGGTGTTGATCCAGTAGGGCAATACCACGGCAGTCGCCCATGTAAACAGACAGGGCGACACAAGAAGCAGGAGGGCAATGGCAGAAGCTGCAAGGATTTTTCACTGGGCAGAAAATCATGTGATAGCACTGTCAGCAGTGTTCATTCCGGGAGTGGACAACTGGGAAGCAGACTTCCTCAGCAGACACGATCACCACCCGGGAGAGTGGGGACTTCATCCAGAAGTCTTCCACATGATTGTGAACCGTTGGGAAAAACCAAAGGTGGACATGATGGCGTCCCGCCTCAACAAAAAACTGGACAGGTATTGCGCCAGGTCAAGAGACCCTCAGGCAATAGCTGTGGACGCGTTGGTAACACCATGGGTGTACCAGTCAATGTATGTGTTCCCCCCTCTGCCTCTCATACCCAAGGTACTGAGAATTATAAGGCGAAGGGGAGTAAGAACGATATTTGTGGCTCCGGATTTGCCAAGAAAGACTTGGTACCCGGAACTTCAAGAGATGCGCACGGAGGATCCGTGCACTCTACCTCTAGACTTACCGCGGCTGCGTTTGACGGCATGGCGGTTGAACGCCGGATCCTGAAGGAGAGGGCTCCGACGGAGGAATTTCAACTGGGTCGATTCCTACATTTCCTGCAAACAGGATTGTCTATGGGCCTCAAATTGGGGTCCATTAAGGTTCAAATTTCGGCCCTGTCGATTTTCTTCCAGAAAGAATTGGCTTCAGTTCCTGAAGTCCAAGCTTTTGTCAAAGGAGTACTACATATACAGCCCCGGTTGTGCCTCCAGTGGCACTGTGGGATCTCAATGTAGTTTTGGGATTCCTCAAATTCCATTGGGTTGAACCACTCAAATCGGTGGATTTGAAATATCTTACATGGAAAGTGACCATGCTACTGGCCCTGGCTTCGGCCAAGAGAGTGTCAGAATTGGCGGCTTTTTCGTACAAAAGCCATATCTGATTTTCCATTGGGACAGGGCAGAACTGCGGACGCGTCCTCAGTTTCTCCCTAAGGTGGTATCAGCGTTTCACCTGAACCAACCTATTGTGGTGCCTGAGGCTTCTAGCGACTTGGAGGACTCCAAGTTGTTCGACGTTGTCAGAGCCTTAAAAATATATATATATATTTCAAGGACGGCTGGAGTCAGAAAGTCTGACTCGCTGTTTATACTGTATGCACCCAACAAGCTGGGTGTTCCTGCGTCTAAGCAGACGATTGCTCGTTGGATTTGTAGCACAATTCAACTTGCGCATTCTGTGGCAGGCCTGCCACAGCCAAAATCTGTAAATGCCCACTCCACAAGGAAGGTGGGCTCACCTTGGGCGGCTGCCCGAGGGGTCTCGGCATTACAACGCTGCCGAGCAGCTACGTGGTCAGGGGAGAACACGTTTGTAAAATTCTACAAATTTGATACCCTGGCTAAGGAGGACCTGGAGTTCTCTCATTCGGTGCTGCAGAGTCATCCGCACTCTCCCGCCCGTTTGGGAGCTTTGGTATAATCCCCATGGTCCTGACGGAGTCCCCAGCATCCACTTAGGACGTCAGAGAAAATAAGAATTTACTTACCGATAATTCTATTTCTCGTAGTCCGTAGTGGATGCTGGGCGCCCATCCCAAGTGCGGATTGTCTGCAATACTTGTACATAGTTATTGTTACAAAAATCGGGTTATTGTTGGAAGCCATCTTTTCAGAGGCTCCTCTGTTATCATGCTGTTAACTGGGTTCAGATCTCAAGTTGTACAGTGTGATTGGTGTGGCTGGTATGAGTCTTACCCGGGATTCAAAATCCTTCCTTATTGTGTACGCTCGTCCGGGCACAGTATCCTAACTGAGGCTTGGAGGAGGGTCATAGGGGGAGGAGCCAGTGCACACCACCTAGTGGTCAAACTTTTAATTTTGTGCCCTGTCTCCTGCGGAGCCGCTATTCCCCATGGTCCTGACGGAGTCCCCAGCATCCACTACGGACTACGAGAAATAGAATTATCGGTAAGTAAATTCTTATTTTTCAATTGAACAACACTGGTGGAGCAACTCTATGCTGCTCACTCTCACTATTTTAATCTATATTTTCACCTTCTTATCTCCTTATTTAAAAATTTAGATAGAGATATTAATTATTTGGACCACATAGGTCAATATTTCTATGAACAGAAGACCACACTGGTCAATATCTTAAGGAACAGAATAAATGTTAAGTTTTAGATTATTCATTTTTACATCATCTTACTGCATATCATGATTTAATACTGCAATAATTTTCAAATAAGAGTGC
Source organism: Pseudophryne corroboree (assembly GCF_028390025.1). NCBI lineage: Eukaryota > Metazoa > Chordata > Amphibia > Anura > Myobatrachidae > Pseudophryne > Pseudophryne corroboree. Next base: position 634,737,877 of record NC_086448.1, read on the forward strand.
TCCCAAAAAGGATTTCTTTTGTCTCTTCTTTCCCTCTATGTGTGTAAAAACACAGGAGTGGCTGGAGAAACGGGGGAGTGGCTGGCCGAACGCAGGGCGTGTTTGTGACGTCAAACCAGGAACTAAACGGACTGAGATGATCGCAGTCTAGGAGTAGGTCTAGAGCTACTCAGAAACTGCAAGGAATTATTTAGTAGCAGTTCTGCTAACCTTTCGTTCGCAATTCTGCCCTGCTAAGATACACTCCCAGAGGGCGGCGGCCTAGCGTTTGCAATGCTGCTAAAAGCAGCTAGCGAGCGAACAACTCGGAATGACCACCAATGTCAGGAAAGCCAGACAAGGGGTCTAAATCCAAAGCAGGCTCTGCTGTTAATTTTTCTTGTGCACAATGTGCAAAAAAGTTACCAAAGGGGTGCACTGTTAGGTTCCTGGTGCTCAGAACAAGGGAGATGTTCATGAAGTGAGTCCAGAGCACCAGGACGTAACGCTGGGAAAGGGGAATGGAAAGGGAATAGCCCCTGGCGCCCTAACTCTGTTGTCTCACCCGTGCTGTCAGAAATCCCTTGTGAGACTATGGTTTCTTGAGCCCTTGGCAGCCGCGTTTGAAGGGCGGATTATGTCTGCCCAACTCCGATGCCCCCCGGTCTTAGTGAGAGACAAAGGGAAATCCGAGACAGGATGATAACAAGAGGCCCTCTAACTAAGCAAACAGGCCAGGGGCTACAAGCTAACTAAAAACCTAAAGTATGTGCGGAGAAACCGCCAAAGGAAAATAACAACAAAGGAAATGCTGATCACACGCCGACATAATACCTTTGTGTACCGGCGGTGACAGCATAAGCAGAACCCTCTGCAAGACACCAGGGACAGAAACAATAATGAAATATAGCGGCCTAGGCCAACGGACGCGGCAGTGCCGCTACTCACGGAACCGGTACGAATACTGGCAAACGGACAGGAACCCTCAATGATGCCGACACACACTCAGAACTGGAGGACAGGCAGAATCCCAAACGACAGACCGGTGGACACCAGGAAACCAGGAACTTGACCAGGGATAGGCAAAGCCACTGGACCTCAGGGCAGGAACGCCTCACAGCAGGACACGGGATCAGACACAGGAATCGACACAGGTCCTGACACAGGAATCAACACAGGAAGCAGCTAGTCAGACACTGCTATACAGGAGCTCATGGACTGGCAGGAACCAGGTCAGACTTCAAGCAGACTGAAAATCAAGAAATATCACCAGCATCTGTGAATTGCAGTTAGCCAGCATATAACAGAGAGGCCTAATTAATAATCCCATGCAGCTGCCCTGTTGCATGATTCCAAACTGACAAGATGCAATTAGCAGCCAGGTGAGGCTGAACACATGGGAACAAGCTGCAATTACACAGACTCACCAGCGGCAGCAGACAAGAGTATTCTAAAACAGAGCAACAGGAAATCCTGGCATGCAAGACAACTTTATAAACATAAAATAGGAATGAACCACTACCTGTGGTTCATAACAGTATCCCCTCCTTAAGGGTGAGCTCCGAGCACCCCATGACACCCACGGGGAACATAAACAGAAGTATAACATGAAATACAGAACAAAACTGCAAAACAGGAATGAGCCACAGCCGTGGCTCATAACATTACCCTCCCCTTGAGGAGGGGTCAAAAGACCCCAAAATTCAGACTATCCAGAACAAGGGATACAAAAAAAAAACCTGACACACTGGTCTAACAGACAAGAAAACAAAAAACAAGCTGTAGCAACAACTTGTAACAGTGCCCTCCCCTTGATGGTGGCCACTGGACACAAGACAAGGAAAAAAAAAATCTCTCTTTTTTTTTTTTATCAAGGCAAGAGTCAAAAATTATTTCTTTTTCTTCTTCTTCTTTTTACAAAGCTCTTTAGGTCTGACCAAGGTAATTCCCCAAACATTGTCTGAACTGATGGTACCACCCAGCAAGGCTGCGTTCAAATCAGAGACAGGTCTCTTACCCTTGGGAGCTGAACTTTCTGGTAAAGTACTATTATTAGAAGAAGAAGTCAGAAAAGCACATCCTGCAGTCAAAACAACGGGCTGGGACTCTTGTGCCGAGTTTACAGTATTTGGTGGACTCTCAGCAGACAAGATGGGTGACTTAGAGGAACCTGAACCAATTTCTTTGGAACCATATCTTTTAATAATTGCATCACAGAATGCTAGGGGATCCTTAAGAATGGGATCTTCAGCTTTCATTAGGCTGGTCGCCCACTCAAAAGGCTCTCCTCTAAAAGAATAAATCAGATAGAGCCCAAGGTTTTCTGAAGTGACGCCCAGAAATGGTCTAGACAACATAATAGTGTAATAGTGTTTGAAAAGCGCCTGAAATTGGGCTAAGTCCCCATCAAAGGTTATGGATGTTGAGATATCAGAGTCAGGATCTGTTTCCTTCTCATCTGACTGACTGGAGTGCTTTGCTAGGACCTGGTCACTATTGACCTTACTCGAGGCTGAGACTCTCTGAACCCCACCCGGGGCAGTTGCTTTCTGAACCCCACCTGGGGCTGAGACTTTCTGAACCCCACCCGGGGCAGTGACTTTCTGAACCCCACCCGGGGCAGTGACTTTCGGGAACCCCGCTGGGGCAGTGGCCTCCGGGAACCCCGCTGGGGCAGTGGCCTCCGGGAACCCCGCTGGGGCAGTGGCCTCCGGGAACCCCGCTGGGGTCAGCACCTCGGATTCTTTTACTGGGACCGGGCCGTTGGCCTCCCTGACTGGGATCGGGCCATCGGCCTCCCTCTCTGAGTCGATAATTATCGAAAGTTCTCCCGGGACTATGACTTCCGGGACTTTTGCTGAAGCAATAACGTTCAGATCCTCCACTAATGCTATGCTTCTTAAGTTCTTTCTTGGGGAAGCGACTTCTAGACCCTTCTTTGGGGCTGCGTCTCTCGAGACCCCACTTGGGGATATTACTTCAAAGATCCCTTCTGGGGTTTTGCTTCTCGAGTTCCCTTCAAGAACTATGGTTTTAGAGACCCTTTCTAGGGTTGCGCTCTTCAAGTCCCTACCTGGGGTAACAGCTTCTGAGACCCCTTCTGGTATGGACACCTGAACTACAATATTTGATGTCCCTCTATAAGCTTGGGCATCGGGTACCGCACCAGCACTCTGGGCATCTGGGCATCGGGTACCGCACCAAGATCCTGAGCTACGGGCACCACTCCAGGACCCTGGACTACGGGCACCACTCCAGGACCCTGGGCTACGGGCACCACTCCAGGACCCTGGGCATCGGGCACCACTCCAGGACCCTGGGCATCGGGCACCACTCCAGGACCCTGGGCTACGGGCACCACTCCAGGACCCTGGGCATCGGGCACCACTCCAGGACCCTGGGCATCGGGCACCACTCCAGGAACCTGGGCATCGGGCACCACTCCAGGAACCTGGGCATCGGGCACCACTCCAGGAACCTGGGCATCGGGCACCACTCCAGGGGCTTGCAACTCCGCTTCCACAGGAACCTCAAGAGAGGAGAGAAACATTCTATTTTGATTCCTGAATCTATAATGGGGCTCCCTTGCCCAAGGACCCCAATTATAGGACAGAGAGTTTTTTAGTGTGGGTTGTGTGACAAGTACCTCTGCCACAGTAGAGACAGGAGTAGGTCTTGTATCCTGACTCAACTTGGCCAGAGGGCAAGACTCGTCACCACACTTTGGCTTGCGCAACTCACAGGTCTGCAGATAGTGGCCTAAACCCCCACAATATAGGCACAAGTTTAAGTTTCTGCGATCAGAGGCTAGTAGACGATCAGCCTTATCCCCTTTTTCGTAAAAGGACTGGTTGAGCCATTTCAAGCTAGTTTCTACCTTAGCCGTCAGGAGCATGTTTAATTCTCCCCTGGCTGAGGACAAGGAAGAGGGATCTGCTGCGGACCCTGACTTTTTGTGTTTCAGTGAAAGGGAAGCGACCAAGTCCGAGAGCTCCCGGATACGTTTGGTTCTGGCCCTCTTGTTATGAGAGGAGGCACTGATCAGGCATCCGCGTATTACCACCTTATGGGCGTCCCACAATAACATAGGAGAAACATACGGAGATGTGTTTGTATCAAAGTAATGGGATATTTCGGCGACTATGTGAGCTTTCGTTTGGGGATTAAGAAGGAGTCTGTCATTCAACCTCCACGCAGGGTGGCGAGCGGTAGGATGCGGACCCGGGACATCCACAGTGACCGGGCCATGGTCTGACCACGTACTAGGGTGAATGGAGGCGTCAAGGATACACTGGGCAGGCTCTGTACTCAAAAAAAGCATATCCAGTCTTGTGTAAACATCATATATAGGGGAATAGTAAGTGTAGTCCTTAGCATTTGACTCCTTCACTCGCCACGCATCGAAGAGAAGGTGTCGTGATAACAAGAGATTCAAAGCAGTTGCGTTACGCGCATGAGAGGTGCGCATAGATCTGGGTAGAGGCCTGGATCTATCCAGTGCACTATCCAGGGTCACGTTAAAATCCCCCCCCAAGACCACATTACCACGCCTGTGCAGGGCCAATAGGTTATGTAGGGAGTGAAAGAAAGGGGCCTGTAGTTGGTTGGGAGCATATATATTCAGGAATGTATAGGGGGTCCCATTTAACAACCCCACTAACAGGAGGTATCTATCCTCAGGGTCCCTCAGTACATCGGACGGGATGAAGTCCAGGTGGTTAGCAAAGAGTATAGAGACCCCCTTCTTCTTGTGCATGGGATCGCAAGCATGGAAAGTGTGTGGGAAGGGTTTAGACCTAAGTTCAGGATGTGACTTGCCCGAGAAGTGGGTTTCTTGTAGAAATATGATATCGCCTCTGAGTTGTTTAAGGGACTGAAATAAGAGAGAGTGTTTGCGTGGGCTGTTCAAACCTTTCGTGTTCAGGGAAACTATTCTAAGAGCCATGGAATAAAAGTGGAGAACTGTCCATGTGGAAGCGCACCAGCGGGATACCAGAAGAGAAGGGGAGCAAAGAAGGAAAGTAGACCAGAGAAAGAAGAGGAGAAAGGGTAGGAGAACAGAAGAAGAACAGGCATATATCAGTACCAGTAACTAGAAAACAGAGAAGATCTATTCTCACTAGTCGGACCCAAGGAGGAATTAGACCCGCGGGTCCAGTTCGTCCGACGTCGACCTTGGAGGTCGAGTGGGGGATGAGTGAACCCAGCCGCTCGGAGAGGAGACCGGGGATCGTGTGTGGACAAAATCAATTAAGTGTACGTATTGTATTTAGTAAGCAAAAGGAGCTATAGGGGGAGGGGAGGGAGGAAAACAAATCTACAGGAACAGAGAGGGAACAAGGTGTGGCGACCAAATAGCCGCAGTAGTAGCACTATAACTTGTTAGAAACACGAAGAGGAGGGTGTGACCCCATCGGGCCACCCGGGGCCGGAGCCCCCGCGGCCAGCCGCGGAAAACCCCGGCCCCGGAGGCCCGAACAGGCCCACCCACCCCAGATTTACTAAGGCAATAAACGATAAACATTAGCCAAACAGAGGACTCCGCACAGTATGGGAATCTTGACGTATGGCAGAGAGATCCCCTGAGGTCCATAGAGAACATGTGCGGACATGGTGTTAGTACAGGGATCGCCACATCTGTAGAATCATGTATCCGGAGAGGCATGGGAAGCAGATCCAACGGTGTTCCAATTCGAGGATGGGGCTGTGAGGGAAGGGGAGGTGTTGACTGGGGGAGGACGCTGTGAGGTGGTTGGAGGGCCGGAGATGTTCAAATGGCGAAGTAGCTGGAGGGCCTCATCGGGGGATCTAGCAGATAGGATTTTGCCGTCCGGCCTGACTTGGAGGGCAAAGGGAAAGCCCCACTGTCAGACTTGGTTTTGTCTGTGTCCCCGGAGGGGGCGCTAGTGGGTCAGTGGAGGTGGATGGGAGAAAACGAGGAGGCTGGATTATGTTTCTGCGCATGAGCGCAATGATATTTATTATACAGATGATTCACAAACGGCAGCAGAAAATAACAGTAGAAATGCAAATGTCAATTGTACAGCGTAATAGCTGAGAGTCTATGGTAACAGAATGAATGGTGACTGATGAAATAATAACCGGTAGTGATGATAACAGATGAGTGATAATTTGGCAGAGAATATTCTGGTATGGAAACCAGAGCAGATTAAAACATGGAACCAGCAGAGATGGTGTTGTATGGCAAACCTGGTAGCAGAGGCAGGAGTCTGACTATGTCCACAGTGCAGGTGATGAGGCACTGGCAGCGAGCAAGCTGCATCACAGGTGGGGAGATGGAACACACCTGGAGTCAGTCTCTACTGCTAGGCTGAAGCACACAGAGATGGTGATGAGTGTGAAGCCTGTAGATGGATGCAGGTATTGCTGGGGCTTGAAGTTCCACGGAGCTGTGAAAAGTAACCAGGAGTACAAAGTCTCAGGTAGAAAGCCAGGAACACGGAACAGCAGGTAGGTATCCAGGTACACGGAGGAAACAGGAACCAGATCCTTACACATGAGTCGCAGGAGTGACACAAAGTTCAGGATGCCTGCAGACTGATCCTGCAGCTTCATATATACCCCTTGTTAAACAGTCATTGGTGGAGTGAGGAAAAGTGGGTGCGGCCAAGCACCAGATTGGCCGCCGTATGCTGACTGCTGGAGGCTGTCATGGCGGCGCCCATGCCGCGGCCTAGCGGGAACGCGGCGTGCTACACGCCCGCTATCACAGGAGCGCTCCCAGGCCCAGGATGGCGTCTGATGGCAGAGACGCGGATGACAGATGAACGCAGGGACCCAGGACGGAGTCCGCAGCGGCGGACAGATGTCAGCTTGGTGAGTCGATTCCTGACACCCACCTATATCTGACGTTGTTGTCTCTCAGGGTTTTGGTTATATCCTTTAGTTCCCTTCTTCTGTTCAACGCAACCGGCGACAAGTCCTGATATATTAAGAGATCTGAGCCTTCGAAAGAGATGATTGGCGTCCTCCGGGCTTTAGCATAGATATGATCTTTGACAGCAAAGTAGTGGAAACGTAGAATTACATCTCTCGGCGTTTTAGCGTCTTGAGATCTAGGTCGAAGGGCCCTGTGAGCTCTATCTAGAAGTAGCATATTGTCGGGAACGGAGGGAGCAAGTGAGCGGAAAAGGCGGAGCAGGTAATCCGTGAGGTGGGTTTGTTCCACCGTCTCGGGGACATTACGGATTCTAAGATTGTTCCGACGACCTTTGTTATCCAGGTCTTCTTGTTTATCCACTAATAGCATAACATCTGTATGCATTTGGGTCATCTCCTGTTCTGATTCTTGTTGGAAGGCGATGAGCTCCTCTTGTTTCCTTTCAATGGCATCAACTCTGGAGCCTAGGCTGTCCACATCTGTCTTCAGCCCAGATATATCCTCCTGCACCTCCGCACGGATTGATTTTTTAATGTTGCGCATTTTGGACAGGAGAAGAGCTACGTCTGCTTTTGTAGCGGGGGTGGAGGAAGAGTCATCATCTGAGTCCCGGTCGGCTGCTGCTGATGCGGGCAGAGGTGAGGATGGTTTCCGGGCGGAGGATGGGGTAGAGTTCTTGAAGTATCCCACCAGATTATGGGCATTTGACTTTTTCCCCCCTTTAGGCATGGTGACGATGAGAGATGAGGTATATTGGTAGTCAACACCTGGGCGGGAGCGGGGGAGCTCCTATAGCATTAGAATCACACACGGGACCGGGTGCGTTACATCATGAGATCACATGGTGGCCGGGAGAGCCCGGCCGGGTATATTGTAAAATGTAGAATGTAGATATTGACCAGGTCTCAGCACAGTGGGTGTTCACCGCCCAGCCCAAATAGTTGCGGGGTCTTCAGGGGGGCTTAGGTTATTATGAGGGGCACCCACAGTTCCGCAGCCGCTATATGGGGGGAGTGCAATAGAGGTCACCACAAATGTGCTTTTAGAGGTACAGGTGTGTATGTTAGCGTGCCACAACCCTACCTAGGCGCAACCGGAGGGAGCAGCATAACCCTCAATAAGGGGTATTTAGGGGGGAGAGAGCACGTGCAGGGAAGTGTAATCCCCCAGCAGCATCACGGAGAACTTCCCCGTTGTTAGGATGTAGTGCAAGGCTGTGCAGCTAGTTAATGTTCAGGGGCCCAAAGCAGGTATCCTGGGGGTCAGGGACAGCTATTGAGCTGCACATCTCCCACCCCAGAGAGCAACAGCAGTGCCAGGGGAGAGCTGCGTCCCCACTAAGATGGCCGCCAGGCTTCCCGTGGAGCCGCCAGTCAGCCCGTCCTTCGGCGCGGCCTCCGGCCAAGATGACAGGCGGGGACAGCAGGGAGGTGTCCCCGAGGGTATGCCACAGCGGGCCAGGTAGACAGGATTGGAGGAGGGGACCGGGAGCCCCAAACCGCCGCGTCCGCGGGCTTCTCCGGCTCGACGGCGGAATCGAGGCCCCGGCTTGAGGGCCGCTGATAGGCCGCAACCCGCGGGAGCTCCGTGGACCGCTCCCCGATTCCGCGGCACGTATCAGGCCCCCCCAGGTAAGTCAAGAGGGGCAGGGGCGGTGAGGGGAGAGAGGAAGGGTCCTCGATGCTGCGCCGGAGCAGACCAGCAAGAGGGGACTCACCCGCCGTACGAGGGCCGCCTCCGTCAGCCGTACCCTGTCCGGATGACTGCCGCAGGCTCACAGGGGAACTCAGGCACCAGGGTTATCGCCGCACGTTTCCGGGCGGGGGGGGGGGGGGGGGGAGAACCGCACCACAGTCCCCGGCTTCTTGTGGAGGGGAAGGCCGCAACCCGCAGGGCTCCCCGGCTCCGCAACCTAGACCCTCCGGACCCAGGTGATATAGGGAGCAGGTATACTGGGCACAGGAGTTTGTAGACCTGTAAGGTGCTGTGCAGAGCAGGTAGTAAAACAGGGCCAGCAGGAGCTCTTACAGACTGCCTCCTCTCAGCTCACGAGCCAGGCCACGCCCCCAAGAGGATCAGTTTTTTTGAGTCTTTAGAGACGTGGTCGGGTGGGGTGCAAAGGAGAAATTTAGCGGGCGAAAGAGGCGCTGGTAAATCAATTAGTTGAGAAAAGAGCGTGCGGATCATCGCCCAGTATTGAGCTATGACCGGACAGGTCCACCAGATATGATAAAACGTGCCCACTTGATCGCAGTTCCTCCAGCAAAGGTTGGAGGTATCAGAATAGATCCTGTGTAGCCGATCCGGTACCAAATACCATATTGTGTATATTTTGTATGAGTTTTCGCGTATAGCCACGCTGATGGAGCATATCGAGATCGCGGTGCGAATTGTGTTCCATCCCTCCTCCCCGAGGTGATGCCCGAGATCTGCTTCCCATGCTAACTCGTGAGGTTCGAGGGGGGGCAATTCAGGGTTGAGATGGATTTATAGAGAAAAGAGATAATGCCCCTATCAGTAGGGTTGTAAATGCAGAATCTCTCAAGAGGTGAGGGAACCGGTGATGGGAATGGCAAGTGTAGAGAAGAGAGATAGTGACGAATTTGAAGATATTGGTAAAACAGAGAATTGGGTAAGTCATATGTGTTTTGCAAATCGGCGAATGATTTAATGGCGTGTGTCCCTGTGAAGTGGTGTATTTTAGTAGTACCAGCAGAGATCCAAGGGCGGGCCATTCCTTGAGAAAGCCCCGGTGGAAAAGCTGGATTGTTCCAGATGGGAGTCAGAGGGGAGGGATGGGTAGACAATTTCAATTTTTTGTTCAGGTTCTGCCAATGTTTAAGTGTCAATTCTATTGTGGTTGAAGGGCAGGGAAGTTGAGAGCATTGTTTTCCAGAAAGCCAAGGCAAGTATGAAATTGATGGGACTCCCAGCAGATCACTCTCCAGGTCAACCCACCTTTTAGTATGCTTTGGGGCATGCCAGGCAACCATTTGGCTCAGCCTAGTCGCGTCGTAATAACGCTGGAGGATGGGAAGGCCTAGACCGCCGTTCCGAGAATGTTTGGCTAAGATATCCCGCCGGATTCTAGGTTTTTTATGGTTCCAAATGAATTTACACAAAGAAAATTGAAGGGTATTAAGAGTCTGGGGGGGGATCGGGATTGGGAGCGTCTGAGATAAGTATAGGAGTTTGGGGAGGGCATTCATTTTTATTGCGTTGATTCGTCCCACCCACGAGAGAAAGTAGGATTCCCATTGATGGATATCTTTAAGGGTATATGCGATGAGCGGGGGGTAGTTAGCTCTGTAAAGGGAACTGTAAGATTTAGTGATAGAAACCCCTAAATATTTAAGCGAGTGTCTGTGCCAGGAAAAGTAAAAATTATTTTGTAGTTGAGATTTAGTTGGTTTGGGGATGTGTAAGGAGAGGGCTTCGGATTTTGCCTGGTTAATCTTATATCCCGAGAGGTTGCCATATATGGATAGTTCTCTGAAGAAATTCGGAAGGGAAATAGTCGGGTTTGTGAAAGTCAAAAGGATATCGTCGGCGAAGAGGGAGATGGTGTACTGGGTGTGATTGACACAAACCCCTGAAATGTCAGGGTTGGCCCGGATGCGATTCAATGATAAATGCGATTATGAGAGGAGATAATGGACACCCCTGTCGGGTTCCAGTTGAAATTTTGAAGGTATCCGATAGTAAGCCGTTAGAGTGTACCGATGCCGAGGGGTTATGGTATAAGACCTCTATGGCCTGGAGAAATTTACCTTGAAGGCCAAAACGTTGCAGAGTCTGCTGCATGAAAGGTCATGAGACCCTGTCGAAGGCTTTCTCCGCGTCCAGGGTGAGCGCCAAGGATGGGATCTTGTGAAGGTTAATGTGGTGAATGATATCAACAACGCGTCTAGTATTGTCAAGTGCCTGTCTTGACGAGACGAAGCCCACCTGGTCAGGGTGTATGAGCGAGGGTAGAATAGGGTTAAGTCTATTGGCCAAAACTTTAGCGAAGATTTTCAAATCAGAGTTCAGAAGGGATATAGGGCGGTAGTTAGAAAGAAGCTGGGGGTCTTTATCGGGTTTTGGAAGCATAGTAATAATAGCCTTAGTAGTGTGGGAATGGAAGGGAGACCCGTCCAGTATAAGATTAGATACTGTTGTGAGGTAAGGAAGTAGTGCGGGTTGAAAAGTTTTATAATGGGACACTGGAAAGCCGTCCAGGCCTGGGGCTTTGGATGGCCTCTGACATTTGATAGCGAGGTCGATTTCTTCAGGGGTAATAGGTTTATCGAGGTCCGAAGAGGTATTTGAGTCAATACAGGTATTTGATTCAATACAGGATGCTAAGTAGTCGGAAGTCGTGGGATGGGTCGAGTTCAAAGAAGATGAGGTGTCAGGCAGATTATAGAGCCACTCGTAGTAAGTCTTAAAAAGAGAGTTAATAGTCGCTGGGTTGTATTGGAGGGAGCCATTGTCGTCCTTAATAGCCGGGATAGCAGTGTGCGCTTTCCGGGCTCTCAATCTGCTGGCCAATAGCGTATCAGCTTTGTTACTCTTCTCATAGAATTTTTGTTTTAACCAGCGGAGAGAGTGCTCAGTTTTTTGGCCAGTAAAGCGTTCAATGCTGCCCTGGCAGACGAGAATTGTGTGTAGAGAGGACGCGAGGGCCGTTGTTTATGTAGGGTTTCCAGGTTGTGGACCTCAACTGTGAGGGACGATATTTTTTTCTTATGTTCCCTGTTCCTATGCGACGCATAGCTAATAATGTGGCCTCTGATGACAGCTTTGTGGGCTTCCCAGATTAATGGGGTACAAGAGGAGTCAGTAATATTTAAGGAAAATAGTCAGCGATAGCTAGATTATTTTTTTCTTGGAACTTAGGGATTTTCAAAAGTGTCTCGTTTAATCGCCAGTTGGGGTGGGTTGTCGGAGTGTCGAGAATGTCGAAAGTGGCGGTGATGATGGAATGGTCTGACCAAGGGTTGGTAATAATAGACTAATCTGTTACGTGTTTAGAGACCAGAGTACCGCAGAAAAAAAGATCAATACGGGAGTATGATTGGTGTGGGATCGAGAAAAAGGTGTAGTCCCTAGCTGTTGGGTTGAGGGCCCGCCAGACATCGAAGAGGCCAGATTCGTGGATATGTTTGTTTAAGGATCGTAAGGATGAATCACGCTGTGAGCGGGACTGACCAGAAGATTTATCTAAGTCGGTGTCTGGAACAGTGTTGAAGTCTCCCCCTAGTATTAAGTAACCTTTTCTGACATTAGTCAAGTCTGTAAAAAAAAGAATTGAAAAAGGAGGATTGCCCGAAGTTGGGGGTGTAAACAGTGGCGATCGTGCATTCCAAATGTCCCAGTGTGCCCATCAGGATGATATAGCGTCCGTCAGTGTCCATGTGAGTCGAATTTAGTGTAAATGGGACTTTGAAGTGAATCAAAATGGCCACCCCGTTGTGTTTCGATTGGCCTGAGGAATAAAAGGCCGTTGGGTAGCGTTTGGTGGACAGGGTTGGATGCAGCCGGGATTTAAAGTGAGTTTCCTGGATAAACATTATTCCCGCTTTAAGAGTCTGGAGAGAGCGAAACAGGGACGAATGTTTCTGAGGGGTATTGAGACCCTTGGCGTTCAAAGACGCTAAGACCAGGGGCATCTTAGATGTTGCCTAAAAGGAGGGGTAAGGGGGAGAGATGTGGGAGAAAGAGAGAGGGGAAAAAAAGCGGGAGGAGGGAGAGAAAATGAAGAAAGGACCCCGACTTAACGGAGGAGAGAGAAGGAAAGAGAGGAGAAAGAAGAGGAAAATAGGTATTATGGGAAGGTGTCAGGGGGGCAGGGGGGGGTGGTGTCTGTGCAGGGGTTCCATACGACCAGCGAGAAGGAACAGGCACAGAGAGTAGGATCAAGGGATCTGGAGTAGAGGAGTGTCGGGTAATGACCGTACTCCCTCCACGGGGGGAAAAGGGAGGGGAGGCGGTCTTAGAGGCTAGAAAGCAATAGTGCGAACTTGTGTGGTAGGTAAAGGTAGTGGGGGAACACGTCCCTCCAGTGGCGGTCTATGCAAAATTTGCAGCAGAGGCCATGAGGTGTAAGAATCAGTGTGTGAAAGACATGAGCCAGAGAGGTAGCGTACGGAGCCCAACATTGGTCGCATTAATAGCAATACTACAGTAATATGAACAACAAAGTTACTAGAAATCCTATCTATACATCCTGGTGTATATACGCGATTATAGATTATGCACTAGCAGCAATTGTGCGACAGTAAGTGCCGTGCGAGCAGTGCTAATAAAATAGATTTAGCTATGGATCTATGAATAGCAGAGCTATAAAAGCAGACTGGGAGAAAAGAAGGCAGACAATATACAGTAGGCATTCAGCAACAACCAGGATGAGAAACTGAAACTGATCAAACAATCAACGTAGCAACTAGAACAGTATAACGAGTAGAGTGTTCACGTGACCGCAGGTGCAGAAGTGTTTAGGTTGGCCGAGAGTTGGGAATCGGCCCTGTTGGGGGGATCAGAGTCCCCCAAGTGTGACAGAAAGCCCCCCCCCCCTTCTCTCGGGCCTTTGATGACGATCATTTTGCCATTGTAGTCAACCAGAAGTTAAAGGGTTATCCCCAGCGGTATGGGGTCAAACTTTTAATTTATGCTGTTCGTCAGACGTTACAGCTGGAGGAACCCTCAGCACCGGAGTTGTCATCCACCTCTTATTTTAAGAGAAGGATGGCTCAGGTGGCAGTCTTTCCTCCATTTTCTAATTTTCTTAATTTTGATGAAGAATTAAAAGAAGCCTAAGTTATTGTATCCTTTATGAGATGAGGACATCAAATTATGGGAATCACTACCAAAGGTCGTGATTCACAAGATTAGCAAAAGCAACCATTATTCCCACTGTACATACAGCCACTCTAAAGGATCCAGCCGATAGGAAGAGTGATGCGGTTTTAAAATCTGTTTTCACCCTGACGGGAGTATCCCTGCGTCCCATGCTGGCCAGTGCATGGGTGGTTATGGCTGTCGACGAATGGATTACACAAATTGTATCTGGTATCTGTTTCCCTACAGGCTCGCATCTCTGCCCTGGCTATAACTGATCATCAATCACTATGGTTGCATTCTTGGAACACTGATTCGGAATCCAAACGCACTTTGGTGGCATTTCCCTTCGAGGGAGAATTTTTATTTGATCCAGAGCTGGAGAAGATTATCACTAAGGCTACTGGTGGAAAGAGTCCTTATCTTCTGGTGCTGATGCCTAAGGCGAAGCCTTCCAGATTTCAGTCCTTTCGACCTCAGGGCAGGGGCGCCTTTACTTTCCTTCCAGTCCTTTCAAGGACATTCCCAATTCACCTGCAGAGGTGCCTTTAGAGGCCTTGGCTCCCAGAATAGTCGTCGACCAGCACCTAAGCCAGCTGATACAGCCTCGGCATGACTATCTCCGTCATACCACCAAAACCCAGGTGGTAGGCGCGCACCTACTTTTTCCCCAAAACGTTTGGCTGGACTCCAAGCCAGACAGATGGGTATGTGCCGTCATCTCCAGGGGTTATATTCTGGACCTTCAGACCCGTGTGCCCCACAGGTTCTTTGTAACCCCTCTTCAAGACCCGGTCCGCAGATGGGCCTTACTTCAAGCTGTGTCCTCTCTTTCCAAGGCGGGGGTCATATTGCCAGTTCCGCCTCAGCAGAGGGGACTCTCTACCCTGTTAGACAAGCTGGACGGCTCGTTTCGACCAATCCTCAACTTGAACTTGCTGAACAAATGGACAAATTCAAATAGAATCTATCCATTCAGTCATCCTGGTCATGGAATCAAACAAATTTTTGCCGTCCATTGACATAAAGGACGCATACCTTCATGTACTCATTTGGCAAGGACACCACCACCTGCTACGCTTCGCGGTAGGCTCTTTTCACTACCAGTTCCAGACTCTGCCTTTCGGCCTTTCCACGGCTCCCAGAGTCTTCACAAAGGTTATGGCTCACACAGACGCATTGTTACGGAAACAGGATGTCACCATCACCCCTTATCTGGATGACTTGTTACTCAAGGCTCCGTCCGAGACTCTACTCAGATCACACATCGAGCTGATGTTGCAGGCGCTCCAAACCCTTGGTTGGATAATCAACTTTCCCAAGTCACACCTTCTACCATCGCAAAGCATGGGCCTTCTCTTCGACACCAGAGTTCAGAGGATCCTTCTTCCTCACAAAAAGGTTCAAGATCTCCGGTCCCGGATACACACTCTTCTCCGCCTACTAAGGGTGTCGGTATTCCGCTGCATGCAATTACTCAGAAAGATGGTGGCTGCCTTCGAGGCGGTTCCATTTTCATGCTTCCATGCCAGGACATTACAGGCTCAGATTCTGAGTCAATGGTCCCACATGAATCTCAGGTTGGACACACAACTTTTCCGCCTGTCGCCTCAGACACGTCACTCTCTACAGTGGTGGCTTCATTCACCGACTCTAACCAAAGGATCTCCGTTCTCCATTTGGAATTGGGAGATAGTTACTATGGATGCCAGCCTCACGAATTAGGGCACGGTGTTTCGTCACCACCATCTTCAGGCTCGGTGGTCCAGAATGGAGGCAACACTACCAATCAGCATACTCGAACTTCGGGCAATTCGAAATGCCTTGGCCCAGCTTTAAGACCTCCTTCAGGGACGTCCTGTTCGCGTTCAGTCAGACAACGTGACTGCCGTTGCCTACATAAACAAGCAGAGCAGAACTCGCAGTTGGAGAGCCATGCGAGAGGTAACCCACGTTCTCTGGTGGGCGAAGTTGTGGGTTCCATCAATATCAGCGGATTTCATCCCCGGAGTAGAAAATTGGGAGGCCAACTTCCTCAGTCGGCACACGGTTCATCCCGGAGAATGGGAACTAAATCAGAAAGTCTTTCTGTCCCTGATCTCCATATGGGGTCGGCCCAACAGCTTCCCCGCTATGGATCTCGCACCAGAGATCCTCAGGCTGCTTTTGTAGACGTCATGACGGCCCCTTGGCTGTATGTCTCGGATACTTGTTTCCACCTCTGGCCATGATCCCTCAAGTGCTTCAGAGGGTGCGGAGGGAAGCTCTTCCAGTCATCCTCCTTGCTCCAGATTGGCCCCGTCGCCATTAGTATGCTCAGATTCAAGACATGTTGGCCTGAACCCCCGTTCCGCCTTCCCCTTCGTCCAGATCTCCTTCTTCAGGGTCCGTGTTGTCACCACGATTTGCCTCATCTGGCTTTGATGGCATGGTTCTTGAAACCAGCATCTTGAGGTCTAAGGGGTTGTCCACTTCTGTTGTGAATACTATGCTTCATGCTCAGAAGACGGTTACTTCCAGGATTTATCACCGGATTTGGTTTTTATACATTGCATGTTGTGAGCAGAAGGGCCTCTCAGTGGCCATCTTTCGCCTTCCGCGCCTTTTGGCTTTCCTACAGGACGGCTTGTCTAAAGGCCTCCGACTCTCCTCTCTAAAGGGACAAGTCTCTGCTTTGTCTATTTTTTTTCAGCGAAGGTTGGCTTCCGCTGTTTTCTTCAAGGTGTTTTGCGACTACAACCGCCATACGTGCCTCCTTTCCTTCCTTGGGATTTGAAGTTTGTCCTCACGGCCCTTCAGAAACCGCTGTTCAAGCCTCTGGATAGGGTGGACTTAAGGTTTCTGACTCTAAAGGTGGTTTTTCTTTTGCCCATTGCCTCTGCTCGGAGGGTCTCCTAACTGGCCGCCTTGTTTTGCAAGGCATCTCTTCTCATCTTTCATGCTGACCGTGTGGTTTTGCGTACAAAGCCCTCTTTTTTACCTAAGGTAGTGTCTGCGTTCCATCTCAACCAAGACATTGTTCTTCCGGCCTCCAAACCCACTTCTTCGTCTTCACAGGAGGCTTCTTCTCTTGCTTTATTGGATGTTGTACAGGCTTTAAAGATTTATTTGTCCCATGCGGTGTCAATCTGACGCACGGAAATCCTTGTTGATGCTCCTAAGTGGGGTTGGCCAGCCTCCAAGAACACTGTGGCTCGATGGATAACGTCGGCTATCTGTCAGGCCTACATGTCTTCAGATCTCCCTGTTCCGGCACCGCTGAAAGATCATTCGACGCGTGCTGTTGGGACGTCTTGGGCTGTTCGCCGTGGTATTTCCATGGAACAGTTGTGCAGGGCTGCAACCTGGTCGTCTGTGCACACCTATACAAAATTCTATCGGTTCCATACCTTTGGTTTGGCGGAATCTCGGTTTGCCCGTACTGTCTTAAGTAAGGCTCTGCCGGATGCCCCCCTCTCTGTTAGCTTACTTTGGGAATTCCCAGAGGTCATGACGCAGTGTCCCCCAGGTGGATGATGGAAGAAATGGGATTTTTTACTCACCGTAAAATCTCTTCCTCGGAATCCATCTGGGGGACGCTGCAATCCCTCCCTTCTTGTCTGGTTTTCTTGCGTTGTTTCTTGTCTGCTTCCTCCATGTGGCTTGGCAAAACGTAGACTGAGGTCCTGCTGGAGGTGGGAGGGGTTAGAGGGGGGAGGTGTCAGCGTTAGAGTTTTTTGTGCCTAACCTCCATAGCCCACACTCTAACCCAGAGGTCATGACACAGAGTTCCCCAGATGGATTCCGAGGAAGAGATTTTACGGTGAGTAAAAAATACCATTATTTAGAGACAATTCCACCTGGCATGACATGAAAAAAAAAATTCTGGTCTAGAATCCAACTGTATCTCTGGGAATCCTGGAAGAGTTGGCAAAATGTGGCATTATATAAACCCAGGCTATTGCAACACACATGGCATACTGTACGCTATGTTAGGTGATTGGTAGTAAACAAAAGCCCATGTTTAGGATATAGACCTTTTTGAAGACTTTAGTACATTATTGTAAACATCACATGAATCCAAATAGTTACTTCCGTAAAAATCCGCGTTAATGTCATAAAACAATGTTCTAGTTGAAAAATTTGTAATTAAAACATAAAGAGTTAAATGTTCTTATATGATATCTGAAGTCACCATTCGGTTTTACAGTATTGAAGTCATACAAGTTCATTATTTTGTAATATAGGCTTGGGGCAGGCTTGGCTAATTACTAGTAGGCTGTCTGAGATTACTGTGTCTGTGCTAATAGTATAACTGCAGTTACTTTCCAGTTTGTGCAGGGAAGTCTGATTTTTATGGATTATGAAATGCTTTATTGTGGTTTGTGTGTTTCAAATTTTGGGGGTGACTCATGAAATATTAACAATTACGTATGCTCATTTCATCTTAACTACAGACAAAACAGCTACTGATCTGATGAGTTTACTAATATGCTTTCATCACATGCTGAAGAACAGTTACTGACATGGACCACAACAAATTTATCATATTGTGATGACGTTCTTAGGGTCAACATACTAGTTGGATACTAGTCCGATCTGTGTCTGTTGCAGTATTATCTAAGACACATGTGAATTGCAGTATTATCTAAGACACATGTGATTTGTCATTTAAGACACGTGATTTGTCATTGTTGTGTTTCAAACTATGGCAACAAAACACTGAGCTATAAAGATGGGTACACATTAGGCAATATTTTAAACAATATCGCTCATTTTCACCATTTTGAGTGATATTGTTTGTAATATCGTCCAGTGTGTACGCACAAACAACTTCATTCAGCTTGGATCGCTATTGAGACAGATATTGCGATTATCTCAGTCCTGCTTCTGCTAAAAATTGCATGTGAAGAGCTGCCCAGAATGGTAGAAGATACCCATTGATGTAATCTCAAAATTGCCTATGCATTCGCAGAATTGCGATGCATACGCAGAAATAGAGTACCATCAACAATTGCGCTTGACCTAGGGCTACTCAGTATAATGAGGATGCAGTAGCACCGGCACCATGTTTTTAGTCGCAATCCATTGCAACTGACATCAGATACACGCCCTAAAAATGGCCATTATCCGTCTGCATTTTCCAATCACTCCGCACAAACGCCATGCTAACACCTACAAACGGTCAGTTGCTGTCAATCAAATTATGATCACATTTCACTAAATTATGATCGCAATTTAGCCTTTGCGCATGGAGTGTATCGTCTAGTGTGTACCCGGGTTAGACGCTATCAATGTCAGAAAAGCAATTTAATCATGTACTGCAGAGCTGGCCAAACCGGTCCTCGAGATCTACCAACAGTTCATGTTTTCCAGGCCTCCTGGAGATCTGTAGAATTGTCAATTAGGAATGAATTCAGCACATCTTAATTAGTAATGACTACACCTGTGCACCAGCTAGGTGGTCTGGAAAATGTGAACTGTTGGTAGATCTCGAGGACTGGTTTGGCCAGCCCTGATGTACTGTATATTTATTGAGTTTTTCAGATTGTAAGCTTGCGAGCAGGGCCTTCCTACTTCTATGACTGTTTGTTTATTACCCAGTTTTGTTTTATCATTGTGTCCAATTGTAAAGCGCAACGGAATTTGCTGCGCAATAATAGAAACTGTTAATAAATAAAACATCATAAATAATTACACACTGGAATATTGATTTAGCAGTAATGCACTATGAGACCAAAAAGGGTACTAAACTTAGACAACTGATAAGTAACAGGAGTAATACAGAGAAAAACAAACTCTCAATAAGGAAAAACAAACAGTAATGAACAACTGAGAATGTCATTAAAAAAAAAAGAGATAGGGTTATTTTGAGGTCAGGGACCTGCGGTGAGCTAAATAGCTCAGGAGGCACTGACTAGCACCAGAGCCAGATTTACATGCAATATATGAGCCAAATCGTACATCTGGGCATTATACATAGGTGTAGCAGTATAAACACCTGGAAATTCAGTGAGTTTTGATCAGAGATGTGCGGAAAAGTTAGCCAGGTGAGGCACTGCCTCACCTGCCATAGACTTTTTACTCCAGAGTTTTGGCTATAAAAATTATTAGAATAATGCAAAGAAGATATTTCAAACATATTTTTTGTATTTTCCATATACTTTACGCAGTCAAAACTCTGGTACAAACGTTAGTATGACAGGAAAGGCTCTGCCTCACCTGCCTTACCCCACCGCACGTCACTGTTTGAGGTGAAGGAAACACCCAGTAAAACAGGAAAACAACTTCTAAAAGAAATGTCTGCCACAGTTACCAAACGTTACCAAACTTCATCGGACACTTTAATTTCATATACATAAATCTCTCGTGAGGCATGGTGGAATTAACTAGACCGATCCATGAGGAAAGAGAAGAGGCCTGGGAAGCCATCCACTTCCCGGCAATACACACTTTGGCCATGATAAATAAAATAAATTTAAAATGGTTTAGGATCAACGCTGAGTCCAACACCAAATAGGCAACTTTCTGGGTTGGTGAGGTGTTTCTAATCCCAGAGTTAGGACAAGAAGTAGAACCTCCAATTTTTCAAGACATACTGGAGTCCAATACACTCTACATTATGGAGTTTATATAATTGTATTTGCTGAAATATGTCATAGACCATGGCAACGCGAAGTGAACCAAAACAGTGTCCCACTCCTCATCCATAAGAAGAAAAGAACTATAATGCAGAATAGTGATAATGGTTGCTATATACAGTATTTGGTGGCTTGCACAAGGAAGGAAAGAGTAGTGGAGGAACAGAAGGTGCAGCCAGGAATAACAAGATTAGCAGCCTAGCTCCTAACTACAGTACATATGGAGTGCATTTTTATTCATATAAACGGGCATCAAATTGTTCATCTCCGTGAGTGTACATTAGATATTCCGACAGTTTACTCGTTGCGGAAATGTGTATGTTCAGTTGAATTCACTTAGTGTAAGCAGTAATCACGCATTGGATATTATCCCACTGTTGTCCGTTGCTGGTTGACAACACAACAACATGACTTAGGATGTCTGTCATAAATATGTGTTCTCTGTCAGTTCTCCTGGATGCACCAACGTGGGGCTCATATGTCACAAAGTCAGGCTACAAAGTGCAGGCAATAGTGTGTACTGGTTTTACATTTACACTCACCTACTCAGTAGATCAAATGAGCATTGGACATTCATTTAGAACTCAATGTCCTTTGGTTTAGATCAGTACTCAATCATGTACCATGACTTCCCAGTTGAAGTGGGTTTGTAGTACATACTGTACCTTGTGAGTACTAATATGATGAATGAAATTATATCTAACAGTGTGGTACGTCTAAACATGTAAAAAATACATAAGATATATCAATACTAACATGTTTCTTTTTGATAAGTTTGTAGATATGAGGTCCTGGAGTCTTGAGACATCAGATGAGACCAGAGTGGATTTTACTTTCAATCCTGGAAGCAACAGTGTTGTAGCAGATGTGCAGGAGTTACCCCTGTCCGTTCACAGTCTGCATTGGGTGGCACCAGCCTCATACTTGGGAGAGAGGGTAAGAAGATGCTCATATTACTTTTTTTTTTTTTTATACTAGTACTTTTTGTTTTGTTTTTGTTATTCATTTTAGCAAACATAATATCATTATAATATTAATTAGACAATGATAGACTAGGAAACGTTTGCATCTGTATACACAGTCAGCTTGTGACTTTCTTGTATGGCATTAACCTCAGCAATAATGCACTAAGGAACTGTTGGCAACACAGAGTTGCATTTTTGGTTATTGACTGCTTAATTAGACCATATTCCAAGTAATCCCTGACACAGCTGTGATTAGAATACAGTATGGCATAATACAGGATGAAAGTCAGTAGGTGATCAATGCTGAGATAATGTAGCTTTCAGTGTTCCTGGTAACTCATGACCATTGCATTTTGGGGCTTATTCAGGTCTGTTAGCAAACCAAAAAAGTTAGCAAATGGGCAAGACCATGTAGCACTGCAGAGGGGGGGGGGGGGGGGGGGGGCAGATGTAACATGTGCATTTTTGATGGGGTGTTTGGGTGGGGTGTATTCAAACTGAAATCTAAAATTGTAGTGTAGAAATAAAGAAGTCAGTATTTAGCATGTACAGAAACAATGTAACCCACCCAAATCTAACTCTCTCTGCACGTTACATCTGCCCCACCTGCAGTGCAACATGGTTTTGCCCCATTGCTAACTTTTTTGGTTTGCTGACAAACCGGAATAACCCCCTTTGTGCTTATTGTCATGTGCATATATAGATAGCTAATGAGGCTTTATCTGTAAGACCATGGCACGTCATACATAGGTGGTCACACTTCTTTCTGGCTCTGTTTCACGCCCTAATACAGCTTGGTGTAATAATGAAAGTAGTGATTACTGTTTATGTTCTCGCCAACAGATCTCTTCCTATGGAGGTTATCTGACATACCAGCTGAAGTCCTTTGGCTTACCAAGCGAAGGCATGGTCCTGTTAGACAAGCGACCAGATGTTCAGCTAACAGTAAGTAGATGCTTCACTGCATTTTGGAAAGCAAGCTTATTTTTTCTCCTAAACATGTAATTATGATGCAAAGCTATATCAGTATATTAATGGCTTGCTGGAGATGTTCTAGCACATCGTAAGACACAAAATTATATGTTATTTGTGCAAGTCAAGGTCTTTCGTTTCGGTATATGCGATGTCATTTGGATCTCAGAGCTGAGCTATTAGCGGCCACAGGCTGTTAGACACAATTATCAGTGTCCGCATTCTAAGCATTCCTGCTCAGCCATGGTCTGCCACAATTTAATGCATGACTGACTCCTTTCACATTGACCAGTGCACCAATATGTTACACTGCAACTGACATGGCAAGTGAGAATAGTGTACAAGGGGATGATACTGTTACAGAGGGACAGGCCATGGTGCTGTACATGCAGCTTGTAGTCACATTGCATTGCAGCCACTTAATAATAATTCTTCATTTAGCTGTTCACTCCTAGCTAGACATGTGTGCTCCCATATTGTTTTTTTCCAGTAGTACTACAAGTCCCAGCAAGCCTACCCCGCAAGCTGGTACTTGGAGAACCACAAGTACCAGCATGCGGGAGAAAAACGGGCCCGCTGGTACCTGTAGTTCTACTGGGAAAAAAATACCCAAATAAAAACAGGACACGCACACCGTGAGAGTAAAACTTTATTTCACACATGTCGACACACACACATACTTACCTATGTTGACCCGCCGACTGCCACGCCCCCCTCGTCACTGAAGAATCCGTGGTACCTGTGAATAAAATTATACTCACCTGATCCAGTGTCCAGATTATAATCCACGTACTTGGCAAAAAAAAAAAAAAAACGAACACCCGGACCAGGCGGACAGTCACAGTACTACTGTAAAAAACAATATTCTTTCAATTTTCTCAAGGCTATCAGACCCCCATCCGCAGCCCTTGGATGGGGGGGACAGCCTCGGGCTTCACCCCTGGCCCTTGGGTGGCTGGGGGGGACCCCTATGATTGAAGGGGTCCCCACTCCCCCAGGGTACCCCGGCCAGGGGTGACTAGTTGGATATTTAATGCCACAGCCGCAGGGCGCTGTATAAAAGTGACCCCCGGCTGTGGCATTATCTGTCCAGCTAGTGGAGCCCGATGCTGGTGTAAAAAATACAGGGGACCCCTACTCTTTTTGTCCCCCGTAATTTTTGCACCAGGCGCAGAGCCCGGTGCTGGTTTTAAAAATACGGGGGATCCCCTGTCATTTTTCCCCCCGGATTTTTAGAACCAGGACCGGCTCGAAGAGCCCGAGGCTGGTTATGCTTTGGAGGGGGGACCCCACGCAATTTTTTTTCTGTTTTTTTTACCGTTTTTTAAAAATCGGATCAAAATCCGTCAAATTGGCCGTTTTTCGATAGCGGGACTGTCGAATCCGTTTTTTATTGAATATGTTGAATTTCGGCACCCACTTTTGCCGGAATTCGACGGTCGAATTGTGTCGAATTAAAAAACGGGCGAAAAATTGCCGCGATTCGCCGGCAATTGCATATACCCCATAGTGCTGCTGATAATTGTACTGTGTTACCTCATACTGCAAGTTATATCATGTCTGCTTCTGAGGGTAACGGTTCTGGGGCTGAACACACTGCCAGTGTTGCTGAAGCCACAGACCTATATGAGGAGAATATAGCAGCTGTGGGCTCTGGTTCTGGGGGCTCCTTGCCCCCCAGTGGGACTGTGGCAACGGAGGCACACACTGACCCACAGTGGGCCGCTTTTTACACGCTACTGCATACGCTAGTTCATAAACTAACACCCCCTATGGGACCTCCAATGCCGGTACAACCGTATGTGGTCCTTGCAGTTAACCCGCCGTGGGCGGACGATTTATCTGCTCAATTAAAGAAGTTAAACCAGTCCCTGACTACTAAAAAGTCTGACCATCGCTCACCTAAGTCCAAGGGGTCCTCTAAGCGAGCGCTTGTCTCCTCACAATCCACTGCTGTCACTGACACCTCGTCTGATGAAGACGGCACGTACACTGACCCCACAGGTTCTGACTCAGATATGGCTGATGGGGAGGGTAGTTCACATGTGAATGTTCCTGATCTTTTGCAGGCTATTAAGTTAATTCTACAGATTACGGATGATCCCGAGCCATCCGTCCCTCCTAAGAAACCAGATAGGTTCAAGCGTCAGAAGGTGGTTAAACAAGTTTTACCTCACTCTGACCACCTAGTGGATATACGTCAGGAACCCTGGGAAAACCCGGGTACGAAGTTTGTGCCTCAAAAGAAGATGCTGGCTCGCTATCCCCTCGCGCCAGAGCTTTCTAAGAATTGGGAAACGCCTCCTTCAGTGGACTCACATGTGGCTAGGATGGTGGTTTCCTCAGCTCTGCCTGTCACTACCATCACGTCTCTACAAGAGCCTACGGATAAGCGTGTGGAGGGTTGTCTAAAAGCGATTTACACCCTCACGGGTGCTGCGCAAAGGCCCACTATTGCAGCTACATGGGCTGCCGAGGCTATTGAAGCATGGGCCTTGGAGTTAGAAGCTGTAATCTCCTCTGACCATGCTAGACAATGCTTATCATATATTGTCACAGCTTCTCGATATATTAAAGAGGCGGCTTCGGATGCCGGTATCCTAGCAGCCAAGGCCTCTACTACGTCAGTCCTGGCTCGCCGGATATTGTGGCTGAGATCCTGGTCTGTGGATCTGGACTCTAGAAAAACCCTGGAGGTACTCCCTTGAAAGGGAGATATTCTGTTTGGGGAGGACTTAAATAAGATAGTGGCTGACTTGGCTACTGCCAAAACTGCCTGTCTGCCGAGTACCGCTCCTTCTGTGTCGAAGGCTAAAGGTACTTCCTTTCGCCCCTTTCGCCCTTCAGGTAAAGCAAAAGGTCAAGCGTACCACAAGCAGGCCCGCACTTCCAAACCTGGTAAGCCTAAGCCCAAAAGAGCCTGGGCTGCCCGTCAGCCAGCTGCCAAGACCGATAAGCCTGCCGCATGACGGGGCGGGCCTTCCCCTGGGGGATCCCAGGGTAGGGGGCAGCTTCTAGGGTATACCCAGGAATGGTTGAAGACCACTTCAGATGCCTGGGTATGGGAAGTCGTCACTCGAGGTTACGCCATAGCCTTCAAAAACCGACCCCCTCATCGATTTTGCCAGACAGACGTCCCATTGGACCAGACAAAGGCAAACACTCTGCATTCGGTGGTACAGACCCTCCTGGATACAGGAGTTGTAGTACAGGTGCCTCTTGCTCAGAGGTGCCGGGGGTACTATTCTCCGCTGTTTCTAGTCCCGAAACCGAATGGGTCCTCCCGGCCCATTCTCAACCTCAAGGCATTGAACAGGTTTGTGAAGGTTTCCAAGTTCCGGATGGAAACCCTTCGCTCTATAGTTCTGGCCTTGGAACCTGGGGACTTCATGGTCTCCCTGGATATACAGGATGCTTACCTGCATATTCCTATAGCAGTGTCTCATCAGCAATACCTGAGATTTGCGATTGGCAACTGCCATTACCAGTTTTGGGCGTTACCTTTTGGTTTAACAACGGCTCAGCGAGTCTTTACAAAAGTCATGGCTGTGATGACGGTGGCACTCTGCCGACAAGGGGTCAGGATACTGCCGTATTTGGACGACTTGATAATCCTAGCAAATTCCGCAGAACTTCTCCTGCGTCATCTAGATGTGACGGTCCGGTTTCTGAAAGCCCACGGGTGGCTCATCAAATGGAAGAAGTCATCCCTGATCCCTGCTCAGAGCATGGTGCATCTGGGAGCACTATTGGACACTCACAACCAGCGGTTGTTGCTGTCTCAGGAGAAAGTCCTGAAACTTCAGGACAGGATTCGTTGCTTCCTATCTCGTCCGCAAGTGTCGATACATTCGGCGATGCAGGTGCTGGGCCTCATGGTGTCAGCATTCGACATGGTGGAGTATGCTCAATTTCACTCTCGTCCTCTCCAGAGGCTGATTCTAGCCAAATGGGACGGCCTGCCTCACAGGATCAGGTCTCAAATGATCTCATTGACTCCGGAGGTCCGTCTGTCGCTGCTCTGGTGGCTACGGGACCAACAACTGTGCAGGGGCCGTCCGTTCTGGATATCCGACTGGGTCCTGTTGACGACAGATGCCAGTCTAAGAGGTTGGGGCGCGGTGCTGGAGCTACACTCCCTTCAGGGGCGGTGGACCAAGGAGTAGTCCCTCCTCTCATTCAATATGCTGGAGTTGCGGGCGGTCTTCAATGCCTTGAACCTAGCCCAGCATTTAATTCAGAACCGTCCTGTTCAAGTACAGTCGGACAACGCCACCACAGTGGCTTACATAAATCATCAAGGTGGCACTCGAAGCTGCCTAGCAATGAAGGAAGTCTAACGGATTCTAGAGTGGGCAGAACTCCATCTACCGGCCATATCGGCAATATTCATTCCGGAGGTCCTGAATTGGGAAGCGGACTTTCTCAGTCGTCAGGACGTGCATGCCGGCGAGTGGGGCCTCCATCCAGAAGTGTTTCAACTCTTAGTGGAAAGGTGGGGCCTTCCAGACGTAGGTCTGATGGCGTCTCGACACAATCACAAGGTTCCGGTCTTCGGAGCAAGGACAAGGGATCCTCAAGCAGCATTCGTGGATGCACTGGCGGTACCGTGGAGGTTTCGGCTGCCGTACGTGTTCCCTCCAGTGTCACTCCTGCCCAGGGTAATTTGGAAGTTCAAGCGAGAAAAAGGAATTCTGCTTCTCATAGCTCCAGCGTGGCCCAGACGGCACTGGTTCTCAGACCTGCAAGGCCTATCGTCAGAGCGTCCAATTCTACTTCCACAACGCCCAGACCTCCTCGTTCAGGGCCCCTGTGTCTACCAGGACCTAGCCCGGCTGTCTTTGACGGCGTGGCTTTTGAAGCTTCCGTCTTAAGGGCTAAAGGGTTTTCTGAGGCGGTCATTCAAACTATGTTGCGGGCCCGGAAATCGGCTTCTGCTCGGATTTACTATAGGGTCTGGCATTCTTACTTTGTTTGGTGTGCATCTAACGATTATGACGCTTCCAAGTTTAGTGTAGCCAAGTTGTTGTCTTCTCTTCAGCAGGGCCTGGATTTAGGCCTGCGTCTGGCCTCCCTCAAGGTTCAAATATCTGCCCTGTCGGTGTGGATTCAGAGAAAAATTGCGACCTTACCTGATGTGCATACCTTTACTCAGGGCGTGTTGCGTATCCAACCTCCCTATGTCCCGCCTGTGGCTCCTTGGGACTTGTCGGTGGTTTTGGAGGCGTTACAAGAGTCTCCGTTTGAACCTTTTGGTTCAGCTGATCTTAAGTGGCTTTCCCTTAAGGTGGTGTTTCTGCTGGCTATTGCTTCAGCTAGAAGAGTGTCAGATTTGGGTGTCTTGTCCTGTAGTTCCCCATATCTGATATTTCACCGTGACCAGGCGGTTCTTAGGACTCGTCCCGGCTATCTACCTAAGGTGGTTTCTTCGTTCCACCTTAATCAGGAGATTGTAGTTCCGGAACTTGTTTGTCCTAATCTGTCTCCCAAAGAGCGGTCTTTGGATGTGGTACGGGCTCTCCGTATCTATATGAAGAGAACTGCTTCTATTAGGAAATCTGATTCTCTCTTTGTGCTGTTTGGATTTCACAAATGGGGCTGGCCTGCTCACAAGCAAACTCTGACCAGATAGATTAGAATGGTGATTGCACATGCTTATGTGAAGGCTGGTCTCTCTGCTCCTGATCACATTATGGCGCATTCTACTCGGTCTGTTGGACCTTCTTGGGCGGCCCAACGTGGTGCGACCCTTGAACAATTGTGCAACGCGGCTACGTGGTCCTCAGTGAACACGTTCATAAGGTTCTATGCCTTCGAAACTGCCGCTTCCCAGGATGCTTCCTTTGGACGCAGGGTTCTTGTGCCCGCTACAGTGCGTCCCCTCCCATAAGAAACTGCTTTAGGACATCCCCTATGTCTATCCTTGTGGAGCCCAGTGTACCCCGCAGCAGAAAACGAGTTTTATGGTAAGAACTTACCTTTGTTAAAACTCTTTCTGCGAGGTACACTGGGCTCCACAAGGCGCCCACCCTGACGCACTTAGCTTCTTTGGATTGGTATGGCATTAGCCGCTGACACTTCTCCTGTCGGGAGAGTGTGGTGTTTGTGGCAACTGGCAGTTGTCGTCTCTTTTACTTGCTACTCCATTGGGCTGGTTAACAAAACTGAGCTCCTGTGCACGGAGGCGGGGTGATATAGGAGGCGGCGCTATGCATCTTGGGAAGCAGGTCAAAGCTTTTGAGCCTGTTGGTGCTTTGGATCACGATCCTACTCTACACCCCCTATGTTTATCCTTGTGGAGCCCAGTGTACCTCGCAGAAAGAGTTTTAACAAAGGTAAATTCTTACCATAAAACTCGTTATTATATAGACTCATTTACATGCAAAGTGAGATATTTCAAGCCTTTATTTGTTATAATTTTGATGATTGTGGCTTACAGGTTAAGAAATCCCCAAATCCAAAATCTCAGAAAATTAGAATATTACATAAAATCAATAAAAAAAGGATTTCAAATACAGAAATGTCAGCCCTCTGAAAAGTCTAATCATGCATATGTACTCAGTACTTGGTTTGGGCTCCTTTTGCATGAATTACTGCCTCAATGCGTCGTGGCATGGATTCTATCAGCCTGTGGCACTGCTGAGGTGTTATGGAAGGCCAGGATGCTTCAATAGCGGCCTTCAGCTCTTCTGCATTGTTCGGTCTCATGTCTCTAATCTTTCTCTTGGCAATGCCCCATAGATTCTTTATGGGGTTCGGGTCAGGCGAGTTTGCTGGCCAAACCAGCACAGTAATCCCACGGTCATTGAACCAGGTTTTGGTACTTTTGGCAGTGTGGGTAGGTGCCAAGTCCTGCTGGAAAATGAAGTCAGCATCGCCATAAAGCTTGTCTGCTGAAGGAAGCATGAAGTGCTCTAAAATGTCCTGGTAGACGGCTGTGTTGACTCTGGACTTAATAAAGCACAGTGGACCAACACCAGCAGATGACATGGCTCCCCAAATCAACACAGACTGTGGAAACGTCACATTGAACTTCAAGCATCTTGGATTGTGTGCCTCTCTATTCTTCCTCTATACTTTGGGACCTTGGTTTCCAAATGAGATGCAAAATTTGCTGTCTTCAGAAAAGAGGACTTTGGACCACTGAGCAACAAACCAGTTCTTTTTTTCTTTAGCCCAGGTAAGACGCTTCTGACGTTGTTTGTTGTTCAGGAGCGGCTTGACAAGAGATGGATTTGCTGTCTTCATTTTTCAGCAGAACTCGGCACCTGCCCACACTGCTTAAAGTACTAAAACCTGGTTCAATGACCGTGGTAAAGTTAATTGTCAGATTTTAAAAAAAAATCTATTTTTTGGATTGTATTTCATTGGGAAGGAATACATTTTCAGAGTTGTCATTGTTTTTTTTTTTTTTTTTTGGGGGGGGGGAATAGTTATATACTCAAAGATTTCGCAAACAAATTATGAGTTCTCTATCTTGTCTACTTTTTTTATTAGAGCACTTTGAAATTGCTAATTTTTCCATTTTTCGCCTACATTGACCTCTAATATCTCTAGTTGGGGACCTGATAACAATTTCAAATTCACAGCATATACAGTACTCTATGAGGGCCATTTCTAAAAAAAAAAAAAAAATTGAGTTTGATATTTTTATTTTTTGATATTCCATTTTTTGATATTTAATATTGATATTTGCCCTTAGTGTAGCTTTTTTCCACCTGGAATATCAAACTCCAATTGTTTTTTACAGTTACCCCTTTTCTGAGCTGAGATATTGCATTTACCACAAATGTCCGCAACAGTAAAAAAAAAGTTAATTCACCATGAAACAAAAATGGCCACCATCTTTATATGAAGGTAAATAAACAAGTAGTGGTGGTTTCTGACTACTAACTCACAGGGGTCATCACACAAAAAAAAAAAAATAGTAAAAAATGGTCAAGCAACCAGTGTGTATATATATATATATATATATATATATATATATGTATATAGGATCCATTTAATTTGCCGGCTGTCGGGATCCCAGCAGTCAGGATACCGACGACGTAATCCCGCCAGCTGGAATACCGGTGCTACAGAGTGGGAATAAATCCTGTGGCTAGTGCAGCGAGTCCCCGAGCCTGCAGTGTGAGCACAGAGAGCCTGCAAAGGAACTCTTTGCACTTGCACCGCTGCCGGCATACTGGCGGGCAGGATGCCGCTGCCGGTACATTGACAGCCCGTATACCGTCCACCGGTAAATCTGAAACACTGAATCCATATACTGTGTATATGTATATATATATATATATATATATATATATATATATATATATATATATATATATATACTGCTCAAAAAAATAAAGGGAACACTAAAATTACACATCCTAGATCTGAATGAATGAAATATTCTTATTAAATACTTTGTTCTTTACATAGTTGAATGTGCTGACAACAAAATCACACAAAAATTATCAATGGAAATCAAATTTATTAACCCATGGAGGTCTGGATTTGGAGTCACACTCAAAATTAAAGTGGAAAAACACACTACAGGCTGATCCAACTTTGATGTAATGTCCTTAAAACAAGTCAAAATGAGGCTCAGTAGTGTGTGTGGCCTCGACGTGCCTGTATGACCTCCCTACAATGCCCTGGCATGCTCCTGATGAGGTGGCGGATGGTCTCCTGAGGGATCTCCTCCCAGACCTGGACTAAAGCATCCGCCAACTCCTGGACAGTCTGTGGTGCAACGTGGCGTTGGTGGATGGAGCGAGACATGATGTTCCAGATGTGCTCAATTGGATTCAGGTCTGGGGAACGGGCGGGCCATTCCATAGCATCAATGCCTTCGTCTTGCAGGAACTGCTGACACACTCCAGCCACATGAGGTCTAGCATTGTCTTACATTAGGAGGAACCCAGGGCCAACCGCACCAGCATATGGTCTCACAAGGGGTCTGAGGATCTCATCTCGGTACCTAATGGCAGTCAGGCTACCTCTGGTAAGCACATGGAGGGCTGTGCGGCCCCCCAAAGAAATGCCACCCCACACCATTACTGACCCACTGCCAAACCGGTCATGCTGGAGGATGTTGCAGGCAGCAGAACATTCTCCTTGGCGTCTCCAGACTGTCACATGTGCTCAGTGAGAACCTGCTTTCATCTGTGAAGAGCACAGGGCGCCAGTGGCGAATTTGCCAATCTTGATGTTCTCTGGCAAATGCCAAACGTCCTGCACGGTGTTGGGCTGTAAGCACAACCCCCACCTGTGGACGTCAGGTCCTCATACCACCCTCATGGAGTCTGTTTCTGATCGTTTGAGGAGACACATGCACATTTGTGGCTTGCTGGAGGTCATTTTGCAGGGCTCTGGCAGTGCTCCTCCTGTTCCTCCTTGCACAAAGGCGGAGGTAGCGGTCCTGCTGCTGGGTTGTTTCCCTCCTACGGCTTCCTCCACGTCTCCTGATGTACTGGCCTGTCTCCTGGTAGCGCCTCCATGCTCTGGACACTACGCTGACAGACACAGCAAACCTTCTTGCCACAGCTCGCATTGATGTGCCATCCTGGATGAGCTGCACTACCTGAGCCACTTGTGTGGGTTGTAGACTCCGTCTCATGCTACCACTAGAGTGAAAGCACCGCCGGCTTTCAAAGGTGACCAAAACATCAGCCAGAAAGCATAGGAGCTGAGAAGTGGTCTGTGGTCACCACCTGCAGAACAACTCCTTTATTGGGGGTGTCTTGCTAATTGCCTATAATTTCAACCTGGTGTCTATTCCATTTGCACAACAGCATGTGAAATTGATTGTCAATCAGTGTTGCTTCCTAAGTAGACAGTTTGATTTCACAGAAGTGTGATTGACTTGGAGTTACATTGTGTTGTTTAAGTGTTCCCTTTATTTTTTTGAGCAGTGTATATATATATATATATATATATATATATATATATGCATGGGCATATGATTTACTAAGGACAAATTGTATGTACAAAAACTATAAACATAGGCGCTATGCTTTGTGCGCAAAGCGTCACATCAATAATGAGCCCTTCAAAATAAAAATGTGCCCTCTAAAATAAAAATGTGCCCTCTTCAATGCTCAGCACATTGCCCTAAAAAAATCCTAGAGTGAACACTATATTATATATATATATATATATATATATATATATACACACACACACATATATATATATATATATATAAATATAAACTTTTCTTGAGGTGTTTGTAGTGTCATTGTACATTTTCTGTGCGCACTTACATTTTTAAAAATTGTTCATTGCCAGGGTAGACAGATGACTGTTGTTTATGTGGATCCCAACAACCCAATACCGGACAGACAATACTATGGGCGTGTTCAGCTAGTGGAGGTAAGATGGGTTATATGCACTATGATAATACTGGGTAATGTGCACTATGATAATTCTGGGTTATATGCACTATGATAATACTGGGTTATATGCACTATGATAAATGATAATACTGGGTTATATGCACTATGATAATACTGGGTAATGTGCACTATGATAATTCTGGGTTATATGCACTATGATAATACTGGGTTATATGCACTATGATAATGATGGGTTATATGCACTATGATAATGCTGGGTTATATGCACTATGATAATACTGGGCTATATGCACTATGATAATACTGGGTAATGTGCTCTATGATAATACTGGGTTATATGCACTATGATAATACTGGGTTATGTGCACTATGATAATGCTGGGTTATATGCACTATGATAATACTGGGTTATATGCACTATGATAATGCTGGGTTATATGCACTATGATAATACTGGGTAATGTGCACTATGATAATACTGGGTTATATGCACTATGATAATGCTGGGTTATATGCACTATAATAATACTGGGTAATGTGCTCTCTGATAATACTGGGTTATTTGCACTATGATAATGCTGGGTTATATTCACTATGATAATACTGGGTTATATGCACTATGATAATACTGGGTTATGTGCACTATGATAATACTGGGTAATGTGCACTATGATAATACTGGGTTATTTGCACTATGATAATGCTGGGTTATGTTCACTATGATAATACTGCTGGGTTATATGCACTGTGATAGTGCTAGGTCATATGCACCACTATGATAATGCTGGGTTATATGCACTGTAGTAGTACTGGTTTATATGCACTGTGATGGTACCGGGTTATATGCACTGTGACAATGCTGGGTTATACTGTATGCACTGTGATAGTACTGGGTTATATGAATTATAATACTGCTGGGTTATATGCAGAGGCAGAACTCTGGGAGGCAACGGAGTCATCTGCCGCCGGGCTCCTGCCCTGAAGGGGGCACCTCTCCTCCCATTCTGTGACACCATTGAATTAAGTTAATTGATAGCTGTGCTTTTCAGTGGCCAGCTTCCTCACTGGTCCCTGCACCTTACAAATCACACCCTCTTTATTATACTGAATATACACATTTAAAGGTATCACGCCCAGGATTAGAAACCACGACCTATTACACTGGAAGCAGACACTTTACTGATGAAGCTGTTTGCTCCTGTATAGGAAATATCAGAATTCTAACTATATGAAGATACTCCTCTGACAATTACACGTAACTTCATATAGGTAGAATTCTCATGCTTCCTCTACAGGAGCAAATAACTCCATCAGTAAAGTGTCTGCTGTTAGTGTAATAGGTCATGGGTTCTAATCCTGGGTATGACTGCTAAGAAATATGTGATTTAAAATAAAAGACAATTAAATGTATAAATACAATATATAAAAAAATTTCAGAACACTCCATACACACACACACATACACACACACACACACACACATACATACACACACACACACACACACATACATACGTATATTTATCTTAATATAGGAAATAGGGGGGCACCAATATTTATCTTGCCTCTGGGCCACTGTGACGAACTTACGCCACTGGTTATATGCACTGTGATGGTACTGAGTAATATGCACTATGATTGTACTGGGTTATATGCACTGTGATAGTACTGAGTAATACGCACTATGGCCCTCATTCCGAGTCGTTCGCTCGGTATTTTTCATCGCATCGCAGTGAAATTCCGCATAGTGCGCATGCGCAATATTCGCACTGCGACTGCGCCAAGTATCTTTGTTATGAAGATAGTATTTTTACTCACGGCTTTTTCCTCGCTCCGGCGATCGTAATGTGATTGACAGGAAATGGGTGTTACTGGGCGGAAACACGGCGTTTTATGGGCGTGTGGCTGAAAACGCTACTGTTTCCGGAAAAAACGCAGGAGTGGCCGGAGAAACGGGGGAGTGGTTGGGCGAACGCTGGGTGTGTTTGCGACGTCAAACCAGGAACGACAAGCACTGAACTGATCGCACAGGCAGAGTAAGTGTGGAGCTACTCTAAAACTGCTAAGTAGTTTGTGATCGCAATATTGCGAATACATCGGTCGCAATTTTAAGATGCTAAGATACACTCCCAGTAGGCGTAGGCTTAGCGTGTGTAACTCTGCTAAATTCGCCTTGCGACCGATCAACTCGGAATGAGGGCCTATGATTGTACTGAGTTATATGCACTATGATAATGCTGGGTTATATGCACTGCGATAGTACCAGGTTATATGCACTGTGATAGTACAGAGTTATATACACTGCGATAGTACCGGGTTATATACACTGCGATAGTACCGGGTGATATTCACTGTGATAGTACCTGGTTATATACACTGCGATAGAGCCGGCCCTAACCAATATGATGCCCTAGGCAAGATTTTGGCTGGTGCCCCCTAGCACTGGCACTAGTTCTGCAGGAGATGCCTGGCATGAGTCAGCTGGCAGCTCTGCTAATGTCGGGCGCCTTTTGTTTATGAAAATGCATCATATTATTTGCATTACTATGTGGGTAGGATGAACAAGCAGCTTCTGCTGATTAAAATGATATGCAGCATGCCTATATTCTGTGTGCGACTTCGGCTGTATCTGCATACGAAATGCTACATTACAGTGATTTCCAGGAATACACTGCAACGTAGCATTTCGTATGCAGATACAGCCGCAGTCACACACAGAATATAGGCATGCCGGCATATCATTTTAATCAGCAGAAGCTGCTGGTGCCCCTAAGCATGCCAAATGCCCTAGGCATTTGCCTGGTTTGCCTATGCCTAAGGCCAGCTCTGGCGATAGTACCGCGTACCGGGTTATATGCACTGTGATAGTACCGGGTTATATGCACTGTGATAGTACCGGGTTATATGCACTGTGATAATCCTGTACAGTCACCTTGCATCATATAAGAATCTACGTGAGCCAGTTGGTTGAGATGCTCACATACTCTTTGCACTCCCCATTATTTGCTATAGGGGCCATGGTCTCGACCTTATTTGGCAAGCTGCAAACAGCAGACTTCTACAGAGCCTGGTCCTGTTGGCAGAGTGTTACCACTCTGCACGTGTGCCAAAACTGAGTGTATGTAAATTCAGGTCTTGCCTATTTCAACGGCATCTGCAATTAGGACTGAAGTGGTGTAACAGGGCTGTGATGTGGTGTGCTCACAAGGTGCCTGGAAGCATAAACACACCTTTTTCCATATATCTCTATTGCACCTAGTACAGGGTAGGTACAAGTGTATGCTGATGCTGATGATGACTAGTAGTAAACCAAGCATACATATAGTGGGCAAGCCTTCACAAGATAAGTACGTATAACGGTGAGTATAGTTGAGTATACACATTCTTGTATGCAGCCAGCTGAGGCGTAACATACACCCCATTTCCGTGCTATTTAGACCATTCATTGTTAATCTGTAATGCAGTCCTCATATCAGTTATTTATTCTCACTAATCTATATTATGTTACTCAGTTATTAACCATTCACCTTTGAATGTATTAAAACATTTTATGTTTTATGATGGAGAGAGAATAAGGGAAAAGAACATTCAGGAGCTTCTTTTAGTACAAGAACAGTATCTCAGGACAACCGTGCAACTGGATAAATCAAGCAAAGAAAGTGCTAGTAATCAGTATTTAATGATCAAATAGAAATATTAAAATAAAAAGTGACAAGCATTATTATATAATAGGGATCGGTATGATTTGGCGATGAACGGGATGCCAGCTGCCAGTATACCGACAGCGACATCCAATCCATCAGAATCCCGACAGCCCCCCATTAAGGCCCCTAACCCTCACATTTTCCCTACCCTAACCCTCCCTTGGGGGTGCCTAATCCTAACCCTCCCCGCTTGATGCTTAACCCTAACCTCCCCTTCTAAGTGCCTAAAACTAACCCTCCCTCCCTGGTCCCTAACTCTAACCTTCCCATCCCTGGTCCCTAACGCTAACCCCCATTCTCCTGTCTAAACCTAACCCCCCCCCCCCCCGGCGTCGGTATGTAGATGCCGGCATTGCGTCCTGCATCGGGAACCCGGCGTCGGTATATTGACCGCCGGGATCCCATCCGTCAGGAAGCTGCTTCTCATATAATAACATGAAACACCATCCAGTGTTAATAAAATATCACGCTATAATAAAACAATACAGCATTTTCTCCACAACCTGTCGGCGGCATCTTCAGGATGTAATTGGATCTATCTAAAAAAAAATTCAGTGAGTATTAGAGGTGCCCTGTCCAACAGAGTCCATGTGCAGTCGGCTACAGTGTCTGATTGCTATTACACGTGTTATTTTCCAATATATTAACGCACAAACACAGAGCCATTACTAGACATTTCTGTACCCTGTGCCAGAAGGAGAATTGGTGGCCTCACCCCATATTTGAAATAGGGGTAGCATGACTTCATGGGGAAGGGACGTGGCCACAGGATAGTAGCAGTTCACATTACACTGCACAGTAGTGTCCGTTATTCACATTACACAGCACAGTAGTGTCCGTTATTCACATTACACAGCACAGTAGTCACAGTAGTGTCTGTTATTCACATTACACAGCACAGTAGCGTCCGTTATTCACATTACACCGCACAGTAGTGTCCATTATTCACATTACACAGCACAGTAGTGTCCGTTATTCACATTACACCGCACAGTAGTGTCCGTTATTCACATTACACAGCACAGTAGCGTCCGTTATTCACATTACACCGCACAGTAGTGTCCGTTATTCACATTACACAGTACAGTAGTGTCCGTTACTCACATTACACAGCACAGTAGTGTCCGTTATTCACAGTACACAGCACAGTAGTGTCCATTATTCACAGTACACAGCACAGTAGTGTCCATTATTCACATTACACAGCACAGTAGTGTCCGTTATTCACATTACACAACACAGTAGTGTCCATTATTCACATTACATCGCACAGTAGTGTCCGTTTTTTACATTACACAGCACAGTAGTGTCCATTATTAACATTACACCGCACAGTAGTGTCCATTATTCACATTACACAGCACAGTAGTGTCCATTATTCACATTACACTTCACTGTAGTGTCCGTTATTCGCATTACACCGCACAGTAGTGTCTGTTATTCACATTATGCAACACAGTGGTGTCCATTATTCACATTACACCGCACAATAGTGTCCTTTTTTACATTAAGCCGCACAGCAGTGTCCGTTATTCACATTACATCGCACAGTAGTGTCCGTTATTCACATTACACCACACAGTAGTGTCCGTTATTTACATTACACCACACAGTAGTGTCCGTTTTTACATTACACCACACAGTAGTGTCCGTTATTCACATTACACAGCACAGTAGTGTCCGTTATTCACATTACACCGCACAGTAGTCTCCGTTATTCACATTACACCTCACTGTAGTGTCCGTTATTCGCATTACACCGCACAGTAGTGTCTGTTGTTCACATTATGCAACACAGTGCAGCCCATTATACACATAATGCCACATTAGAGTCTCTTATACACATTAAACTACAGTAGAACCCCTCCTTCTCATCATTCCGCCTCCTCCTCATTCATACTCAGTCTAATCAACTGATAACTGCACCTGTCCTGTGTAGGCACAGAATTTATGCGTATAAGGAACATGTTTTAAAGATACATTCAAACCAAAATAAGACTTCTCAAAGCAGATTGCTAAACGTGCTCCTGCATGTCCTAATTGTATTCCACTTGCACGTGCAAACACTGATCTAATGCTGTAAGACTAATGGGCTGGAAGTATACATACTTCACAACATTACTACGGGATGTAGTTATGTGACCGACGGTCAGGAGAACGTTGGTCACAATACAGACAGCTACATCCCGACCCTCTATATCCCGACAGTTGGCATTCCCGACACCCGTAGAGTGGGAATAGAACACTCGCCACCGAGCCCTCAAGGGGCTTCATTGAGCTCGCCCCCCTCACCCCAAAATCAATCCCCTCTAACACCCACCCAACGCCCACCACCCCCGCCGACATTCTACTCCCTGGGATCCCGGCGTAAGTGTGGTGACCGGTGCTTAGGATCCCAGAGAGTAGAATGCCCCAACCCATTACTACTATTATGTGATATATTCTAAGCACAGTGTTTAGAAGAAGACAAAGATTTCCTAATTCATGTATGGAAGAGAACTTCCTATGGTGCTGAAGTGTATAACTGTGTACATGTTGTGGTATTATGGCTGTGGGCCACAATATATAACAATAGTACCTCCTCATTCATCCTTCCACAAACACCCTACCTGCCCACCTTCCCCCATTCCCTCCTCTCCCCCAGGAGCTGCAGTGTTGCTTACCTTACCTGTGGTGCTATACCACAGAATGTCTCCACAGCTATGCCTGGCAGCATTCACTCCCTTCAGACTGTGGAGAGAAGGTTGAGGTGGTCTCAGCTTGCACAGCTGAGGCAGGACTAGGGATGGCCATCGACCACCGATGATTCCTAATAATTGATGGTTTATGGCCGATGTTGAATGCTTTTATCATCGATGGGAGAGAACCAAATGGTTTCCCTCCATCAATGGCACAGCATAAACAAATATTTTATTTATTTATTTTTTTGCACGGTGATGGGACTCTGAGCTTAACTCCACCTCTGACACCCATGAATCCCCGCCCCGGGCTGTAATAACAGGGATGACCATCGATGAGTTAAACCATCGATGGTCTCCCATAGCATAATTAATGATCATCGATGGCCACCCACAGTTTCGCCATCGATGGCGAACACACCGATGGCCATCTCTAGCCAGGGGAGTCGGAGCTCAGTTTACATAGGCACATCAAAGCCAGTGCGCACTAAGCAGTGTCTGTGTGACTTCCCGGCACCCGGGGTGGAGCTCAGCTGACACAGGCGCACATCTCATCCTGCACACACAGAGAAGGAGCCTGGCTCCCTCCGCTGAGTTGTAGCAGCAGGTGCTCACCACAGCACATATCCACCACCCTAGTTAGGACCCTGCATACACATAAGTGGAACGTTTGCAATGGAAAAAATGAGGAGTAACTTGAGATACCCAATCACACTGTGTACACATTCCTGAATGTGCTATGTGGAAATGTGTGTTTTTTGCATTCATCCATTTTCCCAATATAATGATCATGAAGTGATTTTCTTATTTGTTTTGTATGCCTGTCCCTTCCATGGGGAGTAAGCTGGCATAGTACTGCTGAGAGGGTGGTCTTCAGTATGCCGGCTGTCGGGATCCCGGCGCACAGTATACCGGCGCCGGAATACCGACAGCCGGCATACCGACAGCCGGCATACCGACACTTATTCTCCCTCGTGGGGGTCCACGACCCACCTGGAGGGAGAATAAAATAGCATAGCGCGCCACCGTGCCCGCAGCGTGGCGAGCGCAGCGAGCCCGCAAGGGGCTCATTTGCGCTCGCCACACTGTCGGTAAGCCGGCGGTCGGGCTCCCGGCGCCGGTATGCTGGTCGCTGGGAGCCCGACCGCCGGCCTACCATACTACACCCCTGCTGAGACCCAGATAATATCAAGCACAAGTCATTCAGCTATTGTGCACACTCGTAGATTGACAATATGAATGAAACACAAATTCCTTTCTAGGGGGTGGCCGGGTACACAGCAGAGTTTGCTTGAACTTTGTTCATTCTGTTTTTAGCAGAGTAACAAATAATTAATGAAGTGTAAAGAATAAAGTGTAACCCTTGAAGACTTAAAAGCACATCCTATATAATAAAATATGCTCTTAGAGGAAGAATTCTTTGTACCCATGGCCGGTGCTAGGGTGCTCGGCGCCCCCCTGCAAACGATAAATTTGCGCCCTTCCATATTTTACAAAGAGACAGCGTGTATCAAAAAAAGGGGAGTGGTCTCGCAAGTAAGGAGCGTGGACACACAATAGTACCCCCATTTCAAATTACACCACACAGTAGCACAATCTTATTCACATTACCCCACGCGTCGTAGTGCTGCTTATACACATATTGCACCCAGTAGTAGTGCCGCTTATGCACATAGCCGTCCTGAGTGCGCAGTCTCCATTGAGCTGGGGTGCCGTAGGTGAGTAGAGATTTTCAGATAAGAGGCGGGAGGAGATCTCAAAATCTCTACTCACCTACCAGCTCAACGGAGAAAAAGAGACTGTACACTTAGGACGGCTACGAAGACAATTGGTGAGATCAAATACCGTGAGCAGGAGGTAGCAGCATACCGCTGGCTGATGAATTGTATCTGAATACCACACTCTGTCTGCTGAGTCAAAAATCTGTGACCAATTATTCCTATGGCTATTTAAGGAACTGGAGCCGATTAGCCAATATTGGTGATAAAGAGAATCTGTCTCATGTATTAACATCTGTATATTTTATTGTAATTTTATTTGTGTGCCCTGAATGGACAAATGATATTGTGAACTTTTAATAAATCATGTAAGCGCTCTCTAATAGAGTAATTTGCATTACTCATTCCCTGCTAATTGTATATGTGACCTGCTACATCAGTACAGCGAGCTGCTTTTATTAAGCACTACTAATGTGGAGTTATTTTATTTTCTAAATAAGAAAGTATTGACCCTTTTGCGCCCAAATTTTTATGGTTTATGTTAATAAGTTGCAGGAAGAACCCCCCACTCCACCTCCCGCTACCACCACCTCCTTTCTATCTCTCTCTCTGGCAGAGGGTGGGGGTGCTGGGTGAGTGGTGGGCAGGAGCAGGAGGAGGGGGGTAATATGGCACCAGAGAGGGGGAAGGCTCTATGTAACACCTCCCTCTCCTCTGCTGGCAGCTGTTTCTTCACACTATTCCCTCCCCCTCACACCCCACAAACAAACACTCATGCACATACACCTGTTTCCCTCCACTCTGTCTCACAGTACCTTACAAGCAGCAGCTGTCCCTCTCTGAGTTTCTGGCAGCCTGGTCCATGTAGCTCCGCCCCCCCCCCCCCCCCCCACACACACACACACACCATGAAGATCCGCCCCCTTTTCTGCTGAACACCATCAAGTGGGGGAGGACTGGTGGCTTGAAGCTGACGGTGCCGGTCACACAGTGTACAGGCGCAGCAGCAGCAGGGGAGACAGGTGCAGCACAGGGATGCAGAGCAGGGAGAGGCCTCTCTAGCCTGGCGCCTCCCTGCTTTGCATCCCTTTGCTGAGCGGGTAGCGCCGGGCCTGCACAGGGGAAGCTATATAATACACATAGCTCTATTGTATCCCGTGTGCAGGAT
Organism: Pseudophryne corroboree; assembly: GCF_028390025.1. Classification (NCBI taxonomy): domain Eukaryota; kingdom Metazoa; phylum Chordata; class Amphibia; order Anura; family Myobatrachidae; genus Pseudophryne; species Pseudophryne corroboree. The sequence goes on from NC_086448.1 coordinate 634,779,747, forward strand.
ATGGATATGGCCTGCACAGGGGAAGATATATAATACACATAGCTCTATTGTATCCCGTGTGCAGGATCTGCTTTTCTGTGTCTGCTCTTGCCACCATCCTTAGATTCTTCTATACCTGAGTAGAACCCAGTGACATTTTTTTTCCACCTGCAGAAACATCTCACATACAGTATTCCTTTCCGCTAGTCATGTATAGGAGGTCAAGACAAGGTGTGTCTATTATAGATAGAGTTATATGCTGCCCCCCCTTAGTTATGATCTTGTATGCCCTTTTAATTACATATTTATTGAAAACTAAAAATGTAAAATGGTCTTATACAGCGCACTAAACTAAAATACACTGCTCATTACACAGCATATCTAGGAAAGTGATTCTAGCCATTCTGGCATACTTTTCCTCTTTTGGATTTACAATAAGTTAATAAATTAGATGGCAAAGTATTACTAGTCACCCCTTTTAATATTAATACACCAGTCTGTAGTTTGTAACTGTTACCTAGGAGACTACGAGTACACTATGCGCAATCTGCTTTTGCAGTTCTCGAGAGTGAAGCTCCAACTTTTTAAGACTTCAGTTGTCAGCAAAGGCATAGTACATGTAGTATATAGGAAGGGATCAGTATGGGCCCCGACGTATAAATATACCAAGAATTTGGGGCCATTATACACAGGTTTTGTTTACAGTATTTATTATTGTTATGTCCAATAATGGTTTAACATTCTCTTTAGGCCCATTACATTTCTCAGACCTACTGTACATATTGTACCCTTTAAACACTGCACTCAAAGCAATGAATTAGTATGTACTCATAAACTGCTGAATTAAGGGCTGGCAATTATGAGAAACCTATTGTAGGTATTACACAGATTTAGCCACCATAACCAGTTATGTACTGCACAGTGCTAATACCCTTGGCCAGTCATATATTACCAAGGGATAGCCCCAACTGCTTGTCAAATATTGCAGGCGTGAGCCCAATATTTTGCACAGAGATAAGCCCATTGGCAGTCATACCTTCAGATAACCCTCAATGCCATCTTAATTAACAATGTAACCAGTGTAATGTGTGGCGAGCAACGTACAGTACATGCTTGGTCATACTGAGTGAGCGAGCATTACTATGGGCAGTGTCTGTCTGGGACTTCCAGTGCAGACAGTGGTTACAGCCTGTGGGTTCTATTCATGAAGCAGTGAAAAGTGTGGAGAAGTGAGCCAGTGAAGATGTTGACCATGCCAACCAATCAGCATTGAAGTAACATTTATAATTTGCATACTATACAATTGTGCAGAGCAGCTGATTGTTTGCCATGGGCAACTTCTCCACAGGCTCACTTTTGCACTCTTTTCACTTCTTCATGAATAAACCCCTGTGTCACTCGCTGGAAATCCAGTTGAACAGTATTAATATTGGAACTTGCTGTCCCTTTATCAGTGACTGGAGAGAGACTGATGGGAATGGTGTTACATAATGTCACAGACAAGGCCGGCCCTAGGCATAGGCAAACTAGGCAATTGCCTAGGCCATTTAGTATGCCTAGGGGCACAAGCAGCATGCCTATATTCTGTGTGTGATTGCGGCTGTATCTGCATACAAAATGCTACGTTACAGTGTATTACTGGAAATCACTGTAACGTAGCATTTCATATGCAGATATAGCCACAGTCGCACACAGAATATAGGCATGCCACATATAATTTTTATCAGCAGAAGCTGCTTGTGTATCCTAGCCACATAGTAACGCAAATAAGACACATTTTCATCAAAAAAGGCGCCTGACGTTAGCATACCTGCCAGCTGACACACGCCAGGTTTTTCTTGCAGCATAGTGTATTAAGGCAAGATGTATGAGTACACATCTGTATCCAAACAAAGGCAGAGGTCACAGTGTTAGCGGCCATGTAAGTGCTGTGTGCGGGTGGGTTAGTTGTGTAATAGTGTTCGGCATATGTGTATGGGGCATTATGTGTGTCATGTGTATAAATGCATTAATAATGTGCAGCATATGTGTAAGGGGCACTATGTGTGTCATGTGTATAAGGGCATTAATAAAGCTTGGCATAATGTGTAAGACACATTATGTTTATAAGGACATTAATAATGTGTGTCATGTGTGAGGGGCATTACTGTGTGGTATTATGTGTATAAATGCATTACTAATGTGTGGCATTATGTGTATAAGGTGCTCTACTGTGTGGCGTAACGTATAGAAAGGGCACTACTGTGAGGTCTAATGTGAATAAAGAGCAATATGGTGTGGTGAATAAGTGTGGTAAAGTGAGTATGGTGTGGTAAAGTGAATAGGGAGCAATTTAGTGTGATATAATGTGAATAAGGGGCACTACTGTGAGGAGTAACGTATATTAGATAAAATGGTACTACTGTGTGATGTAACGTGAATAAGGGGCACTACTGTGAGGAGTAACGTATATAAGATAAAATGGTACTACTGTGTGATGTAATGTGAATAAGGGGCACTACTGTGAGGAGTAACGTATATAAGATAAAATGGTACTACTGTGTGATGTAACGTGAATAAGAGACACTATTGTATGATAAAATGTGAATAAAGTTGCACTACTGTGTGACCTAATTTGAATTGGGGTTACTATTGTGTGGCCGTGCGCCTTCCCAGCATGAACACGTCCATCTTTGGGCTGTGCGCTGAATGTGCGCACTGTTACTATTTAAAATATAGGGGGTAGGAGCACCAAAATGAGAACTATTATGGGTGAGGGGTGATGGTGCTGGGAAAGGGGTGCAGGGTCAGAGGCGGAACTAGCAGCAGTGCTAGGGGTAAGAGACAAAATCTTGCCTAGGGCATTCTATTGGTAAGGGCCGGCAGGGGTGTATCTACCCATTGGGCAGGTTGGCACTCGCCAGGGGCGCCAGGCAAGGATGGGGTGCCGCCTGGCAGTGCCACCCACGGCCAAAGGGTAGAAAAGAAGTACTGTCAGAGTACCTGGTCAGAGTCTGTTACTGCCACCGCGGCCCCGGTGTTCATCAGCACCGCACTGCACTAGTGATCAGTCTAGTGTCCAGCAGCACCGCACTTTGTAATCAGACTCAAAATAAACTACAGTTTCTACAGCAAGGGCTGCTGGGAACTGTAGTTTATTTTGAGTCTGATTACAAGTGTGGTGCTGCTGGACACTAGACTGAACACTAGTGCAGTGCGGTGCTGACGGACACCGGGGCCGCGGCGGCAGTAACAAACTCTGACCAGGTACACAGCAATTGTTATATAGCACAGTGCTATAGATCTATTTGTTGTTGAAGATAATAAAAAGGTGTCAGTGTTTGGGAGAAGGGACTGTAGTACCTGGAAAACTACACGATTTTTATGCATGTTAGATGTAAGTAAGCAAAAACTTTAACTTGTTGAGTGTAATAAAGAAAATACATATCTTACCTATTTCAAGGAAATGTATATCAGTTAATTGTATAATTGATCATTTTATCTTGGAAGTGGTGGCACCCTGATGGGTTTTTTTTAACAGGAAGCACTTCTACCATCCAACTAATGGTGTTTGCTAATGGCTGGGTTCATTTGAGACTCATCTCACAGCATCTCATTAACATTTCATTCGGGATGCAGTCAAGATGCCGGTGTTTGGCATCCCAGCGGTCGGAAAGCTGACGCCAGCATCCCGAAACTGCTCGGAATGCTGATGCTGGCATCCCAACATAGATAGCGATGTAGAATGCCAAAATCCGGATCGAGTTGGTGCCAAAGTCTCCACTGGCAAGCTGCGTGGGAGGGTTAGGGATAAGCGGTGAGGGTGGGAGGGTTAGGGTTAGGCTGCTAGGGTTAGATTTAGGCTGCGAGGGTGAGAGGGTTAGGGTTAGGCTGCAGGGAGGGAGATTAGGAAGGGTGGGTTAGGGTTAGGCACCACTGAAGAGGCTTTGGGGGGGGGAAAGGTTAAGGTCAGGCTGTGGGAAAGGTGGGTGAGGGGGGAGGGATGGTGTAACGTGAATACGAGACACTACTGTGCGGTGTAAAGTGAATAAGGGACACTACTGTGTGGCATAATTTGAATTGGAAGTACTATTGTGACCACACCCTTCCCCCACAAGACCATGCCCCATTTCCAATACTCACACCGTATTTCAAATGTGTGTAGGGTGTGTGTGTGTGTGTGGGGGGGGCAGCCCCTTACTTTGCCAGGGGCGCTCGGACCCCTAGATACACCCCTGAGGGCCGGCTCTGGTCACAGACCTACAAACTACTGGTCCACAGCAACCAATAAGAGCACATATAACATTCTAGGTCCAAGCCTGTCTATACAAGTTTAATTCTGGGCAAATGCTGTTCTGTTTGTATTCACCGCTCTGCCCACAGCCCTAGGCACTGGTAGGTTGCCCTTCATTTTTACTGTATGTGCACTGATCTCCTCATGGGCCATTTTTCTGACACTTCTGCAAAAGTGTAGTAACAAAGGTTATGTCATATAACATAACATCCAGTATTATTATGATGAGCGGGTTCGGATTTAACGCCAGTTCGGTTTTATCCGGATTTTTTCTATTGGCTATCCAAAACATGTGACACCCGTGAGCCAATAAGATGCCGTTTTGAGAACCGAGTAAAACCGAGTAAAACCGAACCCGCTCATCTCGTAGAGTATTCAAGTTAAAATTTAAATCTTTTAACAGTTCTGCAGTGAAAGTGGTAAAAGTGGTAATTATATATGTGCAATATTCAGGCGCTATAGCAACAAAAATAAATATATGCTTCGGGGTTTACACAGTAACTGACATTTGTAATGAAAAATAAATACATGAAAAGTCTAATGCTTGTATTAGGAATGAAGTCTTTGCTTTTTAATAATTTAAGGATAACCAGCTTTCATTACAAATAATTAGACGTGTCATTACACTTAGGACTGACATGTTTGTATTGTGCTTTGTACATCTCAGGGCAACTTCCGGCATGCAAGTAGCAACAGTCTGGTCTCTAGAGAGGAACTTATGATGATCTTGTCCAGACTGGAAAGCTTGCACATCCGAGCCTTGTACTTCACTGAGACTCAGCGCCTCACCCTTGGGGAGGTCGGTCTGGAAGACGTCACCCTTTCAGGAAGTGGGAACATAGCACTGAATGTAGAGCTATGTGACTGCCCACTCGAATACACAGGTGATTCATGCCAGGTATGTTTCCTTTCTGTCTCATTCCTTATCTAATGTTATCATCCGGTTGGTGCCCAAACAAACAAAGCAGCAGGCAGTGTTATTTTTTTTAATACCTAGATTAATCATATAAGACAGTGTTGATAGTGAATGTGTTTTTTTGCCTATGATTGGGCCCAAAATTCCCTTTGGTGGCTGTATTTTGGGCACCCGTGGATTACAAGGTGTATTTCTGAATTTTATTAATATTTTGGCACCTGTGTATAATGTATCATTCCATACTGCGCTTGCTCCAGATCTAAGCGTACACAGGTATGGCCGATGCAGACTCAAAATTGCATAGAGAATGCATCAGCGGAATTGAAGGCTACTGTATCCAGAATTGGGAGGAAGTGTAAATAAATATTTTGGAACTGGGAAAAGGGTGAATCCACATTAGGGGGTAAATTTACTAAGGTGGGAGATTTTTAGAACTGGTGATGTTGCCCATAGCAACCAATCAGATTGTATCTATTATCTTCTAGAAGCAGCTAGACAAATGTTAAGTATAAACTGATTGGTTGCTATGGGCAACATCACCAGTTCTAAAAAAAACTCCCACCTCAGTAAATTTACCCCTAGGTCTTTATATATGTATCATATGTATATATAAGAGAACCAACAATGGCCCTCATTCCGAGTTGTTCGCTCGCAAGCTGCTTTTAGCAGCATTGCACACGCTAAGCCGCCGCCTACTGGGAGTGAATCTTAGCATAGTAAAATTGCGAACGAAAGATTAGCAGAATTGCGAATAGACACTTCTTAGCAGTTTCTGAGTAGCTCCACACTTACTCGGCAACTGCGATCAGTTCAGTCAGTTTCGTTCCTGGTTTGACGTCACAAACACACCCAGCGTTCGCCCAGACACTCCCCCGTTTCTTCAGACACTCCCGCGTTTTTCCCAGAAACGGCAGCGTTTTTTCACACACACCCATAAAACGGCCAGTTTCCGCCCAGAAACACCCACTTCCTGTCAATCACATTACGATCACCAGAACGAAGAAAAAACCTCGTAATGCCGTGAGTAAAATTCCTAACTGCATAGCAAATTTACTTGGAGCAGTCGCAGTGCGAACATTGCACATGCGCAATTAGCGGAAAATCGCTGCGATACGAAGAAAATTACAGAGCGAACAACTCGGAATGACCACCAATATTTGAGTTATAAACCCCTAACTTAGAGTGAAATCTTTAATTTTTAAGGTGATGGTGCACCCAGAGTCAATTTGTAATTCACAAAATGCTTATACAGAGAGACAGACTCTTGCATGGGGCACTCTAACTTTTAGTACATTTCTAAAACATAGCTTAATGTACTTATTCAAATTCAGAATATGAATATCCACAATTATTTATTCTACATTAACTCTGATTCATTCAATTTTGCTCAAGGAAACGTACAATTTCTGCAAAATTCTACTGCATAGAGGAGAATATACATTTCTCTTACATCCACGGGGGAGACAAGGATCACTAAGGGTGTAGGTGGTGCCTGGGCACCAGTAAAATTTCATTACCCAGCAGCACAGGCTCTCTCTCCCCCTACAACCCGCCCCCAGCCTCAGGCTTCTAGTTTTAGCTTGGTGCGAGGTGTCATGACTGTGGTTTTTGTGAACCTGGCATGTATGTGAAGGCCGTGTACAGGTAAATGGAGGACTATGTGTATATTTGGCTGGTCTGTGGGAATCAGTTAGATGAAGTAGTAAGGAGTAATCCCTGACCGAGGATCGAACCCGGGCCTCGGCAGAGGGAGCCGTATCCTGACCACTGGATCACCAGGGTCTTGGTGTTGATAGCAGGATCGTGAATGTATTGGTGAGAATGAACTAGATATATTGTCACAGGAGTACGTGTTTGTGTACTCAAGGTTACTATGAAATAGGTTCTCTGGAGTTACGCAGATCTGGGGGAAGAGCTGAAGACGTTGAACCGGACTGGTTACTGGTGAGACTGGAACTGGGCTGGTTACTGGCGAGACTGAGAACCGGGTTGGTTACTGGCGAGACTGAGAACCGGGCTGAATACCGGTGAGACTGAGAACTGCCCTGTGAACCTGGCTGGGTACCGGTATAACTGGAAACGCAACTGTATGTAGAACAATGACTGTAGCTGTGACTTTAAGACGAGGCTGAAGATGAACTGAAGACTGTGGCTGTGTCTTTAAGATGAGACTGAAGAATACTGCAGCTGTGGCTTTAAGATGAGACTGGCGAATACTGCGGCTGTGTCTTTAAGACGAGACTGATGAATACTGCGGCTGGGGCTTAAAGACAAGACTGATGAATACTGCGGCTGTGGCTCTAAGAAGAGACTGAAGAATACTGTGGCTGTGGCTTTAAGACGAGACTGTAGTATACTGCGGCTGTGTCCTTAAGACGAGACTGATGAATACTGCGGCTGCGTCTTTAAGATGAGACTGATACTGGATATAACTAGTAACACAATTGTAATCCAGACTGGGTAGCTAAAGAGCAGAGCTTTACAGGAACCAAAGTAAATGTGTTACCTTTTAGGAAGCCCAGCTGGGACGCTCACACAGAGCTGTGTGACACAAGGAACTGGCCTCTTCTGTAACACAAGTCTCTTGACTTATACGTCCTGGTCCTTGATGATTGGTGAACAGAGTGAGGTGGTTCAGAGAGTCTCAGGCTGGCACAGGATTGGATAGCTCCAGGTGATCAGACCCTGTACGTCAGTACTCCAGGTTAGGCTCTGATGTGGAGTGAGGCCTAGCAGGCCGAAAAAACACTGAAGCTTGAAGTTCTACAAATGAAAAGAGAATGCTGACTTTTAGGCCTAAACTCCAGATTGCTGAGCAATGTATCTATCTGGTGGCAACTGGAGTCAGAGAGGCATATAGTATAATGACAACAATGATTGCTGTGTAGGCACAGCATAGAAAGACCTGCTGAATTCAGATTCACACTGAAGGTTAATCAACTCTCACCTTCCAGGCAGAGAACTCAGCACTCAGGAAATTCATGTTACTAGCAAACTGTTTATCCCAGTGAGCTATCCCAGACGCAGGATCCAGGACAGATGGCAGAAGTAAGTCACCAAATATGAGAACTACAGTCAAGATCGTGACACAAGGCACATTTTTTATGGGGCTAATTGTAGCCCCCCATTATTTCTTTACTTTTTATTTTATATTATTTTCTTTGACTACAGAGCAGACAGCAGGACCGCTTTTTAGATGCCCCCACCGCCAATCCAGCATTTCCCATGTCCCGGCATCCAGAGCACTGGCAATGGAATCAGTGTCCCTGGCCAGGCTCAGGACGCCTACATGATAGGGGGCCTCCAAGGGAGAGAGGTCGTCTTCTGCTTTTTGATGATGTCTGGATGTCAACAAATTTGGATGCCTGGGTGAAAGGCATAGTTTCCCAGGGTTACGTTCTTTGCTTCTGGGATCATCCTCCAGCCCAATTTTTTTTCCAGAGGCCTTCCAGTGAATCCAAGAAAAGCAGAAGCTCTATGAGAGTCCATTAGCTCTCTTCTGCTTTGCAGTTTATAGCCCTGCTTCCGCTGTCTCAACGAAGCACAGGTTTTTAAGCAAACCTCTTTGAACCGATAAAAGAGGTTTTCACCCCATACTGAACCTGAAGTCCCTCAACAGATACTTTCATGTTTTCTGAGAATTCACATGGAGTCTCTGGCGCTCCATACTTCCTTGGATATCCAGGATGCCTACTTACATATTCCCATCCTGAAAACACCCACCAGTGTTATCTCAGGTTTGCTGTTCAGGAGGAACACTCACAATTTTGGGCTTTGCCATTTAGACTTTCCACGGCTCCTCTTGTTTTCACAAAAGTTATGGTGGTCATGGCAGTGCATCTCAGAAGCAGGGGGCCTGAATACTGCCTTATTTGGATGACCTCGTTCTGTTAGGTAAATTGCCGGAGACTCTGCAGGATCATCTGTGCCTCACAGTGGATCTTCTCTAGTTTTACGGCTGGATCATCAGTTGGCGGAAGTCCACCATAGCTTTGTTTCAAAAGAAGTTACTCGACTCCAGTGTCAAGTGGGTGTTTTTGCTGGAAAAAAAGATCCAGTTCAAACAGGCCAAGATTTTTGCCTTTCTATAGTGGGGTCAAGTCTTGGACGATGGTTTTCACCTTCGAGATAGTGGAATACACTCAATTACACTCCCGACCCCTCTGCAGCTGGATATATTGGCCAGGTGGAACTGATCCACTCTGCAACGTGCATATGATATGATATGAAAATCATCATGGCAGAACCCGCAGTCAAGGAGCAATGAGAGAGGCGAGTCACATTAGAAAACAGCGGTATTTCGGGGCTCTGTTAGCAGTGTACATTCCAGGTATCCAGAACTAGGAAGCAGACTTTCTGATGGCCAATACATACATGCAGGAGAATGGTCTCTCCATCCAGAAGTCATGATGGTCTCCAGATACAATCACAAGCAGTTGAGGTACTGCTCTCGCACTAGAGATCCAGCAGCTCTTCTAGTGGACGCACTGGCAGTTCAGTGGAGATTTACGCTCATTAACATATTTTCTCCAACTTCAATGATTCCGTGGATTATCTGACAGAGGGCAACACAGTGATCTTCATCACTCCAAATTGGCTGCGCAGTACATCTTTCCATCGATGCTCCATGGCCTCTCCCTCTCCAGCTGAATCTCCTGTATCAGGGTCTGTGCTTGTATCTATATCTGGCCTGTCTTGCTTTGATGGGGTGGCTCTTAAGACTTCCTGCCTAAGAGTTAGGGGATTCTCTCTGTCAGTGATCCATACCATGCTTAATGCGAGAAGGCCTTCCTCAGCTCAAATCTACCACAGGATTTGAAAAATGTATTTCAATTGGCATGTGGCTCGGGGTTTCAACCCCATGTCTTTTCATCTCTCCCGAGTCCTTTCCTTTCCCCAGTTGGGTATGGACTTGGGCCTCCACTTTTCATCTCTTAAAGTACAGATTTCAGCACTTTTTGTCTTTTTCCAGTGTAGGGTGTCACTTATGCCTGACGTACAGTACTTTCTGCAGGGGGTTCTCCACATGCAGCCTCCCTTCGTTCCAACGGTGGCTCTGTGGAACTTCCTGATGGCTTTATAGTATGCCTCTCTTGAACCTCTTGATACTGTTGACCTTCACTGACTGGTAATCTGTGTTCCTCCTCGTTATTGCTTCAGCCCACAGAGTGTCGGATGTGAGTGACTTGACTTGGCGTTCTCCTTTTCTTGTGTTCCATCCCAACCGAGCCGCCATTTGGACGCGTCTGCTTACCTTCCGAAAGTTGTGTCTTGGTTCCATATCAATCAGGAGATTGTGGTTCTGTTCTTTCAGGTACCTAATGCTTCTCCAGAACAGGCCTTCTTTGAATTTGTGGCGGCCCTCCAGATTTATGTAGACAGAACCCGGGACTTGCCTAAATCCAATTCCCTTTTTGTTCTTTATGATTTTAACAAACGGAATTGGCTGGCCACTAAGCATTGGCCAGGAGGCTCCTCCTAACTATACTCCAGGCCTATTCCCTGGCTGACTTTCCGGCCTCAGTGCATGCACATTACACCAGGGCAGTGGGCACTTCTTCAAATTTTAGACTTTTTATACCTTCTCCTCTGCAGATGTGTGTTTTAGGTGTGGTGTTCTCAGAGCAGCACGGAAGCATATCCTCCCTTAGAGTTACTGCTTTGGGATGTCCAATAGTGATCCCTGTGCTCCCCATGGATGTAAGACAAAAAGGAGATTTTTGTCCTTTCCTGTAAAATCCTTTTCTCTTAGTCCATGTGGGACACAGGCCACCCATCCTGATGCACCTTACTTGCAGGGTTGTTTAGCTGCGTTACTGGTTCATCACTATGTATGTTTGATCTGTGTGTGTGCCAGTCTTTCTTCTCTTTCCTCTTGCTCCTTGCCTTGGGCTTGTTAGCTAAACTGGAAGCCTGAAGCTGGGGGCGGGGTATAGGTCGAGTGGGAGCCTGTGCTGCTGGGTAAAGAAATTTAACTGGTGCCCAGGCTCAGCTCACTACCTATACACATAGTGATCCCTGTGTCCCCCATGGGCTCAAAGAAAATATATTTACAGGTAAGGACAAAAATCCCCTTTTTATTTCTGTGCACACAATGCAGGAGTATCTGCAGCAAAGGTGTAGATGTTAGTGTGTTGTAACTGTTCCTGTAGTGAACCTAGAGAAATGTCACCACCTCCTCTGAACTGAACATAGCATTTGTATGAAAATAACTGGTAAAGTTTGGTTTTACTCATAAGACATCATCTATTTCCACCTCTTTGCAATAATTGCTCTTACCGATTTCTACATTCACTTCCGAGACTGTTGTATCACACTTAAACCAGACTCTAGAAATAGCCATCGATGAAGTGGCTTTAGCTACCCATCGCACTCCACGTAGACTTTGATGTCAACCTTGGCACTCAAAGTTAACAAAACACCTACAAAAACTCTCACGTAAAGTAGAAGTGAGTGGCATAAATCTCGTCCTCCTAGCGACTTCCTCGATTATAAGACTACCACTCCTATCATAATGCCCTTGACACTGCCAAACAAACATATTTCCAATCTCTCATCTTTGCTCAAGCCTCTAGCCCCAAGGGACTTTTGATTACTTTTAAATCACCTCGTAACCCTCATTCATCCATCTCACCGCAACTATCAATCTGCAAGAATGTGCTTCCTACTTCAAGAACAAGATTGATAAGAAATGAAATGGTATGCTCTTCCTCAACCTGCTCAGTTCACTGCCTGTACCCTCTGCCATCTTCTTCTTATTTGATCCAACAAATGAAGAAGTATGTACACTCTTCTCATTCTACTAACTCTCCTGTAGATACTATTCCCTCACAAATCAGTAAAGCTCTGTCTCCTGTGCTCATCCCAGCCTTAACTAAAATCTGTAATCTCTCTCGCTCTCTCTCTCTCTCTCTCTCTCTCCTAGTATCTTTACAGTGTGCAGTGATTACTTCCATTCTGAAAACACTAAAATCTGACCCTAACTTCCTCTCAAACTACCATCCCATTTCTATGCCCATACCCCTCAAAGTTACTTAAGAGAATTGCCTACTCGCCTCACACAATTTTTATTTATTTATTACAAGTTATTTATTTAGCGCACACATATTCCGCAGCGCTTTACAGATAATATTTTGGCCATTCACATCAGTTCCAGCCCCAGTGTAGCTTACAATCTATATTCCCTACCACATGGACACGCATACACATTCACTCTACGGTTAATTTTATTGGGAGTACCGGAGTACCCAGAGGAAACCCACACAAGCATGGAGAGAATATACAAACTCCGCACAGTTGACATGGTGAAAATCGAACCCATGACCTCAGTGCTGTGAGGCAGTAACTTTCTTAACTCACACGACTTATTGGACCCACTTTAGTCAGGCTTTCGTTCCCAACACTTCACTGAGACAGCAGTGACCAAAGTAGTGAATGATCTGGTTACTGCTAAAGTCTAAAGGCCATTTCTTATTCTTCTAGATATCTCTTCTGCACTTGAGACTGTTGACCACTCTCTTCTCATACAAACACTACAATACCTAGTTTTTCAGGACACAGCTCTTTCTTGGTTCTCGTCCTACCTATTACATCGCTCTTTCAGTCTTCACTTTCTGAATCCACCTTCTCTTCGCTACCTCTCTCAGTTGGAGTAAAGCAAGGATCAGTCTTAGGCTCTCTGCTTTTCTCAATCTATACCACTCTTCTTGGTAAACTAATCAGCTCTTTTAACTTCAGCATCATCTTTATGCGGATGATACTCAAATCTACCTATCCTCCCCTGATTTGTCACCATCTATTTTTGTAAACTTCACTGAATGCTTTTCTGCCATTTAATCTTGGATGTCATCTTGCTATCTTAACATTTCCAAAAACACAATTAATTATATTCCCACCAGCCAATAGTAGCTACCAAACTGATATCTCTATCACTGTTGATAACTCAAAAATCAACCCTACCCCACAAGCTCGCTGTCTAGGTGTCATTCTTGACTCTGAACTGTCCTTTGTTCCACACATTCAATCTGATTCAATATCATGTTACATACAACTAAGAAACATATTAAAAAAAATGACCATACCTTACACAAGACACTGCAAAAACTGTAATCCATGCACTCATTATCTCCCGCATTGATTATTTCAATTGTCTCCTTACTGGTCTTACCAAGAATAGACTCTCACCACTACAATCCACTCTGAAAGCAGCTGCAATGCTAATCTTCCTCTCTAAACATACATCATCTGCTGATCTGCTCTGTCAGTTCCTCCATTGTTTACCTATTTTCTACCGTATTCAATATAAAATACTTACACACAATGCTATTAACCAAACTACACCATCATACATTTCTTCTCTTGTCTCAAAATATCACCCAACCCGACCTCTTTGCACAAAATCTGCGTCTCTCATCCACACTTAGGCCCTCATTCCGAGTTGATCGCTCACTAGCTACTTCCAGCAGCTGTGCAGACGCATAGTCGCCGCCCTTGGGGGAGTGTATTTTCGCTTTGCAGAAGTGCGAACGCCTGTGCAGCCACGCGGCAGCAAATACATTTTGTGCAGAACAAGACCAGCCCTGTAGTTACTTATTCTGTGCGATGATTGCTGCGACGAGTGGCATGGTAATGACGTCAGATACCCTCCCAGCAAATGCTCGGCCACGCCTGCGTTTTTCCAAACACTCCCAGAAAACGGTCAGTTGCCACCCAGAAACTCCCACTTCCTTGCGCTCGGCTGTGCGATTGGAATCGTCGCTAGAACCAGTGCAAAACCACAAAGACTTTGTACCCGTACGACGCGCGTGCGCATTGCGGTGCATATGTATGCGCAGATTAGCCATTTTTTTCACTGATTGCTACGCAGCGACCAGCGGCAGCTAGCGATCAACTCGGAATGACCCCCATATTACACTGTGGAATGACCTCCCATGCACAATTAAACTCCTTTAGTCTCCAAACCTTCATGTGTTCACTGAAAACTCACCTCTTTAGCAAGTTTATCAAATTGCAGAACCACCCACATAGCCTTCATAAACTATTTTAATCTAGTACATCCCCTCTATACAGTCCACACATAACATCACATATTTTGTCTTAATTCACTTCACATCCTCCTGTCCCCTGGCCAACATTGCTGTGTGACTATATCATACAGCCCTTTGCAATCTGACTGGACCTGGGCCTTTCTACAGTACCTATATGTCTGTCTGTTATTACCCTGTATGTCCTATCACTGTTTCCAATTGTAAAGCGCACTTGAATATCCTGTGCTATATACGAAACTGTTAATAAATAAATAAATAAATAATAATCTTTAAAAATGCAATAAGGATGGAGAAGGTGTTCTTTGCAATTGTATTATTTGCAGTGGCAACTGTATATTTGTGAATTTATGTTTGTTCAGCAAAAAGAGGCAGTTGCAAAATGATGTTGTAAAAAGTCCCTAACAGCGTGAAGGTGTACTTCTATATTTATTGTGGTTACATTTTCCTTTCCTGAATTGGCAGTCCAGTCTTTCTTCTAAATTGCAAATAAGGAGTGAGTTAATATAGGGATGGCCATCGGTGTTTTCACCATCGATGGTGAAACTGAGAGTGGCCATCGATGGTCACTAACTATGCTATGGTTTCACTCATCGATAGCCATCCCTGCTATGTCTGTGAATGACCTTCGTGCCATTCACAGACCGGGGCTTCATTGGTGCTGGGGGCGGAGCTATGCTCCGTGTCCCAGCATCTTAAAAAAAAAAATTATTAGTTTAGGCTAAGCCATCGACGGAGAGAAACCATCTGGTGCACTCCCATCGATGGCAAAACTATTCGGGGACGCGCATCGTTCATCGCTGGAGTCTCCACACTGAAAGATATGAACGAGTTCTCGTTCATTTATGAACGAGATCGTTCATATCTTTCAGAAAATCGGCATGTGTGTAGGGCCTATTACACTTCCATGGTTCTTCCCTCTTTCACACAATCTAGTTAAAAGGCACCAAATGTCTGTAATTTATGCAAGTGGCAACTATTATATTCCTATTTATATAGATACGCTGTTTCATTTAAATTGTACGTAAAATATTTAATAAATATGGTACATCATTTTATTTACATGAACATTGCTTGGTGCTGCGGGGGGGATTGGGATTGGGGGGGTGGAGCTCCAGGAATCGATGATGAATGAGGTGGCAACCCTATCTGCCCCCCCTGCAGTGCACATGGTTTTGCCCAACTGCTAACAAATTTGCTGCTGCGATCAACTCTGAATTACCCCCATGTGCACTGCAGGTGGGAGGGCAGATATAACGTGTGAAGAGAGAGTTAGATTTGGGTGGGTTATATTGTTTATGTGTAGGGTAAATACTGGCTGCTTTATTTTTACACTTTGAACACACCTCTCCCAAATCTAACTCTCTCTGCATATGTTATATCTGCCCCCCCCCCCCCCCCCCCCCCCTGCAGTGCACAGGGGGGTGATTCAGACCTGATCGCATGCAGGCCTTTTTGTGCAGTGCTGCGATCAGGTAGTTGCCGCCTACAGGGGGAGGGAGTAATCGCTTTGCAGGGGTGCGATCACTTGTGCAGAGAGCTGCACAAACTCAGGACTTACTCAGCCGCTGCGATGATCTGGCCAGGAGCTGACGTCAGGAACCCTCCCTCCAAACGGCTGGGGGTTCCGGTATGAATGGTCGACCATGTTATGGTTGACAGTCATTAGGTCGACCACTATTGGTCGACATTGACATGGTCGACATGGACACATGGTCGACACATGAAAGGTCGACACATGAAAAGGTCGACATGAGTTTTTTTACTTTTTTGGTGTCGTTCTTTGCGTAAAGTGACTGGGAACCCCAATTAGTGCACTGCGTCCCCTCGCATGGCTCGCTTCGCTCGCCATGCTTCGGGCATGGTGCCTTCGCTCCGCTACGGCTTCGCTCGGCACAGATTACCGTTCCAATCGTAGTCCACGTGGATCGTAAAGTATGGAAAAGTTCCCCAAAAGAAAAAGAAAAAAGTAAAAAAACTCATGTCGACCTTTTCACGTGTCGACCATTTTCATGTGTCGACCATTTTCATGTGTCGACCATGTGTCCATGTCGACCATGTCAATGTCGACCAATAGTGGTCGACCTAATGACTGTCGACCATAACATGGTCGACCATGTGAACGGATGCCACGGCTGGGTACGCCTGCGTTTTTCCGGACACTCCCTAGAAATGGTCAATTGACACCCCCAAACGGCCTCTTCCTGTCAATCTTCTTGCGATCGCCAGTGCGATCGCTTTCTTCGTTAAATCCATCGCTGTCCGGCGATCCCGTCACCGGCGGCCGACGCGCCGGCGCATTGCGGAGCATACGCATGCGCAGTTCAGACCCAATTGCACAGCTGCAAAGAAAGCTAGCATGCGATCGGGTCTGAATGACCCCCCCATGGTTTTGTCCATTAGCTATCAGATTTGCTGCTGCGATCAGATCTGAATTAGGTCCTAAGTAAGTAGGGTAATCAGACAGAAAGAAGTCCATCCCCTTTAAGATGGCATACCAAGGGTGAGATTCAATTGATATATCACGCCCAATTTCCTTTCTAACATGATCTCTGTTATCGCGCATATTGCGCATATAGTAATCAGGTTTACTGTGTAAAGGGTTGGGTGCCTCACTACTCCGGGGTTAGCAAGCTGAAATAATGATACAACGTCCCTCAGGGCAGAAACAGAACGAGTGTGGAAAGGGGTGAAAAGAATTGAATCTCCCCCCAAGTGTCATTAGGAATGATTCAGAGTTGGACACTATTCATACATGAAAGTGCTTACTTACAGATTCGCAACTGCGAAATATCCAAATGTGAATTTAAGCATTCCCCTTGAACTCTACCATGATCTACCATGATCATATCATATCATCATATCTCTTGATATAGAAGATTATTTTCTGTGTTGGTGCAGAGTACTCACTGTGTAATGCAGTACTTTGTATATAGCATTAACATATGTGTATTTCTGTTTTGTTTATGCTACAGGCCTGCCGCATACATATGTACAGTACATAATTGTAGTTTCTATAAACCATACGAAAGACATTTTTCTACAAAAATATCTATATTTTGGTAACATTTAGAGGCATTTTTATCTTTAACCCCATTTTAGCCTGATAATTACAAATTCTTGTCTCCATATTTTGCGGCAATATGGACGTAATTCTGGGCAATAACTAGAGTGGTGCCAGTGGTGCTTGGCACACAGCTCATATGCCCAGTGGGCAGAGAACCAGCCTGTGGCCACACCTGCATCCACCTGGCACCCGCCTCTACCCATTGCCTGCTGTAATGTATGTAGCAGTGCTCTTTCTCTGCAGGGTGCACCACTCAAATACTAAAAGAGCAGTCCTCCTTATTAAGCGCTCACACAACTGCAGCTGTTATCCTCTATATAAAGCAGATCAGCTCAATCTGCACAGAAACAAATTAGGATATCAAAGTCATATAAAGGAAACCACAGCGCTGTTCTCAATTTTTCAGAGAGTTCCCAACTTCCACACAAATATTCCCAACACTCTAATATGCTTGTCCATATGCACCGCCCACTCCCAGCTCCCCTGTCTCCTGAAATGTCTTCTGGGAGAGACATCATGACATCCCAGTTATGGGCCAGCCCATTCTCACATTGAAAACTAAAAACATATAACATATAAAAATATATATTACAAGGAAGCCCATATATATAATCTGTTTGATTAAAAAAAATATATATATTTTTTATTTAATAATCAATTTTCTTAATAATGCACAGCATAATATAAAACTTTAAAACACACCAAATACTGCAGTTCAAAAGTCCAGAAAACTGTGACTATTACCGTCCAAATAACCGTATACTGCTGGAGCTCCAATAAGGATATTCTTTAAGCACACATAGTGCTATTTATGTAACTCCCCGGTGAAGAACTGGTTAATTTGTAATAAAATACGTTGTTACTTTGTATCCATAAGCCAGAGGAATAAGCTTTGTAGGAACTACAAGCGTTCACAATGTGCCTGCCGCACAGCAGCTAGTGTCCCCTTCTCTCCCCACCGCCAATGATTATTGCTCACCACAGCCGTATGTTGAAGCCTCAGTGCGGCTAGATCTTAGATCTTGCACTGCTCCGCAAGGAGACCTTACATTTGGGTGGGCTGGGTAGTGCCATCACTGCAGCAGGACTGAGGTGACAGGTCAGGAACAGGGGCCTCACTAAGAGCAGCAGGCAACAGCTATAAGCATGAGTTTAAGTTTTCCCAGGATAATCAAGTTTATCCAGAACTATTTTTCCTGCATAAATGGAAAAAAGGCAGATTTGGTGCTAGTCACTCACAAGTCAATGATGTGTAGCGTAATGTGAATAACAGACACTACTGTGCGGTGTAATGTGAATTGCCACTACTCTGTGACCACGCCACTTCTCAAGAAGTCACAGGCCTCTATTTTTCATGTGCGACGGTGGCACTCGCTATCCCTGTTTCATATATGGAAGGTGGGGTGAGGGGAGGTCACAAATTCTCCTTCTGGCACAGGACACCAAAATGTCTAGTTACGATACTGTGTGAAACCCAGTATGCATATCTGAGCAATGCTCAACTCCACAGGTGGATCAGATCACCTCTCCAACATCAAAGCACCATTGTAAAACAGTATGGTTAGGGTGTGTTCCAGAACAGGCGCTCAGCAGCTATGGTATAGCAGACCTCATAAGATGTCACCACATCTCCAAAACAACAAATACTACCACAAAATCAGAGATCTGTGTTTATAACCACAGCGCTTTAACACAAAATTATAGACAAATAAAATCACCATAACGTCCCTTAATGAAGGTTCCTGTGATGGAGTCCTCAAAGCGAATGTTCTGATGGAATTTCTCCAGAGTATAGTAACATGTAAGGGAATAAAAATAAAGACCAATGTGTAGTAGATACCTTTTATGTATCCACAGTTCTTAGTGTATTTTTTATATGATAAAGAGGTGGCTTAGGAGCGTACCCCACTCACACTTTGATTAAGAAGCTATAAGCCCATCAAGGTCTCTTTGCCCAATGCCGTGGCCTCGCCCACTTGAACTACGCCCGGCATGATGTTTTAGGATGGAAATATATAAATGAAGCGTACCCAAGAACTCACACTCGCAAGGTGGGTGTTTAAACACATCAAGGTATCTTTAGTATGGAAAGGAGTGAAATATGGGTCCACTCAAGCGTACCCCAACTCACAGTGCTCGGTGTGATGATACTCCCATAAAGGTATCTTTCAGTTCTGTTTCCCGGACTGTGTTCATAAAGTGGTAATGTTGGCTCCCCAAAGAAACTCACTCTCCTCAAGTGAAAGCAGGGGGGGTACACAAATTTAATAAAAATCACAAACATGAACACTTAAAATGGAGTCTATCCATAAAATAAACAAATAGAAAAATAGCAGCAAAAATCGGCAAAGGGGTTAAAAGTTCCAAAGCAGCAGAAAAGTTTTTGTTTGAAATATCCAATAGGTAAATAACTACTCACACTCCTGTTGTCAACATGTTTCAGCCCTGGCCTGGGCCTTTATCAAGACATAATGGAGTGTGGCAGTTGCTTGATATTTAAAGGGCATGTGCCCAATAGAAATTCAACAGGAAGTGACATCATAATTTAGTTAGTTAGAATTGGTTATTATTATGTGGTATTTATCCTCTTTGCCATTTTCACAGCAAATAGATCACAGTGTTACTCATTCACATTCTTATAAACATCTATTAC
Organism: Pseudophryne corroboree; assembly: GCF_028390025.1. Taxonomy (NCBI): domain Eukaryota; kingdom Metazoa; phylum Chordata; class Amphibia; order Anura; family Myobatrachidae; genus Pseudophryne; species Pseudophryne corroboree. Next base: position 634,799,679 of record NC_086448.1, read on the forward strand.
AATCCTGTGGAGACACTGAATAGGCAAAACTATAATAAAAACATTCACGTTGGCCGGAAATTATGGGTCCCGGGCATTCTGGGAATTGGAGTTTCTGTGTACTATAAAATGGACAGACATCCTCGATGCAACATCCTGTCCCGGGGCATGTGGGAAATGTAGTCCACTGGAGTCCGATTGCCTATATTCAGGCAGGAAAGTGTCAAACCCGGAAGTGATGTAATCCTGGTGAAAGGATCCATGGGATGTGTAGTTTTCCAATAGAGGCAGCATACTATGATGTAAAGAGTCCCGGAATTAATAAATAAAAGATACATAGTGCGCCTACAAAATAAATATAAAGTGCACTAGTGAGCTCCCAAATGAGTAGAGATTACATATGACTTAAAAACCATATTGATTCGCATGCACTTAAAATAAACATGAACAAGGCTCAAAGATGAATATAAAGTGCACTAGTAGACTCCCCAGCGGGGAAAGGATGGCATATAATAAAGAAATCATATTACTTGACATGCCCTAAAATCAGCAAAAACTAGAGCTTAAAAACATCTCAAATTCATAATCCAAATTCACAATGATGTATTAATATCCATCGCACACATCATTGTACATTTACATAACCCATTTTAGCTCGAAATCATTATTCAAGCCTGCAGGATGCAGAGTATTATAGTTAAAAATACAGCTCATCTCCGTTTTTGCCAGACAGACAGCCGTATTGTTATTACGCTGCGTACCTCTGATGTGTCTCAGTCCACAGAAACTACTGATATCTGAAGTACGGCACCCATGTTCTGATTTGAAATGAGCAGAAAGGGAGTGGGTCTCCAACCCTTTTTTGATATTCCTAATATGCTCACCTAGCCGCGTTTTAAAAGGTCTTGATGTGCGTCCGATATATGTTAAATTACATTTACACGTAATGGCATACACTATGTTCTTCGTATCGCAGGTAATAAAATCCTTCATTTCTACAGTTTTCCCGTTGATGAGGATTTTTGAAATTTTACTGCTGCCCCCGCTTTTTATATTTCTGCAGCCCATGCAACTCCCACACCTGAAGAAGCCTTTTGAGACTATTCCAGGCGCAGAGGCTTTAGTGTGATGGGCACTTGAAACTAACTTGGATCTCAAATTTGGAGCCTTGCGATATATATGCACAGGTTTAGTGGGAACAAGTGGACCAATGACAGGGTCATTTCTCACAAGGTTCCAATGTCTGTTAAGGATTTTTTCTATAGATTTATGTTGTGTGGTGTACTCTGTTATGAACGCCCATTCATATTTCTTATCCTTCTCCCTTTCCATATTATTAACCTTTAGGAGATCCTGACGTTCCAATAAGCTAATATCTTCCATGACCTTAGCTAAATTTGCACTTTTATAACCACAGATTTCAAATTTTTGGGATAAGACACTGGCTTGTTCTTTAAAGGTGGCATTATCGCTGCAATTCCTCTTTAGCCTTTTTAGTTGGCCCACAGATATAGATTTGAGCCAACTCTGATGGTGACAGCTATCAGTTGGAATATAGCTGCCCGAATCTGTGGGTTTCGAGTACGTCTTGGTATTGATCGTTCCATCATCTATGTTAACTGTTATATCAAGGAAGTTAATCAGTCATTGATCTATGGTGAAAGACAATTTAATGTTCCTATTATTGGAATTAAGGCCCTCACAAAAAAACATTCAGGGAGTCTGCGTTGCCACGCCAAATGAAAAGAATATCATCTATATAGCGGTGATAGGACACCAGGCTCACCCCAAAGCCATCGCCCAACCAGATGGCTTCGGTCTCCCACAACCCCATAAAGAGGTTGGCATAGCTTGGGGCGAACCTGGTGCCCATCACCGTCCCTGTTCTCTGGAGATAAAATTGCTCTTTAAACAAGAAGAAATTATTCTCCAGAATAAATGTTATCCCGTCTACAGTAAATTCCTTTACATCGTCTGACAGATCTGATAGGTTCAGAAAGTGTCTGACCACCTCTACACCTTGTCTATGGTCGATAATGGTGTAGAGGGAGGTGACATCAGCAGTGACCAGATAATCTCCCTCTTCCCATTTAATGGTTTCTAAGGCCACAAGGAAATCCTTAGTATCCTTAAGATGGGATTTGTTCAAAAGAACCAGGGGTTGGAGAATGTGGTCAATGACTTGCGACAGATTGGCCGTTATTGAGTCCACCCCGGATATAATCGGTCGTCCCGGGGGGTCCACTAGACTCTTATGGACCTTCGGGAGAATATACATTACAGGCACAATGGGATTTTCTACCAAAATGAAACTCATCTACTTTTGGCTCAAAGTCCCCCTCTTTTCATATTTCTCAACAAGAATTCTGAGTTTTGAGTAGATTTGGTCGTTTGGATTATTTCTTAGTTTTTTACATACAGTGGTGTCATTCAACTGTCTAAGGACCTCACCTTCATATTTGTCCACATCCATTAAAACGATCCCACCCCCTTTATCTGCAGGCTTGATAACAAAAGTGTCTGCCCTCCTCAGGTCACCCAATGCTTTTCTTTCCTTTGCTGTCAAATTAAACAATTTTTTTGGTTGATCCTGTAATTTATTCAGATTGTCCATTACTAGTTTAGCAAAGGATTCAAGAAAAGGCCCCTGTACATGTCTGGGGAAGAATACAGACTTAGGTTTATAGGGGGTAAGAGGGATAGTATTCTGAACATCCTGCTGGACTTGATTGGCAAAAAACTTTTTAACTGTAAGTTTTCTAACGTATTTTTGTAAATCTATATACAAATTGAAGGAATCAACAAAATTACTGGGAGCGTATTTCAGACCCTTTTGTAATACAGATGTTTCACTTATGGAAAGAATATGTGTACTTAGGTTAAAAATCTTTACCTTATCTGTTTCATTACCCACAGAGTCATTTTGACTAATGGATGCTGCGAGGGGATCCACATTTATATCGCCATTGCTAGGCGTGTCCGTTTTCACTAATTTCTTTTTCCTCTTTTTATGTTTCCGTTTTCTTGGTTTAATTTTCCTTCCTCTTTTTGCCCTTTTTGTTTTAGATGTGACTATCTGTATCTTGTTAACCGTTTTCCCTCCTCTAAAAAACGAGGCGACTCACTCAAGCCTTCCAGAGGGGAGAATCGGTTAGGGGTAGTTGCACAAAACTTTACCGGTGAATGTCTAGAACTATTTCTCTGTCGGATCGGAGAAATCCTATGATTAAATGTTTGATCCCTGATATCGGTCTCTACTTTGGTCGATCCTGTTTGGTATCTAGGGTACCTCCTATTTTTAATTGGTCTATTTCTCCATTCTGGTGCCTGATCACTTTGATGGAAGTATTTGGTATCTAGTCTGTTCTCAGATCTAGACCTAGGTCTAGGGCGAGGAGTGCCCAATGGTCCCTGATATGAATTGGAACTGATATATTCCTTATTCTTTTCATGTCTATAAGGGGAGTCTGATATTGAACCTTTATTAAAGAGGTTTTTTCTGTATCCACGAGGTCTAACCTCATGTTGTACTTTCGGTATAGGTACCCTTTCTGTTAGGGTCTCCTTCTCTAATTTGTCCCTATTACATTTTTTTAGTTTCCTTTCCATCAGTTGCCTTTGGGTTCTTTTTAGTTTTAACTCAATTTCTCTATCAAGAGTCTTGTATTCTTCAGAACTTGTATAAGGGGAGGCCAAAGACTTATAGACCGCTATTTCATCATCAAATTTACTCAATTCCATCTTTCTTTCCGAGATAATGAGTTTTATCAATGAGAAAGAGCATGTATCTATAGTGTTTTCCCACTCCTTTACAAATTCCTCTCTGGTATTTTCAAATGTAGACATTTTAGAGATTTTTAATTCATGGGCCAAGTACCGTTCTAGAGTTGCAACCTCCCACCATTGTTTACACTCCTTGATAAGAATGGTTTCTAGTTTACTCATTATCCCATATAGATCATCATTTTTATAGTACACAGAAACTCCAATTCCCAGAATGCCCGGGACCCATAATTTCCGGCCAACATGAATGTTTTTATTATAGTTTTGCCTATTCAGTGTCTCCACAGGATTGTAATAGATGTTTATAAGAATGTGAATGAGTAACACTGTGATCTATTTGCTGTGAAAATGGCAAAGAGGATAAATACCACATAATAATAACCAATTCTAACTAACTAAATTATGATGTCACTTCCTGTTGAATTTCTATTGGGCACATGCCCTTTAAATATCAAGCAACTGCCACACTCCATTATGTCTTGATAAAGGCCCAGGCCAGGGCTGAAACATGTTGACAACAGGAGTGTGAGAAGTTATTTACCTATTGGATATTTCAAACAAAAACTTTTCTGCTGCTTTGGAACTTTTAACCCCTTTGCCGATTTTTGCTGCTATTTTTCTATTTGTTTATTTTATGGATGGACTCCATTTTAAGTGGTCATTGTGAAGATATTGGGTTCAAAATCACTCAGTCACGGTGGTAGATGAAAAACCAACAGTGGTTTATTGACAGAATAGGTTATAACACAGTTCAGCACACTTCTGTGATCCAATTCTACACGACAATTCCCTCCTGGAGCTCCTGACAGAACATTACTTCTTAGTCAGTCTCCTGCCTCTCTCTCAACTCCTGTCTCACGTCCCCTCTTTGCTATTATCAAACCTTTGTCTTTCCTACAATAAGGCGACACCCCCAGACAGTTTCACATGCCCAGGCATGTCCCCTAGGCCACAATAGATGTTAACTAAAGTAACCTTACTTAATCTGATTGTGTGGCCTGAAATCCATTGTGTGGGGAAGAATGAGGGGGGGGTTGTATGGCCTGACATCTGAGACTGGCTGTATCTACACAACAGCAAACACACAGGTTATCTGCGCAGTCATATTGGGAAAACATTATTTTACAAACTATAACACAATAACCATTACATTCATATATATACATTGAAAACATAACTGTACCCTTGTAACAATAACATCATACAATATAATACAATATTGCCTATCATATAACTAATAACATATTGGCAATTGATGAAGTCCATGTGTAGGACCAGGGCTAGGAAAGTAACCACGTGTCTTTTACCACTGAGCGACACGACGCGCCAGCTGTGTCATCACATGTCGTCACATTACCTTCCCCTACTTTCTTGCCCTGTGTCCTAAGTAGCTGAAGCTTGCTGAGCGCAGTGATGCTCTCCTACATCAGACAGTCTGTGCCCCGTCATAATAATGACTGGCAGGTTTCTCTTGTGGGTCTGGTGGTTTTTGTGAATAGCATTGTACAGTTTGTACGGAGACCACCTGCGTCCCAGGTCCAAAGTCTGTGGTAATTGTCATGAGGCTTGTGTGGGAATTTCTTTCCCCCGGTCTGGTGGGTGTGTGGCCCACAGTGCATAACTCAATACAGTCTTACCAGTGTCCGGTGGAAACGTGATCAGCAGTCCATAGTTCTTGTATTTCCACCCGGTGTCCCATCTAAATACATTAATCAAAGTCCCCTTTGTAGACAGCCGCCGGGTTGGGGTAACAGCATGTGCAACAGTGTAATTCAATAAGTGCAATAACTGCACCTGGGGACCTAATAATTCCCCTACACCCAACTGGGTAACCTCACATTTCAGATAGTCACAATTTTCCTCCATAAACAAAATCTGATCTCTGGGGCCCTCACTCTCCCTCCCCAACCATGTATTCCCTGGGAACCCCACTTCCATCACCTCTGGTGCATCAGGACAGTGGCTTCCCTCCCCCAAACATGAACCACGGGTATGGTAATTGTCAGGGCACAATGGGGATTCCTTCATGCCAGAAGTTTCTTCTGTGCTATCCTGGGTAAATGCCTCCTCCAGCCTGGCTGGCTGGGTAACTTGTGGGATCCTACTCTGAGTCTTGAATGCTTTGGCCTGGAGTACAATCTGCTCAGCTTCCTTGTGTGTAACCACCAACTCGACCATCGTTGTACTGGAACATGGATGTAGGTTCACAGGGACAGTGGCATTACCTTCTCCAGTCACTGCTACATGTCCTGGCTGAACACCATTGTCCTGGTTAGAGTCAGTCATTTCACCTTGCACACAATGCCAGTCCAAAACACACTCAGGTGCCCTAGAGTAGAGCAACATGTTCCCTTCCAGTTCCTGAGCTGATGCTATTTTCACCAGGTCTGATACCTGGATTTTCTCTGAGTCACAGGGAAGATTCTGGCATTCAGACTGCAGCTCCTTACCATCAAGTTCACTGAATGGGAACAGACCTCCAGAATCTTCTGGGAGAGATACAATAGCTGGGGATACACTGGGCCCTTCCTGAACATCCTTTTCTGATAAAATAACTGGGGCAGCCATGAACATAGCTTCACAATAGGCCTCCCTCAGCCGCATATGCTGATCAGCCTGCAGTGAGACACTGTCTGCACTAGCCATGCTTATAGTTGGGACATTACCACCTACTGCTGCCCTCGCAGAGATCTCCTCTTCCACCTCTGCCAATAGGAAGGTATAGTGCATCTTCTCCTGGGGTGTTTGGATGACAGACCCCACTTCCTTCTCATTTTCAGTAGCCTCCCCCAAACACAACACTGTAAATGGCTCAGTAGCCAGGACTGGTTGGTGCTCACCTGAAGGATTCCCTTGGAGGCTCTGTTGCTCGAGTGGTGGTCGGGTGATAGTAGCGACTTCTTCCTCAATGTCTCGCTGGCACTCTGCGATGGTTTCTATATCCTCCAAGCCCGCAAATGGCCACTTGTAACACAGCTCAGACTGGTCACCAAGTGTTTTACTGCAACATTCCCCCAGGGACAAGAGAACGGGTTGCAGACAGTGCTTCCTTGCATCCACCTGGACAAGCTCATCCCTTTCCAGTGTAACATACTGGGCAGACAGTTCTTGACGCTCTCTCACTAAGTCCTCATCTTCCGTCTCAGCACCAGGGAAGTTGTAGTGCAGTTCCTCCTGGGGTGCCTGGATTGTGCTCACTGCTTTCTTCACTTCGTGTGCTTCCTTCCGTATAGACCACTGGGCAACTTCTTCCCTTGGGTATGGGAGAAGCTGTTGCAGGTGGTGCCTTTCCACATCCACCCTGTAACACTGGCCTCGCCATGCTGGGGTATCCAGGGGCCCCCGATCCAATGCTATTTCTTCTGGCTCTGTCCGGGAAGGCAATTTACTCTGCACTTGCTCTTCCGTCTCTGTATATTGTATTCTTTGTGTCATTTGGGCCACTGTGGCGATCACTTCCTCCCTGAATTCCTCAAACTCTGGCTCCCCCAGCAGATTCCATGTGGCTGCTTCACTTCTGCAGTGCATGAACGCATTCCCAAGATGACACAACTTGTCCTGTATGCTGGATACTCTCCACCTGCTGATTTCCCACTGAGCTTCATTCCAGTACTCCCAAATGTACTGCATTTTGGAAACTATAAATAAAAGATCCGGCTTCTCAGCCTGCCGATATGCTGACAAACTTCCAACCACAAGCTCCACTGCCCTGGTTCCATTACTGGTCTCCTCCGCTGAGGCCTCGACCATATCCTCCTCTTCCTCCTTATCACAAGGGTGCTCAACGTCCCATTGAGCCAGTTTTCCAATTAGGGATTCCTTGGTATCCACTGTATTAAACTCAATCCGTCTTGCTCGACAGAGGTCCTGTAGTTGATCCTTCTTGCTGTAACGGTAGCATAGCGGGGTGGAATCCATTGCCTGCTGTGGTTTATACCTTTCTGCTGGTGTCTTGAGTGATCCCACCGCTGCCGCCAAATGTGAAGATATTGGGTTCAAAATCACTCAGTCACGGTGGTAGATGAAAAACCAACAGTGGTTTATTGACAGAATAGGTTATAACACAGTTCAGCACACTTCTGTGATCCAATTCTACACGACAATTCCCTCCTGGAGCTCCTGACAGAACATTACTTCTTAGTCAGTCTCCTGCCTCTCTCTCAACTCCTGTCTCACGTCCCCTCTTTGCTATTATCAAACCTTTGTCTTTCCTACAATAAGGCGACACCCCCAGACAGTTTCACATGCCCAGGCATGTCCCCTAGGCCACAATAGATGTTAACTAAAGTAACCTTACTTAATCTGATTGTGTGGCCTGAAATCCATTGTGTGGGGAAGAATGAGGGGGGGTTGTATGGCCTGACATCTGAGACTGGCTGTATCTACACAACAGCAAACACACAGGTTATCTGCGCAGTCATATTGGGAAAACATTATTTTACAAACTATAACACAATAACCATTACATTCATATATATACATTGAAAACATAACTGTACCCTTGTAACAATAACATCATACAATATAATACAATATTGCCTAACATATAACTAATAACATATTGGCAATTGATGAAGTCCATGTGTAGGACCAGGGCTAGGAAAGTAACCACGTGTCTTTTACCACTGAGCGACACGACGCGCCAGCTGTGTCATCACATGTCGTCACAGTCATGTTTGTGATTTTTATTAAATTTGTGTACCCCCCTGCATCCACTTGAGGAGAGTGAGTTTCTTTGGGGAGCCAACATTACCACTTTATGAACACAGTCCGGGAAACAGAACTGAAAGATACCTTTATGGGAGTATCATCACACCGAGCACTGTGAGTTGGGGTACGCTTGAGTGGACCCATATTTCACTCCTTTCCATACTAAAGATACCTTGATGTGTTTAAACACCCACCTTGCGAGTGTGAGTTCTTGGGTACACTTCATTTATATATTTCCATCCTAAAACATCACGCCGGGCGTAGTTCAAGTGGGCGAGGCCACGGCATTGGGCAAAGAAACCTTGATGGGCTTATAGCTTCTTAATCAAAGTGTGAGTGGGGTACGCTCCTAAGCCACCTCTTTATCATATAAAAAATACACTAAGAACTGTGGATACATAAAAGGAATCTACTACACATTGGTCTTTATTTTTATTCCCTTACATGTTACTATACTCTGGAGAAATTCCATCAGAACATTGGCTTTGAGGACTCCATCACAGGAACCTTCATTAAGGGACGTTATGGTGATTTTTATTTGTCTAGAATTTTGTGTTAAAGCGCTGTGGTTATAAACACAGATCTCTGATTTTATGGTAGTATCAAAGCACCATTGGTCATACCATCAAGTCCTTGAGCAGATCCAAGCTTTCTCAGAGTCTCCCTTTCAACTCTCTCAAAATATGGCCACTGTGACTGTGGTGCTGTGAAAGAGAGATCACATAGACATGCCAAAACATGCCCCTGACACTCCCATAACACGCTTATTAGAGTTCCCCTTTTTGAATTCACTTTGGGTCACCTACCAGTGTCAACTGTGCAACACCCATGAAACACGGAAGCCATCGGAACTGCGTCCACCTTTGAATCAGGCCCATTGGTGGTTGCATTCAGGTGAGGATGCAAAGCAGCTATTGTACACATATCCCTTGATGTTTTCGCACTGCGCATGCGTCTGAGCCGCAGTGCGCATGTGCAGCGAATGAATCGCGATTGCAGTGAGATTTTAGTTGCAAAGTGAGTAACAGGAAGTCAGCGGGTGGTAATGGGGAGTGGTCAGGCGAACGCAGACATGTCATGGCTGCTTTCACAGCGTTTTCTGGGAGTGCATACATTAGCAGCTGCGATCACTCTTGATTCTGGGGAAGCCTGTGCGCCCCGGGAGTGCAGCTCAGCCTGTGCATCTACAGAGGCAGTCTGGCTCTGTGTGGAGATCCGATGTGCGACGATGTAAGCAAAGTTTCTGCAATCATGGGGCACCATATGCAAATGATGCGATCACAGTGGGCGGACTTTTGCAGAGGTTAGCTTCTGCCCCATTAGCATATAATGGCAATTGCATATGGCAAATCATTGCAACAGGAGTAAGAAGAACAATCTAAATGACTCTCATTGTCCTATATTTGCCAACGTTTAAATCTTCAGATGCTGCTGATATTGGGGGGCCGGTTGCTTCACGTCAGGGCTGGATTAAGGGCCACGTGGGCCTGGAGCTGAAAATGTTCAAGGGCCAACTGTGAGATCCGGAGGAGCTGTGATCAGTGTGTGTCTGGGTGTGCGTGGGGCCAGAGCCACGTAGGTGTATACACCTCCTACACTATCAGCTCCACTGTTTCCCTAAGTACATAAAATTAAAAAAATTGCATACATTTCTGAGAAAGCTAGAAAAACTAATTTTAATACTTGATTTATGGCTGACTGTGTGGCCTTTTTTTCAAACCCGGGTATCACGATTGAAAAATGATCAATCCTGGGAATTCCTGGGATATCCGGGACTGGGCTGAAGATTTGAAAATTAAAATCTTTAGTGCCTCTCGGAATCACTTAGCCAACAGAACTACTCACCATCCTCTGGAAGTGCGGGTGGGTTCACTTGCTGCAGACAGTGGGCGGCGATGTGCGGTCCGGGCAGCATGGGTGGCTGACGTCAGACTGCGCTGCGTGACCTGTAACTTCACGTCATGCTGCGCACAGCCGGGGCAGGGGGAGCTGGGCAGCGTCTGAGCCTCCTGAGGATGCTCAACGCTGCCGGGCACTGAAAAAACAAGGGGGCTTTCTAATACAGAAATCCCCGGGATTTGAATCCTGGCCATCTCTAGGCCTAAATCCTGGGATCCCGGGATTGGCCACCCTAGTGGCCGGTCATCATCATGCTGCCATTATGATGGGGCTATTTTTATGTGGGGGCCTGGAGCTGGAGCTCCATCCACCCTATTGTTAATCTGGCCCTGCTTCACGTAATTAGACCCCACCCTCACTCGGGGCCAAGACGATGCGGGATTCAGGAGTGTGACCTACTCTTCCAAGGGTCTGTGGAGTTCCCGGATGTTTTGGGCGAATAGGCAAGTATGCTTGTCCACTTTCTTAATAATTAAAAAATAGTGGTTCACAATAGAACATATATAGAACACATTGCATATCTGAGATGCAACTGCAGATTCTTGACACAAAAGTTGAACATCTCTGTCTTGCAGTTAAATATGCCAACCGGGAAATGTATATACATAATTTATATGAGTCATAATGAATATATACAGCTTACACATTATATGCACAAAAAATATAGACCATTTCTAACAATAATGGCAACTGGTTGTTCTCTGAGCCTTCACCTGCAACATACATCTGCTTCCAGATTATTTTTTTTAATCTTGTGACCAGTGGTTATCACATTGCTGGCATGTTATTACAGATAGTGTGTTTCTTTTATTACATGTATAGTTTCAACTTATCACTGAGATTGTGGGTGATGTACATCGCTTTTGAAGGTCAGAGTGTCACCCCATTCGGCACCTAAAGTGTATCAGAGGGACACCCCATGCGGCACCTGAAGTGTATCAGAGGGTCACCCCATGCGGCACCTGAAGTGTATTAGGCTGCTTATCACTGCATTATGCCATATACCAGGCATTCAAAACCACGGTCCTCAAGGCACACCAACAGTGCAGGTTTTAGTGATATCCAGGCTTCAGCACAGATGATTAAATCAAAATAACTGAGGTACTAATTAAGTCATCTGTGTTCAAGCCTGGATATCACTAAAACCTGCACTGTTAGTGTGTCTTGAGGACCGTGGTTGTGAAACACTGCCATATACTAGAGATGAGCGGATTCGGTTTTACTCGGTTTTACTCGGTTCTCAAAACGACATCTTATTGGCTCACGGATGTCACGTGTTTTGGATAGCCAATAAGATTCGGTTTTGAGAACCGAGTAAAACCGAGTAAAACCGAATCCGCTCATCTCTACCATATACAGTATTAAAATAAAGGGAATGCCATAGTCTACTAACATAAAGCATTCTAGATTGCTACTATGAAATACCTGAGTAATTTCTGGATCCAGACCTAGACAGAGTAGACAACGGGCACACACTGCTGGACAGGTACACATATAACCATACTGCCTAGTCACATATCTCCCAACATTACCCTCTCCAGGAGGGACAAAATGCTCAGCTTCTGGACTTTTCTCTTAAGTTATGATTGCTGGCACCTGTATTGAACAGGTTAATGGATAAGAAAGGTGTTTCTGCACAGGTGATAGCAATCATAAATTAAGAGGGAAGTCCAGGAGCAGAGCATTCTGTCCCTCCTGGAGAGGGTCATGTTGGGAGGTATGTAGTCAGCAATATTGATATTGCTGCAGATTTTAATAGATTTATGCTCAAAGTCGGCTGTACTTTGTTTATGTGCAATATAATATAGGTCCTCCACATGCATACTACCTGCGGGCTCTGTGCATCGATGCACCATAACACTATGCAATCACCTGCAGCATCACGTTGGTTAATGATGCAAATGCCCATCCTAATACTGTCAATGAGGAATATCCCAGCTTGCAGCATGTAAGGGCTTGCTTTTACAGATTCTCTAACCTCCTCCTGTATAACTGTGCTATGCTGAAAATATGTAGCCCAGAGGAAGCTGTGGCACCTCTGACTGATCCATCACACATACATCCTATCTGTCTGCAGCATTACTCAGGCTGCGATTTACTGTACAAGTGGTCTAGAGATGTCTGACTCTCACAGGGTGGAGGCGAAGTGCTATCAGACACACCTTAGATACACTACCATATAGTAAACTGACTGTCAACCCTTCGGGCCACTCATATTTATTACACAATATGACTCATGCAATGCAATGGTTTGAGAGGTGGAGCATAGCCCAGCACCATGCGTGCCTTGTAACAAGCCTGGCTACCTGAGTCAGAAGAGGTGCCGTATAAGAGGGATCTGACAAGCTGGATGACAGTTTTGTAGCTTGCAGGGTGCCTGTGAAGAATGGACGCTAAGTAACTGACGGAGGAGACTACAGAACAGCACAGCTATTTATTATCACGTACAAGGAACTTTACTGTTAATTAGTAGAAAAATGTTCTGCTTGTTAAGCTTAATGAGCCTGGTGGTGTGTGGGGCAGTTGGTACGCAGCATAGGGTACAATTCCTGCAAATGCCCCTCGGTGTCAATCAACAGCAGCAGTTCTTGAATGGACAAGCAAGTAAGGTGAGGTCATAAAGCAACCAGAATTTATAGTGATCAAAATAAGTGTGATAAGTCTAAGTATATAAGTATAATATATTCATCATGTATTATAAATACTGTTGTTAGTGATATGAATAGTGTATGGTATCAAATTTGTGTAATCCTATTAATATTAACTATATTACTACCGTTGTGACGAGAGCTCATGAATAACGCAGACCTCCCCTGGGCGATATATTTTACCTTTATGTTATGTTGTTATTTTACTTTCTTTGAAACTACTAGATCTGAGATTACAGTGAATTCAGATTTTTTTGCTGTTAACTTTATTTATACAATAGTCTTTAAGTTTAATAAAAAGTAAACTTATGTAATTATTTGATTATACTGTACACGGATTCAACCCAAATTTCCTTATTCCAGTACTATGTGGTGTGTTTTACAATAGATCAACCAATTTGCTCAGAATTAGAGATGAGCAGGTTCAGATTTACTCGGTTCTTAACGCCAGAATTAACACAAGTTCGTATTTTCTGGATTTTTCTTATTGGCTATCCAAAGCACATGACATCCGTGAGCCAATAAGATGCCATTTTGAAATCCGAGTAAATCTTAGTAAAACCGAACACACTCATCTCTACTCAGAACTTGTAGTATCATCATAACTAGGTATTCTTTAGGGTTTAACGTTTTCCCAATTCCTTAATGCAGAGTTTCCCAAATGCCGTCATTACAGTTCAGGTTTTAAGGATATCCATGCTTGAGTCCAAATGATTGAACTAAATTGACTGAGGTACTAATTAAGTCACCTGTGTTCAAGGATATCCTTAAAACCTGGACTGTAATGGAATAATAGATTTTTATAAAAGTGTAACGTTCTGTAGAGATGATTCTCTGATACTTCTAAAATTACAAAGTGAATAACTCAGATCCTTAATTGTTGCAGTTTTTTACCAGTGATACTTTGAGTGCAGGTTTGTCAGGGCCTGTAGATCACACTGGCGGCCAAGGAGCTGCCTGAGTTCTGCATGTGAGTTCATGTTCTCAGGATATTTTCATTCATTTCATCAATGTTCTTTTATTAAAACAAAGCACCTGGGGTCTATCATAATTCTGAGCAAAACCTTAAGACTGCTTAGCTTACTGTAACTAAGATCATTTCTAAGTCATGTTCTTTGCGTTCTTCTAATAAACTGTAAAGCTGCCATAGCCTAAAAACATAAAGGAAACATTAACTTGGTATACAAGAAATATATTAATATTTTTTACTCAGTTATATATTTAGTGTGTAAATGAATAGTTTCAGAATAGTGGCCTAATACACAGGTTCCTATAGTGGACCTGTCACCTCTGTGCTAGTAACCATTATTTGTGCTGCATTTATTGGAAGCAGCCTATCAGTTCTCGAAGAACAAATGACACCTCCTTGTGCTTCATCCTTAATGATATCACTACTGTAGTTCCTAGTGAACTGAGGATGAATTTTGGACTCCAGACCACAAGTATCTGCTCCACCGAGCGTAAATCTGGGTACACACTAGACGACATGTCACCCTATCCCGCAGATCAGAGTGACTATTGGGCACATTGTCTAGTGTGCACTGCCGCGGGTCGCTGGCAGGGCAGACGGGGGATGTCGGTAGTGCTGACATTCTGAGTGTCATGTGTTCCCGTTCCATCCCCCCCCCCCCCAATCGTTGTAATCGGCATCGGCAAGCGAGTCCTGTCGGCAATGATGTCGGGCTGAGTGCACATCGTCCAATGTGTACCCAGCTTAAGCGATGGGTCCGCTTTATCACCAGTATGTACCTGGGATAGTGACGGCTGATATTTTGTCACTGTGTTTCAGCACAGATAGTTCAATCAAAATAACGGAGGTACTAATTAAGTCACCTGTGCTCAAGCATGGATATCACTAAAACCTGGACTGTTATACTCCTTTCAGACATCCCACCTGGGAAATCGCCGGGTCTAGCAACCTGGCAGTTTTCTGGGTCTCAGCCCGACCCTGGTAAGGAGCAGTGGTGGGGGCCATGGGAGTCTATTTACTATGCCTTGGAGAGCGATAAAGTGGACAGAGATAAAGAACCAGCCAACCAACCAGCTCATAACTGTCATTTTTCAAACCCAGGCTGTGACATGAAAGTTAGATGCTGATTGGCTGATACTTTGTCTCGGTCCACTTTATTTCTATCAAAGGCTTAGTAAATAGACCCCTTAGTCCCGGCTCTTTTCCTTTCAGATATATAGAAATCCTGGGCTGATGTGCGTTCACACGCAAAAACCTGGGATGAAGTCTGAAATGAGTTACGAGGTTAGAAATGCCTGCGCCAATGAGTGTTCACAAATCTGTGTGAAGACATTACATGCACACTTATGATTCAGTTTGCTGATATAGGAAATTACTTTGTACTGTAACGATGTGTCACAGACTGGTGGCCGTATTTGAATACATTAATCCTATACACTACAGTATGTAGACATTGGTGATTGCCCCCCCCCCTTTCCCCACTGCACAAGCAAAATGGTGTGTTCCTGCAGCATACACATGTTCATGAAGGTATAAAATGGGTAGAGGAGCACTTATTAGATCATTTGTAAATGAAATGGCTTTGCCGGAAGTAGCTAACCGAGTTTGAAAAGGAGATCATCGTAGGCTGCATAATGTCATGTTTCCAGGGTGACGGTGGACTGGTATACAGAAAGTTTGGTAACCTGGATGGATTGGCCAGCTCAGACTCCATATCTTAACCCCATTGAGAATCTCTGGGATGAATTGAAGCGACGGGTGCACTCTAGACCGACTTGACCTTTTTCAGTGTCGCAGTTGATCACTGTACTTAAGGCGGAATGGAAAAACTGCTGTTAACTAGGAAGTTATGGACAGTTTACCAAGAAGGGTGTCTGCAGTAATCACGTGATGCAGTCCAAATACCAGCTGTTGGGATCCCGGCGTTCAGGAGACTGACGCTGGAATCCCAACAGCCAGGGAAATACAGCCAGACGGAATCTCGACCTCAGACGGGTATTCCCACTTGGTTGGTGTGTCCTCACCACCAACTGAATGGGAATATAACTTGGCGAGCGAAGCAAGCCACTGGGCCGGAAGCGTGGCAAGTGCAGCGAGCCCGCTAGGGGACTCGCTCCTGGGATTCTGACATACGGGATGCTGCTGTCTGTATACTGGCAGCCGGCGTTCTGTCTGTAAAACAAACCGATTCCATAATCACTGCACGTGGTGGACCTAGAGAGTACTGACGTCAATTAAATCTTGTTCTGTTTGCTGTCAGTGTCCAGTCAGTTTTATCTACATAGTGTATATTGAATGGCTCAACATAAGCTTAAGTGGTAATACATTTGTCATTTTTCCTTATCCTTACACTTTGTACTGTTGAGTAAAACACAGTAGAGCAATACAGCGATGGAACTGCATTTTATCTAACATATTAGGAGGAAATTGTATCAGTTTCCTGCTGGCTTTAAAGTTGTAGATTGCTGTCTCTAGGCACTGTAGTTGCTTAAACCAGGTGGTATTCAGTTTACCGGTTGTTGGGATCCCGGTGCACAGTATTCCGGCGGCGGAATCCCGACAACCGGCATACCGACACCTTTTCTCCCTCTTGGGGGTCCACGACCCCCCTGGAGGAAGAATAGATAGCGTGGCACGCGTAGCGAGCCCGCAAGGGGCTCATTTGCTCTCGCCCCGATGTCGGCAAGCCGGCTGTCGGGATCCAGGCGCCGGTATACTACACTCGCTTAAACCATGACAAGGTCCATAAGACATTGCAGAACAACTGTTCACAGCCATCTAGAACTGTGTATAGATTTACAATGTATAGCTAGTCAACAGGTTTGTCAATGCTGCTTGCATAGTAATCACCTGTCCGTATTACACAATCACCTCTATAGTTACCTTCACCTCTTATATTACACGTCATAGTCTCCTTATTGTCTGCCCTCCTCCACCAGGAGTGTACAGTGCACTGTAGGCCTCATTTAGAGATATAAGCTAATTATACAGCTGCTGCATCATTGTGCGCATCGACTGTGCTGAAATATACTATAGCCGCGGGAGGCGTCCAATCAGCATCTGATCGTCTGCATGACCATTGAACATTTGATTAGCCCTCAGTTTACTCAGGATGCCCGGCCAAATCACGCTGATGGGGCAAGTGAAGCAGCATCTGAGGATACAGCCACTAGGTTTGGCACGCCCCTGTTATCTAGAGTTCTCCATGGCGCTGCTCCCGAAACAGCATGTCAATCATACTGTGGCTTTTGGAGCACAGCAACCTACAGTACATTGCAGGTCCAGATCTACAAATGCACACTGCGATTCCTGCACATGCGCAGACCTGAAAACATCAAAGATTTATGTAAAAAAATGGAATTATCTAAATATGTGATTCAAGCCCTGTATAATCCGTTCAGGCTGGGTCTCACACTGCCCTGTCACAGTGCACTGGTCTTTACATGGATGTGACAGTCATATATGCTTGTACAGTGAGTCCATGTATCTTGCCATGTAAAGGGATCATGTAGAGGTAAATGGGACATCAGACAGGGTACAGGCCAGGTGTCGGGTGTGGCTCGCCTTCATTGGGCATTGCTGCTTCCTTTGTCATTAATTGCAGTTGGAGGGAACTGTCAGCGGGTGAAGGGGGGGAGGGGGCATATGTTGTTTTATCTCCACTGTGCATGTCATTGGATCATTATACATACTGTATGAGAAAGTCATATTGAAATGATTTAGAGAATTCCCAGGCAATTACAGTACTTGCTTTGATGGACCTATTGGATGAAAACATTTGCTAAACACGTACAGACAGAGTTCTGCTGAAAAATTAAATTCTTTTACCGTAACTGTAATGTGATAGGAAATGTACATTATTTGTCTAAAAGGTTTTCTTGTTCTTTAAAGTAGTGATGTGCACCGGAAATTTTTTGGGTTTTGGTTTTGGATTCGGTTCCGCGGCCGTGTTTTGGATTCGGACGCGTTTTGGCAAAACCTCCCTGAAATTTTTTTGTCGGATTCGGGTGTGTTTTGGATTCGGGTGTTTTTTTACAAAAAACCCTCAAAAACAGCTTAAATCATAGAATTTGGGGGTCATTTTGATCCCATAGTATTATCAACCTCAATAACCATAATTTACACTCATTTTCAGTCTATTCTGAACACCTCACACTATTATTTTTAGTCCTAAAATTTGCACCGAGGTCGCTGGATGGCTAAGCTAAGCGACCCAAGTGGCTGACACAAACACCTGGCCCATCTAGGAGTGGCACTGCAGTGTCAGGCAGGATGGCACTTCAAAAAAATAGTCCCCAAACAGCACATGATGCAAAGAAAAAAAGAGGCGCACCAAGGTCGCTGTGTGACTAAGCTAAGCGACACAAGTGGCCGACACAAACACCTGGCCCATCTAGGAGTGGCACTGCAGTGTCAGACAGGATGGCACTTCAAAAAAATAGTCCCCAAACAGCACATGATGCAAAGAAAAAAAGAGGCGCAATGAGGTAGCTGTGTGACTAAGCTAAGCGACCCAAGTGGCCGACACAAACACCTGGCCCATCTAGGAGTGTCACTGCAGTGTCAGACAGGATGGCACTTCAAAAAAAAATAGTCCCCAAACAGCACATGATGCAAAGAAAAAAAGAGGCGCAATGAGGTAGCTGTGTGACTAAGCTAAGCGACCCAAGTGGCCGACACAAACACCTGGCCCATCTAGGAGTGGCACTGCAGTGTCAGACAGGATGGCACTTCAAAAAAATAGTCCCCAAACAGCACATGATGCAAAGAAAAAAAGAGGCGCACCAAGGTCGCTGTGTGACTAAGCTAAGCGACACAAGTGGCTGACACAAACACCTGGCCCATCTAGGAGTGGCACTGCAGTGTCAGGCAGGATGGCACTTCAAAAAAACAGCACATGATGCAAAGAAAAATGAAAGAAAAAAGAGGTGCAAGATGGAATTGTCCTTGGGCCCTCCCACCCACCCTTATGTTGTATAATCAGGACATGCACACTTTAACGAACCCATCATTTCAGCGACAGGGTCTTCCACACGACTGTGACTGAAATGACTGGTTGGTTTGGGCCCCCACCAAAAAAGAAGCAATCAATCTCTCCTTGCACAAACTGGCTCTACAGAGGCAAGATGTCCACCTCATCATCATCCTCCGATTCCTCACCCCTTTCACTGTGTACATCCCCCTCCTCACAGATTATTAATTCGTCCCCACTGGAATCCACCATCTCAGATCCCTGTGTACTTTCTGGAGGCAATTGCTGGTGAATGTCTCCACGGAGGAATTGATTATAATTCATTTTGATGAACATCATCTTCTCCACATTTTCTGGAAGTAACCTCGTACGCCGATTGCTGACAAGGTGAGCGGCTGAACTAAACACTCTTTCGGAGTACACACTGGAGGGAGGGCAACTTAGGTAGAATAAAGCCAGTTTGTGCAAGGGCCTCCAAATTGCCTCTTTTTCCTGCCAGTATACGTACGGACTGTCTGACGTGCCTACTTGGATGCGGTCACTCATATAATCCTCCACCATTCTTTCAATGGTGACAGAATCATATGCAGTGACAGTAGACGACATGTCAGTAATCGTTGCCAGGTCCTTCAGTCCGGACCAGATGTCAGCACTCGCTCCAGACTGCCCTGCATCACCGCCAAGCGGGTGGGCTCGGAATTCTTAGCCTTTTCCTCGCACCCCCAGTTGCGGGAGAATGTGAAGGAAGAGCTGTTGACGGGTCACGTTCCACTTGACTTGACAATTTTCTCACCAGCAGGTCTTTGAACCTCTGCAGACTTGTGTCTGCCGGAAAGAGAGATACAACGTAGGTTTTAAATCTAGGATCGAGCACGGTGGCCAAAATGTAGTGCTCTGTTTTCAACAGATTGACCACCCGTGAATCCTGGTTAAGCGAATTAAGGGCTCCATCCACAAGTCGCACATGCCTAGCGGAATCGCTCTGTTTTAGCTCCTCCTTCAATGTCTCCAGCTTCTTCTGCAAAAGCCTGATGAGGGGAATGACCTGACTCAGGCTGGCAGTGTCTGAACTGACTTCACGTGTGGCAAGTTCAAAGGGTTGCAGAACCTTGCACAACGTTGAAATCATTCTCCACTGCGCTTGAGTCAGGTGCATTCCCCCTCCTTTGCCTATATCGTGGGCAGATGTATAGGCTTGAAAGGCCTTTTGCTGCTCCTCCATCCTCTGAAGCATATAGAGGGTTGAATTCCACCTCGTTACCACCTCTTGCTTCAGATGATGGCAGGGCAGGTTCAGGACTGTTTGCTGGTGCTCCAGTCTTCGGCATACAGTGGCTGAATGCCGAAAGTTGCCCGCAATTCTTCGGGCCACCGACAGCATCTCTTGCACGCCCCTGTCAATTTTTAAATAATTCTGCACCACCAAATTCAATGTATGTGCAAAACATGGGACGTGCTGGAATTTGCCCAGATGTAATGCACGCACAATATTGCTGGCGTTGTCCGATGTCACAAATCCCCAGGAGAGTCCAATTGGGGTAAGCCATTCTGCGATGATGTTCCTCAGTTTCCGTAAGAGGTTGTCAGCTGAGTGCCTCTTATGGAAAGCGGTGATACAAAGCGTAGCCTGCCTAGGAACGAGTTGGCGTTTGCGAGATGCTGCTACTGGTGCCGCCGCTGCTGTTCTTGCTGCGGGAGGCAATACATCTACCCAGTGGGCTGTCACAGTCATATAGTCCTGAGTCTGCCCTGCTCCACTTGTCCACATGTCCGTGGTTAAGTGGACATTGGGTACAACTGCATTTTTTAGGACACTGGTTACTCTTTTTCTGACGTTTGTGTACATTTTCGGTATCGCCTGCCTAGAGAAATGGAACCTAGATGGTTTTTGGTACCGGGGACACAGTACCTCAAACAAGTCTCTAGTTGCCTGTGAATTAACGGTGGATACCGGAACCACGTTTCTCACCACCCAGGCTGACAAGACCTGAGTTATCCGCTTTGCAGCAGGATGACTGCTGTGATATTTCATCTTCCTCGCAAAGGACTGTTGGACAGTCAATTGCTTACTGGAAGTAGTACAAGTGGTCTTCCGACTTCCCCTCTGGGATGACGATCGACTCCCAGCAGCAACAACAGCAGCGCCAGCAGCAGTAGGCGTTACACTCAAGGATGCATCGGAGGAATCCCAGGCAGGAGAGGACTCGTCAGACTTGCCAGTGACATGGCCTGCAGGACTATTGGCTTTCCTGTGTAAGGTGGAAATTATCACTGAGGGAGTTGGTGGTGTGGTTTGCAGGAGCTTGGTTACAAGAGGAAGGGATTTAGTGGTCAGTGGACTGCTTCCGCTGTCATCCAAAGTTTTTGAACTTGTCACTGACTTCTGATGAATGCGGACCAGGTGACGTATAAGGGAGGATGTTCCTAGGTGGTTAACGTCCTTACCCCTACTTATTACAGCTTGACAAAGGCAACACATGGCTTGACACCTGTTGTCCGCATTTGTGTTGAAATAATTCCACACCGAAGAGGTGATTTTTTTTTTTTGTATCTTGACCAGGCATGTCAATGGCCATATTCGTCCCATGGACAACAGGTGTCTCCCCGGGTGCCTGACTTAAACAAACCACCTCACCATCAGAATCCTCCTTGTCAATTTCCTCCCCAGCGCCAGCAACACCCATAACCTCATCCTGGTGTACTTCAACAGTGACATCTTCAATTTGACTATCAGGAACTGGACTGCGGGTGCTCCTTCCAGCACTTGCAGGGGGCGTGCAAATGGTGGAAGGCGCAAGCTCTTCCCGTCCAGTGTTGGGAAGGTCAGGCATCACAACCGACACAATTGGACTCTCCTTGGGGATTTGTGATTTAGAAGAATGCACAGTTCTTTGCTGTGCTTTTGCCACCTTAAGTCTTTTCATTTTTCTAGCGAGAGGATGAGTGCTTCCATCCTCATGTGAATCTGAACCACTAGCCATGAACATAGGCCAGGGCCTCAGCCGTTACTTGCCACTCCGTGTCGTAAATGGCATATTGGCAAGTTTACGCTTCTCATCAGACGCTTTCAATTTTGATTTTTGGGTCATTTTACTGAACTTTTGTTTTTTGGATTTTACATGCTCTCTACTATGACATTGGGCATCGGCCTTGGCAGACGACGTTGATGGCATTTCATCGTCTCGGCCATGACTAGTGGCAGCAGCTTCAGCACGAGGTGGAAGTGGATCTTGATCTTTCCCTATTTTAACCTCCACATTTTTGTTCTCCATTTTTTAATGTGTGGAATTATATGCCAGTATCAATAGCAATGGCCTACTACTATATATACTGCGCACAACTGAAATGCACCACAGGTATGGATGGATAGTATACTTGACGACACAGAGGTAGGTAGAGCAGTGGCCTTCCGTACCGTACTGCTATATATACTGGTGGTCACTGTCAGCAAACTGCAAAACTAAAATGCACCACAGGTATAGAATCTAGATGGATAGTATACTTGACGACACAGAGGTAGGTAGAGCAGTGGCCTTCCGTACCGTACTGCTATATATACTGTTGGTCACTGTCAGCAAACTGCAAAACTTTAATGCACCACAGGTATAGAATCTAGATGGATAGTATACTTGACGACACAGAGGAAGGTAGAGCAGTGGCCTTCCGTACCGTACTGCTATATATACTGGTGGTCACTGTCAGCAAACTGCAAAACGAAAATGCACCACAGGTATAGAATCTAGATGGATAGTATACTTGACGACACAGAGGTAGGTAGAGCAGTGGCCTTCTGTACCGTACTGCTATATATACTGGTGGTCACTGTCAGCAAACTGCAAAACTAAAATGCACCACAGGTATAGAATCTAGATGGATAGTATACTTGACGACACAGAGGTAGGTAGAGCAGTGGCCTTCCGTACCGTACTGCTATATATACTGGTGGTCACTGTCAGCAAACTGCAAAACTAAAATGCACCACAGGTATAGAATCTAGATGGATAGTATACTTGACGACACAGAGGTAGGTAGAGCAGTGGCCTTCCGTACCGTACTGCTATATATACTGGTGGTCACTGTCAGCAAAACTCTGCACTGTACTCCTCCTATATAATACTGCTGGTCCCCAGTCCCCACAATAAAGCAGTGTGAGCACAGATATATGCAGCACACTGAGCACAGATATGGAGTGTTTTTCAGGCAGACAACGTATACTGGTGGTCACTGGTCAGCAAAACTCTGCACTGTACTCTTATATAATATACTGGTGGTCCCCAGTCCCCACAATAAAGCAGTGTGAGCACAGATATATGCAGCACACTGAGCACAGATATGGCGTGTTTTTCAGGCAGACAACGTATACTGGTGGTCACTGTCAGCAAAACTCTGCACTGTACTCCTATATAATACTGCTGGTCCCCAGTCCCCACAATAAAGCAGTGTGAGCACAGATATATGCAGCACACTGAGCACAGATATGGAGTGTTTTTCAGGCAGACAAGGTATACTGGTGGTCACTGTCAGCAAAACTCTGCACTGTACTCCTCCTATATAATATACTGGTGGTCCCCAGTCCCCACAATAAAGCAGTGTGAGCACAGATATATGCAGCACACTGAGCACAGATATGGAGTGTTTTTCAGGCAGACGACGTATACTGGTGGTCACTGTCAGCAAAACTCTGCACTGTACTCCTCCTATATAATACTGCTGGTCCCCAGTCCCCACAATAAAGCAGTGTGAGCACAGATATATGCAGCACACTGAGCACAGATATGGAGTGTTTTTCAGGCAGACAACGTATACTGGTGGTCACTGTCAGCAAAACTCTGCACTGTATTCCTCCTATATAATACAGCTGCTACCCAGTCCCCACAATTAAGCAGTGTGAGCACAGATATATGCAGCACACTGAGCACAGATATGGAGTGTTTTTCAGGCAGACAACGTATACTGGTGGTCACTGTCAGCAAAACTCTGCACTGTACTCCTCCAATATAATACAGCTGCTCCCCAGTCCCCACAATTAAGCAATTAGCACAAATATTTGCATCAACATTAATAAACGGAGAGGACGCCAGCCACGTCCTCTCCCTAACATTTCCAATGCACGAGTGAAAATGGCGGCGACACGCGGCTGCTTATATAGAATCCAAATCTCGCGAGAATCCGACAGCGGGATGATGACGTTCGGACGCGCTCAGGTTAACCGAGCCATACGGGAGAATACGAGTATGCCTCGGACCCGTGTAAAATGGGTGAAGTTCGGGGGGGTTCGGTTTCCGAGGAACCGAACCCGCTCATCACTACTTTAAAGCAGTTGTCCAACATATATTTGTGTTCTTTAAATAGCAAGTTAGGCACCTTTTTCAGCATGCAACAGTTAGTCATTTTCCTTTGCTGTGCTCCTTCAAAACATCTACTTTTCAAAATCTCTCTGAAGGGAAAATAAGTATGGCTGACAGAGAGTCAGACTAGATAGACATAGGCTCATAGCTTTTAGCCATGTGAGAGGGAGAGAAGACAGAGAATGCTATAGTGCAGAGGTTCTCAAATGCTGTCCTCAAGGCACCCCAACGGTCCAGGTTTTAAGTTTATCCATGCTCGCCCACAGGTGACTTAGTTAGCACCTCAATCAATTTGATTTTAACCATCTGTGCTTAGCCATGGATATACCTATAACCTGGACCGTTGGGATGTCTTGAGGGCCGCGTTTGAGAACCTCTGCTATAGTGAAAGCAAAGCTCATATGGGCATTCAAAAATCCCTTGCTGATTACATCATATGCCATGTGACTGGTTGTCATCATAGTCACATGAACCTTTGAAAAAATAGCCTGGAAACCAAACCATGGAGAAATGGTGAAATATTAACATTCTTCTAGTGTACCACAGTGATTTATGTTACATAAAACACACCTCATTATTTTATATGATTGCTGCCATCTCTATGCATAGTATAGCTGCGCAGGTGCTGCCTATGTATAAGCACAGGGTTGGGTATGTGTGACCGGTCACAATACTGATGGGGGAATCCCAGCATTTACATGCCCAGCAGGGGGGAGCACAACAAAGCCCCTTGCGGGCTCGGTGACGAGCTGAGGGGTGTTGTGGAAATAGTCCCTGTTGGTCGGCATGCTGACCGTTGGGATAGCGAGAGTCCTGGATGTAGGTGCCGGTCACATAACTACATCCCATCAGCACGTTTAGCTTCTGTTGGTACGATAACAGTAGGTTCCATTTACATGCACATCAGCTAACTACATCACATTTATAAATGATTAATAAACTAGCCACTGATTTATATTTCCGTGGTTGTGACCAGTCAACAGATTACAGTTAACTATACAGGGTGGCACAATTCACTGGCAAGACAGCGGGCGAGGATTATAAAGGATGGAGAGAGAATGTGACGCACATGCAGCATGTGGGTGAGGGCTTCCTCGCTTGGCTCTAACATTAAGGATCAATGTCCTGGAAAGGAGACCAACATTAACTCCCAAAGTCAGACTTTGAGCTACAATACATTTTAAAGATGGGCGATGGCTCATGCTCTTGTCAATTACAAATGAAATGTGTCCCATCATTATGGGACACCCTGTATAGTTCTATCAGAGAGTTCATTGATCAGGAAGCCCAAACACCATATCCTTAAGCGGATTGAGCATGGTCAGAACCGCAGAGAAGATCATCGGGGCCGACCTTCCCTCAGTCCAGGACCTGTACCTGTCCAGAGCTAAAAAGCGGGCAATGAAGATAGTAAAAGACCAGCTACACCCCGGCCACAGCATGTGTAACTTGCTTCCTTCAGGCAGGCGTTACAGGGCCATCCGCGCCAGGTCCACCAGAAGCCTCAAAAGTTTCTTTCCCCAAGCGGTCCGCCTGCTGAACTCCTGAACATTGACTGACTAGACGTACATGTAACTAACTTGTGTCCCTACGGTATACCTATCTGTATGACTTTACTTGCCCCCCCCCCACCTGCTTATCTGTTACCTTCTTGGCTGTTGTATAGCAACCAAAAGACAAATTCCTAGTATACGCAAGTATACCTGGCCAATAAAGCTGATTCTGATTGTGTGACTTTACTGGTTTATCACAAAAAAAAGGTTATTATTGTTTTCTTTATGCTTTATCACCATATATTAATACAGTGACCATTGTTACTACTTCTTACATAAATTAAGCCCGTATTAGATTACTTTTTATCAAATTTGTCAGATGGAACATCCAAATGACTTGTGTCAAGGGACTTAGAAAACATACCACTCAAGCTTTAACATACCCTCTCATTTTGCTTTTGGCCACAACCAGCCTTGGAATTTGCAGAAATATGCATTAATGTTTTTTAGAAAAAGTGTGATACATTTAGTATTGCAGAGTAATTAGCAACTGCACTACCACTTACTAATATTACAAACTTGTACCCTGTCTGGAGCCTCCTCCATTCCTAAAACGGGCTAGCCAGGTTAGGGGTGGGAGTGTGTGGTAGCCAGCCTCAATCTCATGCTGCATTCAAGATATTGTGATTTATCCTCCTCTAGGAACTCTCCCCACCATTTTAAAGTGATGAATGGCACTAATTGGTGTTTTATGTCAAGTACTTTGTAGTCTTTCATTTAATCTAGGTAAGGCATTCCCAGGCTGTAGTAACTGTAAACAAATAGATTTCATGGTATTTGAATAAGGGTACGTTGTGTTGTGTTTTAGCGTATAGGGGGCAATGTGTTGAAGGTAAAAGGTGTATCCTATAGTGTAGAATTGTATAATATATCTCAAATTGTGAAAAAACTACATTATATACCAAATCACTTTCTGTAGGCACATTGCATCATCCACATTCACTCTTTTAAAGATAATTAAACAGAAATGAGAAAATACATTTTTAATCATTAATCAGATTGTTTTAAATATCTCTTATTACAGGAGTGTTCTCCTGGACATTATCGAGAGAATAAAGGATTGTACCTAGGAAAGTGTGTCCCTTGCAGATGTAATGGCCATTCAACACGCTGCCATGATGGATCAGGAATATGTATTGTAAGTGCCATAATGATGACTGACAGATTTATGTCTACTACAGCTCAACACATGTTCTTGTTTCTGGAGACTTAAGACTAATGTTGTAATTTGTTCTAAAGGTTCCTGTTGCTGCTAATAGGCAAATATTACTAGAACTCTTGTGTCAAGAAATGTAATATTTTATTAAGTAGAAATGTTGTTGCTTTTAAATGCAAAGTAAGATCAAGTCTGATACTAACAGCCGTAGTAACAACAAAGTACAGTATTTACTTCTCATTCACAATATCCTCTTTCTACAGTATCTGTCCTATTTCCATCAGACTGGCACATCTATAATGGGCACAGGGTATGCGGTGCACATGGTCCCTGGTGTCCAGGGGGCCCACACCGCACACTCTGCACCCATATAATTATGCTTACCAATCCGGAGTCCCGTGGCATTCGGTGCTGCAGACAGGAGCAACGACCATTTTTCCACTAATTTGGATATATGCAATAGAGATGTCTCTGGGTATAAGTCTCAGGTGCCATGTTCCCAGAGACCTGTGCAGTAGACTTTGGCTCAGAGCCAGAGTCTACAGCACTGCGGCCACTGCAAGAGAGATGAGGGCCCGTATGGAGCCTGCACACAGGCCCTCTCCACGCCTAATCTGACCCTGTTACTTACTGCTGTTACGTTAAATGCCCGTGGCACCAAGGGGCTGATACAGAATTGGGAGCAAAGCTAATACAGGAGCAAGTATGCACTGGACAAACCATGTTGCATTTTAAGAGTTGGGGTGCCTAAGGACCTGGGGTACAGCGATTCCCCCCATACCTGTACCTGGGGTGATTACTTTTGAAAGATGGTGCATGGTCAGAAGATGACAAAGTTTATTGGACAATGTCAAAGTCTTTTCCAGCTCCTTTGCCAGCGCCATCTTTCAGAAGACATTGCCGGAGACTGGTATAGCTGGGAGCAAGTATAGAGAGGGGGATGTGTGCATTTTACTCCTTGCACCCATTATAGATTTGCCCATGTCACAATGCAAGAGATAGAAATATATTTACATATTTAGGGTAACGCTGGCTGCTGTTGCCTGTAGCCCACAGATACTGGGCAGCTTTCTTCTTACACTGCAGTTGGGAGTTCTCTCTGCACATTGTACATCTGCCCCATATGCAGGGCAACATGGTTTTGTCAAGATGCTAATTTGCTCCTTTTTTACTTTGCTCCCAACTATGAATCACCCCCTAGATGCCAAACTCTATTGCATTTCACTTAAGGTAGTAACAAAGCTTGCACAGCTCTAGTTGTTTTGGAATCTAACCATATAACTAGATCACGGGGAGCCCAAGCAATGCCATCTTCACCCATAAACTCATGCAAATTGTCGTAATTTTCCATTATATGCCCCCAAAAATTGTTATATGTTTAATTGTTGTTCAAAGAGAACACAGACAAATAATAATCATGAATACAGAATTGTGCAATATGAGAAGTAAGTTTTGTAGTTAGATAAAAGCACACATAACTGCTATAGTACTGACTTCAATCAGTAAATCTAGTGTTTCAAGTTTGCCTAAAACTCACAGCAAAACTAGGTCTGTTTCACTGAAACAGAATAGGAAATGTGGAGTGAGACGTAAAAAAAAACCCTGAACCTATAAACTATTGACTACAAATATATCAAGATATGACTTGAACATACGTTACAGTTGTCGGTGTACTGATTGTTTCTTTGGCAGCATAGTGTAGATTTATAGTAGTGGGAAAAACACAAACAGAAAAAAATTATGCTTGGTCACAATTAATTTTCAGACCATTACATATTGTCTATTGTATGAGCTATGTATTGAAATATTAATACAGGTTGAGTATCCCTTATCCAAAATGCTTGGGACCAGAGGTATTTTGGATATCGGATTTTTCCGTATTTTGGAATAATTGCATCCCATAATGAGATATCATGGTGATGGGACCTAAATCTAAGCACAGAATGCATTTATGTTACATATACACCTTATACACACAGCCTGAAGGTAATTTTAGCCAATATTTTTTGTAACTTTGTGCATTGAACAAAGTGTATCTACATTCACACAATTCATTTATGTTTCATATACACCTTATACACACAGCCTAAAGGTCATTTAATACAATTTTTTTAATAACTGTGTGTATTAAACAAAGTTTGTGTACATTGAGCCATAAAAAAACAAAGGTTTCACTATCTCACTCTCACTCAAAAAAGTCCGTATTTCGGAATATTCCGTATTTCGGAATATTTGGATATGGGATACTCAACCTGTAGTTTTAAATGAATGGTGTAAATGGACAAGTAGGCACATCCCTATAAAAGTATGCAGCATTAAATACAGCAATAACAGTTTTTGAAGGGAAGTAATATGAACTCTACCCCAACGCTTTGTGTCGCTGGGAGGCAGAGTGAGTATTATTATGTGTTGTTGCAGAGATTGGAATGTGGTTACACAGCCTGAGCTCTCTACTGCATCTAGACTTTAACTGCTGAACAGATGTATATAAAGTAATATACACTGTACTTGGTCCAGCACCCTTTAAAATACATATTACACCAGCTACTAAACCAATCCTAATACAGAATGTTTGTGTTATACAGTAGAAAGCTACTATTGTACATTTTAATTTTATTGGGAGAGTATAGCATGCATGTTTCATAGGGCCAGTGGCGCCACGAGTGTGTGTGGGGGGGGGGGGGCACCACCTATCAAAGTGCCAAGTTGTCCGGAGTGGCAGGAGCCAGGTGCCGCAGTGTGACATTAACCTGTCACTGAGAAGGTGGCGGCAGTGCTGGAAGAGTCTCCGGGTGCAGCCTACATGCCCCCAGAGTCAGGTAATCCGGGACTTCCCCCATGAAGCCACACTCGCTTTAGTTATTTCAGTGGGTCTCCCGCATGACCACGCCCCCTTTCTGGCCGCACACGCCACCACTGCATAGGGCATCATATAAAAGTAACACATTTTGAAATTCTATATTTTAAACATAATTGGGTCTGCCGAATGTATCTTGCTGGTTATTGCATTAGACAGGCTCCGGAGCCAATAGTACAGGCACTCAGAGTCAATTGCAACTGAATAGGTATCAGGGCATTGTAAGTGGCATTCTGGCATACAATAGGCAAAAGGAACGCAGTTGCGCTCTCATAAAATGAAAAATGGATAATAATGACAGGTTTGAAACAGCATATAGATTTGACTGTGTGGAGGGGTGTGTGAGTGGACCCATGGCGCAGGGCCCTGGGGCCAGCACCATCGCTGGCTCACATCCCCTGCATCTTGCTGGAAGGGTGCCTGGAATAGTAGTGCACCTCCAATGCTGCTCGGAGCATCCAAAGAAGTCTCTGTGCATGAACCCTGCAGTGTGAAGAGCCGCCAGAGTGTCCGGCAGCTCTCCACACTTCTCCTGCTGCCATCCTCATCACCTCGCGTGACATCACAGGTTAGGGGGCTGGGCCAGCACAGGCCACGGTGCACCTGGGAGCATCTGGCGCTGCATAGGGACAGTTTGGCTGTAACACTTGCTGACAGTGTTTCGGGGTCTGATGTACTAAGCCTTGGAGAGGGAAAAACTATCAATCAATCAGCTCAGTTATTTTTCAATCACAGCCTGTAACATGGCAGTTAGGAGCTGATTAGCTGGTACTTTATCTCTCTCCACTCTATGTCTCTCCAAGGCTTAGTACATCTTTCCTCTTTTCAATGGATGCATGCTGAACTGATATAATACACCTGAGCATACAAGTACAAAAAAATATTACCAATAATAAGGAACTTAAGGGGTCATTCCGAGTTGATTGCTCGCTAGCTGTTTGTAGCAGCTGTGCAAACGCTATGCCGCCGCCCACTGGGAGTGTATTTTAGCTTAGCAGAAGTGCGATCGCTTGTATCGCAGAGTGGCTACAAAGTTTTTTTGTGCAGTTTCAGAGTAGCTCAAAACCTACTCAGCGCTTGCAATCACTTCAGAGCATTCAGTTCCTGTTTTGACGTCACAAACCCGCCCAGCGTTTGCCCAGCCACGCCTGCATTTTTCCTGGCACGCCTGCGGTTTTCCGAACACTTCCTGAAAACAGTCAGTTGACACCCAGAAACGCCCACTTCATGTCAATCACTCTGCGGCCACCAGTGCGAATGAAATGCTTCGCTAAACCCTGTGCAAAACTACATCGTTCGTCACGCGTGCTCATACGCGTGCGCAGAACTGCCGTTTTTTAGCCCGATTGCTGCACTGCAAACAAATGCAGCTAGCGATCAACTCAGACTGACCCCCTTAGGTCAAGAAGATCTTCTGACCTTTAATGTTACTAGGCAGAATTTGTGTGTCTTTAATATACAGGTAGTTTGCACTGCAGAGTAAGCAGATCAGCTGAGGGAGTGGCCCGGAGAACGGTTCCTACTGTAGCTCAGGCAGGGACAAGCCTTTACAGGACTACACTGCTGGAGTATGCGGACATTTAATATCACACTACAAGAACAATTTCATCATGTCTAAAACAGGAAAGACATGACTAGTGTCTAAAAATGGGTCTGGAACATAGTCATTACATTAGTACATAGCCTTCACAAAAGAACACAAATACAAATATTGCATAAAATAAAAATTACCGAAGCATACAAGCATCAACATGATAAAATGGCCCCAGATATACACAGCTGCATACTATACAATACCAGTTTAGCAGGTAACGGATAGGGGCTTGATGAACAGATATGGGCAGGGAGAAGAAGGCAGAACAGGCAACTGCCTGAGACACAAGCTTAGCACTGTACGGTGTATATTCAGCTATATCTTGCATCAGCAGAACGATATCTTCAGTATGAAGTCTGCACCTGGCCACTATCATGAATGAAAAAGCTAATTCCATAAGTTAAATGCAAATTTAAAATATTACATATACAATCACACCCCTCCCCATCCCCCCACCTAGCAGATTCTATATTTGCTACTGACTACATCCCCCACATATATGCTGCATGTATGGGATTCATACTGTATACCGGCGGTAGGGATTCTGGCGCCGGTATGGTGGTCGTCGTGAGCCCGGCAACCTGAAGACCACCCGTATACGGTATGTGACAGTTTTAAGCAGATGAATATGGATTTATTTGGAAGTGACTTTCAGAGATACAGATAGATATTTTATTAAGTGATAATCTTTCTATGCTTCCCTTAGAACTGCCAGCATAACACAGCCGGGGACAACTGTGAACTGTGCAGAGACGGGCACAGTGGGAATGCCACACAGGGCTCATGCAGCATTTGTGCTTGTCCTCTCCCTGTACTGTCAAACAGGTATCCTGAATCTTTTTCCTAAATACAGTATACTGATCTGTGATCTAAGCAGAACAATGTTAGACACATGGGCAGCAGAGAAAGCAGGTATCCAGTATGTACTATATAGAAATGTATATTCCCTGGGATTTACCACCAATTAGTTCACACGTGATCAGTTTATAACAGTAAATGTACAGGGAATAATAACTATTATCCAGAATACTGATGGCTGTATGTAATAACCAAGTGGTAAAACATCATAATTCATGATTAACTTATAGCCAGATGCGCCACTAGGAGAATCCTTTTTTTGTTAGAGTAAATAGCATGTTGTAATATTAATCTTATGGTCACATACACTACTGATATACTGTACAAAGCTCCTGCAAGGCCAGCCGTCATTGCAGTGATTAGTGTAAGCTGAACTCTAGTTGATGGCTTGTGTGCAGCCGACTTCCAGACTCTGGTGGCTAGCATTTATCAGCACTTATGTCTCTGATGGCAATATTACAGCAGACTGCATCCAGTCTTTGGTTGCTAGCGGTCAGCTGAACTGCAGTCTCTGGTAGATAGAGTACAGCAAGCCGAACAGTCTATTGGGCTAGAATAGTACAGGCTGCCAGTCTTTGGTGACAAGGGTAGAGCAGGCCGCCCATCTCTGGCAACCAATCTCTGATGACTAGCATGTAGCAGGCCCCCAGCCTCAGTAGCGTTTCTGGTGGCTAGCAGACCTCTGCACACCCAGATATACTTACCACCTGCCCCATTCTGCAGCTTGCTTCTAGAGAGAATACTGCCAGGAGTTGTCTGTATTCTCATGCCGCGCCTTGCGCTAATTGTTCATAGTGTCAGAATGGAAACTGTCCAGTACTGAGACCTATTGTGTGCCCTTTACGTCTATACTCTGCTGATCATTTACATATTTACATAGTTCAGCTTATATATTTAGATCCATTATTTTGTTACATTATTTTGGAATCATTTTATACAGTATATTACTTACGGTTTCATGATCTTTGTGCTTTGCAGTTTTGCAACAGGATGTTCTGGCAGTGGCAGGAACCTTAAGTGCTTCTGCAAACCAGGATATACCGGGTACAACTGTGGAGAGTAAGTATCCATCTGATCCAGGACACAGTACCAAGTTCTAATGATGAAAGCAATATATTCTAGCTTTGATAAGTACAGTATAATATAGATTTGACGCTAACGTCTTCTTTTTCCATTATTTGTGTAGATGTGCACAAGGCTATTATGGTAACCCATTAAGGCTTGGTGGCAAGTGTCAACCGTGCAGCTGTGGTAACAACGGCCAGCGGGTCAGTTGTGACCCTCTAACAGGAGGTAAGAATGATCATGAACATCTGTTTCTACAAAGCGCCCCAGATGGATGTCACTGGTCACTAGTAGATTGTCAGCTAGCATGTTCATGACCTCTATCGGCCAACTTGGCACTTTGCTTTCTGGATACTGTAACTCATGATTTGTGTCTATAGATCTTTATACACATTTTATCATGGTTTTGTTGAGCCCCCATTATTATTGTAGATCAGACTAAATCAACATAAAATTTAATATATACTTTTTTAAATATTTTTTCCAGAATGCCTAGATGAAGATCCGAATGATAATGGAGGAGATGAATGTAAGTGCTATGAACAGTTCTACTAACATTGTATATTATAATCGAGTGTATTGTGTGTGCGTGTTTGATGGGATTCATTAGACTAGCTCTATATGTGAAAACTGACAAGCAGATATCTCATATACAGCATAATGATAATATGTCTATCTGGGGAGAACATCAAGCCTCAAATATAATATGTGATATTTATCACTGATGCTTAACACGCCCTAGCGGCCAGTGTTATTATGGATGAACCGTTGGATCAAATTGTAAAATAAACAGAATTAGGATGAATGAAATATTGTAATGCATCATAGTAAAAAATCTGAGTGAGATCAGCAAATATATATCCCTACATTCAGGTAATAAGAATAAATACCACCAGCCAAATCGCTTTATCTCATAAGATCACCAAGCAGGCTCAGTAGTAGCGCAGTATATCTCTGGCTAAAGCAAGCGACAGATGGCCAGGTACACCCCTCTGCTTCTTACCCTCCCAGCTTGTCCACCTCAGGCACTTAAAAGTACTCTCCCCCGCGGGCGCACGCACACACACACACACACACACACATTCCTGATGTTGGAACTTCCCCAATAAAATCAGTCTGCAGTTGCTTTTACAGGATAGGTGTTCTAATTGGAAATGTACATGATATCAAATCCTAAGATGCCAGTTTAAGAGATAACAGTAAATTTAGCACTTTCTTCTGTCTTAATGGTGATTTAAAATGGCCTGTCTGAATATAATTACTCAATTCCAGCATGTGATAGCTGTGTCAACATTCTTCTGATGGATTTAATGACAATGGTTGATGAACTGAACCTTATTAAGGCCAGGCTGCAGAGTGTAAATGCCACCAGTCGTGCTCTGGAACAGCTTAAAGCTTTGGAGGCTCGCATTCGTGAAGTAAAGGTAAGTGGATGTGTCCTCGCTGGAATGGGCACATTATATAGGAAATGAAGCAAGTGAAAAGCAGGTGACAGCAAATAGTGGTGAGCTAGAACACTCTCTGTACTCCTTATTTCTCCACAATACAGTACGTAAAGTAAGAACATCAACTGCTAAGTCCCACTCCCTCACAGGTAACACACTAACCTCTTGGTCACCGTCTAAGTCGCTCTCCCTCACGGGTACCACACTAATCTCTTGGTCACCTTCTAAGTCCCTCTCCCTCACAGGTACCAAACTAACCTCTTGGTCACCAGCTAAGTCCCTCACAGGTACCACACTAATCTCTTGGTCATCAGCTAAGTCCCTCACAGGTACCAAACTAACCTCTTGGTCATCAGCTAAGTCCCTCACAGGTACCACACTTGGTCACCTGCTAAGTTCCACTCCCTCACAGGTACCACACTAACCTCTTGGTCACTTTCTAAGTCCCTCTCCCTCACAGGTACCAAACTAACCTCTTGGTCACAAGCTAAGTCCCTCACAGGTACCACACTAATCTCTTGGTCATCAGCTAAGTCCCTCACAGGTACCAAACTAACCTCTTGGTCATCAGCGAAGTCCCTCACAGGTACCACACTTGGTCACCTGCTAAGTTCCACTCCCTCACAGGTACCACACTAACCTCTTGGTCACTTTCTAAGTCCCTCTCCCTCACAGGTACCACACTGACCTCTTGGTCACCTGCTAAGTTTCACTCCCTCACAGGTACCACACTAACCTCTTTGTCACCTGCTAAGTCCCACTACTTTGCAGGTACCACACTAACCTCTTGGTCACCAGCTAAGTCCTTCTCCCTCACACGTACCACACTAACCTCTTGGTCACCTGCTATGTCCCACTCCCTCACAGGTCCCACACTAAGAGTCAGTGCAAGTAGGGTGCTGGTGACGGGATCCATGCAACAGGGGGTTGCTCTATGTCTTCGAACCTAACACTAATAATCATAACAATATGTAAGAGTACATAGGGAGGACTTATAGGTGCAACATTGCTAAACCAAAGCTATTTGCAATGGACATTGTCAGTGTGCTCCTCTGTTATTTCTAACACTGAGTAACACAAGTAAGCAAACCATGAGACACCATTGTAGATTGGAAACTACAAGTCGACAACCATGCTAAAAGTGTCACAGTTATTGTGGGATTTACATTGCAGCTACAGCATGACAGTTACAACAGTAAACTGACAAGTCAGCGCCGCAAGGTGAACAGTCTGGAGACAGAAACAAACAGCCTCAAACAGCAGATAGCAGCTCTCCTTGAAAAGGTAAATGATGTAATATCTATAATAAAGAGACTGGCTTGTACAACATGAAATTATTACATTATTCAATCTTCTGTCTTCCAGGCCGAAATGAATTCTAAGAAGTATGAGAACATCATGATGAATGCTGAAGATACCTTCCGCAATGCTAGTCACATGCTTCTGACCCTTGACCTCCTCCTAAAGAATATCAACAGTATGTTAGGATTTGTATCACTCTCATACAGTACAGCAATGTTATTGTAGAATTATTACATTATCCAGAATAAGACGATATAGAAGAAACACAGTCATGTACAACTCTTGTGTTTCAATGGCGTTGTACTGAGCACAGAACACTACTGTGTCCCTGCTAGTGTGATAGGTTCCATGTTTTCAAAAGTGCAGTTGTGTCATCGATTCAGCCCCATTTAAAAAAAAAATCACTGCTTCAAATCCTGCAAAAAAAATCTGCACTTTTGAAAACTTGGGGGGTAAATTTACTAAGATGGGAGTTCTATTTAAGATGGGATGTTGCCCATAGCAACCAATCACATTCTACTTCTCATTTATCTAGCACCTTCTAGAAGATAATACCTGGAATCTGATTGGTTGCTAGGGGCAACATCCCATCTCAAATAGAACTCCCATTTTCGTAAATTTCCCCCTTGGAACCTGTTACATTTCCCTGTATCTGTTTTGTTTGTTACTTTCTTTATGTTGCTTTGGTTTGGTGAAGAAAAATCCCAATCTGCCCGCCTCTCCCATGGTAAAATCCTGCATGTTGCATCCCTTCAGATGCTAGTGTCTCGGCCTGAAACTCCTTGCTTTTTCCTGCAAAAATTATATATAAAAAGGTTATTCTTGTGCTAGAAATGCAGCCCAGTTACTGTACATGTAAGATAAGATTGCAAAGTTTTAAACGAGCGATGTGAATTGTGTGTAGCTATGTGTATACCCTGGATATGCACTTATTAAAAAACATTCAGGTAAAATATTATAAAAAATGACATTAACCTTAATGATCTTTTTCTGTAATTCACCGCCCTTATAATCTGTATAGAACTGTTTTACGATTATTTTAGAATTGCCTGCTGGCTCCCAGTGCGATCAGTGCTGTTGTGTAATCACTTACAGCGATGGCTTTAGCTGCTGCTACGTGGCAGCCATTGGAAATAGGAACTGGGGATACTGTGTGCGCATGGCTGCCAAGAGAAATTCTGGGCCCCGGTACCTCAACTTCCTGGGCCCCCCTGCCCCCACTGGAGGGGGTGTGACCACAGCATGCTGAGGGCATAACCACTCCTCTTTGGGGGCGTGTCTAGCACATGAGAAGCACCCACTCACAGAAGCATGGCATGCCTCCCAGCCAGGGCCGTAGAGAGCCTGGCTGGGCCCAGGTACTTTTCAGGGGGCATGCCCTAATCAAAGGAGGCATGGACCTGGGCCACTCTATCAGACCTGGGCCCAGGTAATTTGTACCCTCCCCCCCCCCTCTCTCGACGCCACTGACTGTGTATCTGAACCTGATGTTTACAATGTACACAAAAAAAAAAAATATTCCAAGGTGGATATATTTTAAGTTTTGCTTCATTTCCCATTTTCTCTCTGGAATATATTGCATTTACTAGTTTGGTGTGTTAGAGGAATGCTAACACAACAGCGTCTCATAATAAAACGTGCATTTACATATACAATGACTAAGTGTTGTGAGACAGGTTAAGACAGAAACAGCAAACATAGTGGGGCCGAGCTGAATGCAAGTCAGACAGAATTGCTCCTACATTGCGTGTACTGAACTAAATGCGTTTGTTTGCCTACAGTATATGCATTTCTGTGCCTCTGTTTGGCCTGTGCTGCCCCTATCTGTACTCTTGGTTGGGGACTGCCATCAATATCAGTCCTATACTAGGTCCAAAAGAAAACAGGCACATTTACACTTTCATCAATCTCTGCATATCCTTCTGTTCTATCAACATGCTCTCTCTTCACTTAGCAGTGGCGTAGGGCCTATCTATAGTGGATCCAGGGGGCTCCGCAGCACACACCCAATACTTACCTCTCCGGGAGGCCCACATCGGCAGGATTGCAGAAATCACCCGGAAAATTGTACAGCACCCAGTTTTCCGGCAATTTGCACATGTGCAGTAGAAAAATCTAAGAGGAAATGGCCACCACTCCATTTTCCAGTAAACCTGTGCATGTGCAGCACCAGAGTGTATTCACTTGTGCCGCCGACTAGAGAGGATGGGGCCCGGATGGAGACTAAACACTGGCCTCCGCCTTTAAATCCTGACACTAATTATGCTAATTGTTTTAGTTGTAAAGCACCGTTGTCCTTTCTCCTGCCAGGACACAGCTGCTGGTTGAGGAGCTGTAATGCTTTATTAGTATATGAGCTTATATGATAGAATGTTGTCCTCTTTCTAGTTCTCATCAAGAATGCGGCAGCTGGGCCAGGGAGCACTCAACCTGCTGGAGAATTAACCAAGAACATGGCTGAAGCACAACGAATGTTAAACGAGATGCGGAAACGCAATTTTAATGCCCAGAAAAAAGAAGCAGAGATGGAGAAAGAAGAAGCTAAATCTTGTACGTTTTATGAGGCACTAGGTCTATACAACGCTCATGTGGTGGTTCTATGAAGTGAACCACAATTAGAGATTTACGATTTGCTGACCAATCTCTTTATTCCTATTATTACTAGTGCTCAGCCGTGTAAGGAACCAGTTCCAGAAGCATCAGGACCAACATAAGGACCTAATAAAAGAAATTACAAAATCAATTAAAGATTATGAAGCAAAAATAAATGATCTCCGGGATGCACTGAATGAGGCTTCAGCACATACTAAGCAAGCCAATAACATCAATACGGACAATGCCTTGATCCTTGAAGACATTAAGGTAACTAAGTAACATATATTTGTTGATAGTTTCTGGAGACAGGAGCCCATATACTGCAGAGCTCCATAAGGAACAACATCTTTACGTCTGTGCAGTTTCAGGGAGTTTGAACACCAATGAGAAACCAGTTGTATAACCCTGGTTTAATTAAATGAAAGTTGTTATAACTAGAAAATACCGTATTTGATCATCTGTCAGATTCACATCTGAAGTCCAGACTTCTTCCATGGGGTTTAGGATATTATATAAATGCATTACAGGTGAACATTAGTCAGGGGTGTATCTAGAGAGGAGGGGACCTGTGTGGAGTCTCTGGG
The DNA here is from genome assembly GCF_028390025.1 of Pseudophryne corroboree. Lineage (NCBI taxonomy): Eukaryota > Metazoa > Chordata > Amphibia > Anura > Myobatrachidae > Pseudophryne > Pseudophryne corroboree. The sequence continues at coordinate 634,838,997 of NC_086448.1, forward strand.
TGTGGGCCCCCTCCTCTCCCGTCCCGTAGCCGGCAGCAGCGCTGTTAGTGCTCTGTCTGAGCACTAGAGACTCTGGCACTTTGGTCGGATTGACATTGTCGAGAACGGTCAAATTCTGTTGGATTTGGACGCAAATTGAATACTGCATTGTCGGATCCTTTCCGTCGGAAAGGATCCGACATGCATTGATTAGACCCCATAGTTGGAAATATAGCACCAGGGCAAACTGGAAAGTTCCTGATCTGGGTGCATGGTGCAGTGTTCCCCGTTACTCATAGGGTACGATCAACTTTCCTGACATGTGGAGGGACGCCCAGCATGGGGCTAGTCCGCCCCGCATGTCAGTGCCGTCCCCACTCGCAGAAGTGCAAAGGCATCGCACAGCGGTGATGCCTTTGCACTTCAGGAGTAACTCCCGGCCAGCGCAGCTTTAGTGTGTTGGCCGGGAGCTACTCCTCGCTTCCTGGCTCGCAGCGGCTGCGTATGACGTCATGCAGCCGCTGCGGCCCGCCCCCCGTTCGGTCCAGCCACGCCTGCATTGGCCGGACCGCGCCTACGAAACGGCGGGCAAACGCCGCCGTTTCACCCCTCCCGCCCATGGATCGCCTCTGCCTTTCAATCAGGCAGAGGCGATCACTGTCCTGCCACGGCCGTCGGCCGTGCCACATGCGCAGGCGCACAAAGGCGCTGGCGCATGCGCAGCAGGGACCCGTTCGCTCTGCTGCGTGAAAATGCAGCGAGCGAACGGGTCGGAATGACCCCCATGAGTCGCTGTGGAGCACACATCACGCAACCATTATAAATACGCCACTGGTTTCCAGTGTCCCACAATGGCTACCTGAGAAACCTAATTGTTATATGAGTGCATTACTAAGTGCCTGCATCTGCCTAGAATATACTCAGCAAAGATCAATTTGCATTTTAGTTAGTTTCTTAAAGCTTAAACTATAAAAAGACATACTGTAGATGCTAAATATACCTAAAACGTAAGTTATAAAACTATAATGATACTACATATACTGTAATCATTTATTCAGTCGGATGTAGGGTATGACCTGTTAATAGTTATTGTTATATATTCTGACTTATATTCTGCATTGATTCTAGAAAAGAGTTGCTGATTTAACCAAACAACAGAAAGAAGCTTCTGCTCACCTGAAAGCAGCAGAGACCAGTCTGGGACAGACCAGTAGTATGATGAGGCTGCTACAGAAGAGCAAAGAGGTATGTTATATATGTTATAGCTGTAGATGGATAATAGAAGTGTAATTACGAGAACATATGTTTGCATTACAGAAAACTGTAATACTAAAACAATTTGTCGTTTGTAAAAAGATAACTAAAATAATGACTGAAATGTCAGTATTATCTGTGCTATTATACACTGAAAATAACTCTGGAGGTAAATGGAGACAGAACCATTGAGGGTATTTATTGAAATAAATGAAAATAAATCTGGTTTTGCCTTTAAATTTAGTGACTTCCTCGCTAGAATGGCGCTGGCTCTGGCAAATCGCGGGCAGTTACATATGATCCAATGTGTTTACCTGTATTACATTTTATATAGTGACTGCATGTTTTGTTTGCGTTGAATAATTTGTAATATTGTTTAACAACTGTTGCATTCATCTATTTCCAATATAATCGCTTTCGTAACGTACATCTTGATTGATCTTCACAGTAGACAAATTAATGTAATAATTTATACCATATTAAATTATGAAACTATATAAAACAATATAAAACATAATTTTAATAACTAAGTTGATATTTTTCCACCAATTGCATTTTACTTTATTTAAACACTACAAAGGAATATGAAAAACTTGCTGCACAGTTGGATGGCGCTAAGCAAGAGCTGAATGAGAAAGTGAACGTACTCTCCAAGGCTGCCAGTAAGGAACCTTTGGTGATACTGGCGGAGAAGCATGCACAGTCCCTGCAGGACCTGGCCAATCAGCTAGTGGAGTGAGTACTACACTGTCATTTGCACTAATGATGGCACACGATTTTCTTATCAGTAGTAAAGGAGACAATAAGTGTGACTCATTCTGTTCAACCCTGCTAATAGCAGTTTGTTGTAGGTTCCTATCCTGTGACCCACAACGTTCGCTCTACGATGCAGGGTCCAGAGATCACACAAATAGCCATAGTTAGTGAGACACGACACAGTTTATGTGATTATAAGCCTTAGCATTGCTGTGTTAGATTTCTGTGCTACGGGAAGATCCTAGATACATCTAAAGTAACCGTCAATATGGAAGGTCCCAATTTGTAAGTGCTGGCACCTGACCATGCTGAATAGAGAGTTGTAGTAAATGGAGTGCATTCATAGGAAGAAAATGTTACCAGTGGAGTACCCCATGGATCTGTACTTGGACCAGTGCTTTTTAATATCTTTATTGGTGACATTGCAAATGGCATTAAAGGGAAAGTATGCCTTTTTACAGATGACACAAAGGTATGCAACAGGATAGACACACCAGGAGGAGTAAAACAAATGATTGAGGATCTAGGTAGACTAGTGGAATGGTGAATAGTGTGGCAATTACAGTTTAATGCCTAAAAATGCAAAATCATGCACTTGGGTCTCAAAACTCCAAAGGCTAAATATAGTATGGCACTATACTGGAAACTACTGAGGAGGAAAGGGATCTAGGAGTCACTATTTCAGGTGAATTAAAGGCAGGTAAGCAATGTAACAAAGCAATGAGAAAGGCTAGTCAGATGCTTGGTTGCATAGGGAGAGGAATCAGCAGCAGAAACAAAGAAGTAAAAATGCCACTGTATAGGTCATTGGTACAGCCTCATCTACAATACTGTGTTCAATTCTGGAGGCCATATCTTCAGAAGGATATTAATACATTAGAGACTGTACAAAGAAGGGCAACTAAAATAGTGCATGGCCTACATCAGAAAACATACCCAGAAAGACTAAACAATCTCAATATGTATAGTTTGGAGCAGAGAAGGGAAAAGGGGGGGACACGATACAAATTTTCAAATATATCAAGGGTTTTAACAAAGTCCAGGAGGGAGACATTCTTCAGATGAAGAGAAGTAAAAGGACACGAGGACATGCACTGAGGCTGGAGGGGGGGAGGTTCAGGGGAAATTTGAGGAAAAATTACGTCACAGAAATGGTAGTGGACAGGTGGAATAGCCTCACACCAGAAGTGGTAGAGGCTAAGACAATAGAGCAAATTAAACATGCATGGGATAAACATAAGGATATCCTTACAAAGAAATAAGGTTCAAATAAGGTTTAAGATAAAAACATGGTTAAGAAAAGGGGCAGACTAGATGGGCCAAGTGGCTCTTATCTGCCATTAAAATCTATGTTTCTATGTTAATAGAGTGAATGGTGGGGGTATCAGGGAAGGAATATCTGTCAAGGAAGTACTATTGGGGGACAGGGCATTTAGTAAAGCCTACCGATGTGGACAATCCCTTTATTATTATTCACATCAAGTAAATCACTCATGCTACAACATTTATATATATATATATATATATATATATATATATATATAGTAGAAATCATCTCACTCACAGGCAATGTTTACAGCGGTAATCCACAGTGTCTAAGGTGCCTTCAGCCCTGACACTGGCTGCCCTGTGAGTGTAGTCACTCTTACTGTACATCCGTCTACACACAAATGCGATGCTGTGTTTCAGTGTAGATGACACTTACCAGCAAGCACTAGATTCTTGTTTCTTAATATATGTTAGGATTGTATGACATCACCCTATACAGTAATCTTAATTATGTAACTATGCAGAATCAAGAGAAACACAAGCAATGAGGAACTGGTGCGTTGTGCTGTGGATGCTGCCAATGCTTATGATGATATCATAAATGCCGTGAAGGCTGCTGATGAGGCTGCAAAGAAGGCAAAGTCAGCAGCGGATTCCGCCCTGACAGTAAGTGTGATCGTTGTGTCATTCTTCCTGCATCCCATGTACACTGTCTGCTCATCACTGCATGGACTCAGGCACGGATGCACAGCCCTTCTGCCACTCATTTATGCCAGGATGCTTTCATGTTACATATTGTATTTACACTTTTACCTTTGTCGCTTTGGTAATGGTAACCAATAGGAAACCAATTTTACTGCAGCATTTACTGGGGTTCAGTAATCTGCTTTCAATTGTGTTAGCTACTGTAAAGGGTGTGGTATGTTAAATAGAATAGACTTAGGTTGACCGTGTCTAGGTCGACCACTATTGTGCGACAGTAAGTAGGTCGACATGGTTTCTAGGTCGACATGTACTGGGTCGACATGAAAACAGGTCGACACGAGTTTTTAAAAAAATGGTGTCGTTCTCTTCGTAGAGTGACCGGGAACCCCAATTAGTGCACTGTGTCCGTTTGCCATGCTTCGGGCAAGGTTACCGTTCCCAATTGTTGTCCACGTGGATTGTAAAGTATGAAAAAGGTCAAAAAATGGGGGGGGGGATCTGAAAAACTCATGTCGACCTTTTGTAATGTCAACCTAGAAAATATGTCGACCTACTTACTGTCGACCAGTAGTGGTCCACCTAGACAGTGTCGACCAGGGACGTGCAGTCAGGGGAGGCAGTGCCTCCCCTGTCATTAATGAGTAAAATAATACAAAGAAGATACTTATGACACATGTTCTGTGTCATAAGTATCTGGTTTACTCTTTATATTATTTTAATCATTGTTACCCTCCAAGAAACAGTCTTAAATGTGCTTTGGAGGCACCGCTGTCGGTGCCTCCCGCAGTCTATGTGAAAGGGCCGGAAGAGGGGGGCGGGACCAAGCATTGGGCAGTGAAAGCCCATTAAGAAAAGCAGCAAAAGCGGCACCTAATAGCAGTGCCGCTTTGACAGGGGCGTGCTTTCAGCTCATATGAAAGCACACCCCTGTCTATGTGATTGGGCAGTGGGCAGGCCCTCGGAAACGGTCTCTGACAGTGACTCCAGAGACCACTGTGTTTCTCCTTCGGTAGTGTCTAGTTTTCTTCCCCCCTTCCCCTGTGTGTCTCCCGCTGTTTTTAGCACAGCCTGTGGGGTCAGGTCACTGCACTCCCCCCGCTCTTGCTTGCCGCCGATCAATGACGTCCGTCCCCCCGCAGGCACCAGGTCAGGATGAGGATGACAGCTGCTGTGTTGATGGGGCTGAGGAGCGGGACACGGCGGGAGCGCTATTCACACTTGCTCCGGCTATCTGTCTTGGCGCTGCGGCTCCTGTGTGAGGCTGTCACACAGGAGCCGCAGCGCCAAGACAGATAGCCGGAGCAAGTCTGAACAGCGCTCCCGCCATATCCCGCTCTTCAGTCCCATCAAGAGAGCAGCTGTCATCCTGATCCCGACCTGGTGCCTGGGGTGGGGGGGGGTGGGGCGCCACGACAGTGATCGGCAGCAAGCGTGAGCGGGGAGCAGTCCACGGAGGGAGCCAAGACGGCTGGGCGCTATGGGGAGCAGTCAGGTCTGTATTAGGGCATGTGGGGGCCCAGGGGTAACAAAGTTCTGGAGGCCCTCACTAATCACACACAGCCCCCCCACCATACACACACACACACATCCACACCGACAGCAGGGGCACACAGCCCCCCATCCACACCCACAGCAGGGGCACACAGCCCCCCATCCACACCCACAGCAGGGACACACAGCAACCCCCCCACACACACAGCAGGGACACACAGCAACCCCCCCCCCCCCCCCACACACACACAGCAGGGACACACAGCAACCCCCCCGCACACACAGCAGGAGCATTTGTGCACATACTGTACAACAGAGACACACAGCACCCCCCCCCCCCCCCCACCTCCAAACACACCTGTGTACATACACACAGCAGGGGCACACAGCTCCAGTGACTCACTTACATCAACGGGCAGGAGCATAGAGGGTTGGGGAGGCCAAGTGCTTCCAGCATGTGGACAGACAGTGATAATCCGTGGGCAGCAAGGCACATCCTCCTGGAGGGAGGGAGTCACGTCTTCAGAGGTGAGCCACGATGGCGGCGGAAGTAGTGTGTCCGCCAGGATATGCCACCCTTCTAGTGACGGTCACTCCCCCATTGTGACTGTAAGGCTGTATAACTGCGCTCAGCGCCAGGAGCAGGAGTCCCGCCCTCCATGTGTAGGGTAGCGCAGGGCACCACTCCCCTTTTTGCTATGCGGCTGTGGAGTACTCCAGTTTAAATAGCAGAGTATGGGGGCCCTTAATGTGTGGGGGCCCCTGTCGCCCCTCCTATAATCCAGCCCTGGGAGCAGTGTCCATGGAGGGAACGACAGCAACCGGGACCCGAGAGCTACAGGGAGCAGGGGAGATTGTTGTTTAACTTAGCGAGCGAGTACCTTTCACTACCAACTGCCCCCCCCCCCCTGCTCCGCACGACTGCTCCCATCCTGACCCCTGTGCTCCGCACCACAGCTCCCATCCTGACCCCTGTGCTCAGCACCACAGCTCCCATCCTGCCCCCCCTGCTCCGCACCACTGCTCCCATCCTGCCCTCCATGCTCCTCATCATCGACAGGACTCAGCGAACATTATAGCTGCAGTGCCTCACCAGACACTGACCTCACCGCACGCCACTGGTGTCGACCTAAGTCTTGTCGACCTAGAGACCGGATCCCACTATAAAAGGATCAGCAATCACAGGGTCAGTTACAGAATCTAGCCACAAGGTGGCGCATGAGGCTTTATTGTGACCGTGCTGAGTAGCTGTGTGAAAGCAAAGCATTATTTCTTTACACTGAGCGACATGCCTCACAGCAATGTACAGTGTGTTCTTCCTGCATAATATACTGTGTCTCATTACTATTGTTCTTTTAGAAAGTACAAAACGAAGATTTACCAGGAAAAGCTAAACAATCACTGGCAGATTCAGAAACACTGTTAAATCAGGCCAAGAAAACACAAAAATCACTACAAGGTACAACTGAACTTGTTCATTTATGAGCTTCCAAGTCAGGAATTATCTAATTGCATTAAATTATAATTAGTAACATTTTATTGTCCTATTGTTTCAGCCTGCTAAAATACTGTAGGGGTCTTGCTGCTTGCTCCCTTAAGGCAGCGGCTGAACTATTATTATTGCCCCGAGAATCATTGACATTCTGTGACGTCAACGATTATTGGGGGTATTTATCAAAGCATGGAAAGCGATACTGCACGAAACCAATCAGCTCCTAACTCTCATGTTACAGGCTGTGTTTGAAAAATGACAGGAGCTGATTGGTTAGTGCTGCCTTTCTCTCTCTCTGCTATATCTCTATCCGTGCTTTGATAAATACCCCCCTTAGTTCCGAAATGTCTCCAATATGTGTAGGTGATGGGTGTGGTGATCTTTTAAGAACTGGGAATCTATTTTATATTTGAGTATTACATTAAAGTTCATTGCTATTAATACCACATTTTCATGTTCTTGATGTATTTGTACCTTACTTATGTATTTTTAAAATTAGATTTGAACCCAGAGCTGGAAGATATAAAGGACAGACTGACCGAGGCGACCGATAAGAAGAGCAGATTATCAGGCGACCTCACAGCTCTCCAAAACAGTATCAATGACATCAAAAGAGGTAAACGGCTGGCCTACCCCATATACTGTAAGTGATAAGATTTCCATCTATGCTATTTTCTATTACCAACTTACCAACTCTGATACTACTTTCCAGATGACATCGAGAAAATGATCAATAGTGCAAAGGACTTAGTAACCAATGCAAATGGGATCACTAATAACGTCCAAGCGGAATTAAAGCCCATTAAAGAAGATGTGGATAATCTAAAGGGAACAATTGGAACTGCACAAAATGCTAATTTCAATGAGGCTTTGAATGAGGCTAGCGATTCTGGTAAGCAGTTTTGTTCTACCTAATGCAAAAACCCTCCAGCGTATGGATATATTGATCAAGTTTGGTGAACAGTTGCCTAGCAATGAATAATTCATTATCATCTGGTAAATTCATGGTGTGTTAAGGTGTGTAGACACGGTGAGATCCTTGCAATGCCCGATTTTCACTTGCGATTTCCTTTGAACTCCCCGGAGCCCAGCACCACCGATTTTGACTAACGTTTCTTGAGATATGGACTATGTGTACTTACGATTTTGGCTTATGTGAGATTTTGTCTTATGTGAGATGTCATTGACATGTGAGATGAACTGGATAGTACACCGATCTAGCAAGGATTGACTTGCCTGCACAGTCTATCTTTTCTTGCGATGCCGACCTGGCGGGATTGCGCATCGGGATCGAATCGGGATCGCAAGGTGACTTTCATCTTGAGATCTGCACTAACTTTTCTTGAGATTTTGACTATATAGTCAAAATCGAAAGAAAATATCTCACCGTGGGGTAAATTTACTAAGATAGGAGTTCTATTTAAGATGGGATGTTGCCCATAGTTACCAATCAGATACCAGGTATCTTCTACAAGGTGCTAGATAAATGAGAAATAGAATCTGATTGGTAGCCATGGGCAACATCCCATCTTAAATAGACATCCCATCTTAGTAAATTTACCCCCGTGTGTACACACCTTTAGTGTCTGGAGTTATCGTTTTGACAAATAATTATTAAAATAGTACATATACAGTGTCAAAAATCTGATAGATATATATATATATATCTATAACATATTTCAAAACTGCAAACTACCTTCTTACTCAACATCTGTGCAAAATACCTATAGATATATTAGTGCAGATTTATAAAAGTTATTATCCTTAATTTCAATTTTACTTTAAACCTTAGTTAAGAAACTGACCGGAAGCCTGCCTGATGTTTTTGAGGCCATGAACCGCATAAATGATATAATGCCTTTAGGAAACATCTCAGAGAGTGTGAGTCGTATAAGGGAGCTGATTCAGCAAGCGCGGGATGCTGCAAATAAGGTGGGTTCTGTGCTATGCCAAATGACCTGTCGCTGTATGATGGAAACATTCAATGTTACAGCTTTAAAAAATTATGTTCTGCACCATTGAAAGTACTTATCTTCTTATTACATTTGTGTTTGGCTTTCTGATTGAAAAGTCAGTAAATTCAGTGACATTTGTCAAACTTGGTTTACAAGAAAAAGGTTTTGTGTTACCCACAGTTAGTGATCAAGGATACACTTTAATCTTCTATAGCACACTAGACAATAATAACATCTGTTCCACTTTACTCAAATGCTCCAACATAATTAAACATAATAAACTATACCCAGTGACTGGTGTTTCACAAGCAAACTCTTGGGCACCATTTGTACATCAGTATATCAGTCTTTCGTGGCAACAGTATTTTAGTCTAACTATGCATTCGCTGAAGATACCTCTGCCGTGACACTCACTTACTGTATGTAAAGGTAGGTTAGACAACACATTTCCGTGTAAACTGGAAAATGTTTCAAACTAATCAAAATTTTATTGCCATAAACAGATAATTTTCTAGTTTAAGTCTGAGTTTCACAGCACTTTATGTGGGTTAAAGTTTCATTATGAAGTTTATATTTATTTTCATCTTCTGTACTTTTTTTTTTTTTGCGTACTTTTTTTAGTGTTTTTTTTTTACATACATACATACGTACATACATATAACAGTACATACAACAATCAATGAAAACATTTCCTCTAATCGAGCTCATTACATAGTTGGTTCCAGGATTGATCTCACCTAGTAGATAAGCAGGAAAATCTTACATTCAGTTATAATTATGCCTATACAAACCCTGAGTACTACCATATTTCAGATTTGCATTGGATATATAAATTCCCGCATAGATTTCTTAACAACTTTTTCATAGAGCTATTTTTTCCAATATTTTCCCTTTTATCATCTTCTGTACTTTTAGGGGTATATTCAATTAAAGTCGGATCCATTTCGGCATGTATTTGTCGGAATGGATCCGACAACCCCTATTCAATCCCCATCTTAATTTGACTTTTTCAAGTCGAATTAAGATGGGACGCAGAGGAAGAAAAGGGGGGCGAGCCACGGGGGGACAGCCGGCGGGCATACAGGAAGATCAGTGCTACGATCAGCGCTACCGTAGCGCTGCAGCAGGATGTCACTCAGCCGCCCGACCTCACGGCAGCGTGCTGGAGCCAGGTGGAAGCTGCCGTGAGGTCGGGCGGGTGAGTGACATCCAGCTGCAGTGCTACTGTAGCGCTGATCTCTCCTGTGTGCCCGCCGGCGGTCCCCCCGTCTCCCTGTGGCTCGCCCCCCTCGCCTCCTCTGGGTCCATCTCATGCCGACTATTTCGCTGATCCACGTGCTTTTCGACAAGTCGAATGCCTCGAATTGTCAAAAAGCTTTGAATAGGTCGAATCAGGATTCGACCTTAAAAAGTCGAAAACTGCCGTCTTTTCGACAGACGGCAGTTTTCGACTGCAATTGAATATACCTGTTAGTCTACAATAATGTAGTTAGTAAATATGTTTTAAATCACCCTGCTACTAATTGTGTGATCCTATATAAAGATCTTAATACAGCTATCTTATGGGGGGGAAAAATGCAAGTATTTCTTACAACTACAAATCACTGTATACTACAGTGCAGACGTTTGTAGACTCTGCTGCATTAATGTAAGATGTCCATTCACATCTCTCCCTATATGGTATCTCTTTGTAGGTTGTAGTACCAATGCGGTTTGATGGGAATTCTGGAGTAGAAGTGCGGCCCCCAAGCAACTTGGAAGATTTAAAGGCCTACACATCGCTCTCATTCTTCCTTCAGAGACCCAAAAGTCGTGGTGACCGCAGGAAACGTCAGCTGCTGCCAAATATGTTTGTCATGTACTTGGGCAGTAAAGATGTAAGTGTCACATGAATGTAGTGCATCTAGTAAGTGCATTTAGTTTTGTGGAGCAGTGCATAAAGAAGAGTCATGTTTCATAATGAGATTGCTGAGATGGCCAAGAGGGATCCAGATTTTGAAGCTTGTCTTACCATGCTTACTCTATAATCTGCTATATAAAAGTGAAAATTTGTCCTGATGCCTTTCTATACAAATCCACAGTTTACAAGTGAGGATCCTGAAATTATACTTACCAGCGTATTAAAACATGGCGGAGGTAACTAAAACAATTAGAAATCCCTAGCACCCCTTGGGGGGAAGGGAGGTGGGGGGGGCAGAAGCGCAGAGTATTTCAGAAGACAGCATAACTCTGGAATGATCTGCAGCATTTTACAACAAACTTGGTACACATATCACTTACAGTCTGGAAACAACACTGTGGGGGTCAGAAACCCCTAGCACCCATAGGTGTGGGATAGCAGCACAGAGTATGTCAGCAGACAGCATAACTGTGAAAGGCCTACAGCAGGCATGTCCAAACTGCGGCCCTCCAGCTGTTGAGAAACTACACATCCCAGCATGCCCTGACACAGCTTTAGCATTCTCTGACAGCAAAACTGTGTCAGGGCATGCTGGGATATGTAGTTTCACAACAGCTGGAGGGCCGCAGTTTGGACATGCCTGGCCTAGAGCAATTTACACCAAACTTGGTACACATCTGACTTACAATCTGGGAACAAACTCTGTTGGGGTTACACACCTCTAGCACCCTTAGGGGTGGAACAGCAGCACAGAGCATTTCAGGACACAGCATAACTCCCGAATGCCTGGACCAATTTACAACAAACTTGGTACACATATGACTTACAAGCTGGGAATAAACACTGTGTGGGTAAGACACCCCTAGCACCTCTAGGGATGAGGCAGCAGCACAGAGTATTTCAGCAGTCAGCATAACTCTGGAATGCCTGGAGCAATTTACACCAAACTTGCTACATATATGACTTACACTCTGGGAACAACACTGTGAGGGTAACACACCACTAGCACCCCTAGGGGTGGGCCAGCAGCACAGACTGTATCAGGACATGCATGATATGTCACTGCACTGCAGGGGGGGGGGGGGGGGGGGGGCAGATATAGCATGTGCAGAGAGAGTTAGATTTGGGTGGGGTGTGTTCAAACTGAAAGCTAAATTGCAGTGTAAAAATAAAGCAGCCAGTATTTACCCTGCACAGAAACAAAATAACCTACCCAAATCTCTATCTCTCTGCACATATTATATCTGCCCCCCCCCCCCCCCCCCTGCAGTGCACATGGTTTTGCCCAACTGCTAACAAATTTGCTGCTGCAATCAACTCAGAATTACCCCCTGAGAGTTGTATAGTGGGAAGAGCAGGGTCCCTTGGGGGGACCAAAAAGGGATCAGGCCACAGCACAAAGTGCGTCAGGGAAGCAAGATATAGCTATATACTAGATCTCCAACCAACGTAACTTAACGAACAACTATAATTCTAATTTACCATCCTCATCCCGTAGCGAAGCACGGGTATTCAGCTATCTACAATGTTATTTATACTGTGTGTTTAATATTTACATTTATTTTTGTAAACAGACATTCTTAAAATCCCGGGCAACGCCGGGTACTCCAGCTAGTAATTAATATAAAATACACCAATGACAAAGACAATGGAGATGGCCACATGTATGATCAAAAATGATTGCATGTAAAAATAGCGTTCTTATACTCATATGCTGAGTTAAAGGCATTATAAAATGCATCCAGCTCTGCAACAGGCACATAAGCACCAGGATTATACAAGGCACACTTATATATAGATGCATTTAAACACAAACAGGTCATAGCAAAAAACAAATACATTCAGTAATATGTTTGAATAAAATAACCCTCTGTTATACAACAGGCATAATCTCCCTTCTCATGTGTGAATGAAGGTAGCAAGATTCATATAATCTGTGCATAATCAATAAAGTAAGCACCTATCCGCTTCAGAGGTGAATCTACAATCACCCAATCAGAAGCAGTTCCCTAGTGCTGGAACCATGCGTGTATGTGTTGCATTCCTACTGACAGCCGGATATGTGGCTCAATGCAGCCTGCAACTGTTAGCAATCACATGTATGCCCTTACTGTACTCAGCCTGCATAAAATTGCCCCCTCTCTCTCTCTCTCTCTCTCTCTCTCGGCATTGGGAGGCACAAGTGTCAGGTCTGCTGCATATTGTTTTTTTTGTGGACATCTGCAGCATAAATTTGCATATTTACGCCTAACACTGCATCAGACCCAAATACCAGTATGGCCAGGGTACACAATTTTCTTTTCTTTGATTGTTGTATGAAAAATAATCAGTGTTTTCTCTCTACAGACTTCCAAGGATTACATAGGTATAGGCGTTGAAGATGACCGACTCAAGTGTGTCTATAATCTGGGAGGTAATATGGCTGAAATCAATGTGGATCCCTTTATATCGGATAACAGGCCAGATGAAGCTATTTTGGACAGAGTTGTATTAGAAAGGTGAGAAGCCATCCATTTATAAATAGTTAGACAACTTGTTTGGATGAACAGTGCAAGGGGCACCATCGGTCTACAGGGGCGAGGCCCAGTCTCCAGTACTTACCCTACTCTATGGGTGTTACTATTGAATTACAGCATGAGGCAAATGGGGCAATCAGTGCACCATGCCATAATTATCTGACCATGCAGTTTATACAAACTAATTGTGCCTGATTATCTAACTTTTCAATGGTCAGATTGACCTCACTAATGTTAAGCCCCTGTGCACTTTAACTTTTTGCAGTGTGGATAGCGCTGTCCTTGCTCCATGGGTTAAAATCAAAATGTACATTTTTAAGGTGCTTTCAACTAGAGTCTTGGGGGGAGAGGAATCAGACCTTCTAAAGAGGATAAGTGGAGAAGTTGCCCATTGCAACCAATAATTTATCATTTACTGTACATGTTATAAACTGTTAGTTAAATCTAATTGGTTTCTATGGGCAACTTCTCCACATGCCCTCTTTAGAAGGTTTAGTACATCTACCCCTCAGAACCTCATCATACTCAGTACACCTGCTCGTTCAGGATGTTCCTAGTTTCTAAGTGGTCAGGGTGAATTATCTGTAGCCAATCAGATCATCAGAATGGGTGTGCTAATCTGTTAGATTGAAATGACCTGTCAAAGAGGTAATCTGGGACCATAGACTGAGAGAGAGTAGGAGGAACATTGACCCCAATACTGCAAAATAAAGATGGAAGCCTCCTGTGAAACTGATGCAGGCAGATTGTGGTGTGTAATGCACATCTATATAGTGAGCTTTATACAATATACTGTATGTAGCATGCTTTTTTGCAAGTTTGAAAGGAAAGTTACAGAAGGTTTGTTTTGTTTTCCCAGGATCTATCAGTATGTTACTCTGAATTATACTAAAGCATTCACATCGAATAAACCAGACCCTACTTTGAGTTACACAACTGATGCACAGAGACACACACTCCTTAATCTGAAAGCTGAGGATGTGGTGTTTTATGTAGGGGGATACCCAGATGACTTCACAGTAAGTTTGTACAGCTTGTTGTGTGATTTGTTCTGCAACATACAGCTCAGACAGTCTCCTGGTATATGCGAGCTTATGTCTGTGTTATGCTGTATGTATTTACATCATTAATATTCACATCTTACAAGGAAAGATGTATAAATACATTTTCCAGCGTATTAGTAAACTTGAGTTGCTAGAATGTACAAATACATGTGAAAGTCATATCTGAAGCAATGATTTAGAATAATCTTTATGATTTTTCTTCAAAGCCTCCAGCAAGATTGAACTTTCCAAAATACGTAGGCTGCATTGAACTAGATGACCTAAACCAAAATGGAATCAGTTTGTACAATTTCCGGAGGACTTTCAACATTAACACGAAGGCAGTTGAACCTTGCAAGAGGTACTTCTAAATAGAGACTAGAAACAAATAATCATGTCTGTATTATATCAATTATAAACACCTTAATAAAAAAGCTGTACACATGATATGTTTAAAGGTGCCCATACACTAGATGACCTGTAAATGATGATTTCTCGTTAACGATTTCCATTGAACTCCCCGGCAGTCCTTGGCAAATTATATAGTACAATACACATAAGATATAGCTTAAAGGCCCGTACACACTGGTCGATGTATCGGCCGTTCTCTTGAACGGCCGATACATCGCGGGACCGTCGGCCAGTGTGTACGGGCGATACGTCTGTGAACTCCGTCGTTCACAGACGTATCGCGTCGGCCGCGCAGCACAGCCGACAGCCAATATATCTAACGATATATTGGCCCGTCGCTGTGTGTGTACGGGGCGGTCGTCCGACCGCCCGTACACATGCTGCGGCGGCCGGCGGTGATTGACAGGTGAACTGGGCGGGTGACGTCAGTCCCCCAACGGATCGGGCTGTGTGTATGCACAGCACACTGCCCGATCCGTACATAGATATATCTGCAGATCAATTGATCTGCAGATATATCTAATAGTGTGTACCCACCTTAAGATCTGGGAATGGCTACATCCAGGAGCATGCTGTCGTTGATGATAGCTTCAGATCTTCCCTGCAGCAGGGAAGATCAGAAGCTCCATCCAATGACCATCGGGACCGCGCATCGTGATCGTTATCATTCACAGACACTGAACTATCTGCACTATTATGAACGTTATGTAGTTCCAATACGTCAGAAACGGGCAAATCGCTCATGATATCGTCATACGGGCACCATTAGACTATCCTATATTATAAAAGGCTAATGCTGCTCCTCACCTCTATGGGTAGAATCTAATTGTTTTGTGCTCTGACAGCCACTAGATGACGCCCAACGGGCACGCACAGCTGCCGTCGCTGACATTACTGTTATCTAGTTCAGCCATTTTGACGGGTTGGTAACTAGTTTAGTATATTCTTCTATATGACTAGCCTTAATCATACATGATGCTTAAATTAATCTTAGCATCCAGAATAGATTTTGATGTGTGAAATACATTTTTTGCATTTCACCAAAGTGGATAATTAAGGATTAGCACAGACAAAGTAATCAGTGGTGTACAGTTTAAATACACGTTCCATAAACATGACATGTTTACGTTGCTCGTAACTTGTGTTTTTGATTTTTGCCTAATTATTGAAGTCAAGCACCTTTTTGCCATAGATACAAAGAAGAATCTGAAAGAAGTTTCTTTGAAGGTGTTGGTTATGCTACTATAACGTACAATGTACCCACAATCAGAGGAATGCGCTATGAGCAAACAATCCAGACAACCGCAGACGCCGGCTTGTTGTTCTTTGCAGAAAAAGAGGTATAG
Organism: Pseudophryne corroboree; assembly: GCF_028390025.1. Taxonomy (NCBI): domain Eukaryota; kingdom Metazoa; phylum Chordata; class Amphibia; order Anura; family Myobatrachidae; genus Pseudophryne; species Pseudophryne corroboree. The sequence continues at coordinate 634,855,114 of NC_086448.1, forward strand.
CAAATACAGTAAATTTAACATGATGGCAATAACATTTTAGTTGCATTTGGAAGATAGTCTTCATTTACAAATGTAGCCATGCTCATTTTTCCTCTGTGTGGCGTGTACTGCGAAAAACTAGTCACATTACATTTGCCTGTGCCTTGTCGCAGCGTGGTGTATTCAGTGACAGTGGAATGAATTGAGTCTCCGTCGGGTATAATACTGGTGTTCGACCCCAGGTGTTGCTTTTGTAAACCACCATTGCGCATGTGTGAAGTATTCATTGTAAAGTCAAATGATGCTTGTAGTTTAAGAACTACTTTTTTTAGGTGATCTCTACATTAATTAGAAATGTGAACACAGGAAAAGATTGACTCATCGTCTCCACCGCACACAAAGAAATGCACAGTTCAAAGTTCTGCACAGCTCTCTAAAAGAAAAAAGCATTACAATCAGCGATAGAGTTGGGACATACAGCACTAGAAAATAAAATTAAAATGAGCGATATCACTGTATCACTGCAGGTGTCAGTCGACTGTCTTCATGGCTCTCTTGGCATAGTGGTATCGTCGATGGTTACCATGCCCTTGAGCTAGGGTTCAATTCCCGCAAAGAACACACTTGTATATCTGTGTAAAAAGTAGCATCTGCAGTTTTTTTAGAATCTTCCCAAAACAAGATCTTTTGTGTTTCATATACAGACTCAGACATGCACACAGATATACATTCAAAATTAGAAAAACAAGAAGAAGTACAGTAAACTCAATCTCATAAAGATAAAACTCTCGTAATTTGAAAAGCCACACTTGTATATTTGTGTAAACATAGCATTTGTAGCTTTTTTCTAATTTTGACGGTATATCTGTGTGCATAACTAAGTCTGTAGATGAAGCACAACTGAGCGTCTTTTGGGAAAATGTTCTATAAAATCTGTAAATGCTACTTTTTACACAGATAACCCTAACTCACAGGCATGGTAACCTTCAGCAATACCACTATGCCAAGAGAGCCATGGAGACAAGTGAATGACACCTGCAGTGACACAGTGATGTCACTCATTGTAATTTTTTTTTTAAATGTGCTGTGTCCCAACTCTATCGGTGATTGTAATGATTTTTTTCATTTTTTTTTCATTTAGACAGCTGTGTAGAACTGTGAACTGTGCTTTTCTTGTGTGCGTTACAGATGCTGAGCAAATCTTTTAGTTTTCACATTTCTAATTAATGTAGGGATCATTTTGTACAGCGCACCAGGGGAGCTTTCAGTTGTAAGGCATGTTGTCACTGGGTGCATGTCATTCTAGTGATTTTGTACTCTGCCCTACAGTATTACTGCATATAAAAAGAACTCCTATATTATTTTGCAATGGCTCACTTGTCAGGGCTTGCTACATTGTTCTGTATTCGGTAGTGCCATATCTATCCGCTGCTATTGAGCACTGTACTGTAGTTTTCATTAGTGGAACAATCGCCACCCAGTGGTGAAGCTGTGTATTGCATGCTGTTGGTCCTCTTGTGTCTTATCACGCCTTACTTCACTTACTTGCGCTATTTGTATGGCGTGACTAGGACGCCTGTATGGTTCTGCAGCAGCAACGATGAGTGCGACTTCATCTGTAACTCAGTGGTTCCGAAACACGGTGCTCAAGGCACCATAACAGCCTTGGTTTAAGGATATCCTTCCTTAAGCACAGCTGACTTAATACCTCAGTCAGTTTGATTATATTATCTGTGCACAAGCATGGATCTCCTTAAAACTTTGACCGTTAGCGTGCCTTGAGGACTGAGTTTGGCAAACCCTGATTTAACAGGTTTTCCTTTCAGGCAAATAATATTCTAATCTGTCAAGTAGAATATTACTTGCCCTTTCTGACCGATTCCCTGACCTTTTGGCCGCCCTACCCCAGGCCTAATCTGACATTGCAACATAATGCTGTACAGCAAGTATAGATGTTCCTCGCAAGTGAAGTGTCAACACCCAAAGTCTTTGCAATGAATATTTTATGTAAATTTAGATTAAGGACCCAGTGATTATAGAAATATCAATTGAAGACTCAATAATAAACATTAATTAAAGTTGACTGAAATAAAATAGTTGCCAACATAAAATAGTTACTGGCAAAAACTAGCCTGCAGTTATACTTATCGTATTTAAATAATACTACTAATAGCAATAATAAGCATGCATAGCAGTATTGTATTGTAAGTCATAACATTGTTAGTGTATTATGTCTCTATCTGTATTTTGATTGCAGGATAGCTACATCAGTGTTGATATTGAAGACGGCGCCCTTGTTCTTAAATACAAAATAAATTCAGATCCGGTGAAAGAGGTCCGCAGTACGTTTGGGCGCGTAAATGATGGACGTGAGCATTTGGTAAGTAGTAACATGAATCGCCCAGTCCCTGATGCGGTCACTGTGGTTCCCGAATACCTCCTGCTAGAGAGGTTAGGACTTCTGCCATGGCTTCATTCCAGCTAATATCCTAATCATCCTAATATTGAGGAGATACAGTAATCATATCATTTTCTTCCTATTATTGTCACAGCAATCCTAACCTTGGCCTAGTACCTCTTCTTCCATCATTGTAGAGTAAATATTGCATTGATCCCGCCACAGACCGCTAATTAAACATTATTTCTATTCACCTACTAAAGTCAGTACATTATACTGGAATACATTCTTTATGGGTGTGGTCTGTTAGGTCAGTGGATCTCATGTCAACATGCCTCATGTTGGCATGCTTAGCATGTTGACAGCTACCATGTTAATCATGTCTACATGGATGGCATGTCGAAAGCATAGAACGTTGGCCTAAAGTCTCTGGTGGCCCAGAGACTTCTGGGTCCTGGCGGTCATGTAACAGTGATTTCCGGTGCAGATCTGTGATGCTCCAGCGTTTGGGTAAGTATTCAACCTGTAACCCTCCCCCTAGTCTGTAACCCCCCCCCCCCCCCCCACCCCCCGTAGCCTAGCCCTAACCTTACCCTGCTGCCTAAGCCAAGTCCTCCCAGCGGAACCTGAAACTAACCATCAGTATTCTGAGAATGGCAACATGGTTACTGTCAACCATGTGACTGGATCCTTTCCGTGCATAGGTGTCTGTACAGGGGAGAAAGGGGGCAACTCTCCCCCCCCCCCAAAAATAAATAAAATAAAAATAAAAACATTTCAGAGCGGCCAGTCAGTGCTGTTGGGAGAGCAGCGCTCTGCACTGCATCTATCATATGGTACACAGACGACGTTCACTGGGACCGCTGAAGCTCTCACTGCAGGTCCGTCCTGCCACAGGCACTGCTGCGCAGACATGCCATGGTCTCTCTCTACTGGCGTCCATCCACGCTTCACCCCAGGCTTCCTGGATCTTGCTGCACCTTTTATGGCTACAGTTACATCCCCTAGACCAGGCATTCCCAACCACGGTCCTCAAGGCGCACTAACAGTGCCGGTCTCTTTTCTCTAACGTCCTAAGTGGATGCTGGGGACTCCGTCAGGACCATGGGGATTAGCGGCTCCGCAGGAGACAGGGCACAAAAATAAAGCTTTAGGATCAGGTGGTGTGCACTGGCTCCTCCCCCTATGACCCTCCTCCAAGCCTCAGTTAGGTTTTTGTGCCCGTCCGAGCAGGGTGCAATCTAGGTGGCTCTCCTAAAGAGCTGCTTAGAAAAAGTTTTTTAGGTTTTTTTATTTTCAGTGAGTCCTGCTGGCAACAGGCTCACTGCATCGAGGGACTTAGGGGAGAGAATTTCAACTCACCTGCGTGCAGGATGGATTGGATTCTTAGGCTACTGGACACCATTAGCTCCAGAGGGAGTCGGAACACAGGTCTCACCCTGGGGTTCGTCCCGGAGCCGCGCCGCCGACCCCCCTTGCAGATGCCGAAGTTGAAGAGGTCCAGAGGTCCAGAAACAGGCGGCAGAAGACTTTCAGTCTTCATAAGGTAGCGCACAGCACTGCAGCTGTGCGCCATTGTTGTCAGCACACTTCATACCAGCGGTCACTGAGGGTGCAGGGCGCTGGGGGGGGCGCTCTGGGCAGCAATGTATTATACCTTTTTTATGGCTAAAATACATCACATATAGCCCTTGAGGCTATATGGATGTATTTAACCCCTGCCGGATCTCACAAACTCCGGGAGATGAGCCCGCCGTTTTAGGGGGCGGGGCCTATTCTCCTCAGCACACGGCGCCATTTTCCTGCTCAGCTCTGCTGAGAGGAAGGCTCCCAGGCTCTCCCCTGCACTGCACTACAGAAACAGGGTTAAAACAGAGAGGGGGGGCACTTATTTGGCGATATGATTACATATGTGAAAATGCTATAAGGGAAAACACTTGTATAAGGGGTTGTCCCTGTATAATTATAGCGTTTTTGGTGTGTGCTGGCAAACTCTCCCTCTGTCTCCCCAAAGGGCTAGTGGGGTCCTGTCCTCTATCAGAGCATTCCCTGTGTGTGTGCTGTGTGTCGGTACGTGTGTGTCGACATGTAGGAGGACGATGTTGGTGAGGAGGCGGAGCAAATTGCCTGTATGGGTGATGTCACTCTCTAGGGAGTCGACACCGGAATGGATGGCTTATTTAGGAATTACGTGATAATGTCAACACGATGCAAGGTCGGTTGACGACATGAGACGGCCGGCAAACAAATTAGTACCTGTCCAGGCGTCTCAGACACCGTCAGGGGCTTGTAAAAACGCCCATTTACCTCAGTTGGTCGACACAGACACGGACACTGACTTCAGTGTCGACGGTGAAGAAACAAACGTATTTTCCTTTAGGGCCACACGTTACATGTTAAGGGCAATGAAGGAGGTGTTACATATTTCTGATACTACAAGTACCACAAATAAGGGTATTATGTAGGGTGGGAATAATCTACTTGTAGTTTTTCCTGAATCAGATAAATTAAAGTGTGTGATGATACGTGGGTTTCCTCCGATGGAAAATTATTGGAGGTATACCTTTTCCCGCCAGAAGTGAGGGCGAGTTGGGAAACACACCTTAGGGTGGATAAGGCGCTCACACGCTTATAAAAACAAGTGGCGTTACCGTCTCCAGATACGGCCGCCCTCAAGGAGCCAGCTGATAGGAAGCTGAAAAATATCCTAAGAAGTATATACACACATACTGGTGTTATACTACGACCAGCAATCGCCTCAGCCTGGATGTGCAGCGCTGGGGGGGCTTGGTCGGATTTCCTGACTGAAAATATTGATACCCTTGACAGGAACAATATTTTATTGACTATAGAGCATTTTAAGGATGCATTTCTATATATGCGAGATGCGCAGAGGGATATTTGCATTCTGGCATCAAGAGTAGATGTGATGTCCATATCTGCCAGACGATGTTTATAGACACGACAGTGGTCAGGTGATGCAGATTCCAGACGGCACATGGAAGTATTGCCGTATAAAGGGGCGGTCCATCGGACCTGGTGGCCATGGCAACAGCTGGAAAATCCACTTTTGTTACCCCAAGTCACATCTCAGCAGAAAAGGACACAGTCTTTTCAGTCTCAGTCCTTTCGTACCCATAAAGGCAGGCGGGCAAAAGGCCAGTCATATCTGCCCAGGGTTAGAGGAAAGGGAAGAAGACTGCAGCAGGCAGCCCATTCCCAGGAACAGAAGTCCTCCACAGCTTCTGCCAAGTCCGCAGCATGACGCTGGGGCCATACAAGCGGACTCAGGTGCGGTGGGGGGTCATCTCAAGAGTTTCAGCACGCAGTGGGCTCACTCGCAAGTGGACTCCTGGATCCTACACGTAGTATCCCAGGTGTACATTGGAAATTCGAGACGTCTTCCCCTCACAAGTTCCCGAAGTCTGCTTTACCAACGTCTCCCTCCGACAGGGAGGCAGTATTGGAAAAAAATTCACAGGCTGTATTCCCAGCACGTGATAATCAAAGTACCCCTCCTACAACAAGGGAAGGGGTATTATTCCACACTATATTGTGGTACTGAAGCCAAACGGCTCGGTGAGATCTAAAAGATTTGAACAATTACATACAAGGGTTCAAATCAAGATGGAGTCACTCAGAGCAGTGATAGCGAACCAGGACGATATGGTGTCACTGGATATCAGGGACGCTTACCTACAAGTCCAAATTTTGCCTTTCTCACCAAGGGTATCTCAGGTTCGTGGTACAGAACTGTCACTATCAGTGCAGACGCTGCCGTTTGGATTGTCCACGGCACCCCGGGTCTTTACCAAGGTAATGGCCGAAATGATGATTCTTCCTAAAAGAAATATGGACGCTTTCCTGATAAGGGCAAGGTCCAGAGAACAGTTGGCGGTCGGAGTAGCACTATCTCAAGTAGTTCTACGACAGCACGAGTGGATTCTAAATATTCCAAAATCGCAGCTTTTTCCGACGACACGTCTAATGTTCCTAGGGATGATTCTGGACACAGTCCAGAAAAGGATGTTTTCTCCCGGAGAAGAAAGCCAGGGAGTTATCCGAGCTAGTCAGGAACCTCCTAAAACCAGGAAAAGTATCAGTGCATCATTGCACAAAGGGTCCTGTGAAAAATGGTGGTTTCTTACAAAGCGATCCCATTCGGTAGATTTCACGCAAGAACCTTTCAGTGGGATCTGCTGGAAAAATGGTCCGGATCGCATCTTCAGATGCATCAGCGGATAACCCTGTCTCCAAGGACAAGGGTGTTTCTTCTGCGGTGGCTGCAGAGTGCTCATCTATGAAAGGGCCGCAGATTCGGCATTCAGGACTGGGTCCGGGTGACCACGGATGCCAGCCTGAGTGGCTGGGGAGCAGTCACACAAGGAAAAAATTTCCAGGGAGTGTGATCAAGTCTGGAGACTTCTCTCTACATAAATATACTGGAGCTAAGGCCAAATTTACAAGGCTCTAAGCTTAGCAAGACCTCTGCTTCAAGGTCAGCCGGTATTGATCCAGTGGGACAACATCACGGCAGTCGCCCACGAAAACAGGGCGGCACAAGAAGCAGGAGGGAAATGGCAGAAACTGCAAGGATTCTTCGCTGGGCGAAAAATCATGTGATAACACTCTCAGCAGTGTTAATTCCGGGAGTGGAAAACTGGGAAGCAGACTTCCTCAGCATAACCTCCACCCGGGAGAGTGGGGACTTCAGCGGGAAGTCTTCCACATGATTGTAAACCGTTGGGAAAAACCAAAGGTGGACATGATGGCGTCCCGCCTGAACAAAAAACTAGACAGATATTGCGCCAGGTCAAGGGATCCTCAGGCAATAGCGGTGGACGCTCTGGTAACACTGTGGGTGTACCAGTCATGGTATGTGTTCCCTCCTATGCATCTCATACCAAAAGTACTGAGAATCATAAGAAGGAGATGAGTAAGAACGATACTCGTAGTTCCGGATGGGTCAAGAAGGACTTGGTACCCGGAATTTCAAGAGATTCTCACGGAAGAACCGTGGCCTCTACCTTTAAGAAAGGACCTGCTCCAGCAGGGGCCTTGTCTGTTCCAAGACTTACCGCGGCTGCGTTTGACGGCATGGCAGTTGAACGCCGGATCCTGAAAGGGCATTCCAGATGAAGTCATCCCTACCCTGGTCGAAGCCAGGAAGGATGTAACCGCAAAACATTTTCACCGCAATTGGCGAAAATATGTTGCGTGGTGTGAGGCCAAGAAGGTCCCTACAGAGGAATTCCAACTGGGTCGTTTCCTACATTTCCTGAAAACAGGACTGTCTATGGGCCTAAAATTAGGGTCCATTAAGGTTCAAATTTCGACCCTGTCGAATTTATTCCAGAAAGAACTGGCTTCAGTGCCTGAAGTTCAGACGTTTGTAAAAGGGGTACTGCATATACAGCCTCCTTTTGTGCCCCCAGTGGCACCTTGGGATCTCAATGTTGTTTTGAGTTTCCTAAAGTCACATTGGTTTGATCCACTCACCACTGTGGACTTAAAATATTTCACATGGAAGGTGAAGATTCTATTAGCCCTGGCTTCAGCCAGGCGTGTGTCAGAATGGGCGGCTTTATCATATAAAAGCCCTTACTTAATTTTTCATTCTGACAGGGCAGAATTGAGGACTCGTCCTCAATTTCTCCTTAAGGTGTTTTCTGTTTTTCACATGAACCAACCTATTGTGGTACCTGCGGCTACTAGGGACTTGGAGGACTCCAAGTTACTTGACGTTGTCAGGGCCCTGAAAATATATGTTTCCAGGACGACTGGAGTCAGAAAATCTGACTCGCTGTTTAGCCTGTATGCACCCAACAAGATGGGTGCTCCTGCTTCTAAACAGACGATTGCTCGCTGGATTTGTAGTACAATTCAGCTTGCACATTCTGTGGCAGGCTTGCCACAGACAAAATCAGAAAAAGCCCATTCCACAAGGAAGTGGGCTCATCTTGGGCGACTGCCTGAGGGGTCTCGGCTTTACAACTTTGCTGAGCATTTACTTGGTCAGGGGCAAACACGTTTGCTAAATTCTACAAATTTGATACCCTGGCTGAGGAGGACATGGAGTCTCTCATTCGGTGCTGCAGGGTCATCCGCACTCTCCCGCCCGTTTGGGAGCTTTGGTATAATCCCCATGGTCCTGACGGAGTCCCCAGCATCCACTTAGGACGTTAGAGAAAATAAGAATTTACTTACCGATAATTCTATTTCTCGTAGTCCGTAGTGGATGCTGGGCGCCCATCCCAAGTGCGGATTGTCTGCAATACTTGTACATAGTTATTGTTACAAAAAAATCGGGTTGTTATTGTTGTGAGCCGTCTGTTCAGAGGCTCCTACGTTTTTGTCATACTGTTAACTGGGTTCAGATCACAAGTTGTACGGTGTGATTGGTGTGGCTGGTATGAGTCTTACCCGGGATTCAAGATCCTTCCTTATTGTGTACGCTCGTCCGGGCACAGTATCCTAACTGAGGCTTGGAGCAGGGTCATAGGGGGAGGAGCCAGTGCACACCACCTGATCCTAAAGCTTTATTTTTGTGCCCTGTCTCCTGCGGAGCCGCTAATCCCCATGGTCCTGACGGAGTCCCCAGCATCCACTACGGACTACGAGAAATAGAATTATCGGTAAGTAAATTCTTATTTTTCATCCACTAGGGGTCACTGGAGTACTCTTGGGATATGGACGGCTTTAGCAAGAAAAGGGCACTGAATATTGAAATTTAGAACTCTCCTCCCCTCCATATCCCAGAGTACCTCAGTGTTTTTTCTGTGCTCACAGTACTAACAGGCTTGTGCGGAGCTCCCTCACTTAGTTGAATATTTTATTAATTTTTAATTTTGACTTTTTCATTTTTACTTTTTCTTTTTGCAATTAGCACATCCCTTCCCAGTTTATAAAAAAACGTGGGTCCGGGATAGTGCCGCTGCACGGAGGCAGCGAATGGCGTGTCGGTCCTCACAAAGAGCACCCTCACAGCCACACGCAGCTCATTCACTGACCTGCAAGAGCTGGACGGAGCTTACAGACAGAAGCCCCGTCATAGCCCTCGCTACTGGAGTCAAGGTATGCTGGGGGGACGGGGCGGTCAGCGCACGCTGCCGCCCCGCTGTGTGGGGAAAATGTTTCTAAACCGCCGCCCGCACCCGCCGCTCCTACCACAGCTGTACAGGGCTCAGTGCCCGCCACAGCCGCTCCGACTAGCGCTACACCGCCGCTCCGGCCGCCGCACGCCGCTCACACCCGCCGGCCACACTTCCGCAGCACGGCCGCTCTCCCCGCTAGGCGCTGCCCGGCTCCCTGCAATAATCTCCGGATTCCAGGGTCCCGATCACCGGCAACCGCTCCCCGCTAAGACGCAGCGGTACACGATGCACGGGGGGGGGGGGGGGGGGGGGGAGAAGAAGTCTGCTCACAGAGCATAGGCTGCATGGCAGGCTGCAGGGGTTATATTATGCTGCATGGGTTTTGATATTACATATGCTGCATCCATTATGTTAATAGGCTGTTAAGCCTATATTAAATCCAAAGTTAGGTACAGGTTATAAAGACATGTGTTGTAACCTGACCTGTGATTCTCACTGCAAGCATGGCATGGGGGCCATTTTAACCATGCTTCCTATGCCTTCCTATGATTCCAGAACGTTCCTGTCCTACATCTCTACTCCACCGGAGGCACAGGGATGTTAGTGGGAATTTGGGATCAGATTTCATATAGTACTGGCCACGTGCACTGCACTTCGGCCATATATATATATTACACACACCTTAGTACAATTTTACTGAGTCGTGCAAGTGTCTGTCTTTTGTATATTGTATTGTCTGTCTGCATAATGAGTAAGGCACCAGCAAAAACTAAAAAGCAGTTTCACTGCAAGGTCTGTAACAGTGTGTTACCGGATGGATCTACAACATGTACAGTATGTTTTGTGAATTCAGCTACAAATACAATTTCGGCTCTGGTATCAAAGCCGGTTTCATCCCCGGACCCTCCATGGGAAATGCTAGCCAATGTAATGGCTGGGTTGCAATCAGAATTGGCCGCCGCTCGACAAGAGCGGGAAGCGGCAAGATCTGAGTCTCGGGTGAGACCGCCAGAACTACCGGAGGGGTCTCAGCCTTGCCAAAGGTCCAAGTCCATTTTGGGTAGAAGGGATAAATTTAATTTGTCTTATGATTTACCAGTTTCTGCTATGTTGCATTCTGACGATTCTATGCCAGACCTCACTGCGCAAGATGAGGGTGAGGAGGGCGAAGTAGGCCAGCAGTCAGATAGTGAAGATTTTGACAGCCCAGGCATTGATAATCTCATCAGAGTGGTGCGTCAGTCTCTGAAGTTTACAGAAACTGAGGAGCCTCTGACAAATGATGAAGTCGTATTTACTAAACGACAAAGATCTCTGATGTGTTTTCCTGTGTCGGAATCTCTTAATAAGATGTTAGTGGAAACACTGAAAAATCCGGATAAACGGTTTTTTATACCTCGCAGATTTAAGTCTAGTTACCCGTTTCCAGAGTCTGTGACATCTACATGGGAGAATCCGCCAATGGTGGATTCGTCTGTGTCAAAACTTACAAAGAAATTAACCATACCAGTACCAACTGCTACTACGCTTAAAAACCCTTCAGACCGGAAAATAGAAGCTATGCTAAAGTCCATGTATATAGCAGCAGGAGTGTTGCTTAGACCTGGGTTGGTTGGCATTTGGGTCACTAAGGCGCTAATTGTATGGATAACAGAACTCAAGTCTGGTCTACATGACAATCACCTTATACTTCTCGCTGATCAAATCTGTGAAGCTGCTGAGTATCTATGTACAGCTTCTACTGACGTCTGTCAGCTCACTTCTCGCCTTTCATCGTCGCTAGTTACGGCACGACGAGCACTCTGGCTGCGTTCTTGGCAAGCGGAGGCAGAGGTTAAGAGAGGTATAGAGGCGTTACCTTATGGTGGCGAGAAGTTGTTTGGTCCTGAATTGGACAAATGGATTTCTGAGGCCACGTGAGGGAAGTCTGTTTTCCTACCATTGCCTCCAACGGTACCTAGACGAAAATACTCTGGCCCGGCGTTCAAATCCTTTAGACCTCAGCCCTTTTGAGGCCGTGGTAGAGGAACAGCCTCGCCTGGTAGACGAGGTCGAGGACGTGGTTTTCAACAAACCAACACCAGTCGTCAGGACGCTAAAGTCACCGACAAGCCAGTGGCATGACGGCCTCCCAGCCCATCTCCAGTTGTGGGGGCACGCCTTCAGACGTTCCATTTGGCGTGGTTCCACACATCCACAGATGGGTGGATCCGCAATTTAGTGTTAAAAGGTTACAAGATAGAGTTTGACTGTCTCCCGCCAATGCGGTTTTTCAAGACAGGACTGCCTGTGTCGGACGACAAGAGGGCGGTTCTGCAAATTGCAATTCAGTCTTTGCTGGATTCAGCCGTTTTGATTCCGGTCCCGGTACACCAACAAGGTCAGGGTTATTATTCCAGTCTGTTTGTGGTACCAAAGCCGGATGGCTCGGTCAGGCCAATATTGAACTTAAAGGGCCTCAATCAGTACGTCACTTACTACAGATTCAAGATTGAATCTCTGCGGACAGTAATTGCAGGTTTAGAGCCACAGGAATTCATGATTGCGCTGGATCTCAAGGATGCGTACTTACACATTCCGATTTGGCCACCTCATCAGAGGTTCTTGCGTTTTGCGATACGGCAGAATCATTACCAGTTTCAGGCTCTTCCGTTTGGCCTCTCGTCAGCGCCACGGGTATTCACCAAAGTGATGTCTGTGTTGATAGCTCATCTCAGATCCCTGGGAGTGATAATAGTTTCGTACTTGGACGATCTGCTCATCAAAGCTCCGTCTCAACAGATGCTCCTCCAACATGCGTTGCTAACGTACAATGTACTAGTTCAGGACGGTTGGATTGTCAACTTCAAGAAATCACATCTAATTCCGTCTCAACGACTTCAGTTCCTAGGTATGAAAAAGAATTTACCTACCAGAACAGAAAGTACAGATTATTCGTCATCTGGTACAATTAGTGCTCAAGCCACGCACAGTCTCGGTACATTTGTGCATTCGCCTCTCTGGCACAATGGTGGCGGCTTTCGAAGCGCTTCAGTTCGGAAGATTTTACTCACGTCCTTTTCAACTGGATGTGCTCGCACAGTGGTCGGGCTCGCATCTGCAGATTCACCACAAGGTGAGGTTGTCGCCACGGGCCAGGGTAACTCTACTCTGGTGGCTCAAAGTACACAATCTAACCACAGGGAAACGGTTTGGCGCCTGGAATTGGATAATTCTAACGACGGACGCGAGACTCAGAGGTTGGGGAGCTGTAGTTCAAAATTGTCAGCTCCAGGGTCTCTGGGCGGATCACAAAAGATTGCTGTCTATAAATGTCCTGGAACTCCGGGCAATTTACAATGCGCTACGACAAGCAGTGCACATGCTTCGGTCTCTGACTGTCCAGGTGCAGTCAGACAACGCGACGGCGGTCGCGTACATCAACAAACAAGGAGGAACGAGAAGCCGCATGGCAATGCGGGAAGTAGCTCGAATCCTCAGTTGGGCCGAGCATCACCATGTGATATTGTCGGCAGTGTTCATTCCGGGAGTGGACAACTGGGAGGCGGATTATCTCAGCTGTCGGGATTTTCATCCAGGAAAATGGGCATTAAATCCAGAAGTATTTCACATGTTGGTCCAGAGGTGTGGTTACCCTCAAGTGGACCTGATGGCATCTCGCCACAATCACCAAACGCCCCAGTATGTGACCAGAACGCAAGATCCAAAGGCAGTGGCGGTGGATGCTCTCACAATCGCGTGGCCGTACAGCCTCGTGTATCTGTTTCCACCGTTTCCGCTGCTCCCTCTGTTGCTAAAACGGATCAAAAGAGAGTCCGCCACAACAATACTAGTGGCGCCTCAGTGGCCTCAGAGAGCTTGGTTCTTGGATCTCCGCGGACTACTCGCAGACGATCCTTGGCCGCTCCCGCTACGTCCGGACCTGTTACAACAGGGTCCGTTCCTTTACCCCGATTTAGCGCGGCTGCATTTGACGGGGTGGCTGTTGAGACCGCCCTCTTAAGAAGAGAGGGCATTCCAGAATCGGTTATACCAACCATGTTACGAGCTAGGAAGCCAGTTACGGCAGCTCATTATTACAGAATTTGGCGTGCCTATATAGGTTGGTGTGAAGTTCGGAAGTTTCCGACATCATCTTTCAAGTTATCCCGTCTTTTGTTATTTCTACAGACGGGGTTAGATGGAGGACTGCGTTTATCTACATTAAAGGTGCAGGTATCTGCTTTGTCAATTTACTTTCAAAGACGATTGGCTCTATTGCCGTCTGTACACACCTTTCTGCAATGTGTCCTCAGAGTACAGCCTCCATTCATTCCACCTACAGCGCCATGGGACTTGAATCTGGTTTTAGATTTCTTACAGTCTTCATATTTTGAACCCTTACAACAAGTGGATATTAAGTTTCTCAATTGGAAAACAATTTTTTTTCCGAGCCTTAGCTTCGGCAAGGCGTGTTTTAGATTTGGGTGCCTTGTCATGCAAGCCACCGTATTTGGGGGGTCATTCCGAGTTGTTCGCTCGCAAGCTGCTTTTAGCAGCTTTGCACACGCTAAGCCGCCGCCTACTGGGAGTGAATCTTAGCTTATCAAAATTGCGAACGAAAGATTAGCAGAATTGCGAATAGACACTTCTTAGCAGTTTCTGAGTAGCTCCAGACTTACTCGGCATCTGCGATCAGTTCAGTGCTTGTCGTTCCTGGTTTGACGTCACAAACACACCCAGCGTTCGCCCAGACACTCCTCCGTTTCTCCAGTCACTCCCGCGTTTTTCCCAGAAACGGTAGCGTTTTTTCACACACTCCCATAAAACGGCCAGTTTCCGCCCAGAAACACCCACTTCCTGTCAATCACATTACGATCACCAGAACGAAGAAAAAACCTCGTAATGCCGTGAGTAAAATTCCTAACTGCATAGCAAATTTACTTGGCGCAGTCGCACTGCGGACATTGCGCATGCGCATTAGCGACTAATCGCTCCGTTGCGAGAAAAAAATAACGAGCGAACAACTCGGAATGACCCCCTTGGTGTTTCATGATGACAGAGCGGAACTTCGGACGAATCCCGCTTTCTTGCCAAAGGTAGTGTCATCTTTTCACATCAATCAACCAATAGTAGTTCCTGTGTTAACAGAAGATTCTTGAACTTTGGATGTGGTACGCGCACTACGCGTTTATGTATCCCGAACGTCTACAGTTCGTAAGATGGATACGTTATTTGTTCTCTATGATGCTGCCAAAATGGGTTGGCCAGCTTCTAAGCAGACCTTATCCAGATGGATTAAACTGACCATACGTCAGGCTTACCTTCATGCTAGGTTACAGCTGCCTACATCAGTAACAGCTCATTCCACACGTTCTGTGGGAACTTCATGGGCAGCTGGTCGTGGGGCTTCTACGACGCAGCTTTGCCGTGCGGCTACATGGTCATCAGTGCACACGTTTGTGCGCTTTTACAAGTTTGATACGTTTGCGGCATCAGCATCTAGCTTTGGCCGCCTAGTGTTACAGGTGCCAAACAGCTCTCCCGCACACGGGGGAAGCGTTGGTACGTCCCAAGAGTACTCCAGTGACCCCTAGTGGATGAAAAAGAAAATAGGATTTTGGTACTTACCAGGTAAATCCTTTTCTTTGAATCCATAGGGGGCACTGGACGCCCACCCAGAGCAGTTTTACCTGGTTTGTGGTAAGTTCAGGGGATCTTATGGTAACACATTCTCACTGACTGGTTCAAAGTTTCAAGTTCTATCGGTTATGGGGCCAACTGTTTAGTTGTCAGTAACGTTATGTGTCAACTTTATTGTTGTCCGTTATGTTATATGTACTTCTCCATTGTCAACCTCTCTTTAGCTCCTGTTCGGCTCATTAAAAAAACACTGAGTTACTCTGGGATATGGAGGGGAGGAGAGTTCTAAATTTATTTATTCAGTGCCCTGTTCCTGCGGAAGCCGTCCATATTCCAAGAGTACTCCAGTGCCCCCTATGGATTCAAAGAAAAGGATTTACCTGGTAAGTACCAAAATTCTATTTTTAGTGATATCCAGGCTGCAGCACAGGTGACTTAATTAGTAGCTCAGTTATTTTGATTTAACCATCTGTGCTGCAGCCTGGATATCACTAAAACCTGCACTGTTGGTGTGCCTTGAGGACCGTGGTTGGGAATGCCTGCCCTAGGGCCTTTGCAGCATCTTTAATTGCATTAATAAGCACCACCTGAAAGAGTGTGATGGGTTCCCTTGAACACTGTTTGGAGTGAAACCAAGCTGCTGTACCTGCAGGCTGCTGCAGGGATAAACTGTGTTTATTACACAAGAACGGAGCAATGCCACAGAAAGCAGCAATGCATCTACAATGCAGAAGGCCTGAAACATTTGCTCAATTCATATATATCGCCATAGCTATATGTACCATATATACCACCACCGCTTAGGTGCCCGAGCACCCACCTGCCCTCACAGTGAGTTTAGAGTGTGGTAGGTTGTGTGGCCTGTTACTGCAGCTGCCCCTGAGGGCGACCTTCAGTGATTTAAGGGTGCCAAAATTATATCTCCCCTCCCCCCCCCCCCCCCTAAATTTATTTACTCTCCTGCTTCTGTGTAATATAAAATAGTGGGAGTGCTCCATATTATTAGGAATAAATTGTATTTTCTTTCTTTTTACAGATAGAGGTGCTGATTGCACAGAAGGAGAAATTGTTGCGTGTGCGCCAGGATCGGGATGCCATGAATGCTTCTGATGTGAATGTATTCACTTTCGGCACGTATTATTTGGGTGGTGTCCCATCTGCAATTAAAGAAAAGTGAGTAACTGATAAAAGGAGGAGGGCAGATATAATGTAATCATCTTCAGCATTTCTATAACGTAAGGAACATTAAATAGCTATACTGTATGTTTATATTAACAGGAGGGCAGATATAAAGTAAATCACCTTAAGTGCAGATATAAGCCACAATTTCTATATAGGGATGTGCTGTGAGGTAAATAGCTCAGGAGGCACTGGCTAGCATCAGAGCCAGATTTACATGCAATATATGAGCCAAAGCGTACATGTGGGCATTATACACAGGTGCAGCATTATAAACTCCTGGAAATTTGGTGAGTGTTGATCTACATTCTGTTGTACAGAAAAGACAGATAGATGAGGCACTGCCTCACCTGCCATAGACTTTTTTTCTCCAGAGTTTTGGCTATAAAAATTCTTAGAATAATGCAAAGAAGATATTTCAAACATATTCTTAGTATTTTTCATATACTTTATACAGTCAAAACTCTGGCACAAACGTTAGTATGACAGGAAAGGCTCTGCCTCACCTGTCTCACCCCACCGCACGTCACTGCAATATAGTACAGTATGTGTATATTAACTAGCAGTCCTCTCTCTAGAACCTCTGAACCATTGTAACTTTGCATACAACAGTTAATGGGGGTAATTCCAAGTTGATCGCAGCAGGAATTTTGTTAACAGTTGGGCAAAACCATGTGCACTGCAGGGGAGGCAGATATAACATGTGTAGAGAGAGTAAGATTTGGGTGGGTTATTTTGTTTCTGTGCAGGGTAAATACTGGCTGCTTTATTTTTACACTGCAATTTAGATTGCAGATTGAACACACCACACCCAAATCTAACTCTCTCTGCACATGTTATATCTGCCCCCCCCTGCAGTGCACATGGTTTTGCCCAACTGCTAACAAAATTCCTGCTGCGATCAACTTGGAATTTCCCCCAATAGGACATTGTATGAAAAATATGCACATTCCTTCTAATTACTGGAACATTGAAATATACGTATTTGCTTATTTCATGTGTCTTTCTACTTCTGTAATCCTGTTTGGACTGATGATCCAACAAATTATTAAAAAAAATATGTACTCCTCATTTTCCCTTAACTCACATGCAGAGAGTTTATTGATGTGGTAGTTTCTCTTCGGTATCCGGACTCCAGGTCGACAACAAAAAGGTCGACACACCTTAGGTCGACGCCAATTGGTCGACACACCTTAGGTCGACGTGGACAAAAGGTCGACACGAGTTTTTCACAATTTTTTTCTTTTTTGGAACCTTTTCATACTTAACGATCCACGTGGACTACGATTGGAACGGTAATCTGTGCCGAGCGAAGCGGAACAAAGGCACCATGCCTGAAGTATGGCGAGCGAAGCGAGACATGCGAGGGGACGCGGTGCACTAATTGGGGTTCCCGGTCACTCTACGAAAAAAACGACACCAAAAAAACATATGTCGACCTTTTTCCATGTCGACCTTTTGTCCATGTCGACCTAAGGTGCGTCGACCTAAGGTGTGTCAACCTTTTTGTTGTCGACCTGGAGTCCCAGACCCTTCTCTTCACCCATACACAAATCACAGACAGATTTCCCTTTGCTGTACTTCTGAGCTGTTCTTGCATGAGCTACATAGTGGCCAGCATGGTCTATTTCATATAAATATAGGAAAAGGGAACACAGCACAAACAACAATGTTAGTTTAAACTTGGAATAACGGGTTTACGCCAGAGGTTCCCAAACGCGGTCCTTAATGCACCCTAAAGGCCCAGATTTTAAGGATAACCAAGCTTGGGCACAGGTGACTTAATTAGTACCTCAATCAATTTGATTTAACCATCTTTGCTCAGCTATGGATATCCTTTAAACCTGGACCGTTAGGGTGTCTTGAGGGCCGCGTTTGGGGACCTCTGGTTTAAGCAGAAATTAGCATCTGCTTCGTATTCAGCAATCTCTATTGAATATATATATATATATTTTCTTCAAACAGGTTTGACATAAAAACTCGTCCTTTCCGTGGATGTGTTAAAAATGTGAAGACCCCAGTGAGCTCGGCCACATTCAAAGAAACATATGGGGTCAGCCGGAGATGCTATGATGAATGGAGCGTAAGTGACACTTGCTAATACTGACTACTAGTTCTGGTATTATCCCATTTCAGAGCGTAGAATATGTTGGTTCTTTTTTCCTGTTATGTACAGGAGGAGCATATGGTACAGTACAGATACACCAGGTGTGCTCAACTTGCGGTCCCCAAACTGTTGTGGAACTACACAGCCCAGCATGCCTTGCCAGAGTTTTGTTAGGAAACGCTAAAACTGTGACAGGGCATGCTGGGATGTTTAGTTCCACAACAGTTGGAGGTTGTGGAACATGTTGAGAACCCCTGACTACACATTGCTGCTGTGTATTTGTAATGCTCTATATGATTAAAGCGCCAGCTCCCAATAGCCACCGTCTATCTCCCCAGTGTCTACAGACTCTAGTGTCCCCTAGTGGATGACTGAATATAGTTATGCTATTTTCTTCTAATACAGTGAAGTCAACTGCAAATGATATGATATCAACAATGGAACATATGTATTTGTATTTCTATTTGTTTGTAGTAATAGCTACTCTGTATTTGTGTGTGTAGATTATCCGGTCTGCAGAGTTCTCTGATGGCGGGACACTGGGACTGTTATCCGATGGGTTCTCGTTCCCTGGTGACTTCCAGGCCTCGTTTGGATTCCAGACGCCACAGACAAATGCCATGCTTTTGAATCACAAAACACAGGTTTGTCCACGTCAGCTGTTATAGCCGGAGACATTTGTGAAAATGACATAGCAGATACTGGAGGGTGGCTCCACTCAACAGTCTTCTGTTTATAGGGTATAATTAATGCAACATTAATGAATGTAATCAACTAATTGAATTATTTGCAAATAAAATTTAGTAGTAAAATACTGTATTATATGTAGTTATTAATATAATAAACGCAAATACATTCTGACGTTATAGATTAAGTAAGTGCTCATTAAATCAGAAAACTTTCAACATGATCCATACTTCATACAGGTTGAGTTTCCCTTATCCAAAATGCTTGGGACCAGAGGTATTTTGGATATGGGATTTTTCCGTATTTTGGAATAATTGCATACCATAATGAGATATCATGGTGATGGGACCTAAATCTAAGCACAGAATGCATTTATGTTACATATACACCTTATACACACAGCCTGAAGGTAATTTTAGCCAATATTTTAGCCAATATTTTTTATAACTCTGTGCATTAAACAAAGTGTGTCTACATTCACACATTCACACAATTCATTTATGTTTCATATACACACAGCCTGAAGGTCATTTAATACAATATTTTCTCTATCGTCCTAGTGGATGCTGGGGTTCCTGAAAGGACCATGGGGAATAGCGGCTCCGCAGGAGACAGGGCACAAAAAGTAAAGCTTTTCCAGATCAGGTGGTGTGCACTGGCTCCTCCCCCTATGACCCTCCTCCAGACTCCAGTTAGATTTTTGTGCCCGGCCGAGAAGGGTGCAATTCTAGGTGGCTCTCATAAAGAGCTGCTTAGAGAAAGTTTAGCTTAGGTTTTTTATTTTACAGTGATTCCTGCTGGCAACAGGATCACTGCAACGAGGGACAGAGGGGAGAAGAAGTGAACTCACCTGCGTGCAGGATGGATTGGCTTCTTGGCTACTGGACATCAGCTCCAGAGGGACGATCACAGGTACAGCCTGGATGGTCACCGGAGCCGCGCCGCCGGCCCCCTTGCAGATGCTGAAGTAAGAAGAGGTCCAGAATCGGCGGCTGAAGACTCCTGCAGTCTTCTAAAGGTAGCGCACAGCACTGCAGCTGTGCGCCATTTTCCTCTCAGCACACTTCACACGCAGTCACTGAGGGTGCAGGGCGCTGGGGGGGGGGCGCCCTGGGAGGCGAATGTAAACCTATATAAAGGCTAAAAATACCTCACATATAGCCCCCAGAGGCTATATGGAGATATTTAACCCCTGCCTGTATTCACAAAATAGCGGGAGACGAGCCCGCCGGAAAAGGGGCGGGGCCTATCTCCTCAGCACACGGCGCCATTTCCTCTCACAGCTCCGCTGGTCAGGACGGCTCCCAGGTCTCTCCCCTGCACTGCACTACAGAAACAGGGTAAAACAGAGAGGGGGGGCAAATTTAATGGCAATATCTTGATATATATAAAGCAGCTATAAGGGAGCACTTATTATAAGGCTATCCCTGTCATATATAGCGCTTTTTGGTGTGTGCTGGCAGACTCTCCCTCTGTCTCCCCAAAGGGCTAGTGGGTCCTGTCTTCGTTTAGAGCATTCCCTGTGTGTCTGCTGTGTGTCGGTACGTGTGTGTCGACATGTATGAGGACGATATTGGTGTGGAGGCGGAGCAATTGCCAAATATGGGGATGTCACCTCCTAGGGGGTCGACACCAGAATGGATGCCTTTATTTATGGAATTACGGGATAGTGTCAACACGCTAAAGCAGTCGTTTGACGACATGAGGCGGCCGGACAATCAATTAGTGCCTGTCCAGGTGCCTCAAACACCGTCAGGGGCTGTAAAACGCCCTTTGCCTCAGTCGGTCGACACAGACCCAGACACAGGCACTGATTCCAGTGGTGATGGTGACGAATCAACCGTATTTTCCAGTAGGGCCACACGTTATATGATTTTGGCAATAAAGGAGGCGTTACATTTAGCTGATACTACAGGTACCACTAAACAGGGTATTATGTGGGGTGTGAAAAAACTACCTATAGTTTTTCCTGAATCAGAAGAATTAAATGACGTGTGTGATGAAGCGTGGGTTGCCCCTGATAAAAAGCTGATAATTTCAAAGAAATTATTGGCATTATACCCTTTCCCGCCAGAGGTTAGGGAGCGCTGGGAAACACCTCCTAGGGTGGACAAGGCGCTAACACGCTTATCAAAACAAGTGGCGTTACCTTCTCCTGAGACGGCCGCACTTAAAGATCCATCAGATAGGAGGATGGAAAATATCCAAAAAAGTATATACACACATGCAGGTGTTATACTATGACCAGCTATAGCGACTGCCTGGATGTGCAGTGCTGGGGTAGTTTGGTCAGAGTCCCTGATTGAAAATATTGATACCCTGGACAGGGACAATATTTTACTGTCGTTAGAACAAATAAAGGATGCATTTCTTTATATGCGTGATGCACAGAGGGATATCTGCACACTGGCATCACGGGTAAGTGCTATGTCCATTTCGGCCAGAAGAGCTTTATGGACGCGACAGTGGACAGGCGATGCGGATTCAAAACGGCATATGGAAGTTTTGCCGTATAAAGGGGAGGAGTTATTTGGAGTCGGTCTATCAGATTTGGTGGCCACGGCTACAGCCGGGAAATCCACCTTTCTACCTCAAGTCACTCCCCAACAGAAAAAGGCACCGACTTTTCAACCGCAGCCCTTTCGTTCCTTTAAAAATAAGAGAGCAAAGGGTTATTCATATCTGCCACGAGGCAGAGGTCGAGGGAAGAAACAGCAACAGGCAGCTCCTTCCCAGGAACAGAAGCCCTCCCCGGCTTCTACAAAAGCCTCAGCATGACGCTGGGGCTTCTCAAGCGGACTCGGGGACGGTGGGAGGTCGTCTCAAAAATTACAGCGCGCAGTGGGCTCACTCGCAGGTAGATCCCTGGATCCTGCAGATAATATCTCAGGGGTACAGGTTGGAATTAGAGACAGATCCACCTCGCCGTTTCCTGAAGTCTGCTTTACCAACGTCCCCTTCCGAAAGGGAGACGGTTTTGGAAGCCATTCACAAGCTGTACTCTCAGCAGGTGATAGTCAAGGTACCTCTTCTACAACAAGGGAAGGGGTATTATTCCACTCTATTTGTGGTACCGAAGCCGGATGGCTCGGTAAGGCCTATTCTAAATCTGAAGTCCTTGAACCTGTACATAAAGAAGTTCAAGTTCAAGATGGAGTCACTCAGAGCAGTGATAGCGAACCTGGAAGAAGGGGACTTTATGGTATCCTTGGACATCAAGGATGCGTATCTCCACGTTCCAATTTACCCCTCACACCAGGGGTACCTCAGGTTCGTTGTACAAAACTGTCACTATCAGTTTCAGACGCTGCCGTTTGGTTTGTCCACGGCACCTCGGGTCTTTACAAAGGTAATGGCCGAGATGATGATTCTTCTTCGAAGAAAAGGCGTATTAATTATCCCATACTTGGACGATCTCCTAATAAGGGCAAGGTCCAGAGAACAGCTAGAGATGGGATTAGCAATATCTCAAGAGGTGCTAAAGCAGCACGGATGGATTCTGAATATTCCAAAATCCCAATTAATGCCGACAACTCGTCTGCTGTTCCTAGGGATGATTCTGGACACGGTTCAGAAAAAGGTTTTTCTTCCCGAGGAAAAAGCCAAGGAGTTATCCGACCTGGTCAGGAATCTCCTAAAACCAGGAAAGGTGTCTGTACATCAATGCACGCATCTTCAGATGCACCTGCGGATAACCCTGTCTCCAAGGACAAGGGTATCTCTTCTGTGGTGGTTGTAGAGGGCTCATCTATTGGAGGGCCGCAGATTCGGCATACAGGAT
The DNA here is from genome assembly GCF_028390025.1 of Pseudophryne corroboree. NCBI lineage: Eukaryota > Metazoa > Chordata > Amphibia > Anura > Myobatrachidae > Pseudophryne > Pseudophryne corroboree. The sequence continues at coordinate 634,877,961 of NC_086448.1, forward strand.
TGGATCCTGGTGACCACGGACCCCAGCCTGAGAGGCTGGGGAGCAGTCACACAAGGAAGAAACTTCCAGGGAGTGTGGTCGAGCCTGGAAAAGTCTCTTCACATAAACATTCTGGAACTAAGAGCAATCTACAATGCTCTAAGCCAGGCGGAACCTCTGCTTCAAGGAAGACCGGTGTTGATCCAGTCGGACAACATCACGGCAGTCGCCCATGTAAACAGACAGGGCGGCACAAGAAGCAGGAGTGCAATGGCAGAAGCTGCCAGGATCCTTCGCTGGGCGGAGAATCACGTGATAGCACTGTCAGCAGTGTTCATCCCGGGAGTGGACAACTGGGAAGCAGACTTCCTCAGCAGACACGATCTTCACCCGGGAGAGTGGGGACTTCATCCAGAAGTTTTCCACATGCTAATAAACCGTTGGGAAAGACCAATGGTGGACATGATGGCGTCTCGCCTCAACAAAAAACTGGACAGGTATTGCGCCAGGTCAAGAGATCCGCAGGCAATAGCTGTGGACGCGCTGGTAACACCTTGGGTGTACCAGTCGGTGTATGTGTTTCCTCCTCTGCCTCTCATACCAAAGGTATTGAGAATCATACGGCAAAGCGGAGTAAGAACGATACTAGTGGCTCCGGATTGGCCAAGAAGGTCTTGGTACCCGGAACTTCAAGAGATGGTCACGGACGATCCGTGGCCTCTACCTCTAAGACAGGACCTGCTTCAGCAGGGACCGTGTCTATTCCAAGACTTACCGCGGCTGCGTTTGACGGCATGGCGGTTGAACGCCAGATCCTAAAAGGAAAAGGCATTCCAGAAGAAGTCATTCCTACCTTGATTAAGGCAAGAAAGGAAGTCACCGCGAAGCATTATCACCGCATTTGGCGGAAATATGTTGCGTGGTGCGAGGATCGGAGTGCTCCGACGGAGGAATTTCAACTGGGTCGTTTCCTACATTTCCTGCAATCAGGATTGTCTATGGGTCTCAAATTGGGATCTATTAAGGTTCAAATTTCGGCCCTGTCAATATTCTTCCAAAAAGAATTGGCCTCAGTTCCTGAGGTCCAGACTTTTGTCAAAGGAGTACTGCATATACAGCCTCCTGTGGTGCCTCCGGTGGCACCGTGGGATCTAAATGTAGTTTTAGATTTCCTCAAATCCCATTGGTTTGAACCACTAAAAAATGTGGATTTGAAATATCTCACATGGAAAGTGACTATGTTACTGGCCCTGGCGTCCGCCAGGAGAGTATCTGAACTGGCGGCTTTATCTTATAAAAGCCCTTATTTAATTTTCCATTCGGATAGGGCAGAGCTGCGGACGCGTCCGCATTTTCTCCCTAAGGTGGTATCAGCGTTTCACCTGAACCAGCCTATTGTAGTGCCTGCGGCTACAAGCGACTTGGAGGACTCCAAGTTGTTGGACGTTGTCAGAGCTTTAAAAATATACATTTCAAGGACGGCTGGAGTCAGAAAATCTGACTCGCTGTTTATACTGTATGCACCCAACAAGTTGGGTGCGCCTGCTTCTAAGCAGTCGATTGCTCGTTGGATTTGTAACACAATTCAACTTGCACATTCTGTGGCAGGCCTGCCACAGCCTAAATCTGTTAAGGCCCATTCCACAAGGAAGGTGGGCTCATCTTGGGCGGCTGCCCGAGGGGTCTCGGCATTACAACTCTGCCGAGCAGCTACGTGGTCAGGGGAGAACACGTTTGTAAAATTCTACAAATTTGATACCCTGGCAAAGGAGGACCTGGAGTTCTCTCATTCGGTGCTGCAGAGTCATCCGCACTCTCCCGCCCGTTTGGGAGCTTTGGTATAATCCCCATGGTCCTTTCAGGAACCCCAGCATCCACTAGGACGATAGAGAAAATAAGAATTTACTTACCGATAATTCTATTTCTCGGAGTCCGTAGTGGATGCTGGGCGCCCATCCCAAGTGCGGATTATCTGCAATACTTGTACATAGTTATTGTTAACTAATTCGGGTTATTGTTTAGGGAGCCATCTTTCAGAGGCTCCTCTGTTATCATACTGTTAACTGGGTTTAGATCACAAGTTGTACGGTGTGATTGGTGTGGCTGGTATGAGTCTTACCCGGGATTCAAAATCCTCCCTTATTGTGTACGCTCGTCCGGGCACAGTACCTAACTGGAGTCTGGAGGAGGGTCATAGGGGGAGGAGCCAGTGCACACCACCTGATCTGGAAAAGCTTTACTTTTTGTGCCCTGTCTCCTGCGGAGCCGCTATTCCCCATGGTCCTTTCAGGAACCCCAGCATCCACTACGGACTCCGAGAAATAGAATTATCGGTAAGTAAATTCTTATTTTTACTAACTTTGTGTATTAAACAAAGTTTGTGTACATTGAGCCATCAGATAACAAAGGTTTCACTATCTCACTCTCACTCAAAAAATTCCGTATTTCGGAATATTCCGTATTTCGGAATATTTGGATATGGGATACTCAACCTGTACTGAGTTCTGCTTATTTTGTTGAATGCAGCAATAGGGCGTTTCCAGTAGATAACAAGGAATTTTGATATTTAATAGCACCAACGTAACAGAGTATGACTAACGTCTTTGTCTACAGTCTGATGAATTACGGATCTTTCTGGAGGGCGGAACTGTAAGAGTAACTACAATAAATAATGAGCTGCGATCAAAGGAGAAGTATACTGATGGAGAGCTGCATTATGTGTCTGTAATAAGAAAGGATGATGAGTAAGTACAAGCTTTAACAAATGAACTAGCTTGTGGTCAAGTCTAAAGTATAGCATACCTCCCAACATGACCCGCTCCAGGAGGGACAGAATGCTCTGCTTCTGGACTTTTCTCTTAATGTATGATTGCCGGCACCTGTGTTGAATGGGTTAATAGATGAGAAAGCTGTTCCAGCACAGGTGATGGCAATCATAAATTAAGAGGGAAGTCCAGGAGCAGAGCATTATGTCCCTCCTGGAGAGGGTCATGTTGGGAGGTATGGTATAAATATAATTCATCCATCCATCTTCTACTGTAGAGCAGGCATTCCCAACATTGGTCCTCAAGGCACACTCACAGTCCAGGTTTTAAGGACATTTAGGCTTGAACACAAGTGACTTAATTAGTACCTCAGTTACTTTGATTTGACCATCTCTGCTGAAGCCTGGATATAACTAAAACCTGCCCTGTTAGTGTGCCTTGATGACCAAGGTTGGAAATGCCTGTTCCAGATATTGTAGACAGAAAACAATAATATTATGTATGTACCAGTTCAGGAATTCCTGAACTATGACTTAAACTGGGCATACACTATACAATTATCTGTTAGATAATCTGTGGTTGGCATGAAAACCTGGTTATGGCTGAGAGCAACTGTCAATCAACCATTTGCTCCCAAACCTTGGAAAATGGACAAAACCTGTTGTTTATACAAATTGGTTAAAACACGGACAGGTCTTGTCCATTTTCCAGTGTTTGGTAACAAATGGTTGATTGTCAGTTGCTCTTATCCATTACCAGGTTTTCATTCCAACCACAGATTATCGGCCAGATAATTGTATAGTGTAAACCCAGCTTTAGTAGTCCACCAAAAATTGTGAAAACGTACACACATGGGTGGAAATGGTCAATTAGAATACTAGTTAATCATGTTTTTAGGTCTTAGTTTAAGTTGAGCTGTTTTTCAAACTTGTTTGTGGGATATTGTAAAACAACTTCTTACATTCATATCACTTAAGAGTTATGTAATATTTCTTACATTCTTTGGTAGTATGATAAGTCACATCTGTGTCCCTATCAATATCTCCTTATGCTGAAAAAACTTTCACTGTTCAGTCCTTTTAAAGCATAGGTCTTCAACCTGTGGCCCTCCAGCTGCTGCGGAACTACACATCCCAGCATGCCCTGCCTCAGTTTTACCATGCCTTAATAGCAAAACTGTGGCAGGGCATGGTGGGATGTGTAGTTCCGCAGCCGCTGGAGGGCCACAGGTTGAAGACCCATGTTTTAAAGGATCAAGGTAGAAACTTCAGTATAAGACTTTAGAAACTGCAATAATCCTCATTTAGTAAATTACTTTAGCACATGAAATGAAATGAATATGCATTTGATCAGAAAAATTCAACAGTAAACATCCCTTCCTTGCAGCTGCCGTTACATCAGAGAGTGTAATGTACAGAACCAGAACAAAGACAATTCAGAGGCTGGTTAAACAAAAGAAGAAACAGCAGGAGATTAAATACAATACTACTTTAAACATTCTTATGTCCCTAGAGGCTAATTAACACCTTAAACTCAGTTTTGTCATCAGTGTAATTGCTCAGGCAATGTAGTGCTATTTATAGGTAACTACTATCTGCATTGTCTTGACTTTTAATTCTTCTGGCTCAGAGTGTAATTAGGAGACGAAGATTATTTGAATTCTAACTGGGATCTCTATACTGGGACTGCAGTGAGTTACATAAACTCGTGTATTGCTGAATCAAAGTTTCTCATTCCACTTTTCAGTTACTGCACCCTACGCAGTGACGTGTGGTGGTGTAAATGGCTGGGGAGACACTGGCTAGTATCACAGCCAGATCTACACACACATACAGTAAATGAGCCTGAGGGTACATGTAGGTATTATACACAGGTGCAGCAGTATATACTGCTGGGAATTTTGGTGAGTTTTGATCAGAGATGTACAGACAAGGTAGGCAGGCGAGGCACTGACTCACCAGTCATACTCCAGTATACTTCAGAGTTTTGACTATTAAAAATATTAGTCTAATACAAAGAATACATTTATAATATGTTCTTCATCTTTTTCATATAATTTTTACAGATAAAACTCTGGAGTATATTGGAGTATGACATGGGAGGCAGTGCCACCCCTGCCCGCACGTCACTGCCCCTAAGATGCTTTAAGGGTTTCCCTGTGATATACTGTAACATGTATAATACCAACTTGCCCATTCAATGAGACTACTACGCAGTAGTATGCTAAAAGTGGAAATGGTAGCCCGGTTCAGTTTAAACATAGAGTTTCCCCTCATGTTGCCACATCTACAATTAAAAATGTTCCTGCTAATAAATTAATTTTAAGAGATTCTTCAATTGCAATTGTACGCAATGCCACAGCCACTGCTGTAGTGGTGCATTCCATAGTGGAAGGGCTTACACATGACTGGTGTGTGCCTTTTATTGAGAACATAACTATTATGGTGTGTACACACGGTGAGATATTTTCTTACGATTTTGACTATATAGTCAAAATTTTAAAAAAACTTAGTGCTGATCGCAAGGTGAAAGTCACCTTGCGATCCCGATTCGATGCCGATGCACGGTCCCGCGCGGTCGGCATCGCAAGACTAGATAGACTGTGCAGGCAAGTCAATTTTGACTATCTCTATAGAAGAGATAGTCAAAATTGACACGTAGCCAAAATCGCACATAGTCAGTATCACAAGCACATAATGAGTGTGCTTGCGATACTGACTATGTGCCGACCTAGCCCCTGTTGCATAGTGAGATACAGGCATAGCCCGAATCTCACCGTGTGTATAGGCCTTTAGATTATTGCAACAAATGTTTTGCTTTTGCAAAGTGCATCTAAAGATATAAATATTATCGTATGTACATGCTATGTGAAATGTATTCCACTGAAATTCTTTCCATATGCAGTTGGATTGTTTCAGCTTGTAGTAATACAAGTAATGATGATTTTAATTAAATAAAAGGTAAATTATCTATAACAGGAATAAAAATGATTATTTTTTTTGCATTTCAGGTTTAAACTGTTGGTTGATGACAGTGAAGTGACAGAAAACATTGGCACTTCTAGAACCTCCAGTTCTTCACCCACTGACATCTACCTTGGAGGAAGTGGCTTTAGGGGCTGTGTCACTAATGTTTTTATTAAGAGGTAATTGAATTTTACGTTTGGTGCCGAAAGATTCTAGCTAGCACATACCACAAAGAACTACTGTACCAACGACAACCTGAAACACTGAGTCATGGCTGTTTTTTCCTTTCTTTATCTTTTCAGAGCATCACAATTGCCTGCTGTGCAAAATCTTGTTAATAACACTGAGAAGAACCAAGTTTCCCTGGGAACGTGCGGCCCAGAGGAGGCTCCTGTGCCTCTCATACTGAATGAGTTTAAACAGCCTCTCAGCCTACGACTTAATGACTTTGATATGGTAATTCATGGGTTTTGTGTTTTATTTTTGCATTTATGGGATGTGAAAGATGGTTGTTGTGAAGGACTTTCCATAACATGCTGCAACTTTCCATAACATGCTGCGTCCTGTACAGTTCATTATTTAAGGCTTTTGTTTGTCAGTGTCAGTCATTGGTCTTGTGTGTCTCTTGAAACAGTATAGCCTGGATATCATGAGCAACATGCTGAATACAGGAACTGGGCAGAAGAACGTTCAAGGCTGCGCTCATCCCTTTAACGTGACATCTCATCAGAAGTCCTATAGATTTGGTGATTCCACAGGAAGTCACTTAGTCTATGATCTGAATAACCAGATTTTCAAGGAGAGGTAACTAGATGAAGTTTGGGGTTGACAACATCATCACTACAGATGTTTCTCCATTTGTAATTATTATAGCACTTGCCTGTTAGATGTGGAAAGCTTTCCCAAATCTCTGGTGCTGCCGGACTTACATTTAATTTCTACCAATACACTCTCACACTACAAGACAGAACTTAGTGACACTTTCCTCACCGAGGTGAAAAACGTTTCTGCAGCATACTGTTGGGGGGCACTGGCTTGTTTCTTGCAGCAGCAAAAATACTTTTCAGTTACATTTTACTAATTAGACTTCCAGGGAAGCTGGGAATTGATCACTTGTCCTAGAACTGTCCTATGTAAATACAGATATATAAAGGTCAACAATTATTTTATTTATTTATTAACAGTTTCTTATACAGCGCAGCATATTCCGTTGCACTTTACAATTAGAACAGTAATAGAACAAAACTGGGTAAAAACAGACAGACATAGAGGTAGGAAGGCCCTGCTCGCAAGCTTACAATCTATGGGGAAATAGGCATTGATACACAAGGATAGATGCTACCTGTTACATAATGGTCCTCCAGATTGCTAGGTTCTTAATGGGTTGTATGATATGATCACCCAGCAATGTTGGCCAAGGGTCAGGAGGGTGTGAGAGTAAAGAAAGACAAGATATGTGATGTTATGTGTACTGTACAGAGAGGATGTAATTAGATAGGGAAGCAATGACAGTTATGTGGGTGGATCTGGAATTTGATAGGCTTGTCTGAAGAGGGGAGTTTTCAGGGAACGTTTAAAGGTTTGGAGACTAGAGGTGAGACTTATTGTGCGTGGGAGGGCATTCCACAGAGTGGGTGAAGCCCAGATAAAGTCCTGTAATTATGAGTGTGAACAAGTAATGCGTGTGGATGAGAGACGCAGATCTTGTGCAGAGCGGAGAGGCCAGTTAGGGAGATATTTTGAGATGAGTGAAGAGATGTATGTTGGTGCAGTTTGGTTAATAGCCTTGTATGTCAGTAAAAGTATTTTATATTTAATACAGTAGAATACTGGTAACCAATGGAGGGACTGACAGAGCGGATCTGCAGACGATGAACGTCTAGCGAGGAAGATTAGCCTCGCAGCTGCATTCACAATTATAATAATAATGTTTATTTATATCTCTTATCTAATATGACTCAAGCCAAGGTGGCCCATTTATCAATGAGTTTTAGCTATTTAAATTTGTTGCGTATGATAAATGGTGCTCCACCCAATCAGCTCCTGCCATGTGCTTGAAAACTGACAGTTGGGAGCTGATTGGCTGGAGCACCATTTATCATACACAATGAGTTTTAAATAGCTAAAACCCGTTGATAAATGGGACCCCAATTATGAAAACGCATTCTAATTCATAAAAAGTTTATTTTCTGTAAATATATTAAAATGTAGGATCCCATGTGTTGGATCAGTGCTTGCTTGGGGATGGTATTTTCACTATAAATGAATGACTCTGGATATTTGCCTCTTGTGTGGCAGGTCACACTTCTCCTTGGAGGTGCGCACTTTGGAATCAGCTGGCCTGATTTTCTTCATGACTGACAAACAGGAGTCCAGTCACTTGGCTCTTCATATATCCAAGGGTCGTTTTGTGTTTTCTTTGGGAACTAAAGGCAGCAAGATGAAAATACGAAGCCAAGAGAAATACAATGATGGAGAATGGCATTCTGTAAGTGTTTTGAAAATGTAATTGTAAATGCAATACATCTCTACTGCATTGGTATCATCTGTGGTCCGAGCAGAAGCAGGTGTCAGTCATTTGCAGAAAAAAAAACCAGACTCCTGGCTGATTGGCAGAGGACTGCAAGTGATTGACAGTTACCTCTGCTCGAAACACACATGCTGACGATAATTTATGAACAGTACAGCATGCAGCATCCATCACCATCTCCATGAGGGGAGGTAAGAAAAGTTGGCTAATATGAATAACTTGAACCCCTCCCTCTCTCTGCAGTATTGTGTTATAATGGGGACCATTTATTAAGCCTTGGGGAGTGATAAATAGCACAATGATAAAGTACCAGACAATCAGCTCCTAACTGCCATGTTACAGGCTGTGTTTGAAAAAATTACAGTTAGGAGCTGATTGGTTGGTACTTTATCATCATGCTATTTATCACTCTCCAAGGCTTGATAAATCTGGGCAATAGTGTTTTGTTAAAAATTAACCCCAATTACTTTTGCATCCTCCATTGACTTGCAAAACCTGGGTAAAAACTCATGGCCTTAATTATAATAGGATAAGTCACTTATTAGTAATAAGTAATGTAAAGGATTATCATAATGCTTAAAGTTGCATGGGCTATTTCACACAGTGCAGATGGAGCAGAAATGTTATGCACCATGGTACTTACAAGTGGCGGCTCCAGAGACGGGGCTGCAGCACAGTCCAAAATTCAAATAGGGGAGCCACACCAACTGCCACCCCCAACAATGCCAAGCATCGCCGGCTGGGACTCACTGGCAGTTGGTGTGGCTCCCCTATTTGAATTCTGGACTGTGCTGCAGCCCCACCTCTGAGCTGCCGCCGGTAATTACTGAGCAGTATGTGAGCACATGACTTATTTCATAACATGTTTGACATCTGCTCGCATGCCTATCTAAAATATCTGTATGTGTTCATTACTTCTGGGTTGCTTTATTAATTGGTTTGTTGTATTACAATGGATAATGCTGCATTTCAGAGTCAGTCTCACAGAAGCATTGCTCTGCCGGATTCCAATGTAATGATGTATAACCCGGCTATACAACAGTGCTCATTATATTCAAAGACATTGCAGTAGCTCCCAACATTTGTAATCAGTACCGGCTAAAGTAAATAATTATGTCTGTGTAGTCATTTCATACTGTATAGTTAGCTGTACATTATTGATGAGCATTACAATATTGGGCTAAATGTAATGGCCTACGAGCTGCCAGAGGTGCGGGACTTTATGCAAGTATGCCGTATTTGTAAAGCGGCAATCATTTACAAGTCAAAACCAACCTAGTTTTGCCTTGTAAATGATTGCCGCTTTAAAAATACGGGCAGACTTACACAAGGTCTTGCACTTCTGGCAACTCGCAAGCTATTACATTTAGCCCTTTAAGTGCAAGTGTTTAATATACATTGCAAATTAGTATTTTTGTGACTATAGATCATAAAATCACTTCTCAGCCAATGATGCATCCCACATACAGCCAAAAAGGACACAGGGTGCAGAGTTTACTATTATTACAAAAGAAAAGAAAAAGAAAGCAACATTAAATATCTGGTGCATTTAATAGATCACTGTACTGTTTTTGTTGGACCATTTGAAGCATAGATATTCCCAATGACTGAAGACATTAGAGAAAATTAACAATTATTTTTTTCGCCTTTAAATATCTTGGCTTTTTTTTATGTTATATAGGTGGTGTTTAGCTGGGATGGGATGAACGGTCGCCTTGTCATTGATGGCCTGAAAGCCCGCAAAGGAAGCTTGACAAAACACTTTGGTTTGGAAAACATGTCACTGCTCTATCTTGGCGGTGTCCCATCTCTTCAAGTACAGGTAATGGCTTATTTTATTTTGTCTGTAATATTAAATCAGAGAATGCCAATTCATGGTAACCGGCACCAAAACCGTATTAGGGGAAGTGAGACTTGTCTGCTGTTGCTACGTTAGTTGGACTGCTACTGTGAGTACAATGTCATATACGTACAACGCCTCTGTCAGCATTTTATGAGAAGAACATATATTGCATCATGAAGTCAGATAGGAAACTCATTGTGAGTAATATCATACCTCCAGGGTTGGAGTGGCCCACAGGTGTAAAGGGGAAATCCCCAGTGGGTCGCACTGAAGACCTCACCCCCTCTTCTAGGGATGGAGCAGGATTATGGATGAACTTGGGTGCTTGGTTTGTTTCTGTGTAAACTACACCAAGATTAGCCCTTCTGCCATTCAAAGTGGTTGGTCTTGTCACACCTCTGTCCCCTGCTTTATAAAGGGGCCCTGTTTTTTGCATGTCCTCTCTAACCGGTTGGTCAGGTACCTCTGTAATGGCTGGCCCCACGCCCTCTGATGGCTGACCACACCCCTTAAGCTTGGACCCCTCCCAATGCATTGCCTGGTGGGCCCTTTGTGTCGCAGTCTGACCCTGCATACCTCCCAACATTCACTAATGACAACTTAGGCCAAGATTGCCTACATGACTGATAAACCACCCAATTCACCACAGACATTCCCCCGTTGGTATAAACCATATACTGGTGGCAAACTGAGACTGTCCCAATAAAAGTGTTGTGGGTATGTGTATGTTGTGTGAAACTACACAATTGTGTATCATAACTGCCAAAGGGGTCTATTTATTAAGCCTTGGATGGAGATAAAGTGAATGGAGATAAAGTACCAGCCAATCACTTTCTGACTGATATGTCACAGGCTGAGGCCCAAATGTATTAAGCCTTAACAAGAGATAAAGTGGAGACGGATAGAGAGTGATAAATGACCAGCCAATCAGCTTCCCATCTACCATGTCACAGGCTGTGTTTGAAAAATGACAGCTAGGAGCTGGTTGGCTGGACGTTTATCTTTCTTTATCCGTCTCCACTTTATTTCTTGTTAAGGCTTAATACATTTGGGCCTGAGTTTGAAAGATGAGAGTTAGGAGCTGATTGGCTGGTACATTATCTCCATCCAAGGCTTTAGTAAATAGACCCCAAAGTGTTATACAAAATACGTACCAACTTTTACAATATGTCTAGAAAGAGTATAGATATTGCACTTTTCCTTTTTACAGTATGCTTTTTATGTCGGTGTATACTAACGAATATTCATCACCTTTATTGAAACAAAATAATCTTCTATTAAAAACAAATGAAATCTATATGTTTTAGGGAATGCCCAAAAAGAGCTTTGCTGGCTGCTTGAGAAATGTGAAGATGAATGAGGAGACGCTGGACAGGCCAGCTAGAGTTCTTGGTGTCACTCCATGTTATGATGGCTTCTCTGAGGCCGGAGTGTACTTTGCTGAGGAGGCAGGACATGTGGTTGTAGGTATGTTGTATTGGTAATGAACTGTGGCCCTCATTCCGAGTTGATCGGTCGCAAGGCGAATTTAGCAGAGTTACACACGCTAAGCCTACGCCTACTGGGAGTGTATCTTAGCTTCTTAAAATTGCGACCGATGTATTCGCAATATTGCGATTACAAACTACTTTGCAGTTTCTGAGTAACTTCAACCTTACTCTGCCTGTGCGATCAGTTCAGTGCTTGTCGTTCCTGGTTTGACGTCACAAACACACCCAGCGTTCCCTCAGACACTCCCCCGTTTCTCCAGCCACTCCTGCGTTTTTTCCGGAAACGGTAGCGTTTTCATCCACACGCCCATAAAACGCCGTGTTTCCGCCCAGTAACACCCATTTCCTGTCAATCACATTACGATCGCCGGAGCGATGAAAAAGCCGTGAGTAAAAATACTATCTTCATTGTTAAATTACTTGGCGCAGTCGCAGTGCGAATATTGCGCATGCGTACTAAGCGGATTTTCATTGCGATGCGATGAAAAATACCGAGCGAACGACTCGGAATGAGGGCCTGTGTTAGATCCATCTTTATATTGCCATATTATAACCTACCCGTTTCCTTTTTCTTTAAGATATCGCTGCTGACTTGGGACTGGAATTTGAATTCGTTTTTGATATCCGGCCACAGAGCCCAGAATATGTTTTACTACATGTAGGAGATAATACAGAAAACAGGCTAAGCCTATACAGTGACAACGGGAAGGTAAGAATAGACATTATTGGAACATTATTTATAATGGGCTTTTTCCATATACTTTTACAACAATTACTATAGTTTACCCTTTACTAGTTCTGCCTAGCCATACCCAGAGGCACAGAGCAAGATTAGGGGGAACTGGCTCTGTACCAACTATTTATAACAGGAATTTAATTTTCTCTTACGTCCTAGAGGATGCTGGGGACTCCGTAAGGACCATGGGGTATAGACGGGCTCCGCAGGAGACATGGGCACTCTAAAGACTTTAGAATGGGTGTGCACTGGCTCCTCCCTCTATGCCCCTCCTCCAGACCTCAGTCAGATCCTGTGCCCAGAGGAGACTGGGTGCACTGCAGGGGATCTCTACTGAGTTTCTCTGAAAAAAACTTTTTGTTAGGTTTTTTATTTTCAGGGAGCACTGCTGTCAACAGGCTCCCTGCATCATGGGACTGAGGGGAGAGAAGCAGTCCTACTTAAATGATAGGCTCTGCTTCTTAGGCTACTGGACACCATTAGCTCCAGAGGGTCGGAACGCAGGTCTCACCCTCGCCGTTCGTCCCGGAGCCGCGCCGCCGTCCTCCTCACAGAGCCGGAAGATAGAAGCCGGGTGAGTACTAAGAAGAAAGAAGACTTCAAAGGCGGCAGAAGACTTCAGATCTTCACTGAGGTAACGCGCAGCGGTAACGCTGCGCGCCATTGCTCCCACACATATACACACAGCGGGCACTGCAAGGGTGCAGGGCGCTGTGGGGGGCGCCCTGGGCAGCAATATTAACCACAAGGAACACTGGCAAATAGATTAGACACTGCAGAGGCGGTATATTGAAAAACTCCCGCCAGTATAAATAATTTGAGCCGGACCGAAGCCTGCCGGTGAGGGGGCGGAGCTTGATCCTCCAGCACTAACCAGCGCCATTTTCTCCACAGCACACTGCAGAGAAGCTGGCTCCCCGGACTCTCCCCTGCTGAATACGGTTACAGAGGGCAAAAAAGAGGTGGGGGGGGGCACATTTCATTGGCGCACTGAGTGTATTTATATATTTATATAAAAGCGCTGTACTAACTGGGATTTTATTCCAGTGTCCGGTGGCGCTGGGTGTGTGCTGGCATACTCTCTCTCTGTCTCTCCAAAGGGCCTTATTGGGGGACTGTCTCCATATAGATATATCCCTGAGTGTGTGGGGGTGTCGGTACGTGTGTGTCGACATGTCTGAAGCGGAATGCTCATCTAAAGAGGAGGTGGAGCAGATGATTGTGGTGTCTCCGTCGGCAACGCCGAAACCTGATTGGTTGGATATGTGGAATGTTTTAAATGCAAATGTGTCTTTATTACATAAGAGATTGGACAAAGCAGAGTCCAGGGATAAGACAGGGAGTCAATCCATGGCTTTGACTGTGTCACAGGGCCCTTCAGGGTCTCAGAAACGTTCCCTGTCCCAGGTAGCAGACACTGATACCGACACGGATTCTGACTCCAGTGTCGACTACGATGATGCTAGGTTACACCCAAGGGTGGCCAAAAGTATTCATTATATGATTATTGCAATAAAAGATGTTTTACATTTCACAAATGACCCCTCTGTCCCTGACACGAGGGTATGCATGTTTAAGGAAAAGAAACCTGAGGTAACCTTTCCCCCATCTCATGAGCTGAATGCGTTATTTGAAAAAGCTTGGGAAACTCCAGACAAGAACCTGCAGATTCCCAAGAGAATTCTTATGGCGTATCCGTTCCCTGCACAGGACAGGTTACGGTGGAATCCTCACCCAGGGTGGACAAGGCTTTAACGCGCTTGTCCAAAAAGGTGGCGCTACCGTCTCCAGACACGGCAGCCCTCAAGGATCCTGCTGATCGCAGACAGGAAACTACCTTAAAATCAATTTATGCACATACGGGTGCCTTGCTCAGACCGGCAATAGCGTCGGCTTGAGTTTGTAGCGCTGTAGCAGCTTGGGCAGATACCTTGTCAGCTGACATTGATACCCTAGATAGGGATAGCATTTTATTGACCTTGGGTCACATTAAAGACGCAGTCTTATATATGAGAGACGCTTCGAGAGACGTTGGACTGTTGGGTTCAAGAGCCAACGCCATGGCGATTTCTGCTAGGCGAGCCCTGTGGACCCACCAATGGACGGGTGATGCCGACTCAAAGAGACATATGGAAGTTTTGCCTTACAAGGGTGAGGTTTTATTTGGGGAAGGTCACCACAATAACACCACAATATCAGATGCAGTCCTTTCAGTCACATAAGTCCAGAAGAGGTCTGGGCTCTTCCTTCCTCGCCAGAGGTAAGGGTAGAGGGAAAAGAATGCCTGCTACGGCTAGTTCCCAGGAGCAGAAGTCCTCCCCGGCTTCTACTAAATCCACCGCATGATGCTGGGGCTCCACTGAGGGAGTCAGCCCCGGTGGGGGCACGTCTTCGACTCTCAGCCACGTCTGGGTTCAATCAGTCGTGGATCCTTGGGCGGTGGAAATTGTATCCCAAGGATACAAGCTGGAATTCGAAGAGATGTTTCCGCGCTGATTTTTCAAATCGGCTTTACCAGCTTCTCCCCCAGAGAGGGAGATAGTTTTAGCTGCAATTCAAAAGCTGTATCAACAGCAAGTGATTGTCAAGGTTCCCCTAGTTCAACAGGGGAAGGGGTACTATTCAACCCTGTTTGTGGTTCCGAAACCGGATGGCTCAGTCAGGCCCATTCTAAATCTAAAATCCCTAAACCTGTACTTGAAAAAGTTCAAATTCAAGATGGAATCGCTGCGGGCGGTTATCTCCAGCCGGGAAGGGGGGGATTTTATGGTGTCACTAGACATAAAGGATGCATACCTTCATGTCCCCTTATATCCCCCTCATCAGGCGTACCTGAGATTCGCTGTACAGGACTGTCATTACCAGTTTCAGACGTTGCCGTTTGGGCTTTCCACGGCCCCGAGGATTTTCACCAAGGTAATGGCGGAAATGATGGTGCTCCTGCGCAGGCAGGGAGTCACAATTATCCCGTACTTGGACGATCTCCTGATAAAAGAGAGATCAGTTGCTGAAAAGCGTGTCGCTCTCCCTGAGAGTGCTGCAGCAACTTGGCTGGATTCTAAATCTACCAAAGTCACAGTTGGTTCCAACGATTCGGCTAGCTTTCTTAGGCATGATTCTGGACACGGAACAAAAGAGTGTTTTTCTCCCGATGGAAAAAGCCCAGGAACTCCAGAACATGGTCAGAGACCTGTTAAAACCGAAAAGAGTGTCAGTCCATCAATGCACTCGAGTACTGGGAAAAATGGTGGCGACCTACGAGGCCATCCCCTTCGGCAGGTTTCATGCAAGGACATTTCAGTGGGACCTTCTGGACAAGTGGTCCGGGTCCCATCTTTAAATTCATCAGAAAATAAGCCTGTCCCACAGGGCCAGGGTGTCTCTCCTGTGGTGGCTGCAGAGTGCTCACCTTCTAGAGGGTCGCAGGTTCGGCATTCAAGACTGGGTTCTGATGGCAACGGACACGAGCCTCCAAGGATGGGGAGCAGTCACACAAGGAAGAAATTTTCAGGGAACATGGTCAAGCCAGGAGGCTCGTCTACACATCAACATACTGGAATTAAGGGCCATATACAACGGCCTACGACAAGTGGAGAATCTTCTTCGCGACCTACTGGTTCTGATTCAATCAGACAACGTCACAGCCGTGGCTCATGTAAACCGCCAAGGCGGGACAAGGAGCAGAGTGGCAATGGCGGAAGCCACAAGGATTCTGCGCTGGGCGGAAAATCACGTAAGCGCTCTGTCAGCAGTCTTCATTCCGGGGGTGGACAACTGGGAAGCAGACTTCCTCAACAGACACGATCTCCATCCAGGAGAGTGGGGACTTCATCAAGAAGTTTTTGCAGAGATAACAAGTCTTTGGGGACTTCCTCAAATAGACATGATGGCGTCACGCCTCAACAAGAAGCTTCGGAGGTATTGTGCCAGGTCAAGGGACCCTCCGGCAGTAGCGGTAGACGCCCTGGTGACACCATGGGTGTTTCAGTCGGTCTGTGTATTCCCTTCTCTTCCTCTCATCTACAAAATATTGAGAATCATAAAAAGAAATGAGTGCAGACAATACTCATTGTTCCAGATTGGCCTCGAAGGGCCTGGTATTTAGATCTTCAGGAGATGCTCACAGAAGATCCATGGCCTCTTCCTCTCAGGGAGGACCTGTTGCAGCAGGGGCCCTGCGTGTTCCAAGACTTACCGCGTTACGTTAGACGGCATGGCGGTTGAACACCGAATCCTAGCTGGGAAAGGTATTCCGGAGGAAGTCATCCCTGCTCTGATAAGGGCTAGGAAGAAGGTGACGGCGAAACATTATCACCGTATCTGGAGGAAGTATGTTTTTTGGTGTGAAGCCAAGAATGCTCCTACGGAAGATTTCCACCTGGGCCGTTTTCTCCACTTTCTACAGACAGGAGTGGATATGGGCCTGAAGTTAGGCTCCATTAAGGTACAGATTTCGTCCCTATCTATATTCTTTCAGAAGGAATTGGCTTCTCTCCCAGAAGTCGACTTTTGTAAAGGGAGTGCTACACATCCAGCCTCCTTTTGTGCCCCCAGTGGCACCATGGGACCTTAACGTGGTGTTACAATTCCTTAAGTCACACTAGTTTGAACCTCTTCAAACAGTTGAGTTGAAATTTCTCACTTGGAAAGTGGTCATGTTGTTAGCCTTGGCATCTGCGAGGCGGGTGTCCGAATTGGCGGCTTTGTCTCACAAAAGCCCCTATCTGATTTTCCATGTGGATAGAGCAGAGTTGAGGACTCATCCTCAATTTCTGCCTAAGGTGGTTTCATCGTTTCATATGAACCAACCTATTGTGGTGCCTGTGGCTACGGGGGACTTGGAGGATTCCAAGTCTCTTGATGTAGTCAGGGCCTTAAAAGTTTATGTAGCCAGGACGGCTCGGGTTAGGAAAACAGAGGCACTGTTTGTCCTGTATGCAGCCAACAAGGTTGGCGCCCCTGCTTCTAAGCAGACTATTGCCCGCTGGATCTGTAACACGATTCAGCAGGCTCATTCTACGGCTGGATTGCCAGTACCAAATTCGGTAAAGGCCCATTCCACTAGGAAGGTGGGCTCTTCTTGGGCGGCTGCCCAAGGTGTCTCGGTATTACAACTTTGCTGAGCAGCTACTTGGTCGGGTTCAAACACTTTTGCTAAATTCTACAAGTTTGATACCTTGGCTGAGGAGGACCTCATGTTTGCTCAATCGGTGCTGCAGAGTCATCCGCACTCTCCCGCCCGGTCTGGAGCTTTGGTATAATCCCCATGGTCCTTACGGAGTCCCCAGCATCCTCTAGGACGTAAGAGAAAATAAGATTTTAAACCTACCGGTAAATCTTTTTCTCCTAGTCCGTAGAGGATGCTGGGCGCCCGTCCCAGTGCGGACTAAATTCTGCAAGACTTGTATATAGTTTTTGCTTACATAAGGGTTATGTTACAGTTTTGATCAGTCTCGGGCTGATGCTGTTTTGTTTCATACTGTTAACTGGTTCGTATATTCCATGTTATACGGTGTGGATGGTGTGGGCTGGTATGAATCTTGCCCTTAGATTAACAAAAATCCTTTCCTCGTACTGTCCGTCTCTTCTGGGCACAGTTTCTCTAACTGAGTCCGGAGGAGGGGCATAGAGGGAGGAGCCAGTGCACACCCATTCTAAAGTCTTTAGAGTGCCCATGTCTCCTGCGGAGCCCGTCTATACCCCATGGTCCTTACGGAGTCCCCAGCATCCTCTACGGACTAGGAGAAAAAGATTTACCGGTAGGTTTAAAATCTTATTATTATGTGAAATATACAATTATTTTAATGTTTTGCAAAATTAGGCCAAAGCTAAATCTGAGCTGATAACAGTACACAACTGATCACACCGTGCAACAAAAAGAAAACAAAATATAATTTATTTTTTTTAAACCAATAATGAAATGCAAAGACATGCAGCAATGTGTTAATCATCTTTAAAGTGGGTAGAGAACAACTTGTAGCCCATTGCTGCATTAGAAAGGGTGTTACCAAAACTGGGTTTTAGAATACTAAGGGGTCTATTCATGAAGCAGTGAAAAGAGTGGAGAAGTGAGCCAATGGAGATGTTGCCCATGGCAACCGATCAGTACCTGTGTATAATGTTATAGTATGCAAATTATAAATGTTACGTCAATGCTGATTGGTTGCCATGGACAACTTCTCCACTGGCTCACTTTTCACTGCTTCATGAATAGACCCCCTAAGAGTATAAAAATTGTCAGAACCAGTTGCAATAAAAACTATTTTCATACTTCAAGCTTATTTGTATTTTCTTTTTATTCAGGTGATTTTGTCTGTAAATAACGATGCTGGTGAATTCCTGGCCTCAGTTACCCCTTCAGGGTTGCTTTGTGATGGGAAATGGCACACTATAAAAGGTAATACCCACAGCATATAATTACCAGTGTACTTGCTCTAATTTCTAGACACACAGAAACTGAAAGCAGACATTACATCTATCTATCAATGTTGTAATTGCTGCAATATCCCCATCAGTCATTATTAGCATTCCTCTATCAATCTTTAATATTTATTTCTCTTACGTCCTAGAGGATGCTGGGGACTCCAAAAGAACCATGGGGTATAGACGGGATCCGCAGGAGCTTGGGCACACTGAAAAGACTCCTCCCTCTATGCCCCTCCTCCAGACCTCAGTTAGACTTTGTGCCCAGGACTGACTGGACACTCACTAGGGGAGCTCTCCTGAGTTTCTCTGGAAAAGACTTTTGGTAGGTTTTTTATTTTCAGGGAGACCTGCTGTCTACAGGCTCCCTGCATCGTGGGAGTGAGGGGAGAGAAACAGACCTGCTTCTTCTTAATTTAAGGGCTCTGCTTCTCAGCTACTGGACACCATTAGCTCCAGAGGGTTCGATCACTTGGTGCGCCTAGCTGCTTGTTCCCGGAGCCACGCCGTCACTACCCTCACAGAAGACAGAAGTCGGGTGAGTATGAGAAGAACAGAAGACTTCAGGACGGCAGAAGACTTCAGTAACCAGGTACAGCGCAGTGGTAACGCTGCGCTCCATGCTCCCACACACACACTTCCTCCATCGGCACTCGCAGGGTGCTGGGGGGGGGGGGGGGGGGGCGCCCTGGGCAGCATGTTACTGAGGTTTGTAGGGCCGGCAGATGCTTTTTCGGTGCCTCTGCACCGTTTTCGGGACCCCTGCCGGCATTTTCAGGATTTTGAACTTGGCGGGCTGAAGCGCGCCGGGAGGGGGCGGAGCTTCACGCGCGGCTCACAGGCGCCATTTTCTCCTCACACGCGGCGTGTAGGAGAAGCTTGTCCGGGACCTCCACAAGCTCCTCTAAAGTAACGGGGAGCTTATCGGGGGGTGGGGGGGGGGCACAGTAGGTGTGCAGATTTGGTGTTATTGAGGCAGCGCTGGTACATATATATTCGATGGGGGGATATATGGGCGCTGGGGTGTGGGCTGGCATACTCCCTCTGTGTTTCTCTATCCAGGCTTCCTTGTGGGCCTGTCCCCTGGCTGAGGCATTGTGTGTGTGTGTCGGTGGGTCGATACTCCGTGTCGACATGTCTGAGGCTGAATGTTATTCACCGGAGGAGATTATTGGGGGGGCAGATGCGGGTCTGGAGGTGGCTGCCGACACCTGATTTACTTGCACTGTTGAATACAATTAGTTCTAATGTGGCTTCTTTATCAAAGAGATTAGATAAATCTGAGTCACAGACACAGGTGTGGAAAAAATCCATGGAGGATGCTTTGACGCAGGTACAGACCCCTTCGGGGTCGATAAAGCGGTCGTTTACTCAAGTGGTAGATACGGATACCGACACGGATTCTGAGTCCGATGTCGACTTCACTGAGGCTCCTTTACATCCAAGATTAGTTAAGAGTATTCAGTACATGATTGTGGCTATAAAGGATGTGTTACGCATTTCTGAGGAACCTGCCGTACAGGAAACAAGGATTTGCTTGTTTAAAGAGAAAAAACCTGAGGTGCAGTTTCCCCCCTCTCATGAGATGAATACTCTTTGTGAAAAGGCTTGGGAGTCGCCGGACTAGAGGTGGCAGATTCCCAAGAGGATTTACATGGCGTATCCTTTCCCCTCTATTGATAGGGGAAAATGGGAGTCGTCTCCCAATGTTGATAAAGCTATATCTCGTTTGTCTAAGAAGGTGGCGCTTCCTTCTCCTGACACGGCAGCTCTCAATGATCCGGCGGATCGCAAGCTGGAGACGTCTCTGAAGTCCATTTTCACTAATACGGGTGCATTGCTCAGACCTGCTGTGGCGTCGGTATGGGTGAGTAGTGCTATTGCTAAATGGGCTGAGAATTTAGCTGCTGATATGGATACCCTTGATAAAGATACTGTTCTTTTGACTCTTGGTTATATCAAGGACGCTGCAGATTACCTAAAGGATGCAGCGAGGGATGTTGGTCTCTTGGGGTCAAGAGCCAATGCCATGTCGATTTCGGCCAGGAGGGCGCTGTGGATCCATCAATGGAATGCTGATGCCGATTCCAAGAGACCTATGGAAGCGTTACCCTTCAAAGGTAATGTCCTGTTTGGGGACGGCTTGGCTGACCTGGTTTCCACCGCAACTGCGGGTAAGTCGTCTTTTCTTCCCTATGTTCCCACACAACACAAAGAGCCACCACATCAGCAGATGCAGTCCTTTCGTCCGAATAAATACAGGCGAGGAAAAGGTTCGTCCTTTCTCGCTTCAAAAGGTAGTGGAAGGGAATAGAAGTCGCCTGCTGTGTCAGGCGCCCAGGACCAAAAGTCCGCCCCTGCCGCTACCAAGTCCACCGCATGACGCTGGAGCTTCCCTGGGGGAGTCCGAACCGGTGGGGGGCCGTCTGCAGTTCTTCAGTCGGGTCTGGGTTCAATCGGACCTGGATCCGTGGGTTCTAGAGATTGTATCTCAGGGTTACAGGCTGGAATTTCAGGAGACGCCCCCTCACCGGTTTTTCATGTCGGCCCTGCCAGTGTCTCTTCCGGACAGGGAGGTGGTGCTGGCAGCAATACAAAAGTTGTGTCATCAGAGGGTCATTGTTCCCATTCCCCCGTCTCAACGGGGGGAGGGGTTCTACTCGAGCCTTTTTGTGGTGCCGAAACCGGAAGGTTCGGTCAGACCGATTCTGAACCTAAAGTCCCTCAATCCATACTTGAAAGTTTTCAAGTCCAAGATAGAATCTCTTCGAGCGGGGATTGCCAGCCTAGAAGGGGGGGACTTTATGGCATCAGTCGACATAAAGGATGCCTACTTACACGTCCCGATACATCCTCCGCATCAAGCTTTCCTAAGGTTTGCGGTACAGGATTCTCATTACCAATTTCAGACGTTGCCGTTTGGGCTTTCCACGGCCCCGAGGATTTTCACCAAGGTCATGGCAGAAATGATGGTTCTCCTTCGCAGGCAAGGGGTTACAATTATCCCGTACTTGGACGATCTCCTGATAAAGGCGAGGTCCAAGGAACGGTTGCTGAGGAGTGTAAATTTGGTACTGTTGGTGCTGCGACAGCACGGTTGGGTGCTAAATTTGCCGAAATCTCAGTTGATTCCGGCCACTCGGCTGTCTTTTCTGGGCATGATTCTGGACACGGAGTTACGAAGAGTATTTCTACCAGAAGAAAAAGCTCTAGAACTGCAGTCGATGGTCAGGGAACTTCTGCGGCCGAAGAGTGTGTCCATCCATCACTGTACTCGGGTTCTGGGGGAAATGGTTGCGGCGTACGAAGCCATTCCGTTTGGCAGGTTTCATGCCCGGGTGTTTCAGTGGGATTTGCTGAGCAAATGGTCCGGGTCTCACCTGCACATTCACCGGAAGATAAGTTTATCTCCCAGAGCCAGAATTTCTCTCCTGTGGTGGCCACAAAGTTCTCACCTCCTAGAAGGACGCCGCTTCGGTAGCCTGGACTGGGTGCTTCTGACAACAGATGCAAGTCTCCTGGGCTGGGGTGCTGTCACCCAAGGAAGAAACTTCCAGGGGAGATGGTCGCTCCAGGAGGCGTCTCTCCACATAAATGTTCTCGAGTTAAAAGCCATTTACAACGGCCTGCTACAAGCAAGAAGCCTTCTTCAGGGTCGATCTGTTCTGGTACAGTCAGACAACATCACAGCGGTGGCACATATAAACCGTCAAGGCGGAACAAGGAGCAGGGCGGCAATGGCGGAGGCCACAAGAATCCTTCGCTGGGCGGAACAACACGTGAGTGCCCTGTCAGCAGTCTTCCTACCGGGAGTGGACAACTGGGAAGCAGATTTCCTCAGCAGACACGATCTCCTTCCGGGAGAGTGGGCTCTTCACCAAGAGGTTTTTGCGGAGGTGACGAAGCGTTGGGGAATTCCGTTGATCGACATGATGGCGTCTCGTCTCAACAAGAAGCTCCCAAGGTATTGTTACAGGTCAAAAGACCCCCAAGCCAGCGCGGTGGACGCCCTGGTGTCTCCGTGGGTGTTCAAGTCGGTGTATGTGTGCCCTCCACTTCCTCTCATTCCAAAGGTACTGGGGATCATTCGTCGAGCAAGGGTTCAGGTGATTCTCGTCGTTCCAGATTGGCCAAGAAGGGCCTGATATCCGGATCTTCAGGAATTACTTGTGGAAGATCCTTGGCCGCTTCCTCTAAGAGAGGACCTGTTGTTGCAGGGTCCGTGCGTGTTTCCAGACTTACCGCGGCTGCGTTTGACGGCATGGAAGTTGAGCGCCAGATTTTAGCTCGTAAGGGTATTCCCGGGGAGGTCATTCCTACTCTCATTAAGGCTAGGAAGGAGGTTACGGCGAAACATTATCACCGTATTTGGAAGAAGTATGTTTCCTGGTGTGAGACTAAAATGGCTCCTGCGGAAGATTTTAATTTGGGTCGTTTTCTCCACTTTTTGCAGGCAGGTGTAGATGCAGGCCTGAAATTGGGCTCCATCAAAGTGCAGATTTCGGCATTGTCTATTTCTTTCAAAAGGAATTAGCTGTCCTACCTGAGGTTCAGACGTTTGTGAAAGGAGTATTGCATATCAATCCTCCGTTTGTGCCTCCTGTGGCTCCATGGGATCTTGACGTGGTCTTACAGTTTCTCTGGTCTCCCTGGTTTGAACCTTTGCGTAAGGTTGAGTTGAAGTTTCTCACCTGGAAGGTAGTAATGTTGTTGGCACTGGCGTCTGCCAGGCGGGTGTCTGAGTTGGCGGCCTTATTTCATAAAAGCCCGTACTTGATTTTTCATTCAGATAGGGCAGAATTGAGGACTCGTCAACAATTTTTACCGAAGGTGGTGTCTTCGTTTCACATTAACCAACCTATTGTGGTGCCGGTGGCTACGGATGCTGTGGCGGTTCCAAAGTCTCTGGATGTGGTGAGAGCTTTGAAGATCTACGTCGCCAGAACGGCTGTTGCCAGGAAAACTGAGGCGCTGTTTGTCCTGTATGCTTCTAATAAGATTGGTCATCCTGCTTCGAAACAGACTATTGCACGCTGGATTTGTAGTACGATTCAGCAGGCTCATTCTTCGGCAGGGTTACCGGTGCCGAAGTCGGTGAAAGCCCATTCTACCAGGAAAGTGGGCTCGTCTTGGGCGGCTGCCCGAGGCGTCTCGGCTTTACAGCTTTGCCGAGCGGCCACCTGGTCGGGTTCAAACACTTTTGCTAAGATCTATAAGTTTGATACCCTGGCTGATGAGGACCTTGCGTTTGTTCAGTCGGTGCTGCAGAGTCGTCCGCACTCTCCCGCCCAGTTTGGAGCTTTGGTATAAACCCCATGGTCCTTTTGGAGTCCCCAGCATCCTCTAGGACGTAAGAGAAAATAGGATTTGGTACTTACCGGTAAATCTTTTCTCCTAGTCCGTAGAGGATGCTGGGCGCCCGTCCCAGTGCGGACTGTTACTTGCAGTATATTCTTGTTGATTAACGTGGTTTAGACACGGGTTGTGTATATCTGGTTTTCAGCTTGTTGCTGTTGTTATTTCATACTGTTTTCTGGTTTACTGTTACTCCGGTTGTACGGTATGTTTGTGGTGTGGGCTGGTATGTTTGTAGCCCTTAGTTTACACAAAAATCCTTTCCTCGAAATGTCCGTCTCTTGGGCACAGTTCCTATAACTGAGGTCTGGAGGAGGGGCATAGAGGGAGGAGCCAGTGTGCCCAAGCTCCTGCGGATCCCGTCTATACCCCATGGTCCTTTTGGAGTCCCCAGCATCCTCTACGGACTAGGAGAAAAGGATTTACCGGTAAGTACCAAAATCCTATTTTTTACCTTTTTGTGTTAAGGGGCCCATACATCAATCGGGCGAGTCACCAGTCCCGTGATGTCCAGTCCGATTAGTCAATTGGCAGTTTCTGATTCTACGATGATTGGCAGTATCCAGCATGTTAGAAATCCCCAACTCCATTCTGATCATTTTTGGAATCTGTGAATATAGGATTTTAATGATGTGTCATTCTGATCCGTCAGAATCGTCCACATCGTTTATAAAATCATCTATTGTGTGGCCAGCTATAGACTTATCTAATTAGGGAACATGAAAGATAAATACATATTGGGGGTCATTCCGAGTTGTTCGCTCGCAAGCTGCTTTTAATAGCTTTGCACACGCTAAGCCGCCGCCTACTGGGAGTGAATCTTAGCTTATCAAAATTGCGAACGAAAGATTAGCAGAATTGCGAATAGACACTTCTTAGCAGTTTCTGAGTAGCTCCACACTTACTCGGCATCTGCGATCAGTTCAGTCAGTGTCGTTCCTGATTTGACGTCACAAACACACCCAGCGTTCGCCCAGACACTCCTCCGTTTCTCCAGCCACTCCCGCGTTTTTCCCAGAAACGGTAGCGTTTTTTCACACACACCCATAAAACGTCCAGTTTCCGCCCAGAAACACCCACTTCCTGTCAATCACACCACGATCACCAGAACGAAGAAAAAACCTTGCAATGCTGTGAGTAAAATACCTAACTGCATAGCAAATTTACTTGGCGCAGTGCGCACTGCGGACATTGCGCATGCGCATTAGCGACTAATCGCTCCGTTGCGAGAAAAAAATAACGAGCGAACAACTCGGAATGACCCCCATTAATCTAATCTTAGTAACTTGCAATAGGTTTAGGCACTGCATAGATATGATAAATATCCTGTAATGCACATGAGAAGTTAGTGCTGTTACGCAAACTTCATCTCCCTAACCATCTCCCAACCGCATATTACCGGTTTGGTACAAATGGTCGGCAGTTAGCATGCCGACATTTGTCATGTCTACATGGATGATATGTCAACATGATGAACTGTCAACAAACATTCCCTGGTCGTTTAGCAGTATCTTACCTTATCCCGGCTGCGCCTTAATCTGCCACCGCAGCCTATCTTTAACCGTCGGCATCCTCAGACTGTTGACATTTCACATTGCGTAATTTCAGACAGTGTCATTGTGACCCAGGTGCCTGTCAGCAGCTTGCACTCTGATCTGCTGTTGCGGTGTTGACATAATTACTGTCCACTTTCCGACCAGATACCACTCTGACACATTAGAGATTTCCTCCAGATCATAAAACCAAGGTCATTGTTTGGGATAAATGAATCGGCTATCCCATGCACAGCATTACCATAACTCCCAATGTATCCAGTGTGTCCTGCACACTGCCATTTTGCACTGCCTCTCTTTCTCAAAAGGGGGCAGGGTTACGGGTGGGTTAGTGCTTCAAAACCACTTTCACACTTGGCCTCTGTGGAATAAATAGTTTGATCCCTCTACACAAGGGATAGCTAGACAAACACATTTCATTATACATTTTGTGGTGGCTCTAAATAGCCTTATACTGTATAACAATGGGAAAACACATTTTCTCTTTCATCCATCTGGGGGACGCTGCGCACTTACTAATGGGTTAGAGCACAGGTTCTCAAACTCGGTCCTCAGTACCCCACACGGTTCATGTTTTGCAGGTCATCTGTAGATTTTTAAAATGTGACAGTTGGTGATACACAGTGCAGCTGCTGGGTGACATGGAAAACGTGAACTGTGTGGGGTCCTGAGGACTGAGTTTGAGAACCACTGGGTTAGAGTGTGTGGGATGGGAGTTTGGCACAGAACCTATAAAAAACTAACTCCTCCCCCCTCTAACTCCTCCCATCTCCAGCCTGACCAGCAGATTACCTCAGTTTTAGTTTTGTGCCTTGGAGGACAGGCACAGTTTCCTTTGCTCTTAGATTTTAGTAGGTTTTTGTTTCCTATCTGTTTTGATTTTATGTTTAGTCCCTGTATACAGGCGACAAGCATATTGTGAGTGGGGTTAAGTTATATAGAAGGCGGCTGTGTGCCTTATTTCTCACTCTCCCAGCCTCTAGAAAGTCACCATGCCAGAGGTCTCTGGGGCTTTCTGTTACCGGACACAGCACCGAGGAGGCACTATATCAGGTAGGACAGACAACTTGCCCTGGCAGTGTTGGACAGTGTCCCATTATTACTATTTCCATTTAGACGGCAGTGGCGCGCAGCAGGGTACTGAGAGCGGCTAGGATCACGCCGCTGACATGCCGCTCACCGCTACTTCGGATCCTGCCATTTCCGCTTCAGGGCAGGCGGCGGCGGGACTGCAGAAGGGGAGCGGTAGTCGCGTCTGTATAACTGAAGGAGTTTTACGGCTGCTACAGGCCGTTCTCCTAAAGGGGCTTCCCGCCGTGCTCTTCCCGCATTGCCGGTCTTTACTGTTCCGCCCATCACTGTCTGTGGGGACGGACTCAACCAGCGGGCGCCATTTTACTACCCACTCCCTCTGTATCAACGCTGTCTGAACAGGGAACGCTGCACAACAGAGGAGGAGATTATCTGACAGAAACCTGACTCACCCTGTTATTATACAGGCGGGGATCAGAAAATACAAGTGTTATTGGGTTAAATCAGAAATCTGCATCTCCCAATTTTATGTCTTGTCTGCCTATATTTCGGTAGTCTCACTGTAATAAAGTTATTTTTATCTCACCCTGTTTATTACACAGGCGGGGATCATTTCTTAACTAGTGTTGTGCTATTCTGACATAGACAACAGTTTTTTGTTTTTTACCTGTTTACAAACATCATGTTATAAAAGGAGCGTTATAGCTCAGTCGGTAGAACTGGACCACAGCACACAGAGTTAAGAGGAACATTATTGTGTGCTTTGGTTGTGGCCTTGTATATTCCATGGTCTGTAAACCAGCAAATCTCCTAAAGGAACGGCAAGTTCAGTAGTTTACTACACAGGAGCTCCAATAGCGTGGTGGGCTAATGCTGTGTATTGGCAAGATAGAGTACACAGGTTTGATTCCCATATACATTTAATTGCATGTTCCCAATGTGGCTCCAGATTTCCTTAAGGTAGCACGGACACAGGTACCCCATGCTCCGGGACACTAGTTGCGGAGCAGCAGGAAAGGTTCCAGGGATCAGTTTATGCCTCTGTGGGCCAGACACACCCCAATCCAGAATAATACGGATGGGGTAGTGGTTAGCATTGCTGCCTCACAGCACTGAGGCCATGAGCTTGTTTAAATAGAAGTATATGCATATACCAAGCAGGTTTAAATTGCTCTACAGTCTTAGCCTCTACCACCGCTCATGGGAGGCTATTCCACTTATCCACTACCCCTTCTGTGAAAAAAAAAAAATCCTTAAATTTCCCCTGAACCTACCTCCCTTCAGTTCAGTGTATGCCCATAACTGTGTGAAGTTATATATGTATATATATTCCCTGTACTTGCAGGGATTGGGGTTCCAGGACCGGTCCACAAATACCGGTATTTTTTTTTTTTGAGTCTACTTTTCCTTACACTATGTCAATGTAATGGGTCTGGTACTCTGTTTACTACTTAGCCGCTTCTTGGTCTTTTGGCTAAGATCAGGTGTAGAATCTATTCTTATCAGTTTAATATCTGATACGCCCCCTATCTGGGGGCCATGTATTAAATGGATTTTTAGAACAGGGAGATGGAAGAAGAGCTTGCTCTGTCCACTCCACGCATTGACCCGGTATTGCAGTACCTCCGGGACCGGTGCACCTTTCAAACAGACTTTTTCTATTTCTTGTACTCTATGTACTCATGAATTGCCAAATGGCTGGACAAAGCTCCTTAATCAGTTCATACTGTGCAACGAGCCTGGTCTTTGACAGACAATATAGCTCCTTTACTTCAGAGGCATTTTGAGGCTTCTTCTAAAGAAAATGGTGAGATAAATCCTGTCAGTGAGGATCCTTCAGGATAGAAATAAGAAATAATCTACTGAATTTCTTGGTTTCCACCTCTTCCTTCACGTTGAGAGAATGTTGATGGAAGTCTGACTACACACCTGATGCAAAAAGTTTATATTTACAGGGAAATGTGTCTGTCTCTAGTACATACTGTTTTCGGTTCAGTTTCGGTGTCTCATTATTAGAGACAGTATTTCTTTATCCTTTTCGCTGATAAAGACACTGATCTAATGAAGGTTCCACTAATAAATTAGTGGACGCATCCATCATGGGAGAGCCTAAGGCGACTGTCTTTACTAAAGTACAGTATGTGACCTTAACAGTCATCACAGATTGACAACAGTGAGACCATTATTATATTGGTATTCATTCTGACAGGAATATTACTACGCGCTCTCCTGGCTTATGCATGAATTTTTAAACCGTTTGCAGGTTGCATAATGCAAGTTGTCCATTCTTGTGGCAGCTGATCCTTTTCAAATTATCCATTGACAGATTTGGTCTCTCAGGCTCTATTCCCTATCTACTCAATGTTGCATCTTTTCCCTGGCTATGACACCCTTCTATTCATTATGGTTGCGAATCGTGAAATTCTGCTTCCAAATTACAACGTACTTTGCAGGCAGGAGCAAATAACTCTATCAGTAAGGTGTATGCCTGCGGTATAACAGGTCGTGGGTTCTCATCCTGAGTAAATAGCTGAGAAATGGGTATTTTAACCTATGTCAGGAAAATGTGTATTCTTTTGGGAGGCATTTGTCTGCCTAGAACACGGCCTTCCGAGGTGCCCTCTGCAGGGGCCACGGAGTCGGACACGCTGGTTCCCAGTGGGGAAGATACCAACTTTCTCAGAGTCCACTGGTCCATTGGTTGTACTGAATTTGTATCACGAACATATATTCTGAATCTTGGGGAACACGTACCAAGCAAAATTCTTTAGTGCCCATCTTGTTTATGTTGCATCCAAGAGACTGGCTCTAATCATTGCAGTCTGTTCGCTATCCGCCACAGGAGTATTCAGTCCAATCCTTTTCCCATCATCTGGGCATCGCTGCCATTTTGGGTCAGTTGTTAAAAAAAAAAAAAAAAAAAAGAGCTCTGTCTCATGCACTTTGTTCTACAGCGGACCTTGGTTCTGGATTTCTTCCTTCGCAGATGATGTTATTCATCGGTGGTATTCTTTTCGATACCTGGTATCTCGAACTTTGGCGGAGTGCAGGATTTACTGACCAGAATAGACTCAGGGGTCAGGCATACACTTCCTCTGCAGGACAGTGGTGATTTTACAGGTTGCTCCATTCCCCCGATCTCCTGCCGGGTTTCTTCAATCTCAGATTCAATGTTATTAATCTCAGGCAGGATTGAGTTTACATAAACAGCAGTTTAGCTTCTCAATTAAAATACGAAGATATTTTCATTGGTCGATCTTTTCGTTACACAATACAGATCTGACTCATAGGACTTCATTCTGTCTCGACATGGAGGGTCATACCTACAGTCAAAAGTTTCACACATTACGGTTTTTGGTTTCAACTCTGGCATTTTCAATGAAACTGATGTCCGAAGTGGAAATGTCACTTCCGATCTACGGGCGATCTACAACGCCTTGACTCAAGCTCAATGTCTTCTATAAGGTCTGTCCACTGTGGCCTATATCAATTGTTCTGTGGCACTTGTAGCTGGAGAGCCATCGGAACAGTATCTAACATATGCAGAGGGCGGAATTTTGGATTCCGGCAATATCTGTCATCTCCAGTTGCAGAATGGGCAACTGGGGAGCGGACTTCCTGGATCGTCAGGCTGTTCTTCCTTAATGTATGTGAAATCAGCGGGGATTTCTGGCTTTGGTGTGTCTATGACTAGCCGACATAGACCTCAGGGCTTCCTTGGTACTGTGATCGCTCCGGGGATCCTCTTGTGGCAATCATGGATGCTGTGTCAGCTCCTTCTAACTTTCATCTAGCATATTTATTCTACCTCTGGCAAAATCTAGTGAGTACTTCAACGCATTTGACCAGTGGCTCTTTCGGTTTTCCTAATCCGCTTCGGATTTGCCTGTTGACTATGTTCTGCAATGCTTCAGGCCAGGGTGACCAGGGCTCCTTACAGGGTACCTTTCCGGACAGCTTTCCACTCTCAACCTTTGCGTCATCAATGGGCTTTTGTCTCTTCTGACTGTGACGGCGTGATTGTGGAGAACAACGTCATCAAGCCCTACTACGTTTCTGGGTCTCTAACCAATCACAATGCCAGAACACTTGTCATCGTTGGTGTGTATTTAACGGTCACTCAGCTGGAGTTCTTAGTCCTTTCAGCCTCTTATCTTTTCTGCAACACAGTTGTCAGAGCTACATTGTCTTCTTGTCTTAGGAGACAGGGTTCTGCTCTAGAATTTACTTTCCAGAATGGCTCCTGTTTCTCCTTTCCGGCCTCTGGACTCTTGTTGAGTTGCGGTTTCTTTTCTCTTACAGTGTTTTTGTTTATGCAGTTAGGGTGGTTTTACTTACAAACCACAAGTTGTAGCTGTTTTTTCCTCTTCAACACATTGTGCTTTCTGTGTCGTCCCGGGCTCATCCGGGGCGGGTCGGTACTTGGCCTTATTGGTTGTCGTTCGAACCTTACATATTACCTTGTTGGGTTTGTTTGCTGCGCCCAAGCGTGGCTGGCTGACCTCTAAGAACACGGTGACGTGCTGGGTTAATTCTGCTATTCAGCAGGCTTATGTTTCTTAGGCGTTGCCTGTTCCTGATTCCTTAGGGGCTCATTCGACTCGACCTGTTGGAGTCTCTTGTGCTGTTCGCGGCGGTGTATTTGTCGAACAGCTGTGTAGAGCGGCGACCTGGTCGTCCGTACATACCTTCACAAGGTCCTTCAGTTTTTCATACTTTTGGTTTGGAGACTGCCTCTGTTGGGCATCAAATTTTGCAGACTGCTATGTCGTCTGTGTCTCCCTCCTCTAATTAGCTTGCTTTGGGAAATCCCATTAGTAAGTGCGCAGCGTCCCCCAGATGGATGAAAGAGAAATAGGGATTTTTGTTTACTTACCGTAAAATCTCTTTCTCTGATTCCATCTGGGGGACGCTGCGATCCCTCCCGTATATATGTTCTGTTCTGCCTTTTCCGGCTTTGCTAAACGTTAACTGAGGTAATCTGCTGGTCAGGCTGGAGATGGGAGTGGTTAGAGGGGGGAGGAGTTAGTTTTTTATAGGTTCTGTGCCAAACTCCCATCCCACACACTCTAACCCATTAGTAAGTGCGCAGCGTCCCCCAGATGGAATCAGAGAAAGAGATTTTACGGTAAGTAAACAAAAATCCCTAATTTTTCAGTTTTTTCTAAGATAATTACTGTAAAAGGGTGTTAGAAGCACCATAACACTTGTGGAGTAGAATGAGACATTACAAATGAATTCCTGGCGAAACTAGCATACAGCAATGCTATGAAAATGGACATACAGTAGTTACAGAGGTGCCTCCAGTCACAAAGGGGTTAACTTCACATATTAGCTACAATGTTTTTCTGTTTCTATTTGAATTGTCTATAATGTCAGTAACACTATTTGTGAATTCAGCACCATGGAAAGAGACACAATGCTCACAAATTGCAACTATCTCCACCGATATCAATCAGCATCCCAACGCTCTGTAGACAGTCATTCACTAACAATTATCACTCAGCGGGATTTATCTAATTAGTTCTGCAGAATTAGCCTCACGCAGGACTGGGGGAACAGAATAATACCTTAGATCAGTTAACAGGCTTATAGCTGCAGCCATGTATATGTTCTTGCTTACATGTTGCTGAATTATTGCAGCACTTTTGTACTAATTGGGTTTTTATTTTATTACATGAGTGTGTTGTGAAACAAATGACATAAGCATTACTGACCATTCATTTCTTCTGCTTTTTTGCAGTGAGTCAAAAGCAAAATGCTGTGCAGCTATATATAGACAACCAATCCGCGCCAGCCGGCCCCAACTCTGCTCTGCGAATCAGCACAGCGGCTCAGATGTACATAGGAGGACTCCCAGGTAATCAGGACAAACATCATTGTAATGCAGTGCTTCATTGTACGGAGGATAAGACGCTGGCCAACTTGTCTTATATGAATATACTATATCAGAAACTGAATATACGTAAATACAGATCAACAAATCACTAGGCTATGGAGTACATTTGCTTGTGTAAAAAGGCTAAAGGCAATGTTCACAGTTGAGCTATGGGAAATATTCCTTGCAATGATTGTTTTTCTCATAGAATATATGATATCGTTTTTATTCTGTTGCAGGGTATCCCAAACCCAGTCCTCATTCTAACTGTTCAGGTTTTAAGGATTTCCATACATGAGCACAGATGGTTAAAATAAACTAACTCAAGTACTAATGAAATTATCTGTGCTTAAGCATGGCAATCCTTAAATCATGAACTGTTAGGGTGCCTTGAGGGCGTGGTTTAGGGGAAGTGCAGTCAGGATCCCGGCTGTTGGTATCCCGGCAGTCAGAATACAGACACCAGAATACCGACCCTATTCTGAATGCCGACACCAGCATCCAGAATGGGTACACCATCCCTGCGCCGGAATACCAACAGCCGGGATCATGGACAGAGCAAGTTAGGAAAGCCGCGGTGGGGAGGGTTAGGGTTAGACTGCGGGGAAGGGGGTGTTTAGGGTTAGGCGCCTTCCGCGGAGAGTTAGGGTAAGGCTGTGTGTGTGTGTGGGGGGGGGGTGTAAGGTTTAAGCAGCGGGGGCAAGGATTTAGGATTAGGCACCTACGGGGGGTGGTTAGGGTTAGGCGATAAGGGGGGAGGTTAGGGATAAGCTGTGGAACACCCCTTACTCACCCCTGTCGGTTTCTCAAACATCGGGATCCCGTCGTCGGTATTACGACCGTCGGGATTCCGTGCGCCGGCAAAGCATACTGATCCTCTTTAGGGAACACTGTATTTTTCTTCTTCACTCTCCGGTATATGGTAGTACCTACTTATTGAACATTTGCTTTATCTCTATTACTTTATAGTTTTCTTTTTCTTTCAGTCTAAAATGTTCTTCATTTATGCCAATAGTTACAGTGCTTCTTTCAGACTATAACAATGGATGTTCCGCTAAAACTTTTCTTTTAATTGAGTTTAACCACTTATAATGTTGGAAAGTTGTCTGTGTCTGTATTTGATTTAGTGGCCCAGCCCCTTGTACATTATTCAGTGTCAGAGTGTTCACCAGTTGTTTGTCTATTACAGCTGCCTTGGAAACACCGCAGCTCCCCGTGAAGAAATCGTTTGTCGGCTGTATGAAGAACTTGAAAGTCAATAAGAAAGTTATCAACCTCAGTAAAATCTCAGACATCCATGGTGCCATCAGTCTTAGCAGATGTCCTGCGGCGTAACATTCATGTATAAGTCACGTATTACTCACCGGGGAATATGCATCCATATGGATCTGTTGGGAAATGCTACTCAGACTTGCTCCTGCATTAAACACCTTGCTGCAAATGTAAACAAAATGGACGCACTGAACTCTAAACACTTCTAATCAACTCATTTGTGGTTTGTTCAGAAAGTAAACTCAATCTTAAATGCAACTACCTCATTTAGAAGAGCTGTTTGTTATCTCATTAAAATGATGGCTTGTGGTAGAATATACTGTTTAATATGTGATAGATTATATGGTGCTGGAAACAGGCATATAGGCCCACGTGAAGGTAGTTTTGTAGCAAACAGGACCCATACTTCCTTATTATGTATTGTATCACCAAGGTGCCAATGTGGGATTCAGCAATGCGAGTTATGGACTGTGGAGACCTGAGGCTGCCCAAAGCCGCAGCGCAGACCCTACGCACTAACACATAGGAACCTGTATGCCGCTTTGCGGTCATGTGTCTAACATGTAATCACATGACAGTGCAAACATGCAGATTTGGTAGGATAACATTTTTACTGAATAAACAATGTAAAGTGATAATGGAAATGCTAACCATTCCGTGACTATAGCACTGCAATGCTGCAACAATTAGATATTTATAGACTATGAAAAAACTTGATCTAATGAAGTGTAAATATATAACTGTATATAAATAGTGGACGAGAAAGAGATAAATTTGGATAAATGTGTTAAAGTTTTTAGAAACACATTAAATAGTACTAAATATCGGTGGGGAGTATTTTAGGGAAATAAACACTTATTGTATTAAGTATATTATTATTATTATTAGAGTAAGCAAATGTTATCCATTATAAATACCAATAGAGAGTTGCGATTACACAGAACAGCCTCTCAGTAAGTTGTTACTTCCTTATGCAATAGGAGAATTACTGCTGAGGCTTACGTGATAACATACAGGTAATAGATAACACTGCTTTAATAAAACTCCTGCAACAACTATTACAAGTAAACGTATTTATTGTATAAAGAAGTCAACAGCAGGTGCTGTATTCACTTAGGATAATTAAAATGTTGAAGTGAATTTTCTGTTATTAGGGTCAGGGTCTGAAAACACAGCACATGCAACAGTTGTCACTAGTTCAGTCGTTCCAGAATTGTGCGAGACTGAAGCTTGTATATAAATATCACTAACGGGTTGTTCACACAATACATAGTACTGCATCACTGTCCCTGGCTGTGGCTGCTGTGTACCTCGTTCCCTCACACGTCCATGAAGCTTCAGCAGTAGCGCAGGTCCTACCTGCACTCCTGCAGTGGGGGCAGATTCCTGAGCTTTCTCTCAGGCAGCGCGGGGACAGATTCTGCTCGTCTCCATCCTTCATCAGTAGGACTCCCAGCAGCCACGCTGCTGATGGCGGAGTCTGGAGATGAGCAAAATCATCCCCTACAGCAGCACCAGTAGGGGCGGATCTATACTTTTCTTTTAGGGGGAGCTTGCAGTGGACATCCCCCCGCTGTGAAAGGTTTTAGTTGCAGTTTCAGAGAGAGAAGGAAGCCAAAGGGGGACAACAACAAAGGGGAGAGAGATACCGTGGACAGGTGCAAGAGAGATGGGAGTTGGCAGTAAATGTTTAAGAAGAGAGAGCGAGAGGGGGGCCGCAGAGAGTCTCGAGGGTGAGAGGCAGAGAGGAGAGAGGCACACAGAGGAGATAGGGCACCGGAAATAGTGATAGAGAGAAGAGAGAGAACACAACATATGAATGATCAGTGCTTTGGTTACATATTAATAATAATAATACCTTATAGGAATATAATAATAAGCTATGTGGCAGTCGATCAGGAACCATCTCTAATCTACAGGACAGTGTGAGAAACTAAAACCTAGACAACTGGAACTGTTCTGAGCAGTAGCAGCAGTGCCTGGAGGGGAGGGGCACATCATGGTCACACAACAACCTATTTTGCTTCTTAGGGGAAAACAAGGTACAGGGTGCTGCTGTGGTGGAGAAGTTCCTGCTGGCTAACAGAGGTGGTCTTCAGTATGCGAATGTCGGGATCCCAGCGCACAGTATACCGGCGCCGGTATCCCGACACCCGGCATACCGACAGCTATTCTCCCTCGTGGGGGTCCACGCCCCCCCTGGAGGGAGAATAAATAGCGTGGCGAGCGCAGCGAGCCCGCAAGGGGCTCCTTTGTGCTCGCCACACTTTCGGTATGCCGGCGGTCAGGCTTCCGGCGCCGGTATGCAGGTCGCCGGGAGCCCGGCCGCCGGTATACCATACTATACCCGGCTAACAGGTGTCACCGGTGCTGGCTGTACTGGAGGCAGGGGCGTAGGGAGGGTGGTTCCGGGCGTACAGGGCGCCTCAGCTCGACTCCGCCGGAACCTCCGCCTGCCCTGAGCCAGCACAACCACGGCTACAAGTACCGGCTGACAGGTCACACAGAGCACATCTAACTGCCAACATGAAGACCTCACAACACCACAAAACAGCACAGTGATCGTCAGAGATCCCTTCACTCCCAGCATCCGAACTGTTATTTACAGAGCACTAATATCTGCAAACTAGTTTCCATGTTCAAGTAACATAGTAATATACACACTTGCTGAGAAAATGAGCGACGTCACTCATTTTCCCCCTTCCTGAGCGATGTTGTTCATTTTCTTGGCCAGCGTGTATGCCGCCAGCAACGATCGATGCGTGGCCCTGCGGGTTGGCAACAATCGTCGCTGTTGGCAGTGCATGCAGAGCTGAGCATTAGAGAGAGCTAAAGTGGGTGGAGATAAGTACCAGCCAATCAGCACCTAACTGCCATGTTATAGGCTGTGTTTGAAAAATGACAGTTAGGAACTGGTTGGTACTTTATCACTCTTGAGATGTTGTGTCTTATGGGAAGGTCGCAGGTGTGTCGCTGAATGCGGTTGCATACAAAACTGCTGAAATGCTCACATGCATGCTCAGAATGTATGCTATAGTGTGACCAATAATCCTTCTAAAGACGCACCAATCGGTATAGCAATGTCTACAGCAGGGGCGGATCTAGACTTTTCTTTTAGGGGGGGTGGTTTAAGAATTAATACTGACTCCTCCCCCTCTACTCATTACTCCTCCCACATTTCTCCAATCACTAAATTTCGCCATATTTACAATTTTTCCATGCACTTTTCTCATTTCCAAGTGACAGCCCTATTTATCAAAGCTATAATGATCGAGATAACACTCATATCTCCGTGATACCAAACTTTCACAATGATTTCCACAGTCCCAATACTTTAGGAGCTGTAGAAATTGAGTAATTCAACAAGTTCCAAAAATGCTTAAGTTTCGGAACTTGACAGTGAAACTGTGTGCCATCCTGAGATGACATGCAGTCACCCGAATTTCTGCACATGTGAAAGTGTAAGGTGAATCACCTATTATATATATATATATATATAGAATCCAAAGAATCCGGCACTCAAGTCACCAATACCATGTGCTGTAATCTGAGTGTATGGGAAAAGTTGCTACCAATATTTTTATAATTGGTTTCAAGTGATTCAGGTATAAAAGGATCTAGATAGGTAAAAACATAGGGTGAGAACACATGAATACATTATGCTTTACCTACAGAGATGTTTACCATATTTTGTTACAGCGCAACAAGAGGGAAAAAATTACATAGACAGTGAGATAAATTTATGGAGGGTTGAGGGAGATAGGGCTAGATGATTTGTATGAGTGGGGTACAGCAGGGGTTATACAGCAAGGGGCAGTATGGTGGGCAAGCTAGATGGAGACATGGATGATGGATGGTTGGATGGTTCAACTGCTGATAAAGAAATAAGAAAGTCGAGGAGAGAGAGAAGAGGAGAGACAGTGAGGGAGGGAGGGCAGAAGTGACAATTCAAGAGAGAGGAATAGACGTTGCATGAAAAGTACAGTGATAGGAAAGGAGGAAGAGAGAATAGACAGAGCGAGACAGACAGAGGGTATTGGAAAGTGATGAGAGTGACAATAAAGAGGTAGTATGTTGGTGAGAGGAACAGGATATGGGTGAAAGAGAGAGGCAGATTGAGAGATTGGAAGAGAGATATTGAAGAAAGCGTAAAGGAAGGAGAGAGATGCCACAGTAGGAGAGAGAGAGAGAGGAGGGAGGAGAATAAGACACATTGGAGAAAATGGGATAGATGCATGTGGC
Organism: Pseudophryne corroboree; assembly: GCF_028390025.1. Taxonomy (NCBI): domain Eukaryota; kingdom Metazoa; phylum Chordata; class Amphibia; order Anura; family Myobatrachidae; genus Pseudophryne; species Pseudophryne corroboree. The sequence continues at coordinate 634,916,025 of NC_086448.1, forward strand.
ATTTTACTTGATTTTTTTTCTTTCTAAATGTTTGTAGTTATTTTATGCATCTTGGTCAGTTAACTTAAATATGCCCAACATCCCGAACATAACACTCTAACCAATACCTATGGTGCAAATTGTGCCTTGTGCCCTGGCCTCAACCGTCTTATAAAGGATGATTGCAGAAAGGAGGGAAATGCTGAAAATGCCCATTGTAAAAGTCATATTCTCCAGGTTAGCATCCTAGTGACCCCCTGCCCCATAGCTCAGGTTCACTCCAACTCCCCCTCATTCACCATCCTGCTCCCGAGCACTTTCACTCACCTTCCCACTCCACCACACTTACCTTCCCGCTCCCCCACATCCGCGCTCATCTTCTCTCTTCCCCGAACCTGCACTCACCTTCCCGCTCCACCACATTTACCTTCCCACTCCCCCGCACTCGCCTTCCCGCTCCCCCACAACCGCACTCACCTTCTCGCTCTCCCCTGCACTCAGGACCCCAGGGCATTTAGCAACATTCTCTGACATTTACTAGTTGCGTCTGGCCGCTAGGCTCAATCCATCTGATCGACGATCTCTAGGAATACCACAACCAACATGGCGACCAAAGGCACTGCATGGCATGCAGGGAGTTGTAGTTTTTTGTTGGTGATGACAACAACGGCGCATGAAAGGCAGAGCTGTGTGTTACGGGGGTCGATCGCCCTTATCGCCCCCTGCTGGATCCGCCAGTGGTCTACAGATGCTGACAGTGGTCATCTCAGTCCTTGTGCATTCGGTAAGGCTTTATTGTAAAGATGCAGAAGCAACTGTGGCAAAATACACATTTGCATCGTACTCTGAATCAGGCCCATAATGTAGTTGACTTTTTTTTTTTTTTTACCTGTGGTGCCCTTGTAGAGCACTACACCACTCTCCTCCTCATTAGCTTATGGGGAAGAAGGGGTCTGGGGTTTGAGTAAAAGCTTAATGTCAGGTCCTCCCCCGTATGTAGAGCAGTTGGACAGAGGAGAAGGATGTCAGTCCATGCTGATGGCGATCATATTCACATCATGCAGTTCAGTGTCTGTGATAGGCTTGGAGCAAGGCGCTATGGCAACACAGTGACATCACCTGTGAGACTGACATTCTCCCTCTTTGCTCTCCATCTCCTCTGCAGGTGAGTGGAATAATGACCTACAGTGAGGAGGGGGGGTTAATGCAACCTGTGGGGTTAAGGTGGGAAGGAATTACAGGAAAGGATGAAGCAGTGTGGGGAACATTAATTAGTGGGGGAAGTGAAGAAGATAATGTTGTTTTTTAGGGAGAAATAAATGTGGCTGTGGTGCAGAAAGAGAGGGGCAATAATAAGTTAGTGGTGACTGGGAAATCCTATATAATAAAAGGTGAACACTTCGTTGATGTTTGTATGTATGTATGTAGAAAAACTTTCAATAAAAAAGTACTGAATAAAAAAAAAAGGTGAACACTGTTCCTCACCTCTATGGGGGGAAGTTGAGTGTTTTGCGCACTAGCAGCCACTAAATGGCGCCCAATGGAGCAATTCAAGTGTGGCAAAGTCACCGGTGCTAACATTATGCTGTTCCATCATTTTGATGGGCTGGCAACTAGTTAACTATAAAGAGATCAGCATGCATACATACTGTACATATATATACTGTATATATATCATGCCTCCCAACTTTCCTGGTCTTGGGAGGTATGATATTTATATGTATTTACAAGTTGCTGTAACGGGCTCCGATCATGTGCCCTTTTACCCGCAGCACTGTCACAACCAAGTTAAGATTTTCTCCTAGGCATTGTGAAATCTCAGCAGAAACGAACTGGTAAGCAGCAGAGGTGACCCCTCCCAGCGGAGACCCGCCCACAGCCATCTGGTGACCGATCGTGATACTTATCCTAAAACATGCCTGGGAAAATTACTTATGCTATGGGGAAAACCGTATCGAAATCGGCTCAGTGTTTCGGAGTTTATCGCAATCAGACAAACAAAAAAACAGATGTTGTCATTTATTAGATAGATGGATAATGTAGATCAGGCATGTCAAACTCGTGGCCCTCCAGCTGTTGTGAAACTACAAGTCCCAGCATGCTTTGCCAGCATACCTTCAGGTCCATACACACGATGAGATTTGGGCTATGCCCGATTCTCACTATGCGACATGGACTGTGGTCGGTATCACAAAGATGACTGTGTTTGCGATACCGATTTTGGCTAAATGACACAAGATAGTCAAAATTGAGTTGCCTGCACAGTCTATTTTTGCTTGTGATGCCAATCCCGTGGGACCGCGCATTGGCATCGCAAGCTGTGTATACCCAGTGCCTAATTCAGACCTGTTCGCTCGCTAGGGTTTTTTTGCAGTCCTGCGTTTGCATAGTAGCCGTCCATAGGGGAGTGTATTTTCGCTTTGCAAGTGTGCGAACGCATATGTAGCAGAGCTGTTCAAACAGATTTTGTGCAGTCTCTGAGTAGCCCAGGACTTACTCCTTAGACTTACAGCTTGTCCGGGACCAGAATTGACGTCAGGAACCCTCCCTGCAAACCATGGACACGCCTACATTTTTCCAACCACTCCCAGAAAACTGTCAGTTGACACCCACAAACTGCTTCTTCCTGTCAATCTCCTTGCGAATGTTCGTGCGAATGGATTCTTTACACGAACCCATCGCTGAGCTGCGGGTCCGCTTTGTACCCATGCGACGTGCCTGCGCATTGCAGTGCATACGCATGCGCAGTTTAGACCTGATCGCAGGCTGTACGAAAACGCAGCCTAGCGATCAGGTCTGAATTAGGCCCACAGTGCAATATGCACTAACTTTCCTTACGATTTTGACTATATGGTCAAAATCGTAAGAAAAGTTAAGTGCAGATTGCACCGTGTACACACCTTTCCACTGATCAGCTGGTAAAGCATGCTGTGACTTGTAGTTTCACAACAGCTGGATGACCATGAGTTTGACATGCCTGATGTAGATAGATATGTTTCCAGTCACTGACTTAAAAAATAAATAAATAAATAATCATTTAAAAAAAATGTAGTCCAGGTGCTAGAGTCCATTGTTCTTAACCACTTGCCTGGCATGGTCGCATCAGATGCGACCATACCTGCAAGTGCTTTATCTGACCTGGTCGCACAGGATGCGACCAGTCAGATAAACAGTGTTAGTAGCGGCAGGGAAGAGAAACTTCCCTCCGCTGCTGCTCTCAGAGGGACCGGAAGGTGTCTTTGCCTTCCAGCACCCAGCCCCAAGTGTTGCCATGCTGCCGATCATTGCTGATTGGTCAGCACGGCAGGATCCCCCACCCCCAGCGGCTGCAGACCATAGCAGCCGCTGGTAAGTGTAAATCATCGCCCACAAGCCCCCCCCCCCCCATGTACCTGGCAGCTGTCCAGGCTCTACAAACAAAAGTCGCAATGTCCCGATGGTCTCGATGTTTCCGATTGATGTTTCGATGTGTGACAAAAATCTTTTTGGAGGAAAAAAGAGAAGAAAATATATATATTTTTATTTAACTAAAATCATTTTGGATAGGGTTAAATTCATGTTCTTCACCTAATTCACTCATAAAATAACCGACAATTTCTGAGGGTTTGGGGGGGGGGGGATTGTCAGTTAAGTGGTTAATAAGGATTAGTAGTCAAGATTACAATCAATAAACCAATGTGTTTATTGTGCAAACAGCAACTTTTTGAATCAGTGTGATTCTTATTTAAGCTCAACAATATATGATGCTGAAAGCTGAGTGTGTTCAAGCACACAAAGCGTGCGGATTTCAGAGCACAAATCCATACCTAAGACCCAAATGTATTAAGCCTTAAAAAGTGATAAAGTGGAGACAGATAAAGAGTGATAAAGCCGCAACCAACCAGCTCCTGTCATTTTTAAACACATCTGTAACATCGCAGTTAGGAAGCTGATTGGCTGGTACTTTTTTACTCTTTGGGTGATATCCAATTAGCCCCGTTTTTTATTCCGGGGCTAATTGTCCCGCCGGGGGCTATCTAATTAGCCCCGATAAACCGGAGCGTGACGCGGCTTATCAGGGATTTTGTTTCACCTGCCTCCGGCAGGCGAAGCAGAATCTCCAGAAACAGCCCCGTTTTCGTATGAAAATGGGGCTGTTTCACCCGACAACACACAAGTTTCACTGAACCTGTGTGTTGTCGGGAGAAAGCGTTGTTTTTTTACACGCCGTTTTTTAGACCCGATGTTTTAACGGGGATAATTGGATATCCCCCTTTATCAGTATCCACTTTAACACTTTTTAAGGCTTAATATATTTGGACCTAAGAGTAGTATATCTATCTTATAAAATGGTCCCTGTTATTATGAAATAGTTAAGCGAGATGATATAGGGTGAAATAAATACCGAATAGGAGGAAAAAATAGTCCTGTTCATGTTCTCTGAACAGATCGTCATTGCACCAGTCATCTTTGGTGAGGACTGATGTCAGGTCCTATGAGTTATGTAGTAATTTTTAAAAAAATTCAGAAATGTGTATGTCAGTCAATGATGCAGTGATGTGCTGCTGTCAGTGAGTCAGTGATGTGCTGCTGTCAGTGAGGCAGGGATGTGCTGCTGTCAGTGAGTCAGTGATGTGCTGCTGTCAGGGAGGGAGTGATGTGCTGCTGTCAGTGAGGCAGGGATGTGCTGCTGTCAGTGAGGCAGGGATGTGCTGCTGTCAGGGAGGGAGTGATGTGTTGCTGTCAGTGAGGCAGTGATGTGCTGCTGTCAGTGAGGCAGGGATGTGCTGCTGTCAGTGAGGCAGGGATGTGCTGCTGTCAGTGATGTGCTGCTGTCAGGGAGGGAGTGATGTGCTGCTGTCAGTGAGGCAGGGATGTGCTGCTGTCAGGGAGGGAGTGATGTGCTGCTGTCAGTGAGGCAGGGATGTGCTGCTGTTAGGGAGGGAGTGATGTGCTGCTGTCAGTGAGGCAGGGATGTGCTGCTGTCAGGGAGGGAGTGATGTGCTGCTGTCAGTGAGGCAGGGATGTGCTGACGTCAGGGAGGGAGTGATGTGCTGCTGTCAGTGAGGCAGGGATGTGCTGCTGTCAGGAACGCAGGGATGTGCTCAGGGGTGTCTTAAGCGAGGAGGGGGCCCGTGTGCAGACTCCGGGTGGGCTCCCTCCTCTCCACAGCGCTGTAGGCTCCGACACTGTGCCGGAGCCTACTAGGCATGCGCAGGTCTCCGGAAACATGGTGCCTGCCATGTTCCGAAGACAAAATTCAAAGTACGCATGCGCGTTGGCCATTTTGGAGTGGATTTTGTGCACAACGGATGCAGCTGCAGCTCCGACGCTGGACTCTGGAGAGGTGAGTACTAAAATATGGGTGGAATGTGTGCGGTGTGGGGGCCCCCCTGGACCCAGGGGCCCGTGTGCACCATACATATTGCACCCATGATAGAAATGCCAATGGATGTGCTGCTGTCAGTGAGGCAGGGATGTACTGCTGTCAGTGAGGCAGGGATGTGCTGCTGTCAAGAAGGCAGGGATGTGCTGCTGTCAGTGAGGCAGGGATGTACTGCTGTCAGTGAATAAGTGATTTGCTGCTGTCAAGAAGGCAGGGATGTGCTGCTGTAAGTGAGGCAGGGATGTGCTGCTGTCATTGAGTAAGTGATGTGCTGCTGTCAAGAAGGCAGGGATGTGCTGCTGTCAGTGAGGCAGGGATGTACTGCTGTCATTGAGTAAGTGATGTGCTGCTGTCAAGAAGGCAGGGATGTGCTGCTGTCAGTGAGTCAGTGATGTGCTGCTGTCAGTGAGGGAGTGATGGGCTGCTGTCAGTGAGGGAGCGATATGCTGCTGTCAGTGAAGGATGTGTACAGTTGCGGAGTGATACAGCTGTGGCTCTGTGAAGAGGTTTTGGTGACAGTTGGAAATAGTTCAGATGTTTGATCATTGGGAAATAATGCACGGTCATGTAATCTAGTGTGTCCAATCATGATAGTGGGCTTTCTGTCATTATACCACTTATATACTGTATATATAAATATATGCCCGGCCCACAGCCCCTTGGCGACCAATCGTGAAGATACTTAGCCTAAAACGTGTATGGGAAAATTTCCTACACAATGGTGAAAACCGCATCGCAATTGGCTCAGTGGTTTCGGAGTTTATCACAATCAGACAAACAAACAGACATTTTCATTTATAAGATGTATAGACAGATGTACAGTGCATCCGGAAAGTATTCACAGCGCTTCACTTTTTCCACACTTTGTTATGTTACAGACTTATTCCAAACTGGAATAAATTCATTTTTCCCTCAAAATTCCACACACAATACCCCATAATGACAACGTGGAAAATGTATTTATTAAAAATAAAAAACTAAGAAATCACATGTACATAAGTATTCACAGCCTTTGCTCAATTCTTTGTTGATGCACCTTTGTCAGCAATTACAGCCTCAAGTCTTTTGAATATGATACCACAAGCTTGGCACACCTATCTTTGGGCAGTTTCGCCCATTCCTCTTTGCAGCACCTCTCAAGCTCCATCAGGCTGGATGGGAAGCGTCGGTAAACAGCCATTTTCAGATCTCTCCAGAGATGTTCAATCGGACTTAAGTCTGGGCTCTGGCTGGGCCACTCAAGGATATTCACAGAGTTGTCATGAAGCCACTCCTTTGATATCTTGGTTGTGTGCTTAGGGTCGTTGTCCTGTTGAAAGATGAACCGTCGCCCCAGTCTGAGGTCAAGAGTGCTCTGGAGCAGGTTTTTATCCAGGATGTCTCTGCGCATTGCTGCATTCATCTTTCCCTATATCCTGACTAGTCTCCCAGTGCCTGCCACTGAAAAACATCCCCACAGCATGATGCTGCCACCACCATGCTTCATTTTAGGGATGGTATTGGCCTGGTGATGAGCGGTGCCTGGTTTCCTCCAAACATGACGCCTGGCATTCACACCAAAGAGCTCAATCTTTGTCTCATCAGACCAGAGAATTTTGTTTCTCATGGTCTGAGAGTCCTTCAGATGCATTTTGGCAAACTCCAGGCGGGCTGCCATGTGCTTTTTAGGAGTGGTATAGTGGCTTCTGTCTGGCCACTCTACCATACAGGCCTGATTGGTGGATCGCTGCAGAGATGGTTGTTCTTCTAGAAGGTTCTCCTCTCTCCACAGAGGAGTGCTGTTACTCTGACAGAGTGACCATTGGGTTCTTGGTCACCTCCCTGACTAGGTCCCTTCTCCCCCGATCGCTCAGTTTAGACGGCCAGCCAGCTCTAGGCTCTCAAGTCCTGGTGGTTTCGAACTTCTTCCATTTACGGATGATGGAGGCCACTGTGCTCATTGGGACCTTCAAAGCAGCAGATATTTTTCTGTACCCTTCCCCAGATTTGTGCCTCGAGACAATGCTGTCTCGGAGGTCTACAGACCAGTGGCGTGCGGTAAGGTCAGTGGCTGGTGAGGCACTGCAGCCATAATGTCCGCCGAATCCTGCAGATGACCCCTACCGCCGCCGAACCAACGCCCGCTACTGCCCCTGAGCCGATGCCCGCTGCCACCGCCAATGGTTTACAAAGTCGCCCACCATCAACTGACCCAGCCCTCTGCCACTAATTCGCATCTTAGTCCGATGCCGCCAATGCCTGCTGCCTGCCTATCGTACTTGTGATTATCAGGCTGCTATTCTATTGTATATTTTTATAGAAAAAAAAAATTAGTGTTTGGGACTGGGAAGGAAGTGGGAGGAGGACATGAATGCAATTTTGTTGTCCAGGGCTTCCATTAACTTAATAGCGGGCACCGTGGGTGTGGCGCTATTAAGTTTATGGAAGTCCTGGACAACAAAATAGCCAGCAGTGGGTGACAGAGAGAGGGGGACAGCAGTGGGTGATGCCAGGGAAAGTGTGACAGGAAGAACGTGATGCCAGGGAGAGGGTGACAGGAAGAGTGTGACGCCAGGGAAAGGTTGACAGCAGTGTGTTATGCCAGAGAGAAGGTGACGGGGAGGTTGATGCCCGGGAGAGGGTGACAGCAGTGGGTGATGCCAGGGAGAAGATGATGGGGAGGGTGACGCCAGGGAGAGGGTGACAGCAGTGGGTGAAGCCAGGGAGAAGGTTACGGAGTGGGTGATGCCAGGGAGAGGGTGACAGCAGTGGGTGATGCCAGGGAGAAGGTGAAGGGGAGGGTGACAGCAGTGGGTGAAGCCAGGAAGAAGGTGACGGGGAGGATGACAGCAGTGGGTGATGTCAGGGAGGGTTGCAGCAGTGGGTGATGCCAGGGAGGTGACGGGGAGGGTGACGCCAGGGAGAGGCTAACGGCAGTAGCAGCGGGTGAGAGTGTAAAAGAGAGAAAGAAAGGGTGATGGGAACATACAGTGAATGACCATTATATTGGTATTTACTTACCTGGACCTGGGCCAAGAACTGCGGGGATCACTGGTGACAAGAGCAGCCTGAACAGTAATCAGGGGTCGGAGAAAGAGTGAGAGAAGAGGGGAGGAGCGGGAGATCGTGGTCCCTTTCCCCCTCTGGCCAGACTGGACTCCCTGATTGCAGCTCAGTAGTTACTGGTGGTGCGGAATCATAGGGGGAGTGAGGGGGAGGTGGGCACAAGGAACGGACCTGGAAGCTCCCTGGCTGCACCACGCTAAGGGAACTTTCTCAGCCTATGTTTCCTTGGCCGGCGCCGCTCCCCTCTACCAAGGTGCAGGAGCAGTGGCGTAAGTTCATCACCGTTGCCCAGAGGCAAGTTAGATTTTGGTGCCCCCACACCTCGAAAAATAAAATAAAAAAAGGAAACATTATATATAGTTTGGGGCTAGGATAAAGGTGACAGGGCATAGAGGGACAGTGCCAGGACAGGGGTGACAGGGCCAGTATTAAGATGAAAGGGACCAGTCTGGTGGAGCCAGGACAGAACAGAGGGGACAGGCGCAGGACAGGAGTGACAGGGCCAGGACAGAATAAAGGGGGCAAGAGAGATGGGTGACAGGACCAGGACAGAGGGGACAGGGAGAGGACCCGGGGTGACAGGGCCATGACAGAACAGAGGGGACAGGAGAGAAGGGTGTCAGGGACAGGACAGAGGTGACAGCGAAAGTACACTGGGGAAGAACAACAATGACAGGACCAAGTTAGAGGTGACAGAGACAGGACAGGGGTGACAGGATCAGAACCAGGACAGAGGTACCAGGATAGAACTGAAAGGATAGGAGAGAGGGTTAACAGGACCTGGACAAAGGTGACAGGGATGGGACATGGGTGACATGGACAGCACAGGGGTCGCAGGGACTGGGCAGAGGGTACGGGGACAGATCGAAGGGTCAGCAGAGAGAGATGACAGGGCCAGCACAGAGATGACCAGGATGGGACAGGACAGGGGTGACAGGGACAGGAGAGAGGGGAGACAGGGCCAGCACAGAGGTGACAAGGGTGATAGGGACAGGAGAGGGGTGAGACAGGGCCAGCACAGAGGTGACAAGGGTGACAGGGACAGGAGAGAGGTGAGACAGGGCCAGCACAGAGGTGACAAGGGTGATAGGGACAGGAGAGAGGGGAGACAGGGACAGCGCAGAGGTGACGGGGATGGGACAGGGCAGGGGTGACAGGGACAGGAGAGAGGGGTGACAGGGACAGAAGAGAGGGGAGATGGCCAGCACAGAGGTGACAGTGGTAACAGGGACAGGAGAGAGGGGAGACAGGGACAGCACAGAGGTGGCGGGGATGGGACAGGACATGGGAGACAGGGCCAGGCTTAGTAAATAGACCCTGTGAGCAGTGACAGCAGCGAGCGTTGTGGGCAGTTACCTTTCAGTGACACTGTGTTTCAATAATGTACCAAGCAACAGGACACTCTGCCGCTTCCCAGCCCTGCCCCCCACGCCGTCCCACATCCCTTACCTCTGTCTCTCTGCTCCCCGTTAACTTGTCAAAGTCTTCTTTGCTCCCCGCACTGTTTGCAAGCAGCTGGCTCCTAGTTGGTCACAGCAGCAGCAGAGGTCGTAAGTCGGGAGGGGGCGGAGCGGCTGCCCGGCTATCTGCGTGCTTCGGTGAGAGAAGGAGCCGGTGTACCCCACAGCTGACAGTGCTGCAGGTAGCACTAGTGGTGACGGGGAAGCTAGGCTGGGTCATGGTAGTGCGGCGCAGCTCTCCACTGGGCGGCTCTACAGCGTGAAGGGCACGGAACTGCCGGGAGACAATGGAGAAAGTGTCCCCTTCAGCGGCAACCTGGGGGACGGACTGGTCTGGGGGACGAGTGAGCGGGGACGGCCACATATAGTTGACACACCCGCATGATCCAACACTGCCCAATCACCTCCTCCACACAGTGACAGGGGCGTGCTTTCATATGGGTTGAAAGCACGCCCCTGTCTAAGAGGCATTTCCATAAGTGCCGCTTATGGAGCTTTTTTTAAATGGTGTTTTTCTTCCCGCTGCTTGGCCCCACCCCCTGCTCCCGGCTCTTTTACATTGTCAGCGGGAGGCACCAAGAGCGGTGCCTCCGAAACACCTTCAACACAGATTTTGCAAAGAAAAAAATTATTAAAATAATACAAAGGTTAAAGTATATACTTATGACACAAAATCTGTGTCATACGTATCTGTGTATTATTTTAATCATTAATGACAGGGGAGGCACTGCCTCCCCTGCCTCCCCTGACTGCACGTCCCTGCTACAGACAATTCCTTTGACTTTATGCTTGGTTTGTGCTCAGACATGCACTGTCAAGTGTGGGACCTTATGTGTCCCTTTCCAAATCATGTCCAATCAACTCAATTTACCACAGGTGGACTTCAATTAAGCTGTAGGAACATCTCTAGGATGATCAGTGGAAACAGGATGCACTTTAGCTCAATTTTGAGCTTCATGTCAAAGGCTGTGAATACTTATGTACATGTGATTTCTTAGTTTTTTATTTTTAATAAATTAGATAAAAGGGTATTGTGTGTAGAATTTTGAGGGGAATTTTTTTTTTTTATTCCAGCTTGGAATAATGCTGTAACATAACAAAATGTGGAAAAAGTGAAGCGCTGTGAAAACTTTCCAGATGCACTGTATATGTGCCGCTCTCTGCTGAGACAGTTGGTGAGTATGTCCTGCATACTGTATAGGGGAAGCCATGCACACATACTGCTGGAGTGCACTGAATATCCTGAGTGAATTGGTGGAGAGGGAGTTGGCTGTCAGAGGCTAATTATCACGTCTCTCGCCATGCCATAGCCTGTGACATTCTGGATAAACAGACCCCATATATGTTATGTTTAGAGCAGTAAAATCTTAAATTGCTATAATTCTTATAGATTACATGTAGCTGTTGTGCTTTTATGAGAGGAAAGGCCAAAAAAATAAAGATCTATAAAATGGAATTCAGTGCAAAACAGTTAATAAATAATAATTTTGGAGCAAATAACTTGACCTTTGATTACACTGCACAGACATACTGTACCTGGTTACGTCAGCCATTGTTATTCCACTGTCTTATGTTAGGATTTCTGTGTATCTAGGACACCGTCCCATCTGTATGTGCACCCATCATTGTATCATGTGTAGTTAGTTATTACATTTGTTCAGATCTCAGTCTAAAATCCCAGACTGGAGATTAAACATCATTAATTCCTTAGCCTGCAGTTCTTATTTTCTAAAGTGTCTTATCTTCAAATTGAATCTATAGTAAGTGAAATGTATGTCACAATATACCGCAACAAAGCAAGGATAATACAGCCCATCAACAGAATCATAAAATACTGACAGTAAATCAAGATAATTTAGGGGGTTATTCAGAGATGAATGCAGATTGCTGCATACGCAGCCAGATCTACTTTCATCTCCTCACATGTTGGGGGCCGCCCGGCACAGGGCAAGGCCGCTCAGCATGTGTGTGGCCACCTCCCGATGTGTCCGCAGTTAGATTGCGGGCGACTCGGATCTAAGATTGACCCCCGGCAGTGCAGCCTAGCTGCGTTGTCTGGCGGTCTTTTTTTTCGGAAGCAGCCACCCCGAAAACACTCCCGACATGCCCCTGTTCGGTACACCCTGCCCCCCCCCAACACACCCCTCCCCCCCAGTGCCGCCGCTGTCAATCACACTGCGGCCGCATCCAGGAAGGATGCGGACGCAATGTGTAAGGTCACGTACAACGGCCAGTGCACGTGCGCAGACCACCTGGCTGCGTCCAGGTCTGAATGAGGGCCTTAGTCGATCTACTCATCCCCTGATTTCTTATTAATAGTTTAGTCCAAGGACAGACCTGGGTTTATCCCAAGCAATTCATCTAAATGACTGCTGCATTTCCCATTTTGACAAATGGGAGTTTATTCCAAGCATCTACAATCGCTTCAGCAAAATAACATTTGCTAGCATTACTCCTTATTATTATTATTATTATTATTATTTATTTATATGGCCCAAGCAGGGGTAAACTTACTAAGCCATGGTTTTGCTGGGGTTTTGAAGCATCAAACTTGTATACAGAGGGAGGCACAGTCTGGAGCACACATGCCAAGGCACAGACTGGGGCACACAGAGGGATTCACCGACATAAGCACACAGAAGGTGTCACAAATGGGACATGCAGAGGAAGACTCAGAATGGAGCACACAGAGAAAGAGACACACACACAGACACACACACACACACACACACACACACACACACACACAGAGGGAGGCTCAGACTGGGGCACACAGAGGGATTCACCGACATAAGCACACAGAAAGTGTCACAAATGGGACATGCAGAGGAAGACTCAGAATGGAGCACACAGAGAAAGACACACACACACACACACACACACACACACACACACACAGAGGGAGGCTCAGACTGGGGCACAGAGAAAGAAGAGGTACAGACTAGGGCACCTACAGAGAAGCACAGACTGGGAACACACACCAAGACACAGATGGGGGCGCCCAGAGGGAGGCATAGATTGGCTTACCCAGAGAAAGGGACACAAAATAGGCCACACGTAGAGTAACACAAAGTGAGGCTCAGACTGGGGCTGAGAAAGAGAGAAGAGGTACAGACTGGGATCTACAGAGAGAGATACAGACTGGGGCACAGCAACAGCAGGACATTATCCCTGTCGCCTGGTGGTAGGGCCTTCTTACCCTTCCTCCTTCTCATAAAGCCAGTATAAGATCTGCTCAACCACCCCCATCATACCCTTACTTTGTTTTTCTTACCAACAGGCAGTGTACAGGCTAAACTACAAAGACCTGCATTGTCCTCCTCCTGTCTTGACACTTGGCAGGGCACCCAGAGGCAAACACTTGCTTTGCGTCCAGGAGTTATACCACTAGCACATAGAGAGGGCGAGAGTTACAGATTGGGGCACACAAGATAGTATCTCCCCTGTAGTCCCTACTCACTTCCATCTTGGAAGCCGTGTTGTTTTCACTCTAGGGACTGCAGTAAGGCCACCTCCTCTGATCTAACATGGTGCATGCAGCAATAGACCGTCCTGAATAGCTGTAGCCACTTGCTCAGACTCCTCCTTACTAGTTATCACCTACAGCTGAGGATATTGTTGTTGTTGGGTTTTTTTGTTCTTATAAGCATTGTGTTTGTTTGTTTTTGTATGAACAGTAGCATAACAAGGCTTAGGCGTGGAGTGGATTCCCAGAGAGGCCTCGGGTTGGATCATATAACCAACATCCATGGTCCAGTGTGTGCACTATTAAGAAAAATTGTGTACTATGTAGCATTAGAGTTGTTTTCTGCTACACAGAAACCTATCCCCTCAGCTTATATCATGATCCCTGGATCCTCTCTGACTTGAAATCATGCTCCTTCCACTGCAGCAAATTTGTAATGCAAAGACCATCTTCAATGCCCCCCCAAAATACTGCCCATCATGAAATGAAAAGTGGTGAAAAATGGAATTGTCTTTGGACCCTCCCGCCCACTTTTATGAAGGACAAGCACAGTTTAACAAACTAAGCACTTTACCGACAGGGACTGACACTTTTGTGGCTGAAGTGCTTGATCTGTCTGGGCCCCTACACAACATTTTTTGGAAGGACTTCCTCTCATCACTAATGAGGTTGATTATTAGAGTGTTAATTAAATTAGAATCTTGTACAATACATTTCATTAACTCACCGCAAATTATGTAACATAAAGGATGTGCTAAGATAGCTAACGTCCCCACCTCTTCAAACATTGGCCTCACAAATGGAGCAGATGCCTTCACAAATGTCAGGATTTGGGTAAAAATAATCCCACACCCAAGAGATTACTTTTTTGGTCCTATGCCCAAGCATCACAATGGCTATCTTTTTTTATCACAGGCAAGAATTGCTGCTACTGGAGGCTTGCTTAAACGAACAACATCATCAACATCCTGTTCCACTTCCACACAAGCATCCTAAATTTCTATTATATCACCATCTTTCTTTGTACTGCTCCCCACTTGTGCAGATGGTGCAGAAATGGAAGTAGGCGAAAGATACTTCTCTACGAAAACAGTGTGAGAAATGTCAGACTCACACATAGCTAACGTGGACACCCTATACAGTGGGGATCGAAAGTTTGGGCACCCCAGGCAAAAATTCATTTTAATGTGCAAAAAGAAGCCAAGGAAAGATGGAAAAATCTCCAAAAGGCATCAAATTACAGATTAGACATTCTTATAACATGTCAAAAAAAGTTTGATTTTATTTCCATCATTTACACTATCAAAAGAACAGAAAACAGAAAATGGCACTGCAAAAGTTTGGGAACCCTGCAGAGTTAATACCTTGTACTGCCCCCTTTGGACAGCTGAGACCTGGCAGTGTCATGGATTGTTCTCAATCATCATCTGGAAAGACCAGGTGATGTCAATCTCAAAGGTTTTAAAAGCCCAGACTCATCTGACCTTGCTCCAACAATCAGCACCATAGGTTCCTCTAAGCAGTTGTGTAGAACACTGAAGCTGAGAATAGTTGACGCTCACAAAGCAGGAGAAGGCTATAAGAAGATAGCAAAGTGTTATCAGATGCCCATATCCTCTGTTCGGAATGTAATTAAGAAATGGCAGTCATCAGGAACAGTGGAAGTTAAAGCAAGATCTGGAAGACCAAGAAAAATATCAAACAGAACAGCTCGCAGGATTGTGAGAAAAGCAAGTCAAAATCCATGTTTGACTGCATGATCCCTCCAGGACGATCTGGCAGACACTGGAGTTGTGGTACACTATTCCACTATAAAGAGATACTTGTACAAATATGGTCTTCATGGAAGAGTCATCAGAAGAAAACCTCTTCTATGTCCTCACCACAAAAATCAGCATTTGAAGTTTGCAAATGAACATATAGACAAGCCTGATGCATTTTGGAATAAAGTTCTGTGGACCGATGAGGTTAAAATTAGTGATGAGCGGATTCGGTTTTACTCGGTTTTACTCGGTTCTCAAAACCGAATCTTATTGGCTATCCAAAACACGTGACATCAGTGAGCCAATAAGATTCGGTTTTGAGAACCGAGTAAAACCGAGTAAAACCGAATCCGCTCATCACTAGTTAAAATAGAACTTTTTGGCTGGAATGAGCAAAGGTACGTTTGGAGAAGGAAGGGCACAGAATTTAATGAAAAGAACCTCTGTCCAACTGTTAAGCATGGGGGTGGATCAATCATGCTTTGGGGTTGTATTGCAGCCAGTGGCAAAGGGAACATTTCATGAGTAGAAAGAAAAATGGATTCAATAAGATTCCAGCAAATTTTGGAGCTAACTTGATGCCATCTGTGAAAAAGCTGAAGTTAAAGAGAGGCTGGCTTGTACAAATGGATAATGATCCTAAACACACCTCAAAATCCACGGTGGATTACATCAAGAGGCGTAAACTGAAGGTTTTGCCATGGCCGTCACAATCTCCTGACCTCAACATAATTGAAAATCTATGGATAGACCTTAAAAGAGCAGTGCGTCACAGACAGCCCAGGAATCTCAAAGAACTGGAAGACTTTTGTAATGGGCGAAGATACTTCAAACAAGAATTGAAAGACTCTTGGCTGGCTACAAAAATTGTTTACAAGCTGTGATACTTGCCAAAGGGGGCAGTACAAGGTATTAACTCTGCAGGGTGCCCAAACTTTTGCAGACGCCATTTTTTGTTTTCTGTTCTTTTGAAAGTGTAAATGATGGAAATAAAATCAAACTTTTTTTGACATGTTATAAGAATTTCTAATCTGTAATTTGATGCCTTTTGGAGATTTTTCCATCTTTCCTTGGCTTCCTTTTGCACATTAAAATGAATTTTTGCCTGGGGTGCCCAAACTTTCGATCCCCACTGTATGTACATGCACAAATGGACTGAGGTACAGCACACAACATTCATAGTACTGTTATTTATCTCTATCTGAATGTTGAACCCATGGACACTGCCTAACCCTACAGGTCTATTGCTTTCAGGGCCTAATTCAGAGTTGATCGCAGCAGCAAATTTGTTAGAAGTTGGGCAAAACCATGTGCACTGCAGGGGGGGGGGGCAGATATAACATGTGCAGAGAGAGTTAGATTTGGGTGTGGTGTGTTCAAACTGAATCTAAATTAAAGTGTAAAAATAAAGCAGCCAGTATTTACCCTGCACAGAAACAAAATAACCCACCCAAATCTAACTCTCTCTGCAAATGTTATATCTGCCACACCTGCAGTGCACATGGTTTTGCCCAACTGCTATCAAATTTGCTGCTGCGATCATCTCTGAATTACCCCCTTAGTTATACAGTATAAAAACCTAACTAAGCAGTTTAGTTTCAATCCTGTATTAAACAATTCATAATAGTGAAAAGGCATTAAGATGTGACCCTCCTATGATCTGTCCCATTGTGGGAAAATTGAGGTGTATCTTCGTATGAATAAGTGATGCACGTAACTGCTACTGCTGCCGGGATCAGGATCAGGTGCTGC
The DNA here is from genome assembly GCF_028390025.1 of Pseudophryne corroboree. Lineage (NCBI taxonomy): Eukaryota > Metazoa > Chordata > Amphibia > Anura > Myobatrachidae > Pseudophryne > Pseudophryne corroboree. Next base: position 634,932,855 of record NC_086448.1, read on the forward strand.
CGGGATCACGGGGTCGGTATTCTGACCGCCAGAATCCCGGCAGTCGGCAATGCGATCCCAACCCTTTTGCACCGTGCTGTGACCCTTTCCTTGTGTTAATCTGTGCGTTGGAATGTACAAGGACTGAGACACCCACTTTCAGCGCCCGTACACTTAGTAATACCACTTGGTGCATCATTAGACGCCACAATCAGTTGCAGCCCTATGGCAGGTGCAGTGTCCCTGCCCCTGTATGGTCTCCTATGTGAGCAGTTAAGCGGCTGTGTATGCAACCACTTTCCCCAACACGCCCATGACAATCCCATAACACACCCATAAGACTGACCATCTCCGTACATGCACTAAGTCACCTCCCTGTCACCACCCTGGAACGCCCAACACATTTTCAATACACATCTCCCTGCATGCGCCTGGAATAATAATTGTAACTCTGCACAATTACAATCAGGACGCATGCATGTGTGCACCATAGAAGCATGCAGTGTGCTATAGAAGCATTCACGGTGCGCTTATGAAGCATGCACGGTTTGTCTTAGAAACATGCTCGGTGCGCCATAGGAGCATGCGTGGTGCACCTTAGATTTATGCAGGTTTTTTTAACAGTTACATTTCATAATTGCGCATGCATACAGAAGCAGCTGTAGTTACCCCTATAGTGTCCTTTATATACATCCTCATTTATTATTATGTTACAGGTCAATTTTCTATACAATTTTGAAACAGCTTTTTTTTTTGTGTGTGAGAATCCTGTGCCAGTAACATCATTGCTGTGATATGTCAGGCTGTCACACTGGTGGCTGGTGGTTTTGCTGCTGAGGTCACTGGAAAATGCTGCTATCGCTGGTGGAAATTCTGTCCAGGTTATGTCAATGTAACCACACAGTTTAATGCTAAAAAATGCAAAATCATGCACTTGGGTCTCAAAACCCCAAAGGCTAGGTTTTGGACCTAATTCTGAGTTGATTGCAGCAGCAAATTTGTTAGCAGTTGGGCAAAACCATGTGAACTGCAGGGGTGGCAGATATAACATTTGCTGCAGAAAGAGTTAGATTTGGGTGGGTTATTTTGTTTCTGTGCAGGGTAAATACTGGCTGCTTTATTTCTACACTGCAATTTAGATTTCAGTTTGAATACACCCCTCCCAAATCTAACTCTCTCTGCACATGTTATACTGTATGTGCCCCCCCTGCAGTGCACATGGTTTTGCCCAACTGCTAACAAACTTGCTGCTGCGATCAACTCAGAATTACCCCCATAGTGCCAAGGGTACTATTATGGAAACTACTGAGGAGGAAAGGGATTTAGGAATAACTATTTCAAGTGACTTAAAGGCAGGAAAGCAATGCAACAAAGCAATGAGAAAGGCAAGTCAGATGCTTGACTGCATAGGGAGAGGAATCAGTAGCAGGAAAAAAGAAGTAATGATGCCACTGTATAGGTCATTGGTACGGCCTCATCTGGAATACTGTGTCCAGTTCTGGAGACCGTGGGGTATATTTACTAACATTCGTAATTTTCGGAAAAAGGTCAAAGTTCAATCACGAATGACATCGAAAGTGTAAAACGGCAACTTTTTGAATTTATTATGACTAATTTACTAAGCTGTCGTATTCGGATTTCCATTTGTTCCGATGTCGATGTCATTCCTGTTTTTTTTACCTTTTTTACGGCAGTGATTAGCAAAACACTGCCGACTTTTTCAAAATGAATCTCGGCCGGATCTGTGTGATCCGTGCTGGGGTTCATTTTTTTTTTTTTTTTTTAAATAAACACTGTAAAACGGAGAAAAAAAATGCGTGGGGTCCCCCCTCCTAAGCATAACCAGCCTCGGGCTCTTTGAGCCGACCCTGGTTGCAGAAATATGGGGCAAAAAATGACAGGGGTTCCCCCATATTTAAGCAACCAGCATCGGGCTCTGCGCCTGGTCCTGGTTCCAAAAATACGGGGGACAAAAAGAGTAGGGGTCCCCTGTATTTCTAAAACCAGCACCGGGCTCCACTAGCTGGACAGATAATGCCACAGCCGGGGGTCACTTTTATATAGTGCCCTGCGGCCGTGGCATCAAAAATCCAACTAGTCACCCCTGGCCGGGGTACCCTGGGGGAGTGGGGACCCCTTCAATCAAGGGGTCCCCCCCCCAGCCACCCAAGGGCCAGGGGTGAAGCCCGAGGCTGTCCCCCCCATCCAATTGGCTGCGGATGGGGGGCTGATAGCCTTTTGTGAAAATGAAAAGATATTGTTTTTAGTAGCAGTACTACAAGGCCCAGCAAGCCTCCCCCGCATGCTGGTACTTGGAGAACCACAAGTACCAGCATGCAGCGGAAAAACGGGCCCGCTGGTACCTGTAGTACTACTACTAAAAAAATACCCAAAAAAAGACAAGACACACACACCTTGAAAGTAAAGATTTATTACATACATCCACACAAACATACAAACATACTTACCTATGGCCCCACGCAGGTCGGTCCTCTTCTCCAGTAGAATCCAAGGGGTACCTGTTGAATAAATTATACTCACCAGCTCCAGGGTCCCAGGCTCCTCGTAGCATCCATTTGTAATCCACGTACTTGAATAAAATAAAAAAAACGGACACCCGAGCCACGCACTGAAAGGGGACCCATGTTTGCACATGGGTCCCCTTTCCCCGACTGCCAGAAACCCACTCTGACTTCTGTCTAAGTGGGTTTCTTCAGCCAATCAGGGAGCGCCACGTTGGCTGTAGCACCCTCCTGATCGGCTGTGTGCTCCTTTTATATAGTGCCCTGCGGCCGTGGCATCAAAAATCCAACTAGTCACGTTGTAGCACCCTCCTGATCGGCTGTGTGCTCCTGTACTGACTGACAGGCGGCACACGGCAGTGTTACAATGTAGCGCCTATGCGCTCCATTGTAACCAATGGTGGGAACTTTCTGCTCAGCGGTGAGGTCACTTTCGGTCAACCGCAGGGCAGAAAGTTCCCACCATTGGTTACAATGGAGCGCATAGGCGCTACATTGTAACACTGCCGTGTGCCGCCTGTCAGTCAGTACAGGAGCACACAGCCGATCAGGAGGGTGCTACAACGTGACTAGTTGGATTTTTTATGCCACGGCCGCAGGGCACTATATAAAAGTGACCCCCGGCTGTGGCATTATCTGTCCAGCTAGTGGAGCCCGGTGCTGGTTTTAGAAATACGGGGGACCCCTACTCTTTTTGTCCCCCGTATTTTTGGAACCAGGACCAGGCGCAGAGCCCGATGCTGGTTGCTTAAATATGGGGGAACCCCTGTCATTTCCCCCCCCATATTTCTGCAACCAGGGTTGGCTCAAAGAGCCCGAGGCTGGTTATGCTTAGGAGGGGGGACCCCACGCAATTTTCCCCCCCGAAAATAACCACTTTCCCACCCCTTCCCACTGATATACATGCACGGATCTCATGGATCCCTGCATGCCTATACAATCACGGATCAAAAAAGCAGGTCTGGTTTTTTTTAGCACTTTTTTACGAGTTGTAATTTTTCACGGCAGTGTTTTATTTTTTTTTGCTTTGCACTTCTTAGTAAATGACCGAGATTCATACTTAAACAGCCGCGTTTTGACCGATGGTGTATTCATTCGTAATTATTTTCTTGGACTTCCCAAAAAATACGAATGCCCTCATCACTGCCGTGATTTGAGTTTAGTAAATTACCGGGATGACACTTTGAAGAAAAAACGGCATCTCGGTCAAAATCGGGACCTTAGTAAATATACCCCCATATCTCCAGAAGGATTTAAATACATTAGAGAGTGTACAAAGAAGGGCAACTAAAATGGTGCATGGCCTACATCACAAAACTTACCTGGAAAGACTAAAAGATCTTAACATGTATAGTTTGGAGGAGAAAAGGGAAAGGGGGACATGATAGAAACTTTCAAATATACCAAGGGTTTTATCAAAGTTCAGGAGGGAAACATTCTTCAAAGGAAGAGAAGCATCAGAACCCGAGGACATGCACTGAAACTTGAGGGAGGCAGGTTCAGGGGAAATTTAAGGGATAATTACTTCACAGAAAGGGTAGTGGATAAGTGGAATAGCCTCCCATCAGAGGTGGTAGAGGCTAAGACTGTAGAGCAATTTAAACATGCTTGGGGTAGGCATATGAATATCCTTACAAATAATTAAGGTTCAAAAAGGGTTGACATTACCTAAAGGATAAATAAAAGGGGCAGACTAGATGGGCCAAGTGGTTCTTATCTGCCGTCAAATTCTATGTTTCTATGAGTGCACACCATGCTGAGGGATTACACTGCTTAAGACGCTCACTTTATCTTTATTTAAATTGGGATTTGAAGTAGTCAGACATTTTCGGCAAAAAACACACAGGGTCTGCTCCCAAACCACTGAAAAGCCTCAGATTGTTTCTCCTCAGACGCCTGGGCTTCCCCAGCTTTCCTAAGGCACCAGGGCCAACCCCGCTCTCCTAAGACGCCTCCCCAGCTATCCTAAAACGCCTGGGCCTTTCTAGCTCTCCTAAGACGCCTGGGCCTCCCCAGCTAAGCTAAGACGCCTGGGCCTCCCTAGCTCTCCTAAGATGCTGGGGCCTCCCCAGCTCTCCTAAGGCACCAGGGACAACCCACCTCTCCTAAGATGCTGGAGCCTCCCCAGCTGTCAGTGGGTTTGCAGAGGGTCATTAGAGCATGACCAAAAAATGGCCCCGACATGCCTGCATTTTTCTAACCATGCCAATTACCTCCCCGGAATGCTGACTTCCTGTCACTCATTTTGCGAATAAATCTCCTGAGCGTGCGCTGTCACTAGTCCATTGCCACGCATAAGCAGGGCGGCTTTCATGCATGTGCAGTGTAAAAAAATAATTCCACTGCGTCCGACACTGACATGGCTTCCATCTCTGAATCAGGTCCTCTAGACAACAGCCAAAGCACAATATGATCAACACCCTGGTTTTATGTGTTATTTTTATTTTTATTCTGGAATTTCAGAGGTAGTTATTAAATGTAACTTGTCACATTAAATTACAGCAGCCAGGCACAATAAACGTCATGATTATACTCAGTAAAGACCATCCCATGCCTGAAGCAATGCTGCAACTAACTAAGCCGACCAGAAAGTGTTTATTTAGGACGAGTTACACAAGGAAAGAAAGCAGTGGTTGTTTACAGCAGAGCACTGTCCTAAAAATACATGAAAATAACTCTGGCTTTATATATTATTAGCCATCACAGTAAAGCAACAGCAAATAAGCATTATGGGGCGGATTCAGAGTCACCCGCTGCTACGACCGCTGTAGTGTGGTTTGCCATAGTGGCATGTTAATGCTAGTAGCATCCCTTGCTGGTGTACAAGCATGCGTCTGACCGTGCAGGGACTGATACATCCACTGTGAGCATCTGTAGGTGCTGACATTCTGCTTGCGGCATCTTTGCAAACTTGCAGCAGCTCCATGCTAGGTGCAGATTCTGCATCAGAGGGGTATGGGACTCATGATCGACAGTGTCTAGGTCGACACCCATTAGGTCGACAGTGGCTAGGTCAACACTAGAAAAAGGTCAACACGGCCATTAGGTCGACATGAAAAAAGGTCGACAGAGTTTTTCGTGTTTTTATGTGTCGTTTTCTTCGTAAAGTGACCACTCGCCATGCTTCGGGCAAGGTTTCTGTTCCCAATCGTAGCCCACGTGGATCGTAAAGTATGAAAAAGTAAAAAAGAAAAGAAAAACTCATGTCAACCTTTTTGTACGTCGACCTTGTTCATGTCGACCTAATGGTTGTGTCAACCTATGTCTAGTGTCAACCTATTCACTGTTGACCAATGGGTGTCGACCTAAGTGGTGTCGACCCAGAGTCCGGATACCCATCAGAGTATGGCCTGCAATGTGTGATTAAGCGTCTAAGATTGCAACCAGTTCAGCGACACTCCTGTAACACCTGGATGGTGCATCTCCGTGCATCTGTATAGTAACCTCCCAGTTGCAGGCGCAGTTCCTGCATCTAACCATGGCCACCTATGCTTGCAGCTTTGCGCCTGTGACCTAAGCCACTTTCATTGACACATGCCCATGACACTCCCATAACACGCCCACGGAACATCCCATGTTAGCAGGCACAATGAGATGCGTTTCATTTGCCGGCTGTTGGGATCCCGGTGGTCAGGATACCAACGCTGGAATCCCAGCAGCTGACAATGCCGCCAGCTAGAATTCTGGCGCAACAGGACTATTTCCACTCATTGGTGTCCACAACACCCATAAAGTGAGAATAGGTTCTGTGGCATCCACAGCGAGCCACCGAGCCTGCAAGGGGACTCTTTGCGCTCGCTCCGCTGCCGGCATTCTGGCGGGCAGGATGCTGCTGTTGGGATATTGACCACCGGTAAATCATACTGAATCCGACACTACTAGCAACCTCCCAGTCACTGCCCAGAACGCGCATCACTTTTCCACCCCATTTTTTATTTTATTTTGGCAGCTGAAATGATCCAGAGATCATCTGATTTCCTGTATACACACAATTTATAATTTATTTAGTTTCTTATATAGCGCAGCAAATTCCGCTGCGCTTTACAATTGCGCTTTACACAACACAATTATCTTTCCACAACACAATTATCTTTCCTAGAAGAGTTACATATTTCCCTAAAAAATTTAACCATACTTGCCTACTCGTCCAGAATGGTCGGGAGGCTCCTCAAGACCAGGTGGCACGCCCGGGGTGTCGGAAAAATAGGATTTTAATACCTACCGGTAAATCCTTTTCTCTTAGTCCGCAGAGGATGCTGGGGTCACTTCAAGAACCATGGGGTATAGACAGGATCCGCAGGAGACATGGGCACTTTAAGACTTTAAAAGGGGTGTGAACTGGCTCCTTCCTCTATGCTTCTCCTCCAGACTCCAGTTATAGGAACTGTCCCTAGGGAGACGGACATTTTGAGGAAAGGATTTATTGTTAACTAAGGTGGGACATATACCAGCTCACACCTCAAACACGCCATACAACATGGCATTTAACAGAAACTCCAGTCAACGGCATGAACAACGTCAGCAACAGGCTGACCATAACGTAACACAACCCGTGTGAAAACATAACTAACAACTGCAGATAGAGTCCGCACTGCGACGGGCGCCCAGCATCCTCTACGGACTAAGAGAAAAGGATTTACCGGTAGGTATTAAAATCCTATTTTCTCATACGTCCTAGAGGATGCTTGGGACACTTCAAGAACCATGGGGTTTATACCAAAGCTCTAGAACGGGTGGGAGAGTGTGGATGACTCTGCAGCACCGATTGACCAAACATGAGGTCCTCATCAGCCAGGGTATCAAACTTGTAAAATTTCGCAAAAGTGTTTGAACCCGACCAAGTAGCTGCTCGGCAGAGTTGTAATGCCGAGGCCCACCGGGCAGCCGCCCAGGATGAGCCTACCTTTCTGGTAGAGTGGGCCTTCACTGATTTCGGTAACGGCAATCCAGCCGTAGAATGAGCCTGCTGAATCGTATTACAGATCCAGCGCGCAATAGTCTGCTTGGAAACAGGCATCCCAATCTTGTTGGCAGCATACAGGACAAACAGAGCTTCAGTTTCCCTAACTTGAGCCGTTCTGGTGACATAAATCTTTAAGGCCCTAACAACATCGAGAGATTTTGACTCGGCGAAGGCGTCAGTAGCCACCGGTACAACAATAGGCTGGTTCATGTGGAACGATGAAACCACCTTCGGCAGAAATTGTTGACAAGTCCTCAACTCCGCTCTATCTTCATGGAAGATTAAATAAGGACTCTTGTGAGACAAAGCCGCTAACTCAGACACCCGCCTTGCGGATGCTAAGGCCAATAGCATGACCACTTTCAAAGTGAGAAATTTCAACTCTACCTTCTGTAAAGGTTCAAACCAATGTGACTGAAGGAAATGCAACATCACGTTAAGATCCCATGGTGCCACTGGGGGCACAAATGGAGGTTGGATGTGCAAAACTCCTTTCATGAAAGTCTGAACTTCTGGAAGGGAGGCCAATTGTTTTTGAAAGAAAACCGATAAGGCCAAAATTTGTACTTTAATCGAGCCTAACTTTAGGCCCGCATCCACACCTGCTTGCAGGAAATGGAGGAAACGCCCTAGCTGAAATTCTTCCGTAGGAGCCTTCTTGGATTCACACCAAGACACATATTTTCTCCAAATACGGTGATAATGTTTATAATGTTTAGACGTTACTCCTTTTCTAGCCTGAAGAAGTGTGGGAATGACTTAACTGGGAATACCCTTTCGGGCTAGGATCCGCCGTTCAACTGCCAAGACGTCAAACGTAGCCGCGGTAAGTCGTGATATACGCACGGCCCCTGCTGTAACAGATCCTCTCGTAGAGGAAGAGGCAAGGGATCTCTTATGAGTAATTCCTGAAGATCTGGATACCAAGCCCTCCTTGGCCAGTCCGGAACAATGAGGATCGCCTGAACCTTTGTTCTCCTTATGATCTTGAGCACCTTTGGAATGAGTGGAAGCGGAGGGAACACGTACACCGACTGAAACACCCATGGTGTCACCAGCGCGTCCACTGCTATTGCTTGAGGGTCCCTCAACCTGGAACAATATCTCTGAAGTTTCTTGTTGAGGCGAGACGCCATCATGTCTATTTGAGGAATTCCCCAAAGACTTGTCACTTCTGTGAAGACCTCTTGATGAAGACCCCACTCTCCTGGATGGAGATCGTGTCTACTAAGGAAGTCTGCTTCCCAGTTGTCCACTCCTGGGATGAAGATTGCTGACAGAGCGCTTGTATGTCTTTCCGCCCAGCGGAGAACTTTTGCGGCCTCTGCCATTGCTGCCCTGCTCTTTGTTCCGCCCTGGCAGTTTATGTGCGCTACTGCTGTTATGTTGTCCGACTGTATTAGGACGGGCAGGTTGCGAAGAAGACGTTCCGCTTGAAGAAGGCCGTTGTAAATGGACCTTAACTCCAGAACGTTTATGTGTAGACAAACTTCCTGGCTTGACCATTTTCCCTGGAAGGTTTCCCCCTGTGTGACTGCTCCCCAGCCTCGGAGACTCGCATCCGTGGTTACTAGGATCCAGTCCTGGATCCCGAACCTGCGTCCCTCTAGGAGGTGAGAGCTGTGCAGCCACCACAGGAGTGAGATTCTGGTCTTGGAGGACAGGATTATTTTCCGGTGCATGTGCAGATGGTCCACTTGTCCAAGAGGTCCCACTGAAACACTCCGGCATGGAATCTGCCAAATTGAATGGCCTCATAGGCCGCCACCATCTTCCCCAGCAATCGAATGCATTGACGGATTGATACTCTCGCTGGTTTCAGAATTTGTTTGACCAAACCCTGAATTTCTAGAGCCTTCTCTTCTGGAAGAAAAACTCTCTGTAATTCCGTGTCCAGAATCATTCCCAAAAACGACAGCCGTTTCGTCGGATTAAACTGTGACTTCGGCAAGTTTAGGAGCCAACCATGTTGCTGCAGAACTGCCAGGGAGAGCGCAATGTCCTGCTCCAGCTTGTCTTTGGATCTCGCCTTTATCAGGAGATCGTCCAAGTAAGGGATAATTGTGACTCCTTGTTTGCGAAGGAGAACCATAATTTCCGCCATTACCTTGGTGAAAATCCTCGGAGCCGTGGACAGACCAAACGGCAACGTCTGAAATTGGTAATGACAATCCTGAATAGCAAACCTCAGGTAAGCCTGATGCGGAGGATATATGGGGACGTGTAAGTAGGCATCCTTTATGTCGACCGACACCATGAAATCCCCTTCCTCCAGACTGGAGATCACTGCTCGGAGAGATTCCATCTTGAATTTGAATTTTCTTAGGTAAAGATTAAGGGACTTTAGGTTCAGAATTGGTCTGACCGAGCCGTCCGGTTTCAGGACCACAAACAGGCTTGAATAAAAGCCTTCTCCCTGTTGTGACGGGGGAACCCTGATAATGACTTGATTTAGACACAACTTTTGTATTGCATCGCATACAACCTTCCTGTCCGAAAGAGAAGCTGGTAAGGCCGATTTGAAAAATCGGTGAGGGGGAACGTCTTGAAACTCCAGTTTGTACCCCTGGGACACTATTTCTAAAACCCATGGGTCCAGGGCCGAACGAGCCCAGAATTGACTGAAGAGCCTGAGACGTGCCCCCACCGGTGCGGACTCCCGCAGAGGAGTCCCAGCGTCATGCGGTGGATTTGGCAGAAGCCGGGGAGGACTTCTGCTCCTGGGAACCTGCCACAGCCGGAGATCTTCTACCTTTTCCTCTTCCCCTATTAGCAAGGAAGGAATAACCTCAGCCTTTTTTGTATTTATTTGGCCGAAAGGACTGCATCTGAAAGTGGTGAGCTTTCTTTTGTTGTGGAGGTACATAAGGCAAAAATGACTACTTACCCGCGGTAGCCGTAGATACCAAATCAGTGAGATCCTCACCAAACAAGACACTACCTTTATATGGGAGAGACTCCATAGCTTTCTTAGAGTCAGCATTCCATTGATGAATCCACAATGCCCTCCTAGCTGAAATCGCCATGGCATTGGCTTTTGATTCCAAAATACCAATATCTCTCGCCGCCTCCTTTAGGTAGGCCGCAGCGTCCCTGATATAACCCAGAGTGAACAGAATGCTATCCCTATCTATGGTATCTATATCAGATGACAAGTGCTCTGCCCACTTTTCGATAGAACTACTCACCTACACAGATGCGATAGTCGGTCTGAGCAGTGTACCTGTGGTGACGTAAATGGATTTTAATGTATTTTCCTGTCTACGATCCGCAGGATCCTTAAGGGCTGCCGTGTCAGGAGACGGTAAAGCCACCTTCTTAGACAACCGTGATAGAGCCTTGTCCACAATTGGGGATGACTCCCACTTTTCTCTATCCCCAGAGGAGAACGGATACGCCACCTGAATCCTTTTGGGAAACTTTTTGTCAGGATTTTCCCTCATTTTCTCAAAGAGGGTATTCAGTTCATGAGAGGGAGTAAACGTTACCTCAGGTTTCTTTCCCTTGTACATACAGACCCTAGTATCAGGAACAGCAGGGTCCTCGGATATATGCAACACGTCTTTTATTGCCACAATCATGTACTGAATGCTCTTTGCCACTTGGGTCTAATCTGGTATCACTACAGTCGACACTGGAGTCAGTGTCCGTATCTGTGTCTGCTAACTGAGCAAACAAATGTTTATGTGACCCCGAGGGGGTCTGGACTTGTAACAACACATCCTCCACAGACTTTTTCCATACCTGGTTCTGAGACTCAGATGTATCTAATCTCTTATTTATAAGAGCCACATTCGCATTCAAAGCATTCAACATATTTACCCAGTCAGGAGTCGGCGGTGCCGACAGGGTCACTCTCACAGCCGTTTCTGCCCCTAACACAGTCTCCTCCTGGGAAGCACTCCACCTCAGACATGCCGACACACCTGTACCGACACCCACACACACACTGGGCCAAAAGGGGGACAGACACACAGTAAAGCCTGTCAGAGAAACACAGAGGGAGTTTGCCAGCCCACAACCCAGCGCCTGTCCCGGATCTGAAACCTTACTATATAATGCCTCAGACCCTGCAGCACTTTTTAAACACTTAATTTTGCACCAAACTTGCTGTGCCCCCCCCCCCTCGTTTTACACCCTGTTACTTGTCTATAGCAGTGGTGAGGAAGGACCAGCGTCTCCGCAGCTCCGGAGAGAAGATGGCGCTGAGGAGAGCTGTGAAGGCTAAGCCCCGCCTCCTGCACGGCGCGCTTCAGCCCGCTCTTTTTTTTAAATAACACCGCTGGCGGGGGTACGAATGTAGTGCCAAGGCACACCAATATAACTTTGCCAGCCTATACAGAGGATTTTTATGCTGCCCAGGGCGCCCCGCCCCCTGCACCCTACAGTGCCGCTGTGTGTGGAAGCATGGCGCGCAGCACGATCGCTGTGCGGTACCTCAGAAGCCGTCACTGAAGTCTTCTTTTCTTCTTCTACTCACCTGTCTTCTGACTTCTGGCTCTGCAAGGGGGGTGACGGCGGGCTCTGGGAGTGAACCCCTAGGCGTACCTAGTGTTCCAAACCCTCAGGAGCTAATGGTGTCCTGTAGCCAAGAAGCAGAGCCTTTAAACTCACTAGAAGTAGGTCTGACTTCTCTCCCCTAAGTCCCACGATGCAGGGAGACTGTTGCCAGCAGTGCTCCCTGAACATAAAAAATCTAACATAAAGTATTTTCCGAGAAACTCAGTAGAGCTCCTCAGTGTGCATCCACTCCAGTCTGCCTGGGGACAGATTCTAAACTGGAGTCTGAAGGAGGGGCATAGGGGGAGGAGCCAGTTAACACCCCTTTCAAAGTCTTAAAGTGCCCATCTCTCCTGCAGATCCCGTCTATACCCCATGGTTCTTGAAGTGTCCCCAACATCCTCTAGGACGTATGAGAAAGTAGGCTAGTCTCATGGAGCTGTTCTCCAAGTGCCCGCTCCCTGCTTGCTGAGCGAAAGTGGCAGAACGATGATGTAATTTGTGCTAAGTTGCGCCATCGTAGCCCCGCCCCCTGCTTTAAAATGCCTCAAAGCAGGACATTGTGTAGCGGGGTCCGCCCCATGTTGAGCGTACTTGGCTGCCTCTTCCCGGAGTGGGGTGTGATACGCGTGACTAGTGGTCAGGAGTCCGCCGGTCAGCATACCTCAGTTGGTATCCTAGCAGCGCCATGGGTTCTAGTCGCCCTCTATGGGAATAGTCCCTGTTGGTGGGCATGCCGACCGTCGGGATAGAGACTGAGGGGTGGGATGTAGGGGAAGGTATTGTGACCAGCGGTCACATGACTACGGCCCATAAAATCAGCTGCTAGCAACAAACTTGCTTGGAATATATTTTTATATTTGCAATTAGATAATAAGAATTTACTTACCGATAATTCTATTTCTCGTAGTCCGTAGTGGATGCTGGGGACTCCGTAAGGACCATGGGGGATAGCGGCTCCGCAGGAGACTGGGCACATCTAAAGAAAGCTTTAGGACTATCTGGTGTGCACTGGCTCCTCCCCCTATGACCCTCCTCCAAGCCTCAGTTAGGATACTGTGCCCGGACGAGCGTACACAATAAGGAAGGATTTTGAATCCCGGGTAAGACTCATACCAGCCACACCAATCACACCGTACAACTTGTGATCTGAACCCAGTTAACAGCATGATAACAGAGGAGCCTCTAGAAAAGATGGCTCACTACAGCAATAACCCGATTTTTTGGTAACAATAACTATGTACCAGTATTGCAGACAATCCGCACTTGGGATGGGCGCCCAGCATCCACTACGGACTACGAGAAATAGAATTATCGGTAAGCAAATTCTTATTTTCTCTAACGTCCTAAGTGGATGCTGGGGACTCCGTAAGGACCATGGGGATTATACCAAAGCTCCCAAACGGGCGGGAGAGTGCGGATGACTCTGCAGCACCAAATGAGAGAACTCCAGGTCCTCCTCAGCCAGGGTATCAATTTTGTAGAATTTTACAAACGTATTTGCTCCTGACCAAGTAGCTGCTCGGCAAAGTTGTAAAGCCGAGACCCCTCGGGCAGCCGCCCAAGATGAGCCCACCTTCCTTGTGGAGTGGGCATTTACAGATTTTTGGCTGTGGCAGGCCTGCCACAGAATGTGCAAGCTGAATTGTACTACAAATCCAACGAGCAATAGTCTGCTTAGAAGCAGGAGCACCCAGCTTGTTGGGTGCATACAGGATAAACAGCGAGTCAGATTTCCTGACTCCAGCCGTCCTGGAAACATATATTTTCAGGGCCCTGACAACGTCTAGCAACTTGGAGTCCTCCAAATCCCTAGTAGCCGCAGGCACCACAATAGGTTGGTTCAGGTGAAACGCTGAAACCACCTTAGGGAGAAACTGAGGACGAGTCCTCAATTCCGCCCTGTCCGAATGGAAAAATAAGAATTTACTCACCGGTAATTCTATTTCTCGTAGTCCGTAGTGGATGCTGGGAACTCCGTAAGGACCATGGGGAATAGCGGGCTCCGAAGGAGGCTGGGCACTCTAGAAAGATCTTAGACTACCTGGTGTGCACTGGCTCCTCCCACTATGACCCTCCTCCAAGCCTCAGTTAGGTACTGTGCCCGGACGAGCGTACACAATAAGGAAGGATTTTGAATCCCGGGTAAGACTCATACCAGCCACACCAATCACACCGTACAACTCGTGATATGAAACACAGTTAACAGTATGAAACAATAGAGCCTCTCAACAGATGGCTCAACAATAACCCGATTTAGTTAACAATAACTATGTACAAGTAATGCAGATAAACCGCACTTGGGATGGGCGCCCAGCATCCACTACGGACTACGAGAAATAGAATTACCGGTGAGTAAATTCTTATTTTCTCTAACGTCCTAGTGGATGCTGGGAACTCCGTAAGGACCATGGGGATTATACCAAAGCTCCCAAACGGGCGGGAGAGTGCGGATGACTCTGCAGCACCGAATGAGAGAACTCCAGGTCCTCCTCAGCCAGGGTATCAAATTTGTAGAATTTTGCAAACGTGTTTGCCCCTGACCAAGTAGCTGCTCGGCAAAGTTGTAAAGCCGAGACCCCTCGGGCAGCCGCCCAAGATGAGCCCACCTTCCTTGTGGAATTGGCATTGACAGATTTTGGCTGTGGCAGGCCTGCCACAGTATGTGCAAGCTGAATTGTACTACAAATCCAACGAGCAATAGTCTGCTTAGAAGCAGGAGCACCCAGCTTGTTGGGTGCATATAGGATAAACAGCGAGTCAGATTTTCTGACTCCAGCCGTCCTGGAAACATATATTTTCAGGGCCCTGACAACGTCTAGCAACTTGGAGTCCTCCAAATCCTTAGTAGCCGCAGGCACCACAATAGGCTGGTTCAGGTGAAACGCTGACACCACCTTAGGGAGAAACTGGGGACGAGTCCTCAATTCTGCCCTATCCATATGGAAAATCAAATAAGGGCTTTTACAAGACAAAGCCGCCAATTCTGATATTCGCCTGGCAGAAGCCAAGGCCAATAACATAACCACCTTCCATGTGAGATATTTCAGATCCACGGTTTTTAGTGGTTCAAACCAAAGTGATTTTAAGAAAACTCAACACCACGTTGAGATCCCAAGGTGCCACAGGAGGCACAAACGGGGGCTGACTATGCAGCACTCCTTTTATAAATGTTTGAACTTCAGGAACTGAAGCTAGTTCTTTTTTGAAAGAAAATCGACAGAGCCGAGATCTGTACCTTAATGGAACCCAATTTAAGGCCCATAGTCACTCCTGCTTGCAGGAAATGCAGAAATCGACCTAGTTGAAATTCCTCTGTTGGGGCCCTTTCGGCCTCACACCATGCAACATATTTTCGCCATATGCGTTGATAATGAGTTGCTGTAACCACTTTCCTGGCTTTAGTAAGCGTAGGAATTACTTCCTCCGGAATACCCTTTTCCTTCAGGATCCGGCGTTCAACCGCCATGCCGTCAAACGCAGCCGCGGTAAGTCTTGGAACAGACAGGGCCCCTGCTGCCGCAGGTCCTGACTGAGTGGCAGAGGCCATTGGTCCTCTGATATAAATTCTTGAAGTTCTGGGTACCAAGCTCTTCTTGGCCATCCACGAGTATCGTTCTTACTCCTCGCCTTCTTATTATTCTCAGTACCTTTGGTATGAGAGGCAGAGGGGAGAACACCTAAACCGACTGGTACACCCACGGTGTTACCAGAGCGTCCATAGCTATCGCCTGAGGGTCCCTTGACCTGGAGCAATATCTTTTTTAGCTTTTTGTTAAGGCGGGACGCCATCATGTCCACCTGTGGCCTTTCCCAATGGTGTACAATCCTATTGGAAGACTTCTGGAGGAAGTCCCCATTCTCCCGGGTGGAGGTCGTGTCTGTTGAGAAGATCTGCTTCCCAGTTGTCCACTCCGGGAATGAACACTGCTGACAGTGCTAACACATGATTTTCCGCCTATCGGAGAATCCTTGTGGCTTCTGCCATCGCCATCCTGCTTTTTGTGCCGCCCTGTTGATTACATGGGCGACTGCCGTGATGTTGTCTGATTGGATCAGTACCGGCTGGTTTTGAAGCAGAGGCCTTGCTGGCCTCAGGGCATTGTAAATGGCCCTCAGATCCAGAATATTTATGTGTAGGGAAATAACCTGACTTGACCAAAGTCCCTGGAAGTTTCTTCCCTATGCGACTGCCCCCCAGCCTCAAGGCTGGAATCCATGGTCACTAGGACCTAGTCCTGTATGCCGAACCTGCGGCCCTCTTGAAGATGGGCACTCTGCAGCCACCACAGTAGAGATACCCTGGTTCTTGGAGACAGGGTTATCAGCCTATGCATCGGAAGATGCGATCCGGACCACTTGTCCAACAGGTCCCTCTGAAAAGTTCTTGTATGGAACCTGCCTAATGGGATTGCTTCGTAAGAAGCTACCATTTTTCCCAGGACTCGCGTGCAATGATGCACCGCTACCTATTTTGGTTTCAGGAGGTCTCTGACTAGAGATGACAACTCCTTGGCTTTCTCCTCCGGGAGAAACACTATTTCTGGTTTATGTCCAGAACCATCCCCAGGAACAGTAGACGTGTCATAGGAACCAGCTGTGACTTTGGACTGTTTAGAATCCACCTATGCTGTTGTAGCACTTTCCAAAATAGTGCTACCCCGACTACCAACTGCTCCTTGGACCTCGCCCTTATAACGAGATTGTCCAATTACGGGATAATTACAACTCCCTTTTTTTTTGAAGGAGTATCATCATTTCGGCCATTACCTTGATAAAACACCCTCGGTGCCATGTACAGTCCAAACGGCAGTGTCTGGACTTGGTAATGGTAATCCTGTACCACAAATCTGAGGTACTCCTGGCGAGGATGGTAAATGGGGACATGCAGGTAAGCATCCTTGATGTCCCGGGATACCATGTAATCCCCCTCGTCCAGGCTTGCAATAACCGCCCTGAGCGATTCCATCTTGAACTTGAATTTTTTTATGTTCAAGGATTTTAAATATAAAATGGGTCACACCGAACCATGCGGTTTCGGAACCCCAACCCGTGTGGAATAGTAACCCCGTCCTTGTTGAAGTAGGGGCACCTTGAGTATTACCTGCTGGGAATACCGCTTATTAATTGCCTCTAGCACAGCCTCCCTGCTTGAGGGAGTTGTCAGCAAGGCATATTTTAGGAAACGGCTGGGGGGAGACATCTCTAATTCCAGCTTGTACCCCTGAAATACTACTTGGAAGAAACAGGGATCCACCTGTGAGCGAGCCCACTAATTGCTGAAATTTTTGAGGCGGCCCCCCACCGTACCTGGCTACACCTGTGGAGCACCCGCGTCATGGTGTGTACTCACAGGAGGCGGGGGAAGAATCTTGATTCTGGGAACAGGCTGACTGGTGCAGCTTTTTCCCTCTACCCTTATCTCTGTACAGAAAGGAAGCGCCATTTGACCCGCTTGCTTTTCTGAAGCCGAAAGGACTGTACCTTTTTCTGTGAGGAAACCTGAGGTAAAATTATTTCTTCCCAGCAGTTGCTGTGGATACGAGGTCCCAGAGACCATCCCCAAATAATTCCTCACTCTTATAAGGCTCTCTATGCGCTTTTTAAGTCAGCATCACCTGTCCAGTGACAGGTCTCTAACACCCTCCTGACAGAATGGACATTACATTTATTTTGGATGCCAGCCGGCAAAATATCCCTCTGTGCATCCCCCATATATAAGACAACGTCTTTAATATGTTTTTATGTTTGCCAACTATTATCCCTGTTTGACAGGGTCACCAACCACGCTGCAGCAGCACTATCTGCAGGTCTCAGTCTAGTACCTGAGTGTGTAAATACAGACTTCAGGATAGCCTCCTGTTTTTTTTTTTTTTTTTTTTTTTTATCAACAGGTACCTATTAAAGTGGCCGTATGCTAAGACGGCTGTGCCACCTTTTTTGACAAACGTGTGAGCGCCTTATCCACCCTAGGGGATATCTCCCAGCGTAACTTATCCTCCTGGCGGGAAAGGGTACGCCATCAGTAACTTTTTATAAATTACCAGTTTCTTAACGGGGGAACCCATGCTTTTCACACACTTCATTTATTCATCTGATGGGGGAACAAAACACTGCCTGTTTTTTCTCCCCAAACCTAAAACCCATTTATAGAGGTTAAAGTCAGAAATGTATAACACATTTTTTATTGCCGGGATCAAGTCACGGATTGGATTGTGTATATGTCTCCACCTTGTCGACACTGGAGTCAGACTCCGTGTCGACATCTGTGTCTGCCATCTGAGAGAGCGGGCGTTTTTGAGCCCCTGATGGCCTTTGAGACGCCTGGGCAGGCGCGGGCTGCGAAGCCGGCTGTCCCACAGCTGTTACGTCATCCACCCTTTTATGTAAGGAGTTGACACTGTCGGTTAATACCTTTTACCTCTCTATCCACTCTGGTGTCGGCCCCACAGGGGGCGACATCACATATAATCGGCCTCTGTTCCGTCACCATATAAGCCTCCTCATTCAACATGTCGACACAGCCGTACCGACACACCGCAGACACACAGGGAATGCTCTAAACGAGGACAGGACCCACAAAAGCCCTTTGGGGGGACAGAGTGAGAGTATGCCAGCACACACCAGAGCGCTATATACTGCAGGGACTAACTGAGTTATGTCCCCTATAGCTTTATATCTATATATATAATGTATACTGCGCCTAAATTTAGTGCCCCCTCTCTCTTTTTTTAACCCTTGTAGACTGCAGGGGAGAGCCAGGGAGCTTCCCTCCAACGGAGCTGTGAGGGAAAATGGCGCCAGTGTGCTGAGGAGATAGGCTCCGCCCCTTTTTCGCGGCCTATTCTCCCGTTTTTTATGGACTTCTGGCAGGGGTATTTACCTCATATATAGCCCCTGGGGCTATATATTGAGGTATTTTTGCCAGCCAAGGTGTTTTTATTGCTGCCTCAGGGCGCCCCCCCCCAGCGCCCTGCACCCTCAGTGACCGGAGTATGAAGTGTGTGAGAGGAGCAATGGCGCACAGCTGCAGTGCTGTGCGCTACCTTGGTGAAGACTGAGTCTTCATGCCGCCGATTTTCCGGACCATCTTCTTGCTTCTGGCTCTGTAAGGGGGACGGCGGCGCGGCTCCGGGACCGAACATCAAGGCTGGGCCTGCGGTCGATCCCTCTGGAGCTAATGGTGTCCAGTAGCCTAAGAAGCCCAATCCGGCTGCAAGCAGGCGAGTTCGCTTCTTCTCCCCTTAGTCCCTCGCTGCAGTGAGCCTGTTGCCAGCAGGTCTCACTGAAAAGAACAAATTCTAAGACTATAACTTTCTAAGAGCTCAGGAGAGCCCCTAGTGTGCATCCAACCTCGGCCGGGCACGAAATCTAACTGAGGCTTGGAGGAGGGTCATAGTGGGAGGAGCCAGTGCACACCAGGTAGTCTAAGATCTTTCTAGAGTGCCCAGCCTCCTTCGGAGCCCGCTATTCCCCATGGTCCTTACGGAGTTCCCAGCATCCACTAGGACGTTAGAGAAATCAGATAAGGGCTTTTACAGGATAAAGCCGCCAATTCTGACACGCGCCTGGCCCAGGCCAGGGCCAACAGCATGACCACTTTCCATGTGAGATATTTTAACTCCACAGATTTAAGTGGTTCAAACCAATGTGACTTTTGGAACCCAAAAACTACATTGAGATCCCAAGTGCCACTGGAGGCACAAAAGGAGGCTGTATATGCAGTACCCCTTTTACAAACGTCTGAACTTCAGGGACTGAAGCTAGTTCTTTTTGGAAGAAAATTGACAGGGCCGAATTTGAACCTTAATGGACCCCAATTTCAGGCCCATAGACACTCCTGTTTGCAGGAAATGTAGGAATCGACCCAGTTGAATTTCCTCCGTCGGGCCTTACTGGCCTCGCACCACGCAACATATTTTCGCCAAATGCGGTGATAATGTTTTGCGGTTACATCCTTCCTGGCTTTGATCAGGATAGGGATGACTTCATCCGGAATGCCTTTTTTCCTTCAGGATCCGGCGTTCAACCGCCATGCCGTCAAACGCAGCCGCGGTAAGTCTTGGAACAGACAGGGTCCTTGCTGGAGCAGGTCCCTTCTTAGAGGTAGAGGCCACGGATCCTCCGTGAGCATCTCTTGAAGTTCCGGTTACCAAGTCCTTCTTGGCCAATCCGGAGCCACGAATATAGTGCTTACTCCTCTCCATCTTATCAATCTCAGTACCTTGGGTATGAGAGGCAGAGGAGGGAACACATACACTGACTGGTACACCCACGGTGTTACCAGAGCGTCTACAGCTATTGCCTGAGGGTCCCTTGACCTGGCGCAATACCTGTCGAGTTTTTCCCAACGGTTTATAATCATGTGGAAGACTTCTGGGTGAAGTCCCCACTCTCCCGGGTGGAGGTCGTGCTGAGGAAGTCTGCTTCCCAGTTGTCCACTCCCGGAATGAATACTGCTGACAGTGCTATCACATGATTTTCCGCCCAGCGAAGAATCCTTGCAGCTTCTGCCATTGCCCTCCTGCTTCTTGTGCCACCCTGTCTGTTTACGTGGGTGACTGCCGTGATGTTGTCCGACTGGATCAACACCGGCTGACCTTGAAGCAGAGGTCTTGCTAAGCTTAGAGCATTGTAAATGGCCCTTAGCTTCAGGATATTTATGTGAAGTGATGTCTCCAGGCTTGACCATAAGCCCTGGATATTCCTTCCCTGTGTGACTGCTCCCCAGCCTCGCAGGCTGGCATCCGTGGTCACCAGGACCCAGTCCTGAATGCCGAATCTGCGGCCCTCTAGAAGATGAGCACTCTGCAACCACCACAGGAGAGACACCCTTGTCCTTGGTGACAGGGTTATCCGCTGATGCATCTGAAGATGCGACCCGGACCATTTGTCCAGCAGGTCCCACTGGAAAGTTCTTGCGTGGAATCTGCAGAATGGGATTGCTTCGTAGGAAGCCACCATTTTACCCAGAACCCTTGTGCATTGATGCACTGAGACTTGGCTCGGTTTTAGGAGGTTCCTGACTAGCTCGGATAACTCCCTGGCTTTCTCCTCCGGGAGAAACACCTTTTTCTGGACTGTGTCCAGGATCATCCCTAGGAACAGAAGACAAGTCGTCAGAACCAGCTGCGATTTTGGAATATTGAGAATCCAATCGTGCTGCCGCAACACTACCTGAGATAGTGCTACACCGACCTCCAACTGTTCCCTGGATCTTACCCTTATCAGGGAATCGTCCAAGTAAGGGATAACTAAAATTTCCTTCCTTCGAAGGAATATCATCATTTCGGCCATTACCTTGGTAAAGACCCGGGGTGCCGTGGACCATCCATACGGCAGCGTCTGAACTGATAGTGACAGTTCTGTACCATAAACCTGAGGTAACCTTGGTGAGAAGGGTAAATTTTGACTTGAAGGTAAGCATCCTTGATGTCCCGAGACATCATGTAGTCCCCTTCTTCCAGGTTCGCAATCACTGCTCTGAGTGACTCAATCTTGAATTTGAACCTCTGTATGTAAGTGTTCAAAGATTTTAGATTTAGAATTGGTCTCACCGAGCCGTCCGGCTTCGGTACCACAACAGTGTGGAGTAATACCCTGTTCCCTGTTGCAGGAGGGGTACCTTGATTATCACCTGCTGGGAATACAGCTTGTGAATGGCTTCCAAAACTGTCTCCCTGTCAGAAGGAGACATCGGTAAAGCCGACTTTAGGAAACGGCGAGGGGGAGACGTCTCGAATTCTAATTTGTACCCCTGAGATATCACCTGAAGGATCCAGGGGTCTACTTGCGAGTGAGCCCACTGCGCGCTGAAATTCATTGAGACGGGCCCCCCACCGTTCCTGATTCTGCTTGTAAAGCCCCAGCGTCATACTGAGGGCTTGGCAGAGGCGGGAGAGGGTTTATGTTCCTGGGAACTGGCTGATTTCTGCAGCCTTTTTCCTCTCCCTCTGTCACGGGGCAGAAATGAGGAACCTTTTGCCCGCTTGTCCACGAAAAGACTGCGCCTGATAATACGGCGTCTTCTCATGTTGAGAGGCGACCTGGGGTACAAACGTGGATTTCCCAGCTGTTGCCGTGGCCACCAGGTCTGAAAGACCGACCCCAAATAACTCCTCCCCTTAATAAGGCAATACTTCCAAATGCCGTTTGGAATACGCATCACCTGACCACTGACGTGTCCATAACCCTCTATGTTAGAAATGGACAACGCACTTAGACTTGATGCCAGTCGGCAAATATTCCGCTGTGCATCACGCATATATAGAAATGCATCTTTTAAATGCTCTATAGGCAAAAATATACTGTCCCTATCTAGGGTATCAATATTTTCAGTCAGGGAATCCGACCACGCCAACCCAGCACTGCACATCCAGGCTGAGGCGATTGCTGGTTGCAGTATAACACCAGTATGTGTGTAAATACATTTTAGGATACCCTCCTGCTTTCTATCAGCAGGATCCTTAAGGGCGGCCATCTCAGGAGAGGGTAGAGCCCTTACAAGCGTGTGAGCGCTTTATCCACCCTAGGGGGTGTTTCCCAACGCACCCTAACCTCTGGCGGGAAAGGATATAATGCCAATAACATTTTAGAAATTATCAGTTGTTATCGGGGAAAAACCACGCATCATCACACACCTCATTTAATTTCTCAGATTCAGGAAAACTACAGGAAGTTTTTCCTCACCGAACATAATACCCCTTTTTGGTGGTACTTGTATTATCAGAAATGTGTAAAACATTTTTCATTGCCTCAATCATGTAACGTGTGGCCCTACTGGAAGTCACATTTGTCTCTTCACCGTCGACACTGGAGTCAGTATCCGTGTCGGCGTCTATATCTGCCATCTGAGGTAACGGGCGCTTTAGAGCCCCTGACGGCCTATGAGACGTCTGGACAGGCACAAGCTGAGTAGCCGGCTGTCTCATGTCAACCACTGTCTTTTATACAGAGCTGACACTGTCACGTAATTCCTTCCAACAGTTCATCCACTCAGGTGTCGACCCCCTAGGGGGTGACATCACTATTACAGGCAATCTGCTCCGTCTCCACATCATTTTTCTCCTCATACATGTCGACACAACGTACCGACATACAGCACACACACAGGGAATGCTCTGATAGAGGACAGGACCCCACTAGCCCTTTGGGGAGACAGAGGGAGAGTTTGCCAGCACACACCAGAGCGCTATATATATACAGGGATAACCTTATATAAGTGTTTTTCCCCTTATAGCTGCTGTATCTTTAATACTGCGCGTAATTAGTGCCCCCCCTCTCTTTTTTAACCCTTTCTGTAGTGTAGTGACTGCAGGGGAGAGCCAGGGAGCTTCCCTCCAACGGAGCTGTGAGGGAAAATGGCGCCAGTGTGCTGAGGAGATAGGCTCCGCACCCTTATCGGCGGCCTTATCTCCCGTTTTTCTATGTATTCTGGCAGGGGTTAAATGCATCCATATAGCCCAGGAGCTATATGTGATGCGTTTTTTTTTTTTGCCATCCAAGGTGTTTTTATTGCGTCTCAGGGCGCCCCCCCCAGCGCCCTGCACCCTCAGTGACCGGAGTGTGAAGTGTGCTGAGAGCAATGGCGCACAGCTGCAGTGCTGTGCGCTACCTTGCTGAAGACAGGACGTCTTCTGCCGCCGATTTTCCGGACCTCTTCTGCCTTCTGGCTCTGTAAGGGGGCCGGCGGCGCCGCTCTGGGACCCATCCATGGCTGGGCCTGTGATCGTCCCTCTGGAGCTAATGTCCAGTAGCCTAAGAAGCCCAATCCACTCTGCACGCAGGTGAGTTCGCTTCTTCTCCCCTTAGTCCCTCGATGCAGTGAGCCTGTTGCCAGCAGGTCTCACTGAAAATAAAAAACCTAAACTAAAACTTTCACTAAGAAGCTCAGGAGAGCCCCTAGTGTGCACCCTTCTCGTTCGGGCACAAAGATCTAACTGAGGCTTGGAGGAGGGTCATAGGGGGAGGAGCCAGTGCACACCAGATAGTCCTAAAGCTTTCTTTAGATGTGCCCAGTCTCCTGCGGAGCCGCTATCCCCCATGGTCCTTACGGAGTCCCCAGCATCCACTTAGGACGTTAGAGAAAATGTATTAGTGACTGAGGGAAAGGCAGCCGAGTCTGTCATGTTCTCTATCTGCCTGGACAACGCTGAACAGCCTATAACGTGAGCACAATAAAATAAAAACATGCGATTTCTATGTCCATTTGTATCACAAGTGTTGCTTTTAGTAAGTACAGTGTAAATAACAGGGGGGTAATGAAAGTATGGTCCCCATGAATCTGCATGCAGGTGCTTAGTAGTACATGGCTATAAATAAACATGAAGGGGTTGCCGGCTCCAGCAGCTCCCATAGTGCAGGCAGCAGCCGGCGGTGATGATGTTACAGTGACAGGAGTACGCCAGTGATGATGATGATGACTATCATTAGAGATCACACAAAGCCTGTGTGCAGCAGCAGCTGCGGCCCTGCCTCTTCCTGCTCCTCCTCCCCTACACGCGGCGGCGCTGCACACACACTGGCTGCTGCGTTGGTCTCTGCTGCTGTCAGGCTGTGTGCTGCTGCTGTCAGACGGAGCCGCGGCCGGGGAGCGGTGACTGAGCTGCGGGTCCTCCTCCTCCTGTAACACAGCGGCGGCTTCATACCCTGCACCATGGCCGAGCAGCAGACCGCAGCGCAGCTGGAAGCGGATCGCCTGGATCCGATGGATGATGCCGAGCTGGCCCTGGTGGGCATCAATATGCTGCTCAATAACGGCTTCAGGGAGTCTGATCAGCTGTTCAAGAAATACCGGTGAGGGGGGCGCTGTGCGTGTAACACGCAGCAATTGTCCCGCTGCTGCCCTGTGTGCGCTCCGTGATGTCAGGGTGGATGCTGTAATCACTGAGGACACGGAGGGAGACTCCCGAGAGTCAGCGCTGCATTCATATTGCTGATTAGGGCCAGTGTGTCAGTGAGGATCCACTGGTTAGTGCTGTGCCAGTCATAGTCCCCGCCTGATACAGTGACTGCTCTGCCAGTCAGGGTGCCCAGTGACTGTTGTGCCAGTCAGGGTCACAGTGTGATACAATTATTGCTGTGCCAGTCAGGGTACCCCAGTGATTGCTGTGCTGGTCAGGGTGCCTGGGCAAATGTATTATTAATGGGTATTTACTGTGCCTTTGGTAGATTGCCGTGCCATTCAAGTGGCATGGGTACATGGTGATCAGATGGTGCCATTCAGGGTTCCTAGATAATCAGTGTGGCTCATGTTCTGTTCCCTGGTCAGTTATGTATCAGTCAGATTGCTGGGTTGAATGAAATGATCTTGAGTCCTGTGTAATCACTGCCATTCAGGATTCCTGTGTGATCGCTGTGCCAGTTGGGACCCATGGGTAGTCACTGTCCGTTCTGAATTATGTGTGATCACTGCCAGGCAGAATCTCTGGGTAATGGCTGTGGCCTGGGAAAGTGCTGTGTACGGCAGGGTGCCGGGGTAATAATTGCCTGTCTAGAATCTGTACAAACAGTGTCAGAATAACGTCCCGTCTTTGTGCCAACAAGGATCATCATCTAATAACCAATTCTAGGTCCTGTGGAAACTGCACCAATGATGGTTTTTGTAAACAGAGAGTAATGGTCGGTTCGCTTCACTTACGATTTTGTGTTTTCACTTGAATATCCTGTTTAAACTATATGAGTCAGGTTCACTACTGTGCCAACCGGTTTCTGGTATTTGTGTTGGATTAGGTGTCTCACCTAGATATGTGCAATGGCATGTATTACATACGTTTTTTAAAAAGCTGGGACGAAAGTCTCAAAACAAATCCTGACATTAATTTGGGTTAATTCTGTTATTCATCCTTTGTACAATGTTGCCATGTTTCTGCAAATGGATGTGGGCAATTACAATTTCAAACTGAATTGTCATCTTGGAATATTGTTTAGGTTTCTGTATCTCTTGTCACTTGCTGACCTTGTTTTGTAACTCCATTATACCCCTTTCACATCTCCAATGCCGGATCCCACCCGGGAATTGGAAATGGATCCCTCCCGTGGACTGGGTCGGTTGAATAGGGGCGGAGGCGGCGCTTGGAGATTAGCTAATCTCTGCGCTGCCTCTCCCTATAGTAAATGGGTCCCGGATCGCTTCGACCCGGTGATCTGTTTACGCTGCCACAGACCCGGGAATAACACTGCTTTATTCCCGGGCTGAATTACCGGGTCAGGCGACCCGGGAATTCGGAAATGGCCCTTTCACACCGCACACTGACCCGTGTTGCCGGGTCGATACCGGGTTATTTGTGCGACGTGAAAGGGGTATTAGGGAACTATGTATCATTAAATATTTGTGGGATATTCTCCTAAAACAGAGGTTATTTAGCATCCCCCAGATGTACTATGGAGAGATCACACCAGATATATCCAATACCTGCCGCAGTCTCTTAATTTTCCTCTACAAATGCAGCCCCATAGGTTTCTATGGGGCCTGCTGTACAGTTTGGCCCTGGCAGGTAATGCTATCTCCAGATGGCGTTATTCTGTAGTAGCCTATGGTCTACTGTTTTGCAAATGTTTATCATAGTCCCCAGTGAAAATAATGGGAACTGCTATCTGCAGCGCTAATTAGCCTACTGTGGGAGATTTTATATTAGTACATAGCAGGAATACATAGAATCATGCAAAAAGTGCAGTTTCTGCATAATTTTGTGGGGAAACAAGTTGATAAATAGGAGCAGTAGCCTGTTTTCCGTTGCATGCTAAATATCCTGAGCAGAATGTAATGTGTACAGTAACCTTTATGTCGAGTGCATTTTTCAGCACTTCAACTTTGTGGGTGATCTGGATCTAATACATGGAATCTAAGGACTGCAGGATCTTTCTCCTTGTTACACCTTTTATTTGATTATAATCCTTTGTTTGCTGCCCAAGGTTCTTTACACACCTTAGACATATTTGTTGATTAAATATGAAAAACTGCAAAGAAGGCAATCTAAATAGGGAGGATAAATACAATAATATTATAGTGTAAGCATAGTTGTCAGCTGGGGTGTATCTAGGGGTCTGAGCGCCCATGGCAAAGTAAGGAGCTACCCCCTCCCCTGTATTTGAAATAGTAAAGGTGTGATGAAAAAGGGGAGTGTTCTTGTGGGGAAGGGGCATGGCCACACAAGCAGGCAGGAGCCAGTGTTATTGGCGCCGGTGTCCAGGACCGCCTACAGTGATTAAACTCAAAATAAACAAGGGCTGCTGGTAGCTGTAGTTAATTTTGAGTTTCTTCACTGTAGTGCAGTGCTGTGTCATACACTGGCGCCAGTTACAGTGGCTCCTGTCTGCTGTGCAAGTCTCCGGGCCAGGCGCTGCCCAGGGCGGCACACCAGGTAGGATAATACTTTATATAGCGCTTTCTCCCATAGGTCTCACGCGCTTTACAGACATCAAAGGCATAGTTTATGCTACAATGGATTAAGTATTACAGTTTGTGAGATTCTCCAGTAAACTCCAGCGTGTGCCCTGGTGTCTTGTCAAATCTGCACCTAACACTGATGCACAAGGAGTAATACACCCAAGGTCACCTACCTACTTCACATGTCAGTAGGGGCAGGGAGGGTACAAGAGCCTGGTGTCAGGGACAGGAGATGGCCAGGATTACTGTGCCCAGCAGAAGAGTCTGAGCACCATGTAAGAGCACACCTGGTACATGGCACCCTTCCTGTGCTAGAACAAGGGCCTGATTCAGACCCTGTCGCTGATGTTGAAAAAGCAATATGAAGCCGTGCGATGCTTTCGCATGTATGTGTGTGTGTGTGTATGGGTGGGGGCTGGATCCGGCATGCGGGGCCGACTTGCCCTGTGCTGTGCGTCCCTCCACATGTCAAAAAATTTGACTGTAGATGTGAATTTTTTCGCACATCTCGATCAGGTCTGAGTTACCCCCCAAGATGGCCTGCCCCAGAGTGACATGCCTCCTGCCATGCAGATGATTATTACATGGGTGTATACACATTGGAGTGCAGGTATCTCCAGCAGTCCCCTGCCCAGACCCCAGGCCTGTCTTCTCACCTGCAACTCTGCCCTCTCCACCTTTCAGTGCGCTCTTCATCTCAAAGCGTGCCCACTCATGCTGGATGACATGCAGGATCACCAGGATGATGTACTGAGGTGGCCGGGTTGGGAGATCGGAGCACTGCTCTGGTATCGCACCCTGTAACTGGGCCTGGCTGGGTCCCCCGACCTGCGGTCTTGTTGAGGCAGCCATCCTGCCGGCTACCGGCAGATCCCTCATCTAGTGACTGGCTCGGCATTGGGAGGGCAACAATGATACTGGGTGCCAGGGAGAAGGCTTACGAGAGGAACCAGCTCCAGTCGGGAGAGGGGGCGGTAATCCTTGTTACCCGACCCCCAGGAAAGCCGCAATTGTCTGATCTATAACCTCAGCCCAGTCACATTACAGGTGGCCGCCATCTTTCGAACCCCCTGTTTCTGGTGAAGTCCGCAGGGCACTCTGAGTAAACAGCCATTATTTCTCTGACGTCCTAGTGGATGCTGGGACTCCGTAAGGACCATGGGGATATAGCGGCTCCGCAGGAGACAGGGCACAATAATAAAAGCTTTAGGATCAGGTGGTGTGCACTGGCTCCTCCCCCTATGACCCTCCTCCAAGCCTCAGTTAGATTTTTGTGCCCGACGAGAAGGGTGCAATCTAGGTGGCTCTCCTGAGCTGCTTAGAATAAAAGTTTAAGTTAGGTTTTTTATTTTCAGTGAGTCCTGCTGGCAACAGGCTCACTGCTACGAGGGACTTAGGGGAGAGAAGTAAACTCACCTGCGTGCAGGATGGATTTGCTTCTTAGGCTACTGGACACCATTAGCTCCAGAGGGATCGAACACAGGCCCAGCCATGGAGTCCGGTCCCGGAGCCGTGCCGCCGACCCCCCTTGCAGATGCCGAAGTTGAAGAGGTCCAGAAAAAGGCGGCAGAAGACTTTCAGTCTTCATAAGGTAGCGCACAGCACTGCAGCTGTGCGCCATTGTTGTCAGCACACTTCACCAACAGTCACCAACTGTCACTGAGGGTGCAGGGCGCTGGGGGGGGCGCCCTGGGCAGCAATGTATAATACCTTTTTATGGCTAAAATACATCACATATAGCCCTTGAGGCTATATGGATGTATTTAACCCCTGCCAGATTTCACAAACTCCGGGAGAAGCCCGCCGAAAAGGGGGCGGGGCCTATTCTCCTCAGCACACGGCGCCATTTTCCTGCTCAGCTCTGCTGTGAGGAAGGCTCCCAGGCTCTCCCCTGCACTGCACTACAGAAACAGGGTTAAAACAGAGAGGGGGGGCACTTATTTGGCGATATGATTACATATATAAAAATGCTATAAGGGAAAACACTTGTATAAGGGGTTGTCCCTGTATAATTATAGCGTTTTTGGTGTGTGCTGGCAAACTCTCCCTCTGTCTCCCCAAAGGGCTAGTGGGGTCCTGTCCTCTATCAGAGCATTCCTTGTGTGTGTGCTGTGTGTCGGTACGTGTGTGTCGACATGTAGGAGGACGATGTTGGTGAGGAGGCGGAGCAAATTGCCTGTATTGGTGATGTCACTCTCTAGGGAGTCGACACTGGAATGGATGGCTTATTTAGGAATTACGTGATAATGTCAACACGCTGCAAGGTCGGTTGACGACATGAGACGGCCGGCAAACAAATTAGTACCTGTCCAGGCGTCTCAGACACCGTCAGGGGCTTGTAAAAACGCCCATTTACCTCAGTCGGTCGACACAGACACGGACACTCACTCCAGTGTCGACGGTGAAGAAACAAACGTATTTTCCTTTAGGGCCACACGTTTCATGTTAAGGGCAATGAAGGAGGTGTTACATATTTCTGATACTACAAGTACCACAAATAAGGGTATTATGTAGGGTGTGAATAAACTACTTGTAGTTTTTCCTGAATCAGATAAATTAAATGAAGTGTGTGATGATACGTGGGTTTCCTCCGATAGAAAATTATTGGCGGTATACCTTTTCCCGCCAGAAGTTAGGGCGAGTTGGGAAACACACCTTAGGGTGGATAAGGCGCTCACACGCTTATAAAAACAAGTGGCGTTACCGTCTCCAGATACGGCAGCCCTCAAGGAGCCAGCTGATAGGAAGCTGAAAAATATCCTAAAAGTATATACACACATACTGGTGTTATACTACGACCAGCAATCGCCTCAGCCTGGATGTGCAGCGCTGAGGGGGCTTGGTCGGATTTCCTGACTGAAAATATTGATACCCTTGACAGGGACAAGATTTTATTGACTATAGAGCATTTTAAGGATGCATTTCTATATATGCGAGATGCGCAGAGGGATATTTGCATTCTGGCATCAAGAGTAAATGTGATGTCCATATCTGCCAGACGAAGACACGACAGTGGTCAGGTGATGCAGATTCCAGACGGCACATGGAAGTATTGCCGTATAAAGGGGCGGTCCATCGGACCTGGTGGCCATGGCAACAGCTGAAAAATCCACCTTTTGTTACCCCAAGTCACATCTCAGCAGAAAAGGACACAGTCTTTTCAGTCTCAGTCCTTTCGTCCCCATAAGGGCAGGCGGGCAAAAGGGCCAGTCATATCTGCCCAGGGGTAGAGGAAAGGGAAGAAGACTGCAGCAGGCAGCCCATTCCCTGGAACAGAAGCCCTCCACAGCTTCTGCCAAGTCCGCAGCATGACGCTGGGGCCGTACAAGCGGACTCAGGTGCGGTAGGGGGTCATCTCAAGAGTTTCAGCACGCAGTGGGCTCACTCACAAGTGGACTCCTGGATCCTACACGTAGTATCCCAGGTGTACATTGGAAATTCGAGACGTCTCCCCCTCACAAGTTCCTGAAGTCTGCTTTACCAACGTCTCCCTCCGACAGGGAGGCAGTATTGGGGAACAATTCACAGGCTGTATTCCCAGCAGGTGATAATCAAAGTACCCCTTCTACAACAAGGGAAGGGGTATTATTCCACACTATATTGTGGTACTGAAGCCAGACGGCTCGGTGAGATCTGAAATATTTTGAACACTTACATACAAGCGTTCAAATCAAGATGGAGTCACTCAGAGCAGTGATAGCGAACCAGGAAGAAGGGGACGATATGGTGTCACTGGATATCAGGGACGCTTACCTACATGTCCAAATTTGCCCTTCTCACCAAGGGTACCTCAGGTTCGTGGTACAGAACTGTCACTATCAGTTCAGACGCTGCCGTTTGGATTGTCCACGGCACCCCGGGTCTTTACCAAGGTAATGGCCGAAATGATGATTCTTCTTAAAAGAAATATGGACGCTTTCCTAATAAGGGCAAGGTCCAGAGAACAGTTGGAGGTCGGAGTAGCACTATCTTAAGTAGTTCTACGACAGCACGAGTGGATTCTAAATATTCCAAAATCGCAGTTTTTTCCGACGACACGTCTACTGTTCCTAGGGATGATTCTGGACACAGTCCAGAAAAGGATGTTTTCTCCCGGAGAAGAAAGCCAGGGAGTTATCCGAGCTAGTCAGGAACCTCCTAAAACCAGGAAAAGTATCAGTGCATCATTGCACAAGGATCCTGTGAAAAATGGTGGTTTCTTACAAAGCGATCCCATTCGGTAGATTTCACGCAAGAACCTTTCCGTGGGATCTGCTGGAAAAATGGTCCGGATCGCATCTTCAGATGCATCAGCGGATAACCCTGTCTCCAAGGACAAGGGTGTTTCTTCTGCGGTGGCTGCAGAGTGCTCATCTATGAAAGGGCCGCAGATTCGGCATTCAGGACTGGGTCCTGGTGACCACGGATGCCAGCCTGAGTGGCTGGGGAGCAGTCACACAAGGAAAAAATTTCCAGAGAGTGTGATCAAGTCTGGAGACTTCTCTCCACATAAATATACTGGAGCTAAGGGCAATTTACAATGCTCTAAGCTTAGCAAGACCTCTGCTTCAAGGTCAGCCGGTATTGATCCAGTGGGACAACATCACGGCAGTCGCCCACGTAAACAGACAGGGCGGCACAAGAAGCAGGAGGGAAATGGCAGAAACTGCAAGGATTCTTCGCTGGGCGAAAAATCATGTGATAACACTCTCAGCAGTGTTCATTCCGGGAGTGGAAAACTGGGAAGCAGACTTCCTCAGCAGGCATGACCTCCACCCGGGAGAGTGGGGACTTCATCGGGAAGTCTTCCACATGATTGTAAACCGTTGGGAAAAACCAAAGGTGGACATGATGGCGTCCCGCCTGAACAAAAAACTAGACAGATATTGCGCCAGGTCAAGGGACCCTCAGGCAATAGCGGTGGACGCTCTGGTAACACTGTGGGTGTACCAGTCAGAGTATGTGTTCCCTCCTATGCCTCTCATACCAAAAGTACTGAGAATCATAAGAGGGAGATGAGTAAGAACGATACTCGTGGTTCCGGATTGGCCAAGAAGGACTTGGTACCCGAAACTTCAAGAGATGTTCACGGAAGACCCGTAGCCTCTACCTTTAAGAAAGGACCTGCTCCAGCAGGGGCCTTGTCTGTTCCAAGACTTACCGCGGCCGCGTTTGACGGCATGGCGGTTGAACGCCGGATCCTGAAAGGGCATTCCAGATGAAGTCATCCCTACCCTGGTCGAAGACAGGAAGGATGTAACCGCAAAACATTTTCACCGCATTTGGCGAAGATATGTTGCGTGGTGTGAGGCCAAGAAGGCCCCTACAGAGGAATTCCAACTGGGTCGTTTCCTACATTTCCTGAAAACAGGACTGTCTATGGGCCTAAAATTAGGGTCCATTAAGGTTCAAATTTCGGCCCTGTCGAATTTCTTCCAGAAAGAACTGGCTTTAGTGCCTGACGTTCAGATGTTTGTAAAAGGGGTACTGCATATACAGCCTCCTTTTGTGCCCCAGTGGCACCTTGGGATCTCAATGTTGTTTTGAGTTTCCTAAAGTCACATTGGTTTGAACCACTCACCACTGTGGACTTAAAATATCTCACATGGAAGGTGACGATGCTATTAGCCCTGGCTTCAGCCAGGCGTGTGTCAGAATTGGCGGCTTTATCATATATAAAGCCCTTACTTAATTTTTCATTCTGACAGGGCAGAATTGAGGACTCGTCCTCAATTTCTCCTTAAGGTGTTTTCTGTTTTTCACATGAACCAACCTATTGTGGTACCTGCGGGTACTAGGGACTTGGAGGACTCCAAGTTACTTGACGTTGTCAGGGCCCTGAAAAATATGTTTCCAGGACGGCTGGAGTCAGAAAATCTGACTCGCTGTTTAGCCTGTATGCACCCAACAAGATGGGTGCTCCTGCTTCTAAGCAGACGATTGCTCGCTGGATTTGTAATACAATTCAGTTTACACATTCTGTGGCAGGCCTGCCACAGCCAAAATCTGTAAAAGCCCATTCCAAAAGGAAGGGGGCTCATCTTGGGCGACTGCCCGAGGGGTCTCGGCTTTACAACTTTGCCGAGCAGTTACTTGGTCAGGGGCAAACACGTTTGCTAAATTCTACAAATTTGATACCCTGGCTGAGGAGGACATGGAGTTCTCTCATTCGGTGCTGCAGGGTCATCCGCACTCTCCCGCCCGTTTGGGAGCTTTGGTATAATCCCCATGGTCCTTACGGAGTCCCAGCATCCACTAGGACGTCAGAGAAAATAAGATTTTACTTACCGATAAATCTATTTCTCGTAGTCCGTAGTGGATGCTGGGCGCCCATCCCAAGTGCGGATTGTCTGCAATACTTGTACATAGTTATTGTTACAAGAATCTGGTTATTCTTGTTGTGAGCCGTCTTTTCAGAGGCTCCTTCGTTGTTATCATACTGTTAACTGGGTTCAGATCACAGGTTGTACGGTGTGATTGGTGTGGCTGGTATGAGTCTTACCCGGGATTCAATATCCTTCCTTATTATGCACGCTCGTCCGGGCACAGTATCCTAACTGAGGCTTGGAGGAGGGTCATAGGGGGAGGAGCCAGTGCACACCACCTGATCCTAAAGCTTTTATTATTGTGCCCTGTCTCCTGCGGAGCCGCTATATCCCCATGGTCCTTACGGAGTCCCAGCATCCACTACGGACTACGAGAAATAGATTTATCGGTAAGTAAAATCTTATTTATTTGATTATACTCCCTGGTGGCACCCCTCCTTGGACGCTGCTCCTGGCGAGTGTTGTCCTGGTCAAAGGGTAGATACACCCCCCCTTTACCAACCGATACTAACTAGGGCTCTGGCTTTTGCTTTTATATTGTGATATTCACTGAGGAGCAGCAGTCCTCATTGTGTGTATGTACCTGGTCTTCTGCTAAAAAAGAGATTAAAATTTGTCTTGGCTTGTACAGAACTCTTGAAGTAAAACACTATCTAACTTTTCTCTAACGTCCTAGTGGATGCTGGGAACTCCGTAAGGACCATGGGGAATAGCGGGCTCCGAAGGAGGCTGGGCACTCTAGAAAGATTTAGGACTACCTGGTGTGCACTGGCTCCTCCCACTATGACCCTCCTCCAAGCCTCAGTTAGATTTCGTGCCCGGCCGAGGTTGGATGCACACTAGGGGCTCTCCTGAGCCCTTAGAAAGAAAGTATAGATTTAGGTTTTTTATTTTCAGTGAGACCTGCTGGCAACAGGCTCACTGCAGCGAGGTACTAAGGGGAGAAGAAGCGAACTCGCCTGCTTGCAGCCGGATTGGGCTTCTTAGGCTACTGGACACCATTAGCTCCAGAGGGATCGACCGCAGGCCCAGTCCTTGGTGTTCGGTCCCGGAGCCGCGCCGCCGTCCCCCTTACAGAGCCAGAAGCAAGAAGAGGTCCGGAAAAACGGCGGCAGAAGACATCAGTCTTCACCAAGGTAGCGCACAGCACTGCAGCTGTGCGCCATTGCTCCTCATGCACACTTCACACTCCGGTCACTGAGGGTGCAGGGCGCTGGGGGGGGGGGCGCCCTGAGCAGCAATAAAAACACCTTGGCTGGCAAAAATACCACAATATATAGCCCCAGAGGCTATATATGTGGTAAATACCCCTGCCAGAATCCAGGAAAAAGCGGGAGAATAGGCCGCGGAAAAGGGGCGGAGCTATCTCCCTCAGACACACTGGCGCCATTTCTCCTTCACAGATCCGCTGGAAGGAAGCTCCCTGGCTCTCCCCTGCAGTCTACACTTCAGAACAGGGTAAAAACAGAGAGGGGGGGCACTAAATTTAGGCGCAATATATATATATACATATATATATATATATATATATATATATATATTATAAAAAGCAGCTATAGGGGACATAACTCAGTTAGTCCCTGCATTATATAGCGCTCTGGTGTGTGCTGGCATACTCTCACTCTGTCCCCCCAAAGGGCTTTTGTGGGTCCTGTCCTCATTCGGAGCATTCCTTGTGTGTGTGCGGTGTGTCGGTACGGCTGTGTCGACATGTTTGATGAGGATAATGATGTGGAGGCGGAGCAGATGCCTTTAGAAGGGATGTCACCCCCTGCGGGGCAGACACCTGAGTGGATGGGCTTATGGAAAGTAATGAGTGCACGTATAGACTCCTTATATAAGAAAATTGACGACATGCCTAATGTGGGACAGCCGACTTCTCAGCTCGTGCCAGCCCAGGCGTCGCATGGGTCGTCAGGGGCTCTAAAACGCCCGCTACCACAAGCAGACCCAGATGTTGACACTGATACTGACACCAGTGTCGACGACGATGAGTCTAACCTAATGCCTACTAAGGCCATTCACTGCATGATTGAGGCAATGAAAGAGGTGTTACACATTTCTGATATAAGTACAGGTACCACTAAAAAGGGTATTATGTTTGGAGAGAAAAAACTACCCGTAGTTTTTCCCCCATCAGATGAATTAAATGAAGTGTGTGAAGAAGCGTGGGCTTTCCCTGATAAAAAATTGGTAATTCCTAAGAAGGTACTAATGGCGTTCCCTTTACCGCCAGAGGATAGGTCACGTTGGGAAACACCCCCTAGAGTGGATAAAGCGCTCACACGTTTGTCTAAAAAGGTGGCACTACCGTCTCCGGATACGGCCGCCCTCAAGGAACCTGCTGATAGAAAGCAGGAGGCGATCCTGAAGTCTGTGTATACACACACAGGCATTATACTTAGGCCAGCTATTGCGTCAGCTTGGATGTGCAGTGCTGCCGCTGCGTGGTCAGATAAACTGTCAGAAAATATTGACACATTAGACAGAGACACGATCCTGTTAACCATAGACCATATAAAAGACTCAGTCTTATATATGAGAGATGCACAAAGGGAAATCTGCCGACTGGCATCTAAAGTAAGTGCATTGTCCATTTCTGCTAGGAGAGGCTTATGGACTCGCCAGTGGACAGGAGATGCAGATTCAAAAAAGCACATGGAAGTGTTACCATATAAGGGTGAGGAATTATTTGGGGATGGTCTCTCGGACCTAGTTTCCACAGCAACGTCTGGGAAGTCAGCATTTTTACCCCATGTCCCCTCACAGCCTAAGAAGGCGCCGTTTTATCAGGTTCAGTCCTTTCGGACCCAGAAAAACAGGCGTGGAAAAGGCGGGTCCTTTCTGTCCAGAGGCAGAGGTAGGGGAAAAAGGCTGCAACAAACAGCAGGTTCCCAGGAGCAAAAGTCCTCCCCCGCTTCTTCTTCCAAGTCCGCCGCAT
The DNA here is from genome assembly GCF_028390025.1 of Pseudophryne corroboree. Classification (NCBI taxonomy): domain Eukaryota; kingdom Metazoa; phylum Chordata; class Amphibia; order Anura; family Myobatrachidae; genus Pseudophryne; species Pseudophryne corroboree. Next base: position 634,969,453 of record NC_086448.1, read on the forward strand.
GACGGTGGGGCTCCCCAGGCGGAGCCAGGTACGGTGGGGGGCCACCTCAAGAATTTCAGCGACCAGTGGGCTCGCTCACAGGTGGATCCCTGGATCCTTCAAATAGTATCTCAGGGGTACAAACTGGAATTCGAGGCGTCTCCACCCCACCGGTTCCTAAAATCTGCCTTGCCGATTGCTCCCTCAGACAGGGAGGCGGTGCTAGCGGCAATTCACAAGCTGTATTCTCAGCAGGTGATAATCAAAGTACCCCTACTTCAACAAGGCCGGGGTTACTATTCCACACTATTTGTGGTACCGAAACCGGACGGTTCGGTGAGACCCATTTTAAATTTGAAATCCTTGAACACATACATAAAAAAATTCAAGTTCAAGATGGAATCGCTCAGGGCGGTTATTGCGAGCCTGGACGAGGGGGATTACATGGTATCCCTGGACATCAAGGATGCTTACGTGCATGTCCCCATTTACCATCCTCACCAGGAGTACCTCAGATTTGTGGTACAGGATTGCCATTACCAATTCCAGACGCTGCCGTTTGGACTGTCCACGGCACCGAGGGTATTTACCAAGTTTATGGCGGAAATGATGATACTCCTTCGAAAAAAGGGAGTTTTAATTATCCCGTACTTGGACGATCTCCTAATAAAAGCGAGGTCCAAGGAACAGTTGTTGGTGGGAGTAGCACTATCTCAGGAGGTGCTGCACCAGCACGGCTGGATTCTGAATATCCCAAAGTCACAGCTGGTTCCGACAACACGGCTACTGTTCCTGGGTATGATTCTGGATACAGTCCAGAAAAAAGTGTTTCTCCCGGAGGAAAAAGCCAGGGAGTTGTCATCTCTAGTCAGAGACCTCCTGAAACCAAAACAGGTATCGGTGCATCGCGGGTCCTGGGAAAGATGGTGGCTTCTTACGAAGCAATTCCCTTCGGCAGGTTCCATGCCAGAATCTTTCGGTGGGACCTGTTGGACCAGTGGTCCGGATCGCATCTTCAGATGCATCGCTTGATAACCCTGTCTCCAAGAACCAGGGTGTCGTTACTGTGGTGGCTGCAGAGTGCCCATCTTCTAGAGGGCCGCAGGTTCGGCATACAGGACTGGGTCCTGGTGACCACGGATGCCAGCCTTCGAGGCTGGGGGGCAGTCACACAGGGAAGAAACTTCCAAGGACTATGGTCGAGTCAGGAGACTTCCCTTCACATAAATATTCTGGAACTAAGGGCCATCTACAATGCCCTAAGTCAAGCAAAATCCCTGCTCCTACACCAGCCGGTGCTGATCCAGTCAGACAACATCACGGCAGTCGCCCATGTAAATCGACAGGGCGGCACAAGAAGCAGGATGGCGATGGCGGAAGCCACAAGAATTCTCCGATGGGCGGAAAATCATGTACTAGCACTGTCAGCAGTGTTCATTCCGGGAGTGGACAACTGGGAAGCAGACTTCCTCAGCAGACACGACCTCCACCCGGGAGAGTGGTGACTTCATCCAGAAGTCTTCCAGATGCTGGTAAACCGTTGGGAAAAACCACAGGTGGACATGATGGCGTGCCGCCTCAACAAAAAGTTAAAAAGATATTGCGCCAGGTCAAGGGACCCTCAGGCGATAGCTGTGGACGCTTTAGTGACACCGTGGGTGTACCAGTCGGTTTATGTGTTCCCTCCTCTGCCTCTCATACCAAAGGTATTGAGAATAATAAGAAAGCGAGGAGTAAACACCATTCTCGTGGTTCCGGATTGGCCAAGACGAGCGTGGTACCCGGAACTTCAAGAGATGCTCTCAGAGGACCCGTGGCCTCTACCGCTCAGACAGGACCTGCTACAACAGGGGCCCTGTCTGTTCCAAGACTTACCGCGGCTGCGTTTGACGGCATGGCGGTTGAACACCGGATCCTAAAGGAAAAGGGTATTCCGGAAGAAGTCATTCCTACGCTTATTAATGCCAGGAAAGATGTTACGGCAAAGCATTATCACCGCATATGGCGGAAATATGTTGCATGGTGCGAGGCCAAAATGAGAGAGATATATATATATATATATATATATATCTCATCTCATCAGCAGCCATTGCGTGGTGTTCTGGGTCAGTTACAACTTGTACTCATGAGATATATCCTATGCTGGAAAGCCAGTTACCCACCAGAGTTAATTTTCATATTTTTCGTATTTTGTTTTACTTAACGTCCACTTCTGTACAGTCTGCGCTTAAAAGCAGCGGTGCTGTGGTAAGGTCATTTGGACGCTGCTTGTTCTGCTGTGGGTAATCATCCATACTGGTGCATAGAATAAATGTGAGATCTGTTCTATTCATATTTTGATATTGTTTAATTAGATTTAGGGGTGTATTCAATTAAAGTCGGATCCATTCCTACATGCATTTGTCGGAATGGATCCGACAGGACCTATTCAATGAATGGCCAAATCCTGTTCCCGACAATCTCAATCCGACTTTAAAAAAAAGTTGGATTGAGGAGATGAGGGAGCTGAGAGGGGGAGAGCAGGAACCCAACGGCTACAGCAGCGTAGCAGGAAGATAGGGCACCGCCGCCAGACCTCACGGCAGCGTCCACCGGGCCCAAGCAAGCGGGACCTCGCTTGCTGGAGCCGGGTGGACACTGCCGTGAGAGGCGGCGGTGCCCTATCCTCCAACTGCGCTGCTGTAACCGCTGGGTTCCTGCACTCAAACCCCCCCCCCCCCCCCCCCACCCCACCCCACATCTCCTCAGCGCCCAATAGCTCCTGGACCACACCCAACATGTTTGGCTCGGTCACGACCGTGTCAGACCGACTTTTTTAAAAGTCGGATTGACAATTGTCTGAAACGGGACCAAAACCTGTTGGATTTGGCTCCATTTCCGAAAGCAGCACGTGGAACGGCGGCTATTCCGCTGATTCATGTGCTTCCCAACAGCTTCCCGACAAGTCAGATTTCCCGAAAAATTAGGCTGGATTGAGTAGGTTGGAACCCCTTCTGACCTATTCCAGTTGGAAACTGCCGTCTTTCCGACAAGACGGCAGTTTCCGACTCCAATTGAATGTACCCCTTCTGCATGAATCACATTAAAAGCTTATTCTGACCTGAAATGTCTGGTACTTGGAGAAGTTTAAACTATATATTATGTTATATTATGTACTCAAGGTTAACAGTATTTGAAATGATTACATCATCTTACTATAGACTACAGAAGTCATTACGTAAATCAGTTGCAAACAGTATCTGAATTCCCTGCATTACCAGCATTATAACTGGCACTGTATTTGTATAGGCATTTCTCATGTACAGCCACAGAACTGGCCCTTGAAAATACAAAAGCCGCTTCTTGCTGTATAATCCCCAGCAGCCACATCCTTCCGACATCAGCTGTGTAACTAGTTAACTCCTATTAAAGTGCAAATGTAAAGCTATTGAAACACAGGGCTTGACAGGAGACAGGGCAGGCTGGGCGGGAGGACAGGCACAGCAGTCAGGGCAGGCTGGGCGGGAGGACAGGCACAGCAGTCAGGGCAGGCTGGGCGGGAGGACAGGCACAGCAGTCAGGGCAGGCTGGGCGGGAGGACAGGCACAGCAGTCAGGGCAGGCTGGGCGGGAGGACAGGCACAGCAGTCAGGGCAGGCTGGGCGGGAGGACAGGCACAGCAGTCAGGGCAGGCTGGGCGGGAGGACAGGCACAGCAGGCTGGGCGGGAGGACAGGCACAGCAGTCGGGGCAGGCTGGGCGGGAGGACAGGCACAGCAGGCTGGGGGGGACAGGCACAGCAGTCAGGGCAGGCTGGAGGGGACAGGCACAGCAGTCAGGGCAGGCTGGGGGGGACACTCTGCACATGCACTCCTGTGAATGCCACAATACAGGCCCAAATCTACGCTGGGGCTGACGAGGATCTGCTTCCTCCCTGCATAATCTGGTAGCCAGGCAGCAAAATGTAGGGGTCATGGTTACCCCTCCACCGGGATTTGTTGAGACCTGTGTAACATATTTCTCTATCGTCCTAGTGGATGCTGGGGTTCCTGAAAGGACCATGGGGAATAGCGGCTCCGCAGGAGACAGGGCACAAAAAGTAAAGCTTTTTCAGATCAGGTGGTGTGCACTGGCTCCTCCCCCTATGACCCTCCTCCAGACTCCAGTTAGATTTTTGTGCCCGGCCGAGAAGGGTGCAATCTAGGTGGCTCTCCTAAAGAGCTGCTTAGAAAAAGTTTAGCTAGGTTTTTTATTTTACAGTGATTCCTGCTGGCAACAGGATCACTGCAGCGAGGGACTGAGGGGAGAAGGAGTCAACTCACCTGCGTGCAGGATGGATTGGCTTCTTGGCTACTGGACATCAAGCTCCAGAGGGACGATCACAGGTACAGCCTGGATGGTCACCGGAGCCGCGCCGCCGGCCCCCTTGCAGATGCTGAAGTCAGAAGAGGTCCAGAATCGGCGGCTGAAGACTCCTGCAGTCTTCTAAAGGTAGCGCACAGCACTGCAGCTGTGCGCCATTTTCCTCTCAGCACACTTCACACGGCAGTCACTGAGGGTGCAGGGCGCTGGGAGGGGGGCGCCCTGGGAGGCAAATGAGTACCTATAAAGGCTAAAAATACCTCACATATAGCCCTAGAGGCTATATGGAGATATTTAACCCCTGCCTAATTTTTCTAAATAGCGGGAGACGAGCCCGCCGGAAAAGGGGCGGGGCCTATCTCCTCAGCACACGGCGCCATTTCCTCTCACAGCTCCGCTGGTCAGGACGGCTCCCAAGTCTCTCCCCTGCACTGCACTACAGAAACAGGGTAAAACAGAGAGGGGGGGGCACATTATGGCGATATTTTGATATAACAAAGCAGCTATAAGGGAGCACTTATTATAAGGCTATCCCTGATATATATATATATAGCGCTTTTGGTGTGTGCTGGCAAACTCTCCCTCTGTCTCCCCAAAGGGCTAGTGGGTCCTGTCTTCATTAGGAGCATTCCCTGTGTGTCTGCTGTGTGTCGGTACGTGTGTGTCGACATGTATGAGGACGATATTGGTGTGGAGGCGGAGCAATTGCCAAATATGAGGATGTCACCCCCTAGGGAGTCAACACCAGAATGGATGCCTTTATTTATGGAACTACGGGATAGTGTCAACACGCTAAAGCAGTCGTTTGACGACATGAGACGGCCGGACAATCAATTAGTGCCTGTCCAGGCGACTCAAACACCGTCAGGGGCTGTGAAACGCCCTTTGCCTCAGTCGGTCGACACAGACCCAGACACAGGCGATGACTCCAGTGGTGACGGTGACGAATCAACCGTATTTTCCAGTAGGGCCACACGTTATATGATTTTGGCAATGAAGGAGGCGTTACATTTAGCTGATACTACAGGTACCACTAAACAGGGTATTATGTGGGGTATGAAAAAACTACCTATAGTTTTTCCTGAATCAGAAGAACTAAATGACGTGTGTAATGAAGCGTGGGTTGCCCCTGATAAAAAGCTGATAATTTCAAAGAAATTATTGGCATTATACCCTTTCCCGCCAGAGGTTAGGGAGCGCTGGGAAACACCTCCTAGGGTGGACAAGGCGCTAACACGCTTATCTAAACAAGTGGCGTTACCCTCTCCTGAGACGGCCGCACTTAAAGATCCATCAGATAGGAGGATGGAAAATATCCAAAAAAGTATATACACACATGCAGGTGTTATACTACGACCAGCTGTAGCGACTGCCTGGATGGGCAGTGCGGGGGTAGTTTGGTCAGAGTCCCTGATTGAAAATATTGATACCCTGGACAGGGACAATATTTTACTGTCGTTAGAACAAATAAAGGATGCATTTCTTTATATGCGTGATGCACAGAGGGATATATGCACACTGGCATCACGGGTAAGTGCTATGTCCATTTCGGCCAGAAGAGCTTTATGGACGCGACAGTGGACAGGCGATGCGGATTCAAAACGGCATATGGAAGTTTTGCCGTATAAAGGGGAGGAGTTATTTGGAGTCGGTCTATCAGATTTGGTGGCCACGGCTACAGCCGGGAAATCCACCTTTCTACCTCAAGTCACTCCCCAACAGAAAAAGGCACCGACTTTTCAACCGCAGCCCTTTCGTTCCTTTAAAAATAAGAGAGCAAAGGGCTATTCATATCTGCCACGAGGCAAAGGTCGAGGGAAGAGACAGCAACACGCAGCTCCTTCCCAGGATCAGAAGCCCTCCCCGGCTTCTACAAAAGCCTCAGCATGACGCTGGGGCTTCTCAAGCGGACTCGGGGACGGTGGGGGGTCGTCTCAAAAATTACAGCGCGCAGTGGGCTCACTCGCAAGTAGATCCCTGGATCCTGCAGATAATATCTCAGGGATACAGGTTGGAATTAGAGACAGATCCACCTCGCCGTTTCCTGAAGTCTGCTTTACCAACGTCCCCCTCCGAAAGGGAGACGGTGTTGGAAGCCATTCACAAGCTGTACTCTCAGCAGGTGATAGTCAAGGTACCTCTTCTGCAACAAGGGAAGGGGTATTATTCCACTCTTTTTGTGGTACCGAAGCCGGATGGCTCGGTAAGGCCTATTCTAAATCTGAAGTCCTTGAACCTGTACATAAAGAAGTTCAAGTTCAAAATGGAGTCACTCAGAGCAGTGATAGCGAACCTGGAAGAGGGGGACTTTATGGTATCCTTGGACATCAAGGATGCGTATCTCCACGTTCCAAATTTACCCCTCACACCAGGGGTACCTCAGGTTCGTTGTACAAAACTGTCACTATCAGTTTCAGACGCTGCCGTTCGGATTGTCCACGGCACCTCGGATCTTTACAAAGGTAATGGCCGAGATGATGATTCTTCTTCGAAGAAAAGGCGTATTAATTATCCCATACTTGGACGATCTCCTAATAAGGGCGAGGTCCAGAGAACAGCTAGAGATGGGATTAGCACTGTCTCAAGAAGTGCTAAAACAGCACGGGTGGATTCTGAATATTCCAAAATCCCAGTTAATGCCGACAACTCGTCTGCTGTTCCTAGGGATGATTCTGGACACGGTTCAGAAAAAGGTTTTTCTCCCGGAGGAAAAAGCCAAGGAGTTATCCGAGCTTGTCAGGAACCTCCTAAAACCAGGAAAGGTGTCTGTACATCAATGCACAAGAGTCCTGGGAAAAATGGTGGCTTCTTACGAAGCAATTCCATTCGGCAGATTCCACGCAAGAATTTTCCAAAGGGATCTGTTGGACAAATGGTCAGGGTCGCATCTTCAGATGCACCTGCGGATAACCCTGTCTCCAAGGACAAGGGTGTCTCTTCTGTGGTGGTTGCAGAGTGCTCATCTATTGGAGGGCCGCAGATTCGGCATACAGGATTGGATCCTGGTGACCACGGACGCCAGCCTGAGAGGCTGGGGAGCAGTCACACAAGGAAGAAACTTCCAGGGAGTATGGACGAGCCTGGAAACGTCTCTTCACATAAACATTCTGGAACTAAGAGCAATATACAATGCTCTAAGCCAGGCAGAACCTCTGCTTCAGGGAAAACCGGTGTTGATCCAGTCGGACAACATCACGGCAGTCGCCCATGTGAACAGACAGGGCGGCACAAGAAGCAGGAGTGCAATGGCAGAAGCTGCAAGGATTCTTCGCTGGGCAGAGAATCATGTGATAGCACTGTCAGCAGTGTTCATCCCGGGAGTGGACAACTGGGAAGCAGACTTCCTCAGCAGACACGATCTTCACCCGGGAGAGTGGGGACTTCATCCAGAAGTCTTCCACATGCTGGTAACCCGTTGGGAAAGACCAATGGTGGACATGATGGCGTCTCGCCTCAACAAAAAACTGGACAGGTATTGCGCCAGGTCAAGAGATCCGCAGGCAATAGCTGTGGACGCGCTGGTAACGCCTTGGGTGTACCAGTCGGTGTATGTGTTTCCTCCTCTGCCTCTCATACCAAAAGTATTGAGAATTATACGGCAAAGAGGCGTAAGAACGATACTAGTGGTTCCGGATTGGCCAAGAAGGACTTGGTACCCGGAACTTCAAGAGATGATCACGGAAGATCCGTGGCCTCTACCTCTAAGGAGGGACTTGCTTCAGCAGGGTCCCTGTCTGTTTCAAGACTTACCGCGGCTGCGTTTGACGGCATGGCGGTTGAACGCCGGATCCTAAAGGAAAAAGGCATGCCGGAAGAAGTCATTCCTACTTTGATTAAAGCAAGGAAGGAAGTAACCGTGCAACATTATCACCGAATTTGGCGAAAATATGTTGCGTGGTGCGAAGATCGGAGTGCTCCGACGGAGGAATTTCAACTGGGTCGATTCCTACATTTCCTGCAATCAGGATTGTCAATGGGTCTCAAATTGGGATCTATTAAGGTTCAAATTTCGGCCCTGTCGATTTTCTTTCAAAAAGAATTGGCTTCAGTCCCTGAAGTCCAGACCTTTGTTAAGGGAGTGCTGCATATACAGCCTCCTGTGGTGCCTCCAGTGGCACCGTGGGATCTCAATGTGGTTTTGGACTTCCTAAAATCTCATTGGTTTGAACCACTAAAAAAGGTGGATTTGAAATATCTCACATGGAAAGTGACCATGCTTCTAGCCCTGGCTTCTGCCAGGAGAGTGTCAGAATTGGCAGCTTTATCTTACAAAAGCCCATATCTGATTTTCCATTCGGACAGGGCAGAACTGCGGACTCGTCCGCATTTTCTCCCTAAGGTGGTGTCAGCATTTCATCTGAACCAGCCTATTGTAGTGCCTGCGGCTACAAGTGACTTGGAGGACTCCAAGTTACTGGACGTTGTCAGAGCATTAAAAATATATATTGCAAGGACAGCTGGAGTCAGAAAATCTGACTCGTTGTTTATATTGTATGCACCCAACAAGATGGGTGCTCCTGCGTCTAAGCAGACGATTGCTCGTTGGATCTGTAGCACAATCCAACTTGCACATTCTGTGGCAGGCCTGCCACAGCCTAAATCTGTAAAGGCCCACTCCACAAGGAAGGTGGGCTCATCTTGGGCGGCTGCCCGAGGGGTCTCGGCATTACAACTTTGCCGAGCAGCTACGTGGTCAGGGGAGAACACGTTTGTAAAATTTTACAAATTTGATACTCTGGCTAAGGAGGACCTGGAGTTCTCTCATTCGGTGCTGCAGAGTCATCCGCACTCTCCCGCCCGTTTGGGAGCTTTGGTATAATCCCCATGGTCCTTTCAGGAACCCCAGCATCCACTAGGACGATAGAGAAAATAAGATTTTACTTACCGATAAATCTATTTCTCGGAGTCCGTAGTGGATGCTGGGCGCCCATCCCAAGTGCGGATTATCTGCATAAATTGTACATAGTTATTGTTAACTAATTCGGGTTATTGTTGAAGGAAGCCATCTTTCAGAGGCTCCGCTGTTATCATACTGTTAACTGGGTTTAGATCACAAGTTGTACGGTGTGATTGGTGTGGCTGGTATGAGTCTTACCCGGGATTCAAAATCCTCCCTTATTGTGTACGCTCGTCCGGGCACAGTACCTAACTGGAGTCTGGAGGAGGGTCATAGGGGGAGGAGCCAGTGCACACCACCTGATCGGAAAAAGCTTTACTTTTTGTGCCCTGTCTCCTGCGGAGCCGCTATTCCCCATGGTCCTTTCAGGAACCCCAGCATCCACTACGGACTCCGAGAAATAGATTTATCGGTAAGTAAAATCTTATTTTCTTATTTTGTATTGTATCTGCTGACACTGAAGCTCTGTAATTCTGTAATTACATTCTACTTCTTGCTTACATATATTTCTGCTTCCTGTAGATCAGCTCACCTTAACATTTAAATGTTTTCATTGTGACTACTGTTCAGGAACTGCCATGCTGACTGCTGATTATGTCTGATCTAATAGACTCAGAAACGGATGGCTGTTGTGTCCCGTCTCATTGGTGGCATAATGTCCGGAGTTAGACTGTGACTAAAGCTATTTTGCTCACATTAATCCACAAGACGAATGAAAAAACAAACTCCGGCTAATGATGTGACAGCAGGCGCCATCATTCATTACATGTATCAGAAATGTACTTACTGATATCACCACTTAGTACTACAGCACTGACTGCTGCTTCATGTGCACATTGGTTGCAGCCAGTCTCTATTGAAAGCAAGGCTGAGCAGCTGACTGGGGCAGCCGACCAACTCACTTATTCACTGACACAAACCTATGGTGTGGTATGACACACCAGTGAGTAGTGTTTACTTTACCATTTAGTAAATTGAAGTGTTAATGTGTAGTAGGGGCACAGTGTAAATTGGAAGGCCAGGACTGATATGTCACTGTTGAGCTTTGCATAAATCTTACTAATATGAGCTTTTTTTTTTTGTTTGTTAATTAATAAGTTACTTATATAGCACCAGTATAATCTGTTGCACTGTACAATTTGTCACATTATTTTCTTGTGCGTTATTTAATCTCATGAGCCTTATTTTGATATATATTAATCTCTTTTGCATTATATGGATTATTGTTTTGTTTTTTGGTATAAACTGTTAATTGATTAAATGGCCTATATAGATCACCATTGCAATTATCTTTCACAGTACCTGAGAGGTGTTTAGGCTGCAAATCAGACTTCCACACCATGTAAACAAAGACTTTTGCTGGCCATACACTGTCCAATTATCTGTCTGGGACATGCCGAATCGTCCAGCATATCCGATAATTGGACAGCTGCATCTGCATATGCTCTGCCACAGCCAACCACCCAACATTCCCGCGGCTCCTTCACAGATGAGTAATGGGGAAATGTGTCCTCCCCTGTGAAGGAGCGCAGATATCTGATAGTGTATGGCCACCATTAGACACTTAAATAGAAATATGCGTGTGTTGCTAATTTTGGATGTGCTAAGAGTTGATTTCTCTATATTAATTTGAATATGGTTAATTGTTGCATGTATTGCCTCATAACTCGTGGTGTCACTGGTTCCTGGTGAATTGTTAGACTTTATTCTCATGAATAGTTGTTCAGGCCACAAAATGGCTGCTCCAATCCTAGTCAGGTGAAAGGTGCACGCTAATGTCATTATATATTCAAGTTTTGTCACAGTTCAGTGTACAAACATTCAAAGCTGCATAACCAGTTTCTCAGCCATAATTTGCTGTGTGTGTGACTATGTCAATTCCCTCAGCTGATGATATTACATTTACTGTGTGTTAAGGTAATGTTTTTGCAGCAGACATGTTTCCCAGTACGTCCAGATGGACACTTTTATTGGTGATCTGGAAATAGTACTCAAGATGCCCTCAAATAATGCAGCTAAATGTGGCTTTGAGAACACTATTCAATTGTGACAAAAACAGGGTAGGGCAAAAAAACCTCCCAGATTTTAAAAATGTTAACAAAAAAGGCATGGCAAATGCTATTCAAAATGTTAGTACATAATCTGAAAGTGCATGGAATACCCTTTTATTTTTTTGAAATTTTCGATTGGTTTTTAATATGATATTGTTATTTCTTGGCATATAGCAGCCTTCAGTTCATTTATGGTTTTTGGTGGATGTTTGTAGACCTCGGCTTACAAGTGGCCCCGTTGGCTGTGTAGAGGCCTCTCATGAAGCTCATAAGGATCTTCTTGTGCCCAGTAACGAAAATTCTGCCCATTAACATAGCCAGACAAATGAACGTGAGCTTTGTCAAGAAATTGCAGTGAAAATGCCGGAAATGACCCTTCGAGTGATGCGAAACTTCAGAAATCAACTACAAGTGTGTATCATGAATGAAGACCACCATCTGAACAATATCATATTAAAAACAAATTGAAAATAAACTGTATTCCATGCACTTTAGATTATGTGCTAGAATTTTGAAGAGCATTTACCCTGCCTTTTTTGTATTATTATGCATAACACTCGTACAGATGTGTCCTCATACATCTTGCCATAATACGCCACGCAGCAGGAGATGCCTGGTGTGAGTGAGCTGATATGTCTGCAGATGTATCTAGAGACGAAAAGGTATGTTACTGGGGCAGATGTATTAAGCCTGGAGAAGTAATAAGTAGAAGGTGATAACGCACCAGCCAATCAGCTCCTAACTGTCATTTTTCAAACCTGTAATGATTGGCTGGTGCGTTATCACCTTCCACTTATCACTTCTCCAGGCTTAATACATCTGCTCCAGTGTTTTCTATGAAAACACTTTAGCTTAGCATTTCGTTTGCAGATACAGACAGTCACACACGGAATATAGGCATGCCACAAATCATTTTAATCGGCATTAGCTGCGTGTGCATCATTTTCACATCGTTTTATGAATAAGATGCTTTTTAATGGGAAAAAAATTGCACGGAAAGACGCTCAACACTACGGCATTGCATGACTAGAAGGGCTGTTTAATGTGTTGGGGGGCTAGAGGTCAGTGACACATCTTATATGCATTGAAATACTGAAAACTCACTGTTGGCATTAAAGATAATGGGCCAAATATAGTAGCTTGTGCGGTTTGGAAATTGACAATATTTTGGCATTTTAGCCACAAGATTTAAGTCAGAAATTGTTTTGAAGGCAAATCCAGGTTGGTTTTCCCTTTAAAAACTTCCCCGTTAAATGATCTGGCTGAAACGCCAGCAATTTGCCACTTTCTCCTGCAGGCCCATATTGTGTGTCTGTGCAACACTTATGTCATGACACCAGATTTGCTGTAATTCAAAGTAAGCGTGCAATGAGCCTACCCCCTGGCCACGGCTGCACGTTATGAGGATCTCCCCACAAGAGTAGGAATCATCGGAGTCCTTTATGCACCTGTGATACAGAGAGATCTATAAAACATAAGCTGGTATATTTAATAACCACCTTCTTGGGTTCAATGAAGCATATATACAACAAATGCATAGTGCTAATAGTGCTTGTCTTGCACATGCCAACAGCAAAGTCACTGAAGATTATATTCAAATGTTTGCAGCTCTGGCATGAATGCCATCCTGACCTATTTACAGCTTTTCTCTCTCTCCCACCTGAAGAATCTTTGCATCATGTATTGCAGGAAAATGTTCATACCAGAGGTTCCCAAACTCTGCCATTACAGTCCGGACTATAGATCTACAATGTCTAGGTCAACACCATATGATCGACATGCATTAGGCTGTCATTGACAATAGGTCGACATGGACAAAGGGTTGACACTGGAAAAAATCAACATATACAAAAGGTCGACATGTTCACATGGACTCTTTCTATCCCTGGCTATCCATGTCACAACTTTAGTAGTGTTGTGTCGGGCACAGAGGAGTGAAACACTGTGCCCGAAGCGTGGCAAGCGAATCATTTCTACAAATGGTGGCCCCAGATGGAAAAACTATCCACACTAATCCCATAAATGCGAAAAAAAAGGTGTCAACCATTATTGTCGACCCAATGCATGTCGACCATATGGAGTCAACCTAATGAATGTTGGCCTAGTCTTCGTAGATCTTCTATGCCACACCTGGTTTAAGGATATCCATGCTAGAGTACAGGTTACTCGGTTAGTACCTCAGTCAATTTGATTTGACCATCTGGACTCAAGCATGGATATCCTTTAAAACATGGACTGTAATGGGGGACTATGGGAAACTCTGGTTTTGTACTATTAACACAACCTGGAAGTAATACTTGCCTACATTTGAAAACTAGTTTCAGGGAGATTATAGTAGTACGTGGTGCACATTGCGCGGCATTGTGTAGGCGTGTTATGCTCCGCACAAATGGTGTATCTAGCTGCACACAGGCGTGTGTGTGTGTGTGTGTGTGTCTGTCTGTCTATGCTTTATATGATTTTCAAGATTTTTGTATAACATTAGTAACAATATATTTGGGAAATTCTGCAAGTATCGATACTAATATTGCTGCCTGCAATAATGGATTTCTTGTTTGATATTTATTTTCTTCTCAGCACAATATACATGATAAATGTGTTTGCCTATGCAATAAATTCCAATGCAATTTGACCTTGTGTTAATTCATCCTATAGCATATATTTCTTGATGGGTGGACTGAGAATATATTGCTGTGTGTATTAAGTGTTATTTCATTGTTAACTCTGGACTGCCTACAAATTGTAGGCCCAGTTTTCCATCCATGCCATTCTAGTATCCCCCAAATCATTTAGGACACTAGATACTCTTAAACACTTTTTTTTTTTTTTTTAACTAAAGATTACTAATAACGGCAATCTTTGTGGCTGTTAATTTAAATAGCCTTTTTCCCGTGCCGAAATATTGTGAGTCAGGCGCGGAAACCCACTGATTCTGCATAAACTGCAGAATCAATGGGTTTTTGCCTGTGCGTAAACCCCCTGATTTTGCCATTTATATGCAGACTTGTATTTGAGCTGTGAGGTTCTTTCCAACATTGGGCATTCATGAGTGGGGTAATCCCTGCTAATTGAATACTCCCATATGACTTTCTTATCTTGCACACACATCCGATAAGAAGACACTGTGTGATCATGTGATGCTCTGCTGCTATCTCTACTGCTAGGGGTCCAGCAAGTGGCTAGTGACAGTCGTCAGTAGGGATTCCTGAGCAGCTACAGCAGCAGTTACAGTGGAAGCAGCAAATCACTGTCCTAGCACAGAAACTCCTTAATGGCACCCTACCTGACAGAGTTCAGCTGTAGTGCGGAATTCTGGGATTTTGACTGTGGGGCAGCAGGACATTACACACTGAAACAGGAGTCTCCCACGTGGTGTGGGCGGGTAGGAAACAATGCTGTAAATATCATCCATTATTGTTAAACTTGTGGAGAAGATAAAGTAATATGCTCTGCCCCTACTCACACATTCTTTAGGATTTTTAGGAATTTAAAAATAAATCCTCTTACAAGCAGGAAATCTGTACTACTGTATGTGACTTCTGTGGAACACAGCAGGAAGCATCGAAGAGCCAGTATAATTAGCTTTCAGCAGGGCAATCTTATGTAGTTCATTATCATAATACATATGTATATTTTCCTATATGTGCGATATTCTGACCTCAAACTTCTGCTGTGTACTCCCTATTTTTCTGAAGTGGTTCATTAAAGCAGGTGTCTGCCGTAATAGTGCAACCGCCAATTTAAAGGTCTGATGTAACATGAGTTGTGCCCATCTGTGTCGTAGCAAGGCTGTAGTCATCCCCTTAAGCAAGAAGGGAAAATAAGAGCTCAACTGACAGCTAGTGCTGATTATGAGCCCCTACCCCCGAATGACCACCTGTGCTGCTACCTACATCTGTGCGGCAGGGGACACAAGGCAGGATCATGCACCACTCATATGACGCCTGTATGACTAACAGTGGGACGGAGTGGTGGGGGCAGATAAGTCTGTCGTTAGGGGGCTGTCGGGCAGTCTGAGGTGACCTGGCATATGTCTGGTCCCATAACTAATATAGACGAAGCAGGAAGATGGACATCACTGCTTCTCTCTAGCGGAGTAACCCAGGCACCTCTGATTGGCTAGGGTCAGTGAAGGGAGAAGAGAGGAGGCAGGAAGACCACATTCACTGCTTTTTCTTCCCTCAGGAAGCTCATTACACCATTCTGATATGGCAGTTTCATTTGAGAAGTGAAACTGAAAGCTGAGCTTTCCATTCTTCCCTGAATCGCTTTCTCCATACTACTGTATGGTGAAGCGATCCTGACACGGAGCTGCGGCACCACTGGATAAATCAGAAACTTCTCCACAGTATACCCCTTTCTGAATGCAACGAAGCAGTGAAAAGCCCTGTTTTCTGAAGTGCTCTGTGAAACTATGGACTTCTGTATTCTTCATGAAAGTTCATAAACTTCTTCCTGATAAATTATTTTTTTTTAATGTAAATTAAGTTTGGTAATCCTTCAGAAACACTGTTAGGTAAATCACGAACAGACTAGATTTAGGATGAATTGCCCAGTGAATGAACAGCTAAGGAAATTCTCTTAAGAAGATGGTATATTTAAAAATACAACATAAAACTATTTTATGCTACTGATATTAAAGAATGTCCTTCACTAGGCTACCCATACCCCAAATCTGTGAAGGTTTTACGTACTTCACAAGCTCCGTTACTTTTTTGGTACATTACATTTTGCTAGCACTTGTTGTTGGGCCTAATCCAAAATGTAGATCCGGGGTTGTGATGTCGCTTGCAGTGCCCCAAACGCAGCTACATGATTGACGGGCAGCGTTGCAGGAAATAAGGTCGTGTTTGCACTGTTTCTGGGTGTGCTGAAGCCAGTGGCTGCATCCTTGGGTGTACTGTAGCTTCATTGGTTTCAGCAGCATGACCTTCCTGTCATCCTGAGTAACCTGAGGGTTGCTCAGATGACCATGTTCAGGCAGATGATCCGATGGAGTGTCTTTGGATGCAGCAGCGGCTCATTAAAGCATGCAGGGGGAGACTTTCTACTACAGTTTCCTCCTGCTTTTCGGCTGTAGTAACTGCACCCATCTCTGAATCGGGTAATTTGTGCAATACTGTCGTTTTGCTGCAGTTGAGATATTGCTGCGCTAGCTGTATCTGTGCTTACAGGAGCACATGCATTACTTCTAGCTTTTAAGGAAGTAAACGTAACTCGTGTATTGATTTCTGTAGCATTTGTTAATAATTCACAAGTTGTTGCAATATGAATTTGTCAGCTTTTTGGAGCAGATTGATGTAATTTGAAAATAAAGAAATAAAACTAAATGGCTTTGGAACATAAATGTCCTATGATTGTTGAATGAAAAAACCTGTACAGTATAAAATGTCCCAAAACTGTAAAGTATAGAGACAGCCATTTTGTTGGGATGGATTTCCATGCATATTGGCTCAATTGCCAAATCCCTAGTAGCCAGTTCCTTAAAATTATTAGTCTGTGTTCAAGACGTGCCTCAGTGACTGGTATGTGGTTGAATTGTGTTTGCGTGTCATATGATAGACACGCTTTAAAGAACAATGCTTCCCAAAATAAAAAAGTGTACTTTTGTTTTAAGTTCACATACTGTAGTTTGTATAGGAAATAAGAGCTACTTGGGCATGCTGCTAGCCGGATATGTTTGTCTCAAAGTGAAGTACACACTAACCACTGCCTGATAATTGGATTGTTAGAGCGCTTTTATTCGATAAACGCTGAGAACGCTCCTGATCCTGCTACACACGCTATATCGTTTCCGTCCTCCCAATCCCATTTTCTCTATCGTCCTAGTGGATGCTGGGGTTCCTGAAAGGACCATGGGGAATAGCGGCTCCGCAGGAGACAGGGCACAAAAGTAAAGCTTTCCGATCAGGTGGTGTGCACTGGCTCCTCCCCCTATGACCCTCCTCCAAGCCAGTTAGATTTTTGTGCCCGGCCGAGAAGGGTACAATTCTAGGTGGCTCTCCTAAAGAGCTGCTTAGAGAAAGTTTAGCTTAGGTTTTTTATTTTACAGTGAGTCCTGCTGGCAACAGGATCACTGCAACGAGGGACAGAGGGGAGAAGAAGTGAACTCACCTGCGTGCAGGATGGATTGGCTTCTTGGCTACTGGACATCAGCTCCAGAGGGACGATCACAGGTACAGCCTGGATGGTCACCGGAGCCGCGCCGCCGGGCCCCTTGCAGATGCTGAAGTAAGAAAAGGTCCAGAATCGGCGGCTGAAGACCCTTGCAGTCTTCTAAAGGTAGCGCACAGCACTGCAGCTGTGCGCAATTTTCCTCTCAGCACACTTCACACGCAGTCACTGAGGGTGCAGGGCGCTGGGGGGGGGCGCCCTGGGAGGCAAATGTAAACCTATATACTGGCTAAAAATACCTCACATATAGCCCCCAGAGGCTATATGGAGATATTTAACCCCTGCCAAACTTCACTAAAGAGCGGGAGACGAGGCCGCCGGAAAAGGGGCGGGGCCTATCTCCTCAGCACACAGCGCCATTTTCTCTCACAGAAAGGCTGGAGAGAAGGCTCCCAGGCTCTCCCCTGCACTGCACTACAGAAACAGGGTTTAAAAGAGAGGGGGGGCACTAATTGGCGATATAAATATCTATATAAAGATGCTATTAGGGAGAAACACTTATATAAGGTTGTCCCTATATAAAATTATAGCGTTTTTGGTGTGTGCTGGCAAACTCTCCCTCTGTCTCTCCAAAGGGCTAGTGGGTCCTGTCCTCTATCAGAGCATTCCCTGTGTGTGTGCTGTGTGTCGGTACGTGTGTGTCGACATGTAGGAGGACGATGTTGGTGAGGAGGCGGAGCAATTACCTGTAATGGTGATGTCACTCTCTAGGGAGTCGACACCGGAATGGATGGCTTATTTAGGGAATTACGTGATAATGTCAACACGCTGCAAGGTCGGTTGACGACATGAGACGGCCGACAAACAATTAGTACCGGTCCAGACGTCTCAAAAACACCGTCAGGGGTTTTAAAACGCCCGTTTACTTTAGTCGGTCGACACAGACACAGACAGGGACACTGAATCCAGTGTCGACGGTGAATAAACAAACGTATTCCTTATTAGGGCCACACGTTAAAGGCAATGAAGGAGGTGTTACATATTTCTGATACTACAAGTACCACAAAAGAGGGTATTATGTGGGATGTGAAAAAACTACCATAGTTTTTCCTGAATCAGATAAATTAAATAAAGTGTGTGATGATGCGTGGGTTCCCCCCGATAGAAAATTATGGGCGGTATACCCTTTCCCGCCAGAAGTTAGGGCGCGTTGGAAAACACCTCTTAAGCGTGTGAGCGCCTTATCCACCCTATCAAAACAAGTGGCGGTACCGTCTATAGATAGGGCCGTCCTCAAGGACCAGCTGACGGGAGGCTGGAAAATATCATAAAAAGTATACACACCACATACTGGTGTTATACTGCGACCAGCGATCGCCTCAGCCTGGATGTGCAGAGCGGGGGTGGCTTGGTCGGATTCCCTGACTAAAAATATTGATACCCTTGACAGGGACAGTATTTTATTGACTATAGAGCATTTAAAGGATGCATTTCTATATATGCGAGATGCACAGAGGGATATTTGCACTCTGGCATCAAGAGTAAGTGCGATGTCCATATCTGCCAGAAGATGTTTATGGACACGACAGTGGTCAGGTGATGCAGATTCCAAACGGCACAAAGGTGTATTGCCGTATAAAGGAGTTATTTGGGGTCGGTCCATCAGACCTGGTGGCCACGGCAACTGCTGGAAAATCCACCGTTTTTACCCTAAGTCACATCTCTGCAGAAAAAGACACCGTCTTTTCAGCCTCAATCCTTTCGTCCATATAAGATCATATCTGCCCAGGGATAGAGGAAAGGGAAGAAGACTGCAGCAGGCAGCCCATTCCCAGGAACAGAAGCGTTCCACCGCTTCTGACAAGCTCTCAGCATGACGCTGAGACCGTACAGGACCCCTGGATCCTACAAGTAGTATCCCAGGGGTACAGATTGGAATGTCGAGACGTTTCCCCTTCGCAGGCTCCTGAAGTCTGCTTTACCAAGGTCTCCCTCCGACAAGGAGGCAGTATGGGAAAAAATTCACAAGCTGTATTCCCAGCAGGTGATAATTAAATTACCCCTCCTACTACAAGAAAGGGGTATTATTCCACACTATATTGTGGTACTGAAGCCAGAAGGCTAGGTGAGACTTATTCTAAAAATTTTTTTGAACACTTACAAAGGTTCAAATCAAGATGGAGTCACTCAGAGCAGTGATAACGAACCAGGAAGAAGGGGACTATATAGTGTCCCGGGACATCAGGGATGCTTACCTCTATGTCCCAAATTTGCCCTTCTCACTAAGGGTACCTCAGGTTCGTGGTGCAGAACTGTCACTATCAGTTTCAGACGCTGCCGTTTGGATTGTCCACGGCACCCCGGGTCTTTACCAAGGTAATGGCCGAAATGATGATTCTTCTTCGAAGAAAAGGCGTCTTAATTATCCCTTACTTGGACGATCTCCTGATAAGGGCATAGTCCAGGGAACAGTTGGAGGTCGGAGTAGCACTATCTAGGATACTGTTACAACAGCACGGGAGGATTCTAAATATTCCAAAATCGCAGCTGATCCCGACGACACGTCTGCTGTGCCTAGGGATGATTCTGGACACAGTCCAGAAAAAGGTGTTTCTCCCGGAAGAGAAAGCCAGGGAGTTATCCGAGCTAGTCAGGAACCTCCTAAAAACAGTGCATCATTGCACAAGGGTCCTGGTGAAAATGGTGGCTTCCTACGAAGCAATTCCATTCGGCAGATTTCACGCAAGAACTTTTCAGTGGGATCTGCTGGACAAATGGTCCGGATCGCATCTTCAGATGCATCAGCGGATAACCCTATATCCAAGGACAAGGGTGTCTCTCCTGTGGTGGTTATAGAGTGCTCATCTTCTAGAGGGCCGCAGATTCGGCATTCAGGATTGGATGCTGGTGACCACGGAGCCCAGCCCGAGAGGCTGGGGAGCAGTCACACAAGGAAAAAATTTCCAGGGAGTGTGATCAAGTCTGGAGACTTTTCTCCACATAAATATACTGGAGCTAAGGGTAAATTTATAATGCTCTAAGCTTAGCAAGACCTCTGCTTCAAGGTCAGCCGGTATTGATCCAGTGGGAAAAACATCACGGCAGTCGCCCACGTAAACAGACAGGGCGACACAAGAAGCAGGAGGGCAATGGCAAAAACTGCAAGGACTTTTCGCTGGGCGGAAAATCATGTGATAGCACTGTCAGCAGTGTTTCATCCCGGGAATGGAAACTGGGAAGCAGACTTCCTCAGCAGGCACGACCTCCACCCGGGAGAGTGGAAACTTCATCGGGAAGTTTTTTCCACATGATTGTAAACCGTTGGGAAATACCAAAGGTGGACATGATGGCGTCCCGTCTGAACAAAAAACGGGACAGGTATTGCGCCAGGTCAAGAGACCCTCAGGCAATAGCTGTGGACGTTCTGGTAACACCGTGGGTGTACCAGTCGTGTATGTGTTCCCTCCTCTGCTTCTCATACCTAAGGTGCTGAGAATTATAAGACGTAGAGGAGTAAGAACTATACTCATGGCTCCGGATTGGCCAAGAAGGACTTGGTACCCGGAACTTCAAGAGATGCTTACAGAGGTCTTATGGCCTCTGCCGCTAAGAAGGGACTTGCTTCAGCAAGTACCATGTCTGTTCCAAGACTTACCGCAGCTGCGTTTGTCGGCATGGCGGTGGAAAGCCGGATCCTAAGGGAAAAAGGCATTCCGGAAGAGGTCATTCCTACCCTGGTCAAAGCCAGAAAGGAGGTGACCGCACAACATTATCACCACATGTGGCGAAAATATGGCGTGGTGTGAGGCCAGGAAGGCCCCACAAAGAAATTTCAACTCGGTCGTTTCCTGCATTTCCTGCAAACAGGAGTGTCTATGGGCCTCAAATTGGGGTCCATTAAGGTTCAAATTTCGGCCCTGTCGATTTTCTTCCAGAAAGAATTGGCTTCAGTTCCTGAAGTCCAGAAGTTTGTCAAGGGAGTATTGCATATACAACCCCCTTTTGTGCCTCCAGTGGCACTGAGGGATCTCCACGTAGTTCTGGGATTCCTCAAATCACATTGGTTTAAAACCAGTCAAATCTGTGGATTTGAAGCATCTCACATGAAAAGTGACCATGCTCTTGGCCCTGGCCTGGACCAGGCGAGTGTCAAATTGGTGGTTTTTTTCTCAAAAAAGCCCATATCTGTTTGTCCATTCGGACAGGGCAGAGCTGCGGACTCGTCCCCAGTTCTCTCCCTAAGGTGGTGTCAGTGTTTCACCTGAACCAGCTTATTGGGGTGCCTTGCACCTACTAGGGACTTGGAGGACTCCAAGTTGCTGGATGTTGTCAGGGCCCTGAAAATGTGTTCCAGGACGGCTGGAGTCAGGAAAACTGACTTGCTGTTATCCTGTATGCACCCAACAAACTGGGTGCTCTTGCTTCTAAGCAGACTATTGCTAGTTGGATGTGTAATACAATTCAGCTTGCACATTCTGTGGCAGGCCTGCCACAGCCAAAATATGTAAATGCCCATTCCACAAGGAAGGTGGGCTCATCTTGGGCGGCTGCCCGAGGGGTCTCGGCTTTACAACTTTGCCGAGCAGCTACTTGGTCAGGGGCAAACACGTTTGCTAAATTCTACAAATTTGATACCCTGGCTAAGGAGGACCTGGAGTTCTCTCATTCGGTGCTGCAGAGTCATCCGCACTCTCCCGCCCGTTTGGGAGCTTTGGTATAATCCCCATGGTCCTTTCAGGAACCCCAGCATCCACTAGGACGATAGAGAAAATAAGAATTTACTTACCGATAATTCTATTTCTCGGAGTCCGTAGTGGATGCTGGGCGCCCATCCCAAGTGCGGATTATCTGCAATACTTGTACATAGTTACAAAAATCGGGTTATTATTGTTGTGAGCCATCTTTTCAGAGGCTCCGCTGTTATCATACTGTTAACTGGGTTTAGATCACAAGTTGTACGGTGTGATTGGTGTGGCTGGTATGAGTCTTACCCGGGATTCAAAATTCCTCCCTTATTGTGTACGCTCGTCCGGGCACAGTACCTAACTGGCTTGGAGGAGGGTCATAGGGGGAGGAGCCAGTGCACACCACCTGATCGGAAAGCTTTACTTTTGTGCCCTGTCTCCTGCGGAGCCGCTATTCCCCATGGTCCTTTCAGGAACCCCAGCATCCACTACGGACTCCGAGAAATAGAATTATCGGTAAGTAAATTCTTATTTTACAGATTAAATGAAAGTACACCCTGAGGACGATACAGGTGCCCAGCAATCCAATAATCGCTGTCTGATCAGAACGCTGACCAGATCGACACACACTACCACCTAGTGGAAATTCTGCTGTTTTGCAATACTGTAGCATTTTTCCAAATAATTAGCCACTATTTGTCTCTGCATACACCAATTTTTCTTTGATTTACTCCTGCTTGTGTTCCCAGTAAGTACTTAAGCTCTGGCTATCGTTATAAATGATATCTAGTGTTTGACAAAACCACTGACCAGCTGCAGTCGTTTACTTCCTTTCTGGTTTTTCAAGCTTGAGACCATTTGCACTGAACAGCTTTCCACCTTCGTTACTGACAGTGTAAGCCGCATTACATATCTTTAGGCCACTCAGGATCATGTGCAAGCTGCTAAATTGTTGGACTTGCAATGCTTCCTCATGTGTCCCACTGTGCATGCACAGAAGTAAAACACACCCAAATCTGTATGAATGCAGTTTAGTATTTTTCGCATTGGGCGCTTGAGCCGCCTTACGTGTGGAGAGTTGGAATGAGGGAGAGAAGGAGCATGCAGATGCAGCAGGAGTGCAGTAAGGGTGGGGTCAGGTGGAGACCTGATTAGCCTCATCTGTTGCTGCTGCCTGAATACTGGTGCCAATACTTGTTCATATAATCATCATCAGCATGAAACTTTGCACTAATACCACTTTCAGAAGGTAGGGTGACCATAATATCCTTTTAATCTGGGACATTTATGATTTTGACAGGTTCTCTGGCTGGCTAAAACCAGGTGAAATTCAGGCTAGAGTTTAGCTAGCCACAGAACCTGTGTAAATCATAGGTGTCCCATATTAAAGGGACATTATGGTCACCCTACAGAAGGAAACATCTCCAATTCACAGATTTTTCACAGGTTTTTCAAACCGGGTTAGACCCAGGTTAAAGCTCCTAACCCTCTTTGAAACAGCACATTTAACCCAGATTATTCCCGGGTCCGCCCTGCAATATACTGTGTCGTAAGAAATGGACTGTTTTTATGTCACACAGAGATGAGGTCATGAAAGTGGTGATTGCCCACTCCATTACATTAACCATGGCCAACGAGTTACTACTGAGTTTGTGTACACTGTGGTGTCCTTCACTGTGCCAGTGATCTTCATCCTTATCTCCTCCCTCTGACTGCCACCAGCTCACACATCTCCCCCTTCTCCCAATATTCCATATTCTCTCTCTCTCGGCAGCACAATTGTGACATCAGACGTTGGCATTCGTGCTCCGCCCGTTCAGCCAATCAGACAGTGCCCCGCCAGCTCAGCCAATAAGCGCTGTTAACCGCGACCCGTTTTGGAAATCCCGGGTCGGACCCTTTTCACACAGCCGGCAACCTGTGTAAGATCCAGGAAAAAAACAGGTAAAAACCTGGGTCGACGTCCCGGGAATTCGGCCCCCGGTTGACCCTTTCAGACAGAAAAAAAACTCCGGATCGACCCTGTTCGTGCTGGGAAATTACCGGGTTGTTTTCTCTGTCTGAAAGGGGTATAATACATTTGACATAATGGGAGAAAAAAAAATCAATACAAGACTATGACAGGCTAGGCTGGCAGCACTAAGGCTCTCCCTACACCGCTGGAGCAGTGCATATGGGGTAATGGGGGTCATTCCGAGTTGATTGCTAGCTGCCGTTGTTCGCAGCTCAGCGCTAAGGCTAAAAATCTGCATTTCTGCGTATGCACCGCAACCTTTTTGGTTTTGCACAGGTTCTAGCGAAGCTTTCAGTCGCACTGACGGGCGCAAGAAGATTGACAGGAAAGGGGAGTTTCTGGGTGTCAACTGACCGTTTTCTGGGAGTATTTGGGCGGGAGTGTGACGTCAAAAGCCATCCCACCAACGTTAGAATCAACGCACACGAAGAGTAAGTCCAGGGCTGGTCTTGTTCTGCACAAAATGTTTTTGCAGGCGCTCTGCTGCACAAGCGGTCGCACTTCTGCAAAGCGAAAATACACTCCCCGGTGGGCGGTGACAATGTGTTTGCACGGCTGCTAAAAACTGCTAGCGAGCGAACAACTCTGAATGACCCCCAATATACAGTACTTTGCAAAGGTTTTAGGCAGGTGTTGAAAAAATGCTGCAAAGTTAGAATGCTTTCAAAAATAGAGGTTAGTTTATATTTATCAATTAACAAAATGCTAAGTGGATAAACAAGAGAAATCTAAATCAAATCAATATTTCACGTGACTACCCTTTGCCTTCAAAACCATAAATTCTTCTAGGTACACTTCAACACAGTTTTTGAAGGAACTCGGCAGTGAGGTTGTTCCATCTTGGAGAACTGTCCCCAAATATTTTGTGGTTGTAGGCTTGCTCAAATCCTTATGTCTCCATGTAATCACAGACAGCCTTGATGATGTTAAGATCATTGCTCTGTTGGGTCCATGGGGGTAATTCTGAGTTGATCACAGCAGCAAGTTTGTTAGCAATTGGGCAAAACCATGTGCGGGGGGGGGGGGGGGGGCACATAGAACATTTGTAGAGAGAGTTAGATTTGGGTGGGTTATTTTGTTTCTGTGCAGGGTAAGTACTGGCTGTTTTATTTTTACACTGCAATTTAGACTTCAGTTTGAACACACCACACCCAAATCTAACTCTCTCTCTGCACATGTTATATCTGCCCCTCCTGCAGTGCACATGGGTTTTGGCCAACTGCGATCAACTCAGAATTAGGCCCCATATCATCACTTCCAGAACCCCTTGTTCTTCTTTATGCTGATGATAGATCTTAATGACATTGGCTGTATGTTTGGGGTCATTGGGGTCAATTGATAGACCCCATAATGATACACTTAATAGGCGCTCGTTATGCTTTACTCATACAGATGCAATCTTACCTATATGTGAATTGACTCGGCATATGCTATTACTGTATGTGCATACTTTGTTTTATTGGAAATTATGCTCATTCCATTCCAACTCTGCATCAGGCACCCTGGGTCTATTTTGTAGGTTAGTGGAAGCATATGGGATACCAACCTACTGTCGTTTTCACCATCCTCTGTATTCACTCTAACCTTTGTTTTCTCCTGAAACGATGCCCAGTTTGGCCTTCCTATAACGGCAGGATATTATTATGTTGCCTGATCTGCGGGCTTATAATTATACCATAAACGCTTTGGTCTTCGCGTGACTTATAGAACGCATTGCTGGACAGATTTGGACACGCTAGTTATTTCGCTTACTGTTACTCTAGCTTTAATGTACAGTATAAGTGGCTTCACTTGCTGCTTTAGTGTCCGATCAATGCAAAGTAACTTTGCTTGGTAATAACTATGAATAAAGCCATTTAAGTACAATTAAAATGAAATATATATCTGACATTTAAAAAGGCCTAAGAGCAAGTTCCTTATGTTTTGTTAAAATATGCTTTGAAGATATTATGGGTGTGTGTGTGTTTTCCTTTCATCATTGGTGTAATGTCACAGCATATTTCTCAGCAGTGCCTTGTGTGCAATTCCCAGATAATACCTAGCACATAGAATAAACATTACCAAGTACTTGCATAGCACTGCCTGTACTTGGCTCTTTCTGATGCGACTTGGAGCCGCTGCTTGGCATCCGGCCATCTCTGCCATAGGAACACCTGCATGATGCCGCTAGCAGTTACACACGGCATGAAGCTACACTGTGGTCATGGCCACTGGTAACAGAAAGGTCAAATGGTATTTTCAGATGTATGAACCTCTTATTTTTAAGCTCATTACAGCTAATTACAAATGCTCTAGGACTAGTATAAGCAAGATCCATTGTCATACTTCAGTGGTTGGGGCTAAGGGTGGATGTCTGTTCACCACCAGTGATTATTCTGTCATGTTGCTGTAACAAGTACGGATGCCAGTGATTCGGCCTTTAACACAAGTGAATACACATTTTGTACCACATTTCCGGATCACTGCAGAATAGATACTTAGGAAATACAAATTAACTATACAATGGCTCTTAATTGAAAGTCAAATATTTGAATTGTGTTCCCTTAAGTCCAAATTTATAGTGCATTGCATTGTTCCGCTATTTATGGATTTTGCACTGTAACTTTTTTACTTTTGTGCTAAAAAACCCTGCAGATACTGTATATTATGATCTCCTAAACCAATGGTTCCCAAACTGTGCCGTGACAACCTGGGGTGCCGCAGGAGACTTGCAGGGGTGCCTCAGGTTGGTGGTCCAGGACCAGTTCAAACTATTTGTCAATGTAATAAGTAAATCGGTGCTTGTGGCAGCCAGTCATAAAATATGTGGACAAAAAGAAGGAAATATTGTTGCTCACCACATAATTGAACCTAAGGATGACCTACCGTGTTTGCCGGCGTATAAGACGACTTTTTCCCCCTGAAAAACATGCCTCCAATCGGGGGGTCGTCTTATACGCCGGGCGGGAAGTCGCGCTGTGGGAAGTCGCGAAACAGGGGCGTGGCCTAGCATAAGGGGGCGTGGCCTCGCGGTCGGACCGCCGTTTTCAGCAATCCAGGGGGTTAAGAAGATGATGTTGGCTGCCCACCCCACTTCCCCGGTGAAGTGCCTCTATCTGTACGGTGAGTGTACGGCGCTGCCGGCGGGTGAAGCTGTGTGAAGTCCGGCTCCTACACAGGGACAGGAGCCAGGTGCTGCACGTATTGTTACAGTGCAGCACCCGGCTCATGTCACTGAGCAGGAGCCGACATTCAGCAGTGACAGGCGGTTAGGCAGGGAGGACAGTGGACAGCGGCAGCACTGACATGTCTCTTACAGTATAAGAGATTTCTCTGTTTTACGGATCTATTAAAAGGTTATACACGAGGAGGTGGCGCCCGCTGTTTTTCTTCTAGTCTTCTACAGTGTGTTGCGAGTTCCTCTGGGTTGTGGGCTGCCTGCCTGTGTTCCTAAGAAATCAAATCAAATCTGATGTTCTTTTACTTTTTATTTGGTGTGTGGAAGATGTGCGGAAGAGGGGGTAGTCTTATATGCGAGTACATAACAAACTCTATATTTTGAGTGTAAATGTTGGGGGGCCGTCTTATACACCGGCAAATACGGTATTAACAAAATGTACTTAATTTAATATTTTTTTTTCTAATTTTCACAATAAGATACTCAATGCATTGTTGCTCCTGAACACAGTATGCAGTCATCATGTAGAAATAAAACATGGTTGATATCGAGGTTTATAATACACAATTACATTTTTTTCTTTTTCATTAAAACATTTTTTTTTTTTTTTAAATCCTGTTTTTTTTCCCAGCCCTGCTGTATGTATGTATGTATGTATGTATGTATGTATGTATAATTTCTACTTTTCACTGGACTGTGACTTGAACTACGTTTCTACGTTCTCGGTTTATATCTTTGGCAGGCATGTTTTATAGATTGCATTGGCAAAGTCAGTGTGAGATGTGTTATTTGGCAGTGAGAAGTACACTAATGCATGACTGTCTCATTGCTGTAGCTGATGCTATCTCATCAAGGTCGTACAAGATTGAATATGATATGTCCCAACATTACTCTGGACACCATAAACAGAACTTCTGTAATGATGACCTACGTTTTTCCACTAAATTGTGTGAAAAATACACTTGAAAGGTGACGTCATTGAGATGGTAAATTTCAACTTTGCTAGTACAGTAGCAGGCATTGTGTTTATTAATTTCTTAATTAACAGTTTCTTATATAGCTCAGCAAAATAAGAATTTACTCACCGGTAATTCTATTTCTCGTAGTCCGTAGTGGATGCTGGGAACTCCGTAAGGACCATGGGGAATAGCGGGCTCCGAAGGAGGCTGGGCACTCTAGAAAGATCTTAGACTACCTGGTGTGCACTGGCTCCTCCCACTATGACCCTCCTCCAAGCCTCAGTTAGGTACTGTGCCCGGACGAGCGTACACAATAAGGAAGGATTTTGAATCCCGGGTAAGACTCATACCAGCCACACCAATCACACCGTACAACTCGTGATATGAAACACAGTTAACAGTATGAAACAATAGAGCCTCTCAACAGATGGCTCAACAATAACCCGATTTAGTTAACAATAACTATGTACAAGTATTGCAGATAAACCGCACTTGGGATGGGCGCCCAGCATCCACTACGGACTACGAGAAATAGAATTACCGGTGAGTAAATTCTTATTTTCTCTAACGTCCTAGTGGATGCTGGGAACTCCGTAAGGACCATGGGGATTATACCAAAGCTCCCAAACGGGCGGGAGAGTGCGGATGACTCTGCAGCACTGAATGAGAGAACTCCAGGTCCTCCTCAGCCAGGGTATCAAATTTGTAGAATTTTGCAAACGTGTTTGCCCCTGACCAAGTAGCTGCTCGGCAAAGTTGTAAAGCCGAGACCCCTCGGGCAGCCGCCCAAGATGAGCCCACCTTCCTTGTGGAATGGGCATTGACAGATTTTGGCTGTGGCAGGCCTGCCACAGTATGTGCAAGCTGAATTGTACTACAAATCCAACGAGCAATAGTCTGCTTAGAAGCAGGAGCACCCAGCTTGTTAGGTGCATATAGGATAAACAGCGAGTCAGATTTTCTGACTCTAGCCGTTCTGGAAACATATATTTTCAGTGCCCTGACAACGTCTAGCAACTTGGAGTCCTCCAAGTCCCTAGTAGCCTAGGCACCACAATAGGCTGGTTCAGGTGAAACGCTGACACCACCTTTGGGAGAAACTGGGGACGAGTCCTCAATTCTGCCCTATCCATATGGAAAATCAAATAAGGGCTTTTACAAGACAAAGCCGCCAACTTTGATACTCGCCTGGCAGAAGCCAAGGCCAATAACATAACCACCTTCCACGTGAGATATTTCAGATCCACGGTTTTTAGTGGTTCAAACCAATGTGATTTTAAGAAACTCAACACCACGTTGAGATCCCAAGGTGCCACAGGAGGCACAAACGGGGGCTGACTCTGCAGCACTCCTTTTATAAATGTCTGAACTTCAGGTACTGAAGCTAGTTCTTTTTGAAAGAAAATCGACAGAGCCGAGATCTGTACCTTAATGGAACCCAATTTAAGGCCCATAGTCACTCCTGCTTGCAGGAAATGCAGAAATCGACCTAGTTGAAATTCCTCTGTTGGGGCCCTTTCGGCCTCACACCATGCAACATATTTTCGCCATATGCGGTGATAATGAGTTGCTGTAACCTCTTTACTGGCTTTAGTAAGCGTAGGAATGACTTCCTCCGGAATGCCCTTTTCCTTCAGGATCCGGCGTTCAACCGCCATGCCGACAAACGCAGCCGCGGTAAGTCTTGGAACAGACAGGGCCCCTGCTGCCGCAGGTCCTGTCTGAGTGGCAGAGGCCATGGGTCCTCTGATATAAATTCTTGAAGTTCTGGGTACCAAGCTCTTCTTGGCCATCCACGAGTATCGTTCTTACTCCTCGCCGCCTTATTATTCTCAGTACCTTTGGTATGAGAGGCAGAGGGGAGAACACATAAACCGACTGGTACACCCACGGTGTTACCAGAGCGTCCATAGCTATCGCCTGAGGGTCCCTTGACCCGGTGCAATATCTTTTATAGCTTTTTGTTGAGGCGGGACGCCATCATGTCCACCTGTGGCCTTTCCCAATGGTGTACAATCCTATTGGAAGACTTCTGGAGGAAGTCCCCATTCTCCCGGGTGGAGGTCGTGTCTGTTGAGAAGATCTGCTTCCCAGTTGTCCACTCCGAGAATGAACACTGCTGACAGTGCTAACACATGATTTTCCGCCTATCGGAGAATCCTTGTGGCTTCTGCCATCGCCATCCTGCTTCTTGTGCCGCCCTGTTGGTTTACATGGGCGACTGCCGTGATGTTGTCTGATTGGATCAGTACCGGCTGGTTTTGAAGCAGAGGCCTTGCCGGCCTCAGGGCATTGTAAATGGCCCTCAGGTCCAGAATATTTATGTGTAGGGAAATAACCTGACTTGACCAAAGTCCCTGGAAATTTCTTCCCTGTGTGACTGCCTCCCAGCCTCAAAGGCTGGAATCCATGGTCACTAGGACCTAGTCCTGTATGCCGAACCTGCGGCCCTCTTGAAGATGGGCACTCTGCAGCCACCACAGTAGAGATACCCTGGTCCTTGGAGATAGGGTTATCAGCCTATGCATCGGAAGATGCGATCCGGACCACTTGTCCAACAGGTCCCTCTGAAAAGTTCTTGTATGGAACCTGCCTAATGGGATTGCTTCGTAGGAAGCTACCATTTTTCCCAGGACTCGCGTGCAATGATGCACCGCTACCTATTTTGGCTTCAGGAGGTCTCTGACTAGAGATGACAACTCCTTGGCTTTCTCCTCCGGGAGAAACACTATTTCTGGTTTATGTCCAGAACCATCCCCAGGAACAGTAGACGTGTCATAGGAACCAGCTGTGACTTTGGACTGTTTAGAATCCAACCATGCTGTTGTAGCACTTTCCAAAATAGTGCTACCCCGACTACCAACTGCTCCTTGGACCTCGCCCTTATAACGAGATTGTCCAAGTACGGGATAATTACAACTCCCTTTTTTTTTTGAAGGAGTATCAACATTTCGGCCATTACCTTGATAAAACACCCTCGGCGCCATGTACAGTCCAAACGGCAGTGTCTGGACTTGGTAATGGTAATCCTGTACCACAAATCTGAGGTACTCCTGGCGAGGATGGTAAATGGGGACATGCAGGTAAGCATCCTTGATGTCCCAGGATACCATGTAATCCCCCTCGTCCAGGCTTGGAATAACCGCCCTGAGCGATTCCATCTTGAACTTGAATTTTTGTGTTCAAGGATTTTAAATATAAAATGGGTCACACCGAACCATGCGGTTTCGGTACCCCAACCCGTGTGGAATAGTAACCCCGTCCTTGTTGAAGTAGGGGCACCTTGAGTATTACCTGCTGGGAATACCGCTTATTAATTGCCTCTAGCACAGCCTCCCTGCCTGAGGGAGTTGTCAGCAAGGCATATTTTAGGAAACGGCTGGGGGGAGACATCTCGAATTCCAGCTTGTACCCCTGAAATACTACTTGAAAGAAACAGGGATCCACCTGTGAGCGAGCCCACTAATTGCTGAAATTTTTTAGACGGCCCCCCACCGTACCAGGCTACACCTGTGGAGCACCCGCGTCATGGTGTGGCCTCACAGGAGGCGGGGGAAGAATCTTGATTCTGGGAACAGGCTGACTGGTGCAGCTTTTTTCCCTCTACCCTTGTCTCTGTACAGAAAGGAAGCGCCATTTGACCCGCTTGCTTTTCTGAAGCCGAAAGGACTGTACCTTTGTCTGTGAGGAAACCTGAGGTAAAATTATTTCTTCCCAGCAGTTGCTGTGGATACGAGGTCCCAGAGACCATCCCCAAATAATTCCTCACCCTTATA
Source organism: Pseudophryne corroboree (assembly GCF_028390025.1). Classification (NCBI taxonomy): domain Eukaryota; kingdom Metazoa; phylum Chordata; class Amphibia; order Anura; family Myobatrachidae; genus Pseudophryne; species Pseudophryne corroboree. Next base: position 635,001,424 of record NC_086448.1, read on the forward strand.
AGGCTCTCTATGCGCTTTTTAAGTCAGCATCACCTGTCCAGTGACAGGTCTCTAATACCCTCCTGACAGAATGGACATTACATTTATTTTGGATGCCAGCCGGCAAAATATCCCTCTGTGCATCCCCCATATATAAGACGACGTCTTTAATATGTTTTTATGTTTGCCAACTAGTATCCCTGTTTGACAGGGTCACCGACCACGCTGCAGCTGCACTATCTGCAGGTCTCAGTCTAGTACCTGAGTGTGTAAATACAGACTTCAGGATAGCCTCCTGTTTTTTATCAACAGGCACCTATTAAAGTGGCCGTATCCTAAGACGGCAGTGCCACCTTTTTTGACAACCGTGTGAGCGCCTTATCCACCCTAGGGGATATCTCCCAGCGTAACTTATCCACCTGGCGGGAAAGGGTACGCCATCAGTAACTTTTTATAAATTACCAGTTTCTTAACGGGGGAACCCACGCTTTCACACACTTCATTTATTCATCTGATGGGGGAACAAAACACTGCCTGTTTTTTCTCCCCAAACCTAAAACCCATTTTTAGAGGTGCTTGGGTTAAAGTCAGAAATGTATAAACACATTTTTTATTGCCGGGATCACGTCACGGATGTTCCTAGTGGATTGTGTATATGTCTCCACCTTGTCGACACTGGAGTCAGACTCCGTGTCGACATCTGTGTCTGCCATCTGAGAGAGCGGGCGTTTTTGAGCCCCTGATGGCCTTTGAGACGCCTGGGCAGGCGCGGGCTGCGAAGCCGGCTGTCCCACAGCTGTTACGTCATCCACCCTTTTATGTAAGGAGTTGACACTGTCGGTTAATACCTTTCACCTATCCATCCACTCTGGTGTCGGCCCCACAGGGGGCGACATCACATATATCGGCCTCTGTTCTGTCACCATATAAGCCTCCTCATTCAACATGTCGACACAGCCGTACCGACACACCGCAGACACACAGGGAATGCTCTAAACGAGGACAGGACCCACAAAAGCCCTTTGGGGGGACAGAGTAAGAGTATGCCAGCACACACCAGAGCGCTATATATATATACAGGGACTAACTGAGTTATGTCCCTAATAGCTGCTTTTTATATAATATACTGTATACAGTGCCAATTTTAATGCCCCCCCTCTCTTTTCCCTCTTACTGTACTGTAGAATTGCAGGGAAGAGCCAGGGAGCTTCCTTCCAGCCGAGCTGTGAGGGAAAAATGGCGCCAGTGTGCTGAGGAGATAGGCTCCGCCCCTTTTTCGCGGCCTATTCTCCCGTTTTTTATGGAATTCTGGCAGGGGTATTTACCTCATATATATAGCCCCTGGGGCCATATATTGAGGTATTTTAGCCAGCCAAGGTGTTTTTATTGCTGCCTCAGGGCGCCCCCCCCAGCGCCCTGCACCCTCAGTGACCGGAGTGTGAAGTGTGTGAGAGGAGCAATGGCGCACAGCTGCAGTGCTGTGCGCTACCTTGGTGAAGACAGAGTCTTCATGCCGCCGATTTTCCGGACCATCTTCTTGCTTCTGGCTCTGTAAGGGGGACGGCGGCGCGGCTCCGGGACCGAACATCAAGGCTGGGCCTGCGGTCGATCCCTCTGGAGCTAATGGTGTCCAGTAGCCTAAGAAGCCCAATCCGGCTGCAAGCAGGCGAGTTCGCTTCTTCTCCCCTTAGTCCCTCGCTGCAGTGAGCCTGTTGCCAGCAGGTCTCACTGAAAATAACAAATTCTAAGACTATAACTTTCTAAGAGCTCAGGAGAGCCCCTATTGTGCATCCAACCTCGGCCGGGCACGAAATCTAACTGAGGCTTGGAGGAGGGTCATAGTGGGAGGAGCCAGTGCACACCAGGTAGTCTAAGATCTTTCTAGAGTGCCCAGCCTCCTTCGGAGCCCGCTATTCCCCATGGTCCTTACGGAGTTCCCAGCATCCACTAGGACGTTAGAGAAATTCTGTTGCGCTTTACAATTGGACACGGTGATAAGACAAACTGTAATAACAGATAGACATAGATGTACAGTAGGAAGGCCTGGCTGGCAAACTTATAATCTATAGGGAAATAGGCATTGCTACACAAGTATAGGTGCTACCTATTGTATAATGGTCCACCAGATTGCAAAGGCTCTTGGTGGGCTGTATGATATGGTCACACAGCAATGTTGGCCAAGGGTCAGGAGGATGTTAAAATGAAGAGAGTGAGAAAATGTGTTGACTATACAGTGGGATGTAATTGGATAGGAAAGATTAGCACCTTGTAGGACAAACCGTTCACTTTATAGCTGTCAGAATGTTTTTGATCAATAGCTAATTCTTAATTCTCTAACGTCCTAGTGGATGCTGGGGACTCCGTAAGGACCATGGGGAATAGACGGGCTCCGCAGGAGACGGGGCACTTTAAGAAAGAATTTGGATACTGGTGTGCTCTGGCTCCTCCCTCTATGTCCCTCCTCCAGACCTCCGTTTGAATCTGTGCCCGGACGAGCTGGGTGCTACTTAGTGAGCTCTCCTGAGCTTGCTAGAAAGAAAGTATTTTGTTAGGTTTTTTTATTTTCAGAGAGATCTGCTGGCAACAGACTCTCTGCTACGTGGGACTGAGGGGAGAGAAGCAGCCCTACTCACAGAAGATAGGTCCTGCTTCTTAGGCTACTGGACACCATTAGCTCCAGAGGGATCGTACACAGGATCACACCCTTGGTCGTCCGATCCCGGAGCCGCGCCGCCGTCCCCCTCGCAGAGCCAGAAGTCAGAAGCCGGTGTCTGAAGCAAGAAGACGTCAAAATCGGCGGCGGAAGACTCCAGTCTTCATATGAGGTAGCGCACAGCACTGCAGCTGTGCGCCATTGCTCCCACACTAACCCACACACTCCGGTCACTGTAGGGTGCAGGGCGTGGGGGGGGCCCCCTGGGCAGCAATTAAGAACCTCTTGGCAAAAAAGCAGCATATATACAGTTGGGCACTGTATATATGCATGGCCCCCGCCATATTTTTACACATAAACGCGGGACAGAAGCCCGCCGCTGAGGGGGCGGGGCTTCTTCCTCAGCACTCGCCAGCGCCATTTTCTCTCCACAGCTCCGCTGAGAGGAAGCTCCCCAGGCTCTCCCCTGCAGAATCACGGTAGAAGAGGGTAAAAAGAGAGGGGGGGGGCACATAAATTTGGCGCAAAAACAATATATACAGCAGCTACTGGGTTAACACTAAGTTACTGTGTGACTCCTGGGACATATAGCGCTGGGGTGTGTGCTGGCATACTCTCTCTCTGTCTCTCCAAAGGGCCTTGTGGGGGAACTGTCTTCAAAAAGAGTATCCCCTGTGTGTGTGGTGTGTCGGTACGCTTGTGTCGGCATGTTTGACGAGGAAGGCTATGTGGAAGCAGAGCGGGAGCAAATGAATGTGGGGTCGCCGCCGACACCCGATTGGATGGATATGTGGAAGGTTTTAAATGATGATGTTACTTCCTTGCATAAAAGGTTGGATAAAGCAGAAGCCTTGGGACAGCCGGGGTCTCAGCCCATGCCTGATCCTATGTCGCAGAGGCCGTCAGGGTCTCAGAAGCGCCCACTATCCCAAATTATTGACACAGATGTCGACACGGATTCTGACTCCAGTATCGATGGCGATGATGCAAAGTTACAGCCTAAAATGGCTAAAGCCATCCGTTACATGATTATAGCAATAAAGGATGTGTTGCACATCACAGAGGAAACCCCAGTCCCTGACAAGAGGGTTTATATGTATGGGGAAAAAAGGCAAGAGGTGACCTTTCCCCCTTCACATGAGTTAAATGAGTTATGTGAAAAGGCTTGGGAATCGGAATCTCTAGATAGAAAACTGCAGATTTCCAAACGGATGCTTATGGCGTATCCTTTCCCGCCAACGGACAGGTTACGCTGGGAATCCTCCCCTAGGGTAGACAAAGCTTTAACACGCTTATCCAAGAGGGTAGCCCTGCCGTCACAGGATACGGCCATCCTAAAAGATGCTGCGGATAGAAAGCAGGAGGGTATCCTGAAGTCTATTTATACACATTCAGGTACCCTACTAAGGCCGGCGATTGCGTCGGCCTGGATGTGTAGTACGGTGGCAGCATGGACAGATACCTTATCTGAGGAACTTGATACCTTGGACAAGGATACTATAGTACTGACCCTGGGGCATATAAAAGACGCTGTCCTATATATGAGAGATGCCCAAAGAGACATTAGCCTACTGGGCTCTAGAATAAATGCAATGTTGATTTCTGCCAGAAGGGTCCTGTGGACTCGGCAATGGACAGGCGATGCCGACTCAAAAAGGCACATGGAGGTTTTACCTTACAAGGGTGAGGAATTGTTTGGGGACGGTCTCTCAGACCTGGTCTCCACAGCTACGGCTGGAAAGTCCAAATTTTTTGCCATACATTCCCTCACAACCTAAGAAAGCACCGTATTACCGAATGCAGTCCTTTCGATCACAAAGAGGCAAGAAAGTACGAGGTGCGTCCTTTGTTGCCAGAGGCAGGGGTAGAGGAAAGAAGCTGCACAATACAGCTAGTTCCCAGGAACAGAAGTCCTCCTCGGCTTCCACTAAATCCACCGCATGACGCTGGGGCTCCACAGGCGGAGCTAGGCCCGGTGGGGGCGCGTCTCCGAATTTTCAGCCACAAGTGGGTTCACTCCCAGATGGATCCCTGGGCTATAGAGATTGTGTCTCAGGGATACAAGCTGGAATTCGAAGAGATGCCCCCTCACCGTTACCTCAAATCGGCCCTGCCAGCTTCCCCCTTAGAGAGGGAAATAGTGTTAGCTGCAATTCACAAATTGTATCTTCAGCAGGTGGTGGTAAAGGTTCCCCTCCTTCAACAGGGAAGGGGTTACTATTCAACCATGTTTGTGGTACCGAAACCAGACGGTTCGGTCAGACCCATATTGAATTTAAAATCCCTGAACATATACCTGAAAAGGTTCAAGTTCAAGATGGAATCGCTCAGAGCGGTCATCGCAAGCCTGGAAGGGAGGATTTTATGGTGTCTCTGGACATAAAGGATGCTTACCTTCATGTCCCCATTTATCCACCTCATCAGGCGTACCTCAGATTTGTGGTACAGGATTGTCATTACCAATTCCAGACGTTGCCGTTTGGTCTCTCCACGGCACCGAGAATATTTGCCAAGGTAATGGCGTAGATGATGGTGCTCCTGCGGAAGCAAGGGGTCACAATTATCCCATACTTGGACGATCTCCTCATAAAGGCGAGGTCCAGAGAGCAGTTGCTGATCAGCGTAGCACGCTCTCGGGAAGTGTTACAGCAGCACGGCTGGATTCTAAATATTCCAAAGTCGCAGTTGATTCCTACGACTCGTCTGCCATTCCTGGACATGATTCTGGACACAGACCAGAAGAGGGTTTATCTCCCGATGGAGAAGGCTCAGGAGCTCATGACACTGGTCAGAAGGTTCCATGCGAGGACCTTTCAGTGGGATCTGTTGGACAAGTGGTCCGGATCACATCTACTGATGCATCGGCTGATCACCCTGTCCCCCAGGGCCAGGGTGTCTCTCCTGTGGTGGCTGCAGAGTGCTCACCTTCTCGAGGGCCGCAGATTCGGCATTCAGGACTGGGTCCTGGTGACCACGGACGCAAGCCTCCGAGGGTGGGGAGCAGTCACACAGGGAAGAAATTTCCAAGGTCTGTGGTCAAGTCAGGAGACTTGTCGTCACATAAACATCCTGGAACTGAGGGCAAGATACAACGCCCTACGAAAAGCGGAGACCCTGCTTCGCGACCGACCGGTGCTGATTCAGTCAGACAACATTACCGCAGTGGCTCATGTAAACCGCCAAGGCGGCACAAGGAGCAGGGTGGCGATGGCGGAAGCCACCAGAATTCTGCGCTGGGCGGAGAATCACGTAACTGCACTGTCAGCAGTGTTCATTCCGGGAGTGGACAACTGAGAAGCAGACTTCCTCAGCAGACACGATCTCCACCCGGGAGAGTGGGGACTTCATCAAGAAGTCTTCACGCAGATTGCAAGTCGGTGGGAACTGCCACAAGTAGACATGATGGCATCCCGCCTCAACAAAAAGCTACAGAGGTATTGCGCCAGGTCAAGAGACCCTCAGGCGATAGCTGTAGATGCTCTAGTGACACCGTGGGTGTTCCAGTCGGTCTATGTATTTCCTCCTCTTCCCCTCATACCCAAGGTGCTGAGAATCATAAGAAGAAGAGAAGTGAGAACAATACTCATTGTTCCGGATTGGCCAAGAAGGTCTTGGTATCCAGAGCTGCAAGAAATGCTCACAGAGGACCCATGGCCTCTGCCTCTAAGACAGGACTTGTTGCAACAGGGGCCCTGTCTGTTCCAAGACTTAGCGCTGCTGCGTTTGACGGCATGGCGGTTGAACGCCGGATCCTAGCAGCAAAAGGCATTCCGGAGGAGGTTATTCCTACGCTGATAAAGGCTAGGAAGGACGTGACTGCTAAACATTATCACCGTATATGGCGAAAATATGTTGCTTGGTGTGAGGCCAGGAATGCCCCTACGGAGGAATTCCAGCTGGGCCGTTTCTTTCACTTCCTACAGTCGGGAGTGACTTTGGGCCTAAAATTGGGTTCCATTAAGGTCCAGATTTCGGCCCTATCCATTTTCTTTCAAAAAGAACTGGCTTCTCTTCCTGAAGTTCAGACGTTTGTGAAGGGAGTGCTGCATATTCAGCCTCCTTTTGTGCCTCCAGTGGCACCTTGGGATCTTAATGTGGTGTTGAGTTTCCTGAAGTCACACTGGTTTGAGCCACTTAAAACCATGGAGTTAAAATTTCTCACGTGGAAGGTGGTCATGCTATTAGCCTTAGCTTCGGCTGGGCGTGTGTCAGGGGCTTTTATGTGACAAAGCCGCTAATTCTATCTGGTTTTCCATATGGACAGGGCGGAATTGCGGACCCGTCCGCAATTTCTGCCAAAAGTGGTGTCATCTTTTCATATGAACCAACCTATTGTGGTGCCTGTGGCTACTCGTGACTTGGAGGATTCCGAGTTACTAGATGTGGTCAGGGCTTTTGAAGGTTTATGTAGCTAGAACGGCTAGAGTCAGGAAAACAGAGTCGTTGTTTATCCTTTATGCACCCAACAAGCTGGGTGCTCCTGCTTCAAAGCAAACTATTGCTCGCTGGATCTGTAACACGATTCAGCAGGCTCATTCTGCGGTAGGATTGCCGCTGCCGAAATCAGTAAAAGCCCATTCCACAAGGAAGGTGGGCTCTTCTTGGGCGGCTGCCCGAGGGGTCTCGGCATTACAGCTTTGCCGAGCAGCTACTTGGTCGGGTTCAAACACTTTTGCAAAGTTCTACAAGTTTGATACCCTGGCTGAGGAGGACCTTGTGTTTGCTCATTCGGTGCTGCAGAGTCATCCGCACTCTCCCGCCCGTTTGGGAGCTTTGGTATAATCCCCATGGTCCTTACGGAGTCCCCAGCATCCACTAGGACGTTAGAGAAAATAAGATTTTACTTACCGGTAAATCTATTTCTCGTAGTCCGTAGTGGATGCTGGGCGCCCGTCCCAAGTGCGGACTTTTCTCTGCAATGCTTGTATATAGTTATTGCTTAAATAAGGGTTATGTTGGTTGCATCAGGTGTTGCCTTATAGGTAATTGTCTGCACTTAGTCTAATATTAGGGCAATAGATGTTGTCTGAATCAAAATATAATTCATTATAAATAGGCGATGTTACCATAGTGGACAGTATAGTGGATATATATAGTAAGGAATAGATATGAAATAAGTTTGAATGTATGAGGTAATGTTTAGCTGATTTAAGAAATTAGGTTTGTGTATGTGTTTATATAGATATACTGTATATTTGTGTTTTACTGCAAGATGGTAAAAAATAGTGTAGGGAACAGGTTTATTCTGCTCTAGTCATAAATAAGGCCAGAGAGGTTACAGTAAGATCAAGAGTCATTGTAGAGAAAAGGTATTAGGCCATAAATGATAATAGGTATGTGACAGAGCTCTGTTGGTCATTGGAATTCACAGGTGTGCTTACAGTAGATCAGAATCTACTGGTTTGTCTATTGTCCAGTGAAGGTTAAAAGCTAGGGAGCATAAATTAACTACTATGAAAAGAGATCACATCCATTGATAAAACATTGTGTAACCGACCCCAGGAAAACTTGTCAATACAACAGAACTTTGGATGAAAAGACATTCCAGATTTTACAATACTATACTTGCTTAAGGCAGTGTGGACACCACACTTTTATGACACCATGCCTCCGTGAACAGGACACGACAGCCCAGTTCAATGTTTGTTTTATTACACCTTGGAATCTGACAAACCTATAATTACCTATTCCATTGGAAACTATGAGAATATGATAGTTTGAATTGGTAAAATATGAGATAAAAGGACCAGACTTGTAGTTAGGAGTTAGAAGGAAGAGGGAGAGGGAGAAGAAGAAGGAGAAGGAAGGAAGTCAGTCAGGAGGAGAAGTCATGGAGAACATGCAGAAGGAATGATTCTTGGGATGGCAATCTTTAACTTGCAAGTATAAATATGATAATAATTGAAACTGTTTGTGAAACTTATGTCATGTTGTTTTATGTTATGTAACGAAGGAAACATAGCATAGCTTAATATAATTATAATTAGTATATATATCACTACTGTGTATATCTTATTCTGTACGATTTGATCTGCCTGTAAATAAAGAATCATATAAAAAGAGCGGTAATATTCAAGCTTGAACTCTCTTTAAGGAATCTTAACTTCATAATTTCACAAGTCATATATATATATAAGGACTGCATATATTTATCAGCCACTTAGTAAGCCTGACATAATATATTTGCAGATATATATGATAAACGCATATTAATTAGAATATATCCATATATTAAATACCATATATGATATAATAAATATTAATATTCATAAATATGATTCCATAAAGCAATACAGGGTTGATCTGATGCTCCGTTGTTGTTCATACTGTTAACTGGGTAAGTTTATCACAAGTTATACGGTGTGACTGGTATGAGTCTTGCCCTGGATTCCAAAATCTTTTCCTTGTACTGTCAGCTCTTCCGGGCACAGTTTCTTTAACTGAGGTCTGGAGGAGGGACATAGAGGGAGGAGCCAGAGCACACCAGTATCCAAATTCTTTCTTAAAGTGCCCTGTCTCCTGCGGAGCCCGTCTATTCTCCATGGTCCTTACGGAGACCCCAGCATCCACTACGGACTACGAGAAATAGATTTACCGGTAAGTAAAATCTTATTTTCTCTAACGTCCTAGTGGATGCTGGGGACTCCGTAAGGAACATGGGGATAGACTGGCTCCGCAGGAGACATGGGCACTTTAAGAAAGAATTTAGGTACCTGTGTGCACTGGCTCCTCCCTCTATGCCCCTCCTCCAGACCTCAGTTTGATACTGTGCCCAGACGAGCTGGGTGCTTTTCAGTGAGCTCTCCTGAGTTTGCTGAGAGAAAGTATTTTGTTAGGTTTTTTATTTTCAGGGAGCTCTGCTGGCAACAGACTCCCTGCATCGTGGGACTGAGGGGAGAGAAGCAGCCCTACTCTCTGAAGCTAGGTCCTGCTTTTTAGGCTACTGGACACCATTCGCTCCAGAGGGATCGGTACGCAGGATCTCACCCTCGCCGTCCGGTCCCGGAGCCGCGCCGCTGTCCCCCTCGCAGAGCCGGAAGACAGAAGCCGGGTAAGTATGAGAAGCAAAGAAGACTTCACAGGCGGCAGAAGACTCCGTGTTCTTCACTGAGGTAACGCACAGCACTGCAGCTGTGCGCCATTGCTCCACACACCTACACATACTCCGGTCACTGTAAGGGTGCAGGGCGCGGGGGGGGGGGGGGGGGGTCGGGGGCGCCCTGGGCAGCATTTGGGACCTCTTTTGGTAAAGTTAAGCATATATACAGCTGGGCACTGTATATATGTATGAACCCCCGCCAAAAAATTGCATATTTAAGCGGGACAGAGGGGGCGGGGCTTCTTCCTCAGCACTCACCAGCGCCATTTTTTCTCCACAGCTCCGCTGAGAGGAAGCTCCCCAGGCTCTCCCCTGCAGATACACGGTAGAAGAGAGTAAAAAGAGAGGGGGGGCACATAATTAGGCGCAAAAAGCAATATAACAGCAGCTACTGGGTTAACATTAAGTGACTGTGTTATTCCTGGGTTTATAGCGCTGGGGTGTGTGCTGGCATACTCTCTCTCTGTCTCTCCAAAGGGCCTTGTGAGGGAACTGTCTTCAGAGAGGGCATTCCCTGTGTGTGTGGGTGTCGGTGCGCTTGTGTCGACATGTCTGATGAGGAAGGCTATGTGGAAGCAGAGCGGGAGCAAATGAATGTGGTGTCTCCGCCGACGGCGCCGACACCTGATTGGATGGATATGTGGAAGGTTTTAAATGATAATGTTAATTCCTTGCATAAAAAGTTAGAGAAAGCTGAAGCCTCGGGACAGTCAGGGTCCCAACCTGTGCCTGATCCTATGTCGCAGAGGCCGTCAGGGTCTCAGAAGCGCCCACTATCCCAAACTGTTGACACAGATACAGACATGGATTCTGACTCCAGTGTCGATTACGATGATGCAAAGTTACAGCCAAAATTGGCTAAATCCATCCGTTATATGATTATAGCAATTAAGGATGTGTTGCACATCACAGAGGAAACCCCAGTCCCTGACAAGAGGGTGCATATGTACGGAGGAAAAAGCCGGAGGTAACCTTTCCCCCCTCACACGAGCTAAATGAGTTATGTGAAAAGGCTTGGGAATCTCCAGATAAAAAACTGCAGATTTCCAAAAGGATTCTTATGGCGTATCCTTTCCTGCCAACGGACATGTTACGCTGGGAATCCTCCCCTAGGGTGGACAAAGCTTTAACACACTTATCCAAGAAGGTAGCCCTGCCGTCACAGGATACAGCTACCCTCAAAGATGCTGCGGATCGCAAACAGGAGGTTACCCTGAAGTCCATTTATATACATTCAGGTACCTTATTGAGGCCGGCAATCGCGTCGGCCTGGGTGTGTAGTGCTGTAGCAGCATGGACGGATACCTTATCTGAAGAAATTGATACCTTAGACAAGGATACTGTATTGTTGACCCTGGGGCATATTAAAGACGCTGTCCTATATATGAGAGATGCTCAAAGAGACATTAGTCTACTGGGTTCTAGAATAAATGCTATGTCGATTTCTGCCAGAAGGGTCCTGTGGACTCTGCAATGGACAGGTGATGCCGACTCAAAAAGACATATGGAGGTTTTACCTTACAAGGGTGAGGAATTGTTTGGGGAGGGTCTCTCGGACCTGGTCTCCACAGCTACAGCTGGAAAGTCAATTTTTTTGCCTTTTATTCCCTCACAGCCTAAGAGAGCACCGTATTATCAAATGCAGTCCTTTCGATCACAAAGAAACAAGAAAGTCTGAGGTGCGTCCTTTCTTGCCAGAGGCAGGGGCAGAGGTAAGAAGCTGCACAACACAGCTAGTTCCCAGGAACAGAAGTCCTCCCCGGCCTCTACAAAATCCACCGCATGACGCTGGGGCTCCACAGGCGGAGTTAGGCCCGGTGGGGGCACGTCTTCGAAATTTCAGCCACAAGTGGGTTCACTCCCAGGTGGATCCCTGGGCGATAGAAATTGTCTCAGGGATACAAGCTGGCATTCGAAGAGATGCCCCCTCACCGATACCTCAAATCGGCCCTACCAGCTTCCCCCCACGAGAGGGAAATAGTGTTAACTGCAATTCACAAATTGTATCTTCAACAGGTGGTGGTCAAGGTTCCCCTCCTACAACAGGGAAGGGGTTATTATTCGACCATGTTTGTAGTCCCGAAACCGGACGGTTCGGTCAGACCCATATTGAATTTAAAATCCCTGAACATATACTTGAAAAGGTTCAAGTTCAAGATGGAATCGCTGAGAGCGGTCATCGCAAGCCTGGAAGGGGGGGATTTTATGGTGTCTCTGGACATATAGGATGCATACCTTCATGTCCCCATTTATCCACCTCATCAGGCGTACCTCAGATTTGTGGTACAGGATTGTCATTACCAATTACGGACGTTGCCGTTTTATTCTCTCCACGGCACCGAGAATATTTACCAAGGTAATGGCGGAAATGATGGTACTCCTGCGGAAGCAAGGGGTCACCATTATCCCGTACTTGGACGATCTCCTCATAAAAGCGAGATCAAGAGAGCAGTTGCTGAACAGCGTCGCACTTTCTCTGGAAGTGTTACGGCAACACGGCTGTATTCTGAATATTCCAAAGTCGCAGTTGGTTCCTACGACTCGTCTGCCTTTCCTGGGCATGATTCTAGACACAGACCAGAAAAGGGTTTATCTCCCGATAGAGAAAGCTCAGGAACTCATGACACTGGTCAGGAACCTATTAAAACCAAAACAGGTGTCAGTACATCACTGCACTCTAGTCCTGGGAAAGATGGTGGCATCATACGAGGCCATTCCCTTCGGCAGGTTCCATGCGAGGACTTTTCAATGGGACTTACTGGACAAGTGGTCCGGATCACATCTTCAGATGCATCAGTTAATCACCCTATCCCCCAGGGCCAGGGTGTCACTCCTGTAGTGGCTGCAGAGCGCTCACCTTCTCGAGGGCCGCAGATTCGGCATTCAGGACTGGGTTCTGGTGACCACGGACGCCAGCCTCCGAGGTTGGGGAGCAGTCACACAGGGAAGAAATTTCCAAGGTCTGTGGTCAAGTCAGGAGACATGCCTTCACATCAACATCCTGGAACTAAGGGCCATATACAACGCCCTACGTCAAGCGGAGACCCTGCTTCGCGACCAACCGGTTCTGATTCAGTCCGACAACATCACCGCAGTGGCTCATGTAAACCGACAAGGCGGCACAAGGAGCAGGGTGGCGATAGCGGAAGCCACCAGAATTCTTCGCTGGGCGGAGAATCACGTAAGCGCACTGTCAGCAGTGTTCATCCCGGGAGTGGACAACTTGGAAGCAGACTTCCTCAGCAGACACGACCTCCACCCGGGAGAGTGGGGACTTCATCAGGAAGTCTTCGCACAGATTACAAGTCGGTGGGAACTGCCACAGGTAGACATGATGGCATCCCGCCTCAACAAAAAGCTACAGAGGTATTGCGCCAGGTCAAGAGACCCTCAGGCGATAGCTGTGGACACCCTGGTGACACCGTGGGTGTTCCAGTCGGTCTATTTATTTCCTCCTTTTCCTCTCATACCCAAGGTGCTGAGGATAATAAGAAAAAGAGGAGTGAGAACAATCCTCATTGTTCCAGATTGGCCACGAAGGACTTCGTATCCAGATCTGCAAGAAATGCTCACAAAGGACCCGTGGCCTCTTCCTCCAAGACAGGACTTGTTGCAACAGGGGCCCTGTCTGTTCCAAGACTTACCGCAGCTGCGTTTGACGGCATGGCGGTTGAACGCCGGATCCTAGCAGAGAAAGGCATTCCGGATGAGGTCATTCCTACGCTGATAAAGGCTAGGAAGGACGTGACAGCTCAACATTATCACCGTATATGGCGAAAATATGTTGCTTGGTGTGAGGCCAGGAATGCTCCTACGGAGGAATTCCAGCTGGGCCGTTTCCTTCACTGCCTACAGTCCGGAGTGAATTTGGGCCTAAAATTGGGTTCCATTAAGGTCCAGATTTCGTCCCTATCTATTTTCTTTCAAAAGGAGTTGGCTTCTCTACCTGAAGTTCAGACGTTTGTAAAGGGAGTGCTGCATATTTAGCCTCCTTTAGTGCCTCCAGTGGCACCTTCGGTTCTTAACGTGGTGTTGAGTTTCCTGAAATCCTATTGGTTTGAACCACTTAAAACGGTGGAGTTAAAATATCTCACGTGGAAGGTGGTCATGCTATTAGCCTTGGCTTCGGCTAGGCGTGTGTCAGAGTTGGCGGCTTTGTCACATAAAAGCCCCTATCTGGTTTTCCATGTGGATAGAGCAGAATTGCGGACCCGTCCACAATTTCTGCCGAAAGTGGTTTCATCATTTCATATAAACCAACCTATTGTGGTGCCTGTGGCTACTACTGACTTGGAGGATTCCGAGTTGCTTGATGTGGTCAGGGCTTTGAAGGTTTATGTAGCCAGAACGGCTAGGGTCAGGAAAACAGAGTCGTTGTTTATCCTGTATGCATCCAACAAGCTTGGTGCTCCTGCTTCAAAGCAAACTATTGCTCGCTGGATCTGTAACACGATTCAGCAGGCTCATTCTGCGGCTGGATTGCCGCTGCCAAAATCAGTTAAGGCCCATTCCACTAGGAAGGTGGGCTCTTCTTGGGCGGCTGCCCGAGGGGTCTCGGCATTACAACTTTGCCGAGCGGCTACTTGGTCAGGTTCAAACACTTTTTTGCAAAGTTCTACAAGTTTGATACCCTGGCTGAGGAGGACCTATTGTTTACTCAATCGGTGCTGCAGAGTCATCCGCACTCTCCCATCCGTTTGGGAGCTTTGGTATAATCCCCATGGTCCTTACGGAGTCCCCAGCATCCACTAGGACGTTAGAGAAAATAAGATTTTACTTACCGGTAAATCTATTTCTCGTAGTCCGTAGTGAATGCTGGGTGCCCGTCCCAAGTGCGGACTTCTTCTGCAATGCTTGTATATAGTTATTGCTTCAATAAGGGCTATGTTATGGTTGCATCAGGGTTTGACCTGATGCTCTGTCGTTTGTCATACTGTTAACTGGTTGTTTTCACTTGTTATACGGTGTGATTGGTGTGGCTGGTATGAATCTTGACCTGGATTACCAAAATCCTTTCCTTGTACTGTCAGCTCTTCTGGGCACAGTTTCTCTAACTGAGGTCTGGAGGAGGGGCATAGAGGGAGGAGCCAGTGCACACCAGAACCTAAATTCTTTCTTAAAGTGCCCATGTCTCCTGCGGAGCCCGTCTATCCCCATGGTCCTTACGGAGTCCCCAGCATCCACTACGGACTACGAGAAATAGATTTACCGGTAAGTAAAATCTTATTTTTCTGTTGCTTAAGCTACATGTCATAGCTGTCTTGAGAATAGGTTAGAAAGGTTTTAGAATAGGTTAGTCTCTGGCAAAACAATATGAATTTGAATGGTTAGAGATTGCATGTAAAACAAGGTGCTGTTATACTCAAATGGTTCCTTTTTTTTGAAAAGTAATTTTTTGTTCTATTTCTTTCCACAAACTTCATCAACACCCGTTTAGTTACGCCATTATGCTTGCAATTTGGCGGGAGCCCCCATTTGTGTTCAATCAGGCCCACTGTCTGGTAGCAATTATTACTTTTTATATTCAATTCCCTATTCCTCATAGACTGGATACTAATTGGAAGTACCCCTTATATGTGCTTGAATAGGTTTTGTCATGTCTGTTACATTGCCTCCTAGTTGAGCTGTTTTTACCGTTGCTGATTTGTTCCACAGGTAACTTTGTTGAAAAGTGAACTTCAGGTGTCCTTTCAGCTCAGTGCTGAAAATATAAGCACACATCCTATTGGTTTCTCTTCACAACAACCAACAATGTTTACTAATGCCCTATAATGTGTTTTCTAGATATGAGTAAACCTTGGTTGTAGCCACCTAATCCACATGTACTGTAATTACTTTATGTTCAAAACATGGTAGGAGACAACCAAAGTGTTAATTTCCTTGCATATACAGTATCTGCAGTAGTGAGACTGGAACATATGGAAACTGCTGCAGGGAGCCTGGTTGCATGCTGTTACAGCCTCTGGAAGTACTGATCAGGAGCGCACAGAGTAACGAAGGTTAATTCCGCAGCTTTGTTAGGCGTAGGGCAGACACCACATTCAGTTAAATTGGTAAAAGCATGTTTCATCCACATCAAAACCAGTGAATGTTGCCTTTTACGCTAAATATTCCACACTTTTGGCCTTTATTCAGGTTTGTTAGCAAACCAAAAAAGCAAACAACTGAGCAAAACACACGTGCTCCTGTATATGGGGGTTTATTCAGGTTTTTATAGCAATTGGGCAAAACCATGCTGCACTGCAGGTGCCCAATTGCTATAAAAACCTGAATAAACCCCCATATACAGGAGCACGTGTATTTTGCTCAGTTGTTTGCTTTTTTGGTTTGCTAACAAACCTGAATAAAGGCCAAAAGTGTGGAATATTTAGCGTAAAAGGCAACATTCACTGGTTTTGATGTGGATGAAACATGCTTTTACCAATTTAACTGAATGTGGTGTCTGCCCTACGCCTAACAAAGCTGCGGAATTAACCTTTGTTACTCTGTGCGCTCCTGATCAGTACTTCCAGAGGCTGTAACAGCATGCAACCAGGCTCCCTGCAGCAGTTTCCATATGTTCCAGTCTCACTACTGCAGATACTGTATATGCAAGGAAATTAACGCTTTGGTTGTCTCCTACCATCTGCATGAATTAAGTTCTTCCATGCACCTGTGTGTGTGTGTGTGTGTGTGTGTGTGTGTGTGTGTATATATATGTATGTATGTATGTATATGTGTGTGTATGTATATATGTATATATATATATATATATATATATATATATATATATATTGTTTATGAGACCACTTATATCTCTATATTCAGCACCTTTCTCACCGACAGCGGCAACATAATGTTTGTTTTTATCCTTTTTCTTTTTTATTCTGTATCTTTATTTGTAATCTATGTAACATGTGCAGAGAGTTAGATTTGGGTGAGGTGTGTTCAAACTGAAATCTAAATTGCAGTGTAGAAATTATCTATTGACAATAATGTCTCTCTCTCTCTCTCTCTCTCTCTCTCTCTCTCTCTCTCTCTCTCTCTCTCTCTCTCTCTCTCTCTCTCTCTCTCTCTCTCTCTCTCTCTCATAGTTTGCCTCTCTCTTTTTAGATTGTGTAGCCCTGGTTTTCATTTGGGCTGTGCATAACTATACTAATGGAATATAGGTTTTAAACTCCTTTCTCTATAGAACAATACACATCCAATTTATTTACAAAAATAAGGAAAAAAAATAAAATAAAATTTATATATATATATATATATATATATATATATATATATATATATATAAATAAATAAATAGTGAAAATTTGTTCCTCTACTATTGATCTTGAACCGGTGACCCTTTGGCCACGGTCCATGTCCTTATCTATTGAGCTATTGCAGCCGGGAGGACTGCAGTTGGTTCTCTATATAGATTAGCTTCTCTGGGATGCCGTACCTATGCAAACTGCCGCTCTCGGTGTAATGATGATGAAATAATGCTGATTATGAATGAAATGAAAATGAAAATAAAAATATAATCATGTTACATCTAAGACAATATAATCATGGTACACTTAGGGTGGTCAAATATTAAAAATACATCATATTTGATGCTAAATTTATTATAAACTATAATGCAGGTGGTTTAAATTCATCTGCATGAATTAAGTTCTTCCATGCACCTGTATATGTGTGTGTGTGTGTATGTATGTATGTATGTATGTATGTATGTATGTATGTATATATATATATATATATATATATATATATATATATATATATTTTTTTTTTTTTTTGTTTATGAGACCACTTATATCTCTATATTCAGCACCTTTCTCACCGACAGCGGCAACATAATATGTTTGTTTTTATCCTTTTTTCTTTTTTATTCTGTATCTTTATTTGTAATCTATGTAATCTATACACCTGATTAAAACTAGTGAATGAAACATGTGCAAATGACCCAATATAGTGTGAAACCCAATTACACCTTCAGGTGTGAACAAAGAGACTCTAAAGCTGATTGGTTGCTGTCCATTTAAATACATGCACACCTGCCAAATAGGTATTTCACACTTCCTGAAGAAACCGCCGGTGTTGTGGGCGGAGAAACGCGTAGAGGGTCACCATTGCTACTAGTCCACTGCTGGAGATTCTTACGGACCATCCGCTACTGATACTGAGGGATTGGGACGCTTTCTCACCACTTCCATTAATTGGACACACTGCTACTATACTCTCCCTGCTGTGCTTGGAAAGCCCCGTTTTGCTGAGGTGATACGCAGCAACTACGTTTCTCTCTGCCGGATAATCCGATATAGCCGCTGTCGGCTGCCGAGAGCCACCTCCGCTAACTGTCATTGACGGGAATCAGCATCTACAATTATGGGTGAGAACGGACTTAAATGCTAAGGGTGAGAAACAGCAAACAAAATCCAATTGCCTATAATTATCAGCAGATTTTTCAAATAAACCTGTCAAGACACTTATACATGCCCTTATCAGTACGGATGGCATCAGCATAATACACCATTGTGGACTGCAATATCAATTATAATTGGCGCACAGGCCGTTTTCAGTTAACTTATCCTTCATTGTGAATGTGATTATTGTTTATGCATTTGTATTTGCACTGTTTCTTGATTTTAACTCTTAAACCAACTATTTTAGGTGGTCTTTTCCACCATACTTATTATTAAACGAATTTATATTTGTAAACAGCACTCCTTTAATGTTTCCTTTAGAACATTAATTGATATAGTGTAGAAATTATGCAGACAGTATTTACCCTGCACAGAAACAATATAACCAGCCCAAATATAAATCTCTCTGCACATGTTACATCTGCCCCCCTGCAATGCATCATGGTTTTGCCTAACTACTCGGTTTTTTGGTTTTCTAACAAACCTGAATAGCTGTGTTTTGTATCCTACCGGTATATAATAATGATAAAAGTGGCTCTTTATTATAAAGAATAAGATATTTTGGCAGACGTGGTCACAAGTTTTACACAAACCAGAGTATGCATAATGAAAAGTAATGATAACTGGATGGCGAGTGCTTGCTTTGTGCATGTGCGTGTTTGAGATCGCTATAAGACTGTAGGTGTACCAGTGGTACTCCTGATTGCTAATATAGGGCCTAGTTCAGATCTGATCGCTGGGCTGCTAATTTTGCTGTTCTGCGATCAGATAGTCGCCACCCAAGGCGAGTTTAAATTTGCCCATGCAAGTGTGTGATTGCATGTGTATGCCGTACTACAAATATCCCTCAGTCAGCGGACAGCTGTAAATCCGTTCGCACCTCACTCACCATCTAATGTTTTTACTACTGTGGGGTATATTCAATAACTGTCGGAAGCTGCCGTCTTGTCTGAAAGACGGCAGCTTCCGACAGTTTTAGGTCGGAAGGTGTTCAGACCTACTCATTACGGCCCCATTTTTTCCGACCAGTCGGGAAACCCGACTTGTCGTAATGCACGCTGATCGGCGGCTTCAGCTAGGTGGAGCCGGGTGTATGCTGCCGTGAACCTCCAGTTACGCTGCTGCAGCCACTGCTCCTCCCCATGTCTTCCTCTCCTCCCCCCTGTCCGCTCCGTCTCCTATGCTGCTCACCCCGCTGCTCCCCCCACCATCGCAGACATCTCCACCCAACGCCCCCCCGGTGCCGCAGACGACATTACCCCCTTCCCCCCTCCCCGGCGCGCTGCTGCCGGCTCTCTCTCCCCCCCCCCCCCCGGTGCCGCTGACCGCTCCCTCTGATGCTGCTGACAGCAGCAGCAGGTCAGGACACCGGGAGTGGCCATATCTGACAGTTGGATTTGGCCGCTCTTTGAATAGGGGTTGTTGGGTCCATTCCAACAAATGCATGTCGGGATGGACCGGACTCTTGTTGAATATGCCCCTGTGTGCGGTATCCTTCCTGAAAATGCTTGGAAACTCATGCGTTTTCCCTGACACTCCCAGAAAATGGTAAGTTACCACCCACAAACGGCCTCTTCCTGTCAGTCAGCATGCGAATGGCTGTGTGACTGAAATTTTCGCACCAGCCTGTCGCTGTTAGGCGATGCCTGTTTGGTGACATGCATGCACATTAGTTCAATCATCGCCCGCTGTGAGAAAACGCACAGCAGAGATCAGGTCTGAATCGGGCACATAACCCTGCTGGTTCTCTATGGCAGTTCTGTAGTGTTGATTGTGTTTGATCTGTGTGACCTATAGAATAGGGAAGTGAACTCTCTGTGAGGAATTGTTTGCAAATCCAAATATATATTTAAACTATATGCTGAACTTTCCCCTGATGGCCATTACAGCATAAAGGGGAAGACGCCATTTTCTCTGAACGTGATTTGAGTCACAATTTTGATGTTTATTTTAAGTGTAATGTAATAAAGCTCATAAATAAGAGCTCTGCAGCTAGGATATTGTTGGTCCCACGTACTATCTTGATTTTCTAGAATTACAATTAAACGGTATAGGGCAATTTCAATGAACTGGTAAATGCCATGTTACAGGCTGGCAATTTCTCTCAACTTTCTCTCTCCAAGGCTTAGTACATCTGCCCCAGAGTGAGGCTAAATGGCAATAAATGAAAAAACCTGCCAATATTCAGGTGCTAATTTAATAGGTTATATCACATATGTATTCATAGGGTAACAGCTGCAGTGACCTAATGGACTAGTGTATGCGCATTAAACCTTTTCCTAAAGAAAGACAAAGCAGTACTGTGCTCTTAATTAGGCATTGCAGAAAGAACATTCGGGACACTTAAAATTTAGTTTATGTGTAAACCTTTATTCATTATCAATATATGAACAAAAAATAATAATTAACCGGTTATGAAAGAATATAGCGTCACATAATAAAATTGCACCTATTGCAGGAAACCTCCCTCTAGTGCATGTGTTAAAGAGCCCGTGCAGATCTCATACATCTAGCCTGAATACGCCATGCAGCGCAAGAGGCCCATCACAAGTGAGCCACCAGCTCCTGTTCAACTCTGCTAGTTCAGCCACTTTTTTTTTGCAGAAAATGGTTTTTAATTGAAACATAGGTGATCATTCCGAGTTGATCTCAGCCAGCAACTTTTTTCTGCTGGTGCGAATAACTAATCCACGCCTATGGGGGAGTGTATTTTAGCTTAGCAGAGGTGCGATCGCTTGTGCAGCCCTGCTAAGCTAAAAAAAAGTTTTGTGCTGCTGAAGAGTAAGGCTTGATCTACTTACCCTGTGCGACGGATCCAGCGACGTTCCTCCCAGCTTTGACGTCTGACACCCGCCCTCTGTTTGCCTGGACACGCCTGCGTTCAGACGACCACTCCTCGAAATCTGCATCCAGCGGTGAGTATCCGCCCCGGAACGCCTCTCCGCTGTCAATCTTCTTGCAATCTGTGCTGCGTCTTCTTTTTTTGCTGTGTGCGCCGTTTCGCCGGGCAACGGCGCGTGTGCCCAATGCGCAGTTCTGACCCGTTTGCACCGCAGTGAAGAACCGCTGTGTGCGAACGAGTCTGAATGACCCCAATAGTGTAACTAGGGGATGTGTTCGGCATACCGGTGGTGCTGATGTCGGCGGTCATGTGATCACCTGACACATCATTTGCAAGTTGTCTAATGTGTACCTAGCTTTAGACAGCAGATTGTGACATACATGTGTGTTTGAGTAGTACAAAGTGGTACACTCATGAAGATGATGAAGATTGTGAACATCGACAAAGAAACGGTTAGGCAAGTTTTGCATCAAGATCTTAACAAGATCTTAACATGACAAAGTTTTTTTGTGCTAAGATGGTTCCAAGGCTTCTGACTGTGAAGAAACATGAGTCTTCCAGTATGGTCCTGAGACAAAACACCAGTTCATACACTGGAAAACACCATTCTCACCAAGGATGTAGAAAAAACACAAAGCAAATCAAATTCCAAGCCATTTAAATTTTTATTTTTTAATCAAAGATGTTAGTTTGGAAGACTCTGTACCAGAAGGTGCAAGAGTGAATCAACTTACTATCAATCAGTTACTACAAAAATGTTAGCATTGTTGCGGGAAAGAATCAGTAAGAGGCCAGAGTTATGGAAAAATGGTTTCAACCTCCATCAGGATAATGCACCAGCCCACACAGCTCTCTACGTGAAGAAGGTTTTGGCCAAGAAACAGATTGCAGTGCTAGAACACCCTCCATTCTTGCCAGATCTAGCGCTGTGTGACTTCTTTCTTTTCCCTAAAGTCAAATCTGAACCCAAGTGAACCCATTTTGCATCAGTTACTGAGGTAAAGAAGAAAATTACTGAGCTGTTTAGACAGCTGACAGATACAAAGCTACAGCAAGGCTTTAACCAATGGAAAGTAAGAATGCAGCAGTGTGTGGATGCAGAAGGGACTACATAGACGGGGGAACAGAGTTAAAATGTACTCAATATAATTAACCATAAATTATAGCTTTAGTCTTTTTATTTAATAGCTACACCTTGTATACGAAAGAGCCATGAAACAAGATGTACAAGTGTTGCATTTCAAAGTAATCTGTGCTATCTAATAAAGTGGTTTTGATGCATCACATTGTGACTGCAATGCACATTTGCATGAAAAAGAGGAATCGCACAGGACCGGTCACTCCGAGAACGCATCTTTGGCACCACTGCAGCAATATTGTATGAGGACACATCTGTACATATGTGTGTGTATATATATATGTGTGTGTGTATGTGTGTGTATATATATATATATATATATATATATATATATATATATATATATATATATACTATTGTAATGACCTCAGTGTTATTCTAGTTACCTGCAGTGTCCTTAATCATATCCTGGAAAAGGACAAAACATTGACTTTTGCAAGACTCTGCGGCACCCAACACTCAAGACTTTTCTGGCCTTGCGTATGATCTGTAATGATATTAACATAGGTATTCATATTGATTTGGAATTTGTCCTTTTATTGCGTGGCAAGGGTTTTTACTTATCCCCGACAATGACGGAGAAGAGCAGTAATGGAATCTTTAATGTGCAAGGAAGTGATTCAAGTACTTAATAGCTTTTTCTGAATGCATACTCGAGGTTTTTTTTCTGAAATGTACCACAAAATATATTTTCTATGTTATTTCAAGTAGTGGGTAGAGGATTAGTAAATATAGCTCATTCTGGGCAATTTGTGAGCTGCTGGCGCACAGCCTGTACAGTGACTCATCCTTTATTTCACTGCTCCCGCAGTCTATGTTTAATAATGACTTCAGAGCATAAATCAATGTACAATAGGCTTCTAAAGCATTTTAGACAATGTAAAAAACCTTTCCTGTGAAGATGGTGAACAAAGTGCGTATGACCTTCGTCATTTTTAGATGAAAGAATACTAGATAATTTCCTGAGGTGATTCACAATATTGTCTTATGCCTTGTGCTTGAACGCGGGATTGTGGGATTTTGGTTGATCAAACATGGTTTGGGGCTTGTTGTGTTTTCATAGTGTAGCCAGTGTGGTCTGTAAAAGTTTCTTCCTGCACTAGTCTGGGTCATTAGGTAAGTTTTTGTGGCTGATATGTTCATGGTCTTAATGGAGTTCGATGTAATCTTTCTATTTTATAGTGTGAGGAATATATCAATAATGATGTGCCAATTTCTATCAAAGGAGCTGCCTTTTTAAAATGTGATTTTGGGCCCTTATGTTGGCTTCGTCCTTAAGATGGATGTACATAGACATGGTTAGTGGCAGCTGCAGCACAAATACTATGGGAGTTCCAGAGCCTCCCCTTACCGCAGTGCTGGGTTCTATGATTCTTATCATTGTGCTTATTATACAGCCTTGTTTATGTGTGGGAAGCGATCCACCTGCACACTTGGGCATCTTTCGTTGTGTGCAGCCTTACATTTAGTGTACAGATGCCTCTCCAGCAAAACTGGGACAGTCCTCAGCAGTCGGTTTATGTCGGGGCAGAGTTTTACGTTGTTTAGTGAACATATTTCAAGATCCTTCTATCTCAAAATAAATCTCAAAGGAGCATAATGTCATTATCAACCAGTCACAGCAAATACCACAAAGTGGAAGAAAAGCATTGAAAAAGCAGCCATTACGTCTGCAATGGGAGAATAATAGCTACAGTATGTAACTTTCCCAAATGTAAAAAAAAATGCGGTAACCCTAGATTATTTCGCCATTGAGCCTCCAGCCAATCCATCCTAAACAAGAAACTAGTTTTTCCTTGAAGAGACTGAAAGGAGGCATTCCCAGCAGAATCCACACCTGTAGTATGGTCTTTTTAGTGGCTGCACTCTGGGCAATTTTATGTATTTATATAACTATAATCTGTCCCTTTTATTCCTGGTTGTCTATGGGATTTGGAGCGCCATTAATTACAATTTGTTAGATCACCCAAAAATGATTCTTATTAAATTTCCCCCGGTAGTCTTTTCTGATATTAATGTCTTTTTACAAATTGGTCCTCCCAGAGCTGAGCATAATAATATTTCCCAGTGAGACTCTGAATACTTTATATTTCCATATAAAAAAAAACATATAATAATGTATAAACATTAGGTATTAATAGACTACAGAAAAGTGAGCTAAGCATTTGGGTTAAAGAGCACTTACGTAAAGAAACAGGAATTTACATATTTCAAATACCTGTATTATGCCTGTGCAGGAATTTTTCTATCTGGATACAGTTGTGGATCCTCCTTACTGAGACGTGTGTAAGGCAGAAGTTATATCATATATCCATTACAGTCTTACACCATTGGGTGCTACAATGCTGTCGCTAATGTTGTGTTTCATTCATTGCCAAGAGTACATCATTAATGATTAGAGCCTAAGCAATTCATCACCACCAAATCATATTGTTAACTGTAATGATGACTAACGTTGTTTTTTATCAATAAAGATCTGCAATACTAGCAGCACTGCTTAAACTGTAATTCTGCGTTATGTACGGTTACCCAAATCAGCCAGTCAGTGAATAGTTGTCGGCAATTTAGGACCCTACAGTGTCACATAGGCACTCCCCTCATTTAACCCCAGAGTAGAAAGCATGTTAGCATAGGCTTGAATAAGATATGCTTTATCCCTTGGAGGAGTATGAAGGCCAGATACAAGGATGCGCAGAACCAAATTGGTAGAACACAAGAGGGAGCATATGATCCTATGAAACTATTGACTGTTTTTTACATCCTGGTTCCTGATGCAGCATAAACTAAGATTGGTTCTAGCAAGCAGTGCTTTTCCAGAGTTTGTGTTCTGTGACCTCTGCGACAGCACATTCTCGTTTTATCGCTGTATTGTCAGCTGCCACTACTCATGACAAGGTACAGCAGCAAGTTGTGCCGTTTGTACTGTTGCTCTTGACTGGGCCTAGCCTGTATCTGTCATGTTACCCTTAGCTGTCTCATTTCTTTAAGGTGATTTTTCAACCACAGGTCCTAATTTGGTTGTGTGTTAACTCATAATACACCTATAACACTGTGGTAAATGACACTACATCACAGCAGCTTTACACCATCCACTTCTGCTGTGCTACTTTCAGATTTACATGTTTTGTGTAGGTGGGACTATGTCCATAGTGAGAGTGATTTACTGTATGCTTCTGACCCCTGAAAGATTTAGTAAAGCCTATTTCTCTGACGTCCTAAGTGGATGCTGGGGACTCCGTCAGGACCATGGGGAATAGCGGCTCCGCAGGAGACAGGGCACAAAAGTAAAAGCTTTAGGATCAGGTGGTGTGCACTGGCTCCTCCCCCTATGACCCTCCTCCAAGCCTCAGTTAGGTTTTTGTGCCCGGCCGAGAAGGGTGCAATCTAGGTGGCTCTCCTAAAGAGCTGCTTAGAGTAAAAGTTTTGTTAGGTTTTTTATTTTCAGTGAGTCCTGCTGGCAACAGGCTCACTGCAACGAGGGACTTAGGGGAGAAGAAGTGAACTCACCTGCGTGCAGGATGGATTGGCTTCTTAGGCTACTGGACACTAGCTCCAGAGGGACGATCACAGGTACAGCCTGGATGGGTCACCGGAGCCGCGCCGCCGACCCCCTTGCAGATGCTGAAGAGAGAAGAGGTCCAGAAATCGGCGGCTGAAGACTTCTCAGTCTTCATGAGGTAGCGCACAGCACTGCAGCTGTGCGCCATTGCTCTCAGCACACTTCACACCAACGGTCACTGAGGGTGCAGGGCGCTTGGGGGGGCGCCCTGGGCAGCAATGAAAGTACCTATGCTGGCTAAAAATACATCACATATAGCCCCTGGGGCTATATGGATGTATTTAACCCCTGCCAGGTTGTCAGAAAAACGGGAGAAGAAGCCCGCCGAAAAGGGGGCGGGGCCTATTCTCCTCAGCACACAGCGCCATTTTCCTACACAGCTCCGCTGCTAGGAAGGCTCCCAGGCTCTCCCCTGCACTGCACTACAGAAACAGGGTTAAAACAGAGAGGGGGGGCACTTATTTGGCGATATTATTATATATTAAGATGCTATAAGGGAAAACACTTATATAAGGTTGTCCCTGTATAATATAGCGTTTTGGTGTGTGCTGGCAAACTCTCCCTCTGTCTCCCCAAAGGGCTAGTGGGGTCCTGTCCTCTATCAGAGCATTCCCTGTGTGTGTGCTGTGTGTCGGTACGTGTGTGTCGACATGTATGAGGACGATGTTGGTGAGGAGGCGGAGCAATTGCCTGTAATGGTGATGTCACTCTCTAGGGAGTCGACACCGGAATGGATGGCTTATTTAGGGAATTACGTGATAATGTCAACACGCTGCAAGGTCGGTTGACGACATGAGACGGCCGGCAAACCAATTAGTACCAGGCGTCTCAAACACCGTCAGGGGCTTTAAAACGCCCATTTACCTCAGTCGGTAGACACGGACACGGACACTGACTCCAGTGTCGACGGTGAAGAAACAAACGTATTTTCCATTTGGGCCACACGTTACATGTTAAGGGCAATGAAGGAGGTGTTACATATTTCTGATACTACAAGTACCACAAAAGAGGGTATTATGTGGGGTGTGAAAAAACTACCTGTAGTTTTTCCTGAATCAGATAAATTAAATGAAGTGTGTGATGATGCGTGGGTTTCCCCCGATAGAAAATTATTGGCGTTATACCCTTTCCCGCCAGAAGTTAGGGCGCGTTGGGAAACACCCCTTAGGGTGGATAAGGCGCTCACACGCTTATCAAAACAAGTGGCGTTACCGTCTCCAGATACGGCCGCCCTCAAGGAGCCAGCTGATAGGAGGCTGGAAAATATCCTAAAAAGTATATACACACATACTGGTGTTATACTGCGACCAGCGATCGCCTCAGCCTGGATGTGCAGCGCTGGGGTGGCTTGGTCGGATTCCCTGACTGAAAATATTGATACCCTTGACAGGGACAGTATTTTATTGACTATAGAGCATTTAAAGGATGCATTTCTATATATGCGAGATGCACAGAGGGATATTTGCACTCTGGCATCAAGAGTAAGTGCGATGTCCATATCTGCCAGAAGATGTTTATGGACACGACCGTGGTCAGGTGATGCAGATTCCAAACGGCACATGGAAGTATTGCCGTATAAAGGGGAGGAGTTATTTGGGGTCGGTCCATCGGACCTGGTGGCCACGGCAACAGCTGGAAAATCCACCCTTTTTACCCCAAGTCACATCTCAGCAGAAAAAGACACCGTCTTTTCAGCCTCAGTCCTTTCGTCCCCATAAGGGCAAGCAGGCAAAAGGCCAGTCATATCTGCCCAGGGATAGAGGAAAGGGAAGAAGACTGCAGCAGGCAGCCCATTCCCAGGAACAAAAGCCCTCCACCGCTTTTGCCAAGTCCTCAGCATGACGCTGGGGCCGTACAGGACTCAGGTGCGGTGGGGGGTCGTCTCAAGAGTTTCAGCGCGCAGTGGGCTCACTCGCAAGTGGACCCCTGGATCCTACAAGTAGTGTCCCAGGGGTACAGATTGGAAATTCGAGACGTCTCCCCCTCGCAGGTTCCTGAAGTCTGCTTTACCAACGTCTCCCTCCGACAGGGAGGCAGTATTGGAAACAATTCACAAGCTGTATTCCCAGCAGGTGATAATCAAAGTACCCCTCCTACAACAAGGAAAGGGGTATTATTCCACACTATATTGTGGTACTGAAGCCAGACGGCTCGGTGAGACCTATTCTAAATCTGAAATATTTGAACACTTACATACAAAGGTTCAAATCAAGATGGAGTCACTCAGAGCAGTGATAGCGAACCAGGAAGAAGGGGACTATATGGTGTCCCTGGACATCAAGGATGCTTACCTCCATGTCCCAATTTGCCCTTCTCACCAAGGGTACCTCAGGTTCGTGGTACAAAACTGTCACTATCAGTTTCAGACGCTGCCGTTTGGATTGTCCACGGCACCCCGGGTCTTTACCAAGGTAATGGCCGAAATGATGATTCTTCTTCAAAGAAAAGGCGTCTTAATTATCCCTTACTTGGACGATCTCCTGATAAGGGCAAGGTCCAGAGAACAGTTGGAGGTCGGAGTTGCACTATCTCAAGTAGTTCTACGACAGCACGGGTGGATTCTAAATATTCCAAAATCGCAGCTGTCTCCGACGACACGTCTGCTGTTCCTAGGGATGATTCTGGACACAGTCCAGAAAAAGGTGTTTCTCCCGGAGGAGAAAGCCAGGGAGTTATCCGAGCTAGTCAGGAACCTCCTAAAACCAGGAAAAGTGTCAGTGCATCATTGCACAAGGGTCCTGGGAAAAATGGTGGCTTCTTACGAAGCGATTCCATTCGGCAGATTTCACGCAAGAACTTTTCAGTGGGATCTGCTGGAAAAATGGTCCGGATCGCATCTTCAGATGCATCAGCGGATAACCCTGTCTCCAAGGACAAGGGTGTCTCTTCTGTGGTGGCTGCAGAGTGCTCATCTACTAAAGGGCCACAGATTCGGCATTCAGGACTGGGTCCTGGTGACCACGGATGCCAGCCTGAAAGGCTGGGGAGCAGTCACACAAGGAAAAAATTTCCAGGGAGTGTGATCAAGTCTGGAGACTTCTCTCCACATAAATGTACTGGAGCTAAGAGCAATTTACAATGCTCTAAGCTTAGCAAGACCTCTGCTTCAAGGTCAGCCGGTATTGATCCAGTGGGACAACATCACGGCAGTCGCCCACGTAAACAGACAGGGCGGCACAAGAAGCAGGAGGGCAATGGCAGAAACTGCAAGGATTCTTCGCTGGGCGGAAAATCATGTGATAGCACTGTCAGCAGTGTTCATTCCGGGAGTGGACAACTGGGAAGCAGACTTCCTCAGCACGACCTCCACCCGGGAGAGTGGGGACTTCATCGGGAAGTCTTCCACATGATTGTGAACCGTTGGGAAAGTCCAAAGGTGGACATGATGGCGTCCCGCCTGAACAAAAAACTGGACAGGTATTGCGCCAGGTTAAGAGACCCTCAGGCAATAGCTGTGGACGTTCTGGTAACACCGTGGGTGTACCAGTCGGTGTATGTGTTCCCTCCTCTGCTTCTCATACCTAAGGTACTGAGAATTATAAGACGTAGAGGAGTAAGAACTATACTCGTGGCTCCGGATTGGCCAAGAAGGACTTGGTACCCGGAACTTCAAGAGATGCTCACAGAGGACTCATGGCCTCTGCCGCTAAGAAGGGACTTGCTTCAGCAAGTACCATGTCTGTTCCAAGACTTACCGCGGCTGCGTTTGACGGCATGGCGGTTGAACGCCGGATCCTAAGGGAAAAAGGCATTCTGGAAGAGGTCATTTCTACCCTGGTCAAAGCCAGGAAGGAGGTGACCGCACAACATTATCACCACATGTGGCGAAAATATGTTGCGTGGTGTGAGGCCAGGAAGGCCCCACGAAGAAATTTCAACTCGGTCGATTCCTGCATTTCCTGCAAACAGGAGTGTCTATGGGCCTCAAATTGGGGTCCATTAAGGTTCAAATTTCGGCCCTGTCGATTTTCTTCCAGAAAGAATTGGCTTCAGTTCCTGAAGTCCAGAAGTTTGTCAAGGGAGTACTGCATATACAACCCCCTTTTGTGCCTCCAGTGGCACTGTGGGATCTCAACGTAGTTCTGGGATTCCTCAAATCACATTGGTTTAAACCGCTCAAATCTGTGGATTTGAAATATCTCACATGGAAAGTGACCATGATGTTGGCCCTGGCCTCGGCCAGGCGAGTGTCAGAATTGGCGGCTTTGTCTCACAAAAGCCCATATCTGATTGTCCATTCGGACAGGGCAGAGCTGCGGACTCGTCCCCAGTTTCTCCCTAAGGTGGTGTCAGCGTTTCACCTGAACCAGCTTATTGTGGTACCTGCGGCTACTAGGGACTTGGAGGACTCCAAGTTGCTAGATGTTGTCAGGGCCCTGAAAATATAGGTTTCCAGGACGGCTGGAGTCAGGAAAACTGACTTGCTGTTATCCTGTATGCACCCAAAAAACTGGGTGCTCTTGCTTCTAAGCAGACGATTGCTAGTTGGATGTGTAGTACAATTCAGCTTGCACATTCTGTGGCAGGCCTGCCACAGCCAAAATATGTAAATGCCCATTCCACAAGGAAGGTGGGCTCATCTTGGGCGGCTGCCCGAGGGGTCTCGGCTTTACAAATTTGCCGAGCTGCTACTTGGTCAGGGGCACACCCTGGCTGAGGAGGACCTGGAGTTCTCTCACTCGGTGCTGCAGAGTCATCCGCACTCTCCCGCCCGTTTGGGAGCTTTGGTATAATCCCCATGGTCCTGACGGAGTCCCCAGCATCCACTTAGGACGTCAGAGAAAATAAGAATTTACTTACCGATAATTCTATTTCTCGTAGTCCGTAGTGGATGCTGGGCGCCCATCCCAAGTGCGGATTGTCTGCAATACTTGTACATAGTTATTGTTACAAAAATCGGGTTATTATTGTTGTGAGCCATCTTTTCAGAGGCTCCGCTGTTATCATGCTGTTAACTGGGTTCAGATCACAGGTTGTACAGTGTGATTGGTGTGGCTGGTATGAGTCTTACCCGGGATTCAAAATCCTTCCTTATTGTGTACGCTCGTCCGGGCACAGTATCCTAACTGAGGCTTGGAGGAGGGTCATAGGGGGAGGAGCCAGTGCACACCACCTGATCCTAAAGCTTTTACTTTTGTGCCCTGTCTCCTGCGGAGCCGTTATTCCCCATGGTCCTGACGGAGTCCCCAGCATCCACTACGGACTACGAGAAATAGAATTATCGGTAAGTAAATTCTTATTATTGCTTAGGAAAGTACATGTGTGTTTCAGAAGGTAGAAATTCCTAGCGGAATGGTGAGCTTGGAACCCCTAGTTTGCTGCTCCACAGTACAGATCTTACACAGTTTGGCCTGTACTTTTTAATACTTCTTGTGCAGTTGCAGGTAGAATGTTTCCCTTGTTGTACATGGTAAAATATGTCCCTTTGGTATACTGCTGATGTTCACAAGTGGTGTAAAAGACAAGTGTCTGGGTGCTCCTTGGTGTCCACTAACTAGGTGCCTAATCATGCCATAGCCTCCTAATTGCTGGAAGATGTGAGTTGTACAATCACTAAATGACTCTTCAATAGACAAATGACGACATCCAGAACCATTAATCAAGCTTCCCTTGTTACCCCCTTTGTTTGCTACTGGGGATGAGGTTGATGTCCAAGAGTGTCCTTACCCCCTGACATCCTGATTACAGATGTTAATGACAAGAGAAAATATACTGCCTTGGTGTGGAGTTTCTGGTATTCCACAAATATGTTTGTTTTCTCATCTTATTCTACTTGTATATTTTTATGTTCTATAGCAGCGCTTTGTTTTGTTGCATGTATTCGTAGTGCATATTTTTAGATATTCTGAGTTTGCCATATCTTCATTATTGTTCATTTTTGTATATGTATAATAATCCCACCTGTTTGTTGTGTTTTGTAGGAATCACAGTCCATTGATGAGTTTTGGAGCTAGTTTTGTCAGCTTTTTGGTAAGTGCTGAGATATCTTCAGTTCCACATATACATATAGGTATTATGTGATCACAATATATCTTTTTGTGTTTGTTTCTGCCACGTGTGTTTATAATCATTCATTTGACCGATATATTTCTGTATATTTGAACATTATGACATACCTTTATATGACATTCATGGGTTTCATGTACAAAGACTAAAAAATCTCAGTCTGTATTGTTTGAAGCAGAGAAGGGAAGGGGGGGGGGGGGGGGGGGGACATGATAGAAACTTTCAAATATATATCAAGGGTTTTCACAAAGTCCAGGAGGGAAACATTCTTCAAATGGAGAGAAGTATTAAAGCACGAAGACATGCACTGAAACTAGAGGGAGGTAGGTTCAGGGGAAATTTGAGATTAATTACTTCACAGAAAGAGTAGTGGAAAGTAGACTAGCCTCCCCATCAGAGGTGGTAGCAATTTAAACATGCATGGGATACACATAAGGATATCTTTACAAAGAAATAAGGATCAAATAAGGTTTGAGGTAAAAAAAAAAAAAAAAAAGGGCAGACTAGATGGGCCAAGTGGTTCTTATCTGCCATCACATTCTATGTTTAATATCTTACAGGTATTGGCGCTCAGTTTAGTACCAAAATATGCTGGAAAAAATGGTCTAGCTATACTCAGTCCAAAGTCCGCAGGTTTTGATAGCAAGTCCTGAGGTCCTTAATGTTGTGCTCTCTGAATCACGACGACTCTGATAGATGTATGTAAATTAAATAAGTAACAAAGACACATCATTGTTTGAGGTCAGGTTTGTGTAGTAGAGAGGTGTGACCCGGCTGGAAATGGTCCACTCATGTAGTAGAGCAGGTAGAGGTGGAGACAAGTAGAAGGCCCCAGGTTTGCTTATATTGTGCACAATGCTTCATACAGGAGTAATAGGCTCGGGAGAAATGTGCTCCCTCCTCATCTCTTCCCAGTACACTGTAATCTCTCATGAGCAGGGAGTTCTCACCCAGCCCTGTCCTTGTTTTCATTGTGCCCCCACTCAGTCAGTAACTTAAATCCTTTCTGTCTGCCCATCCTAATCATGGGGTCACCAATTGCTAGTAGTATGTAGTTGAGGTATGGAGGAGAGGGACTTAGGGGTCTATTTACTAAGCCATGGAGAGAGATAAAGTACCAGGCAATCAGTGTTTGAAAAGTTAGGAACTGGTTGGCTAGTACTTTATCTCCGTCCACTTCATCTTTCTCCAAGGCTTAGTAAATAGACACCTCAGTCTTGTACATGTCCATACTCTTTGCTTCTAGCTCAGGTGTAGGCAATCTGTGGCAGTCCAATTGTTGAGGTACTACACATCCCAGCATACCACAGCTTAGCATACCTTAACCTCAAAACTATGAAACGGTTTTGAAAACTTGGATGTGTAGTTCCACAGCAGCTAGCATGCCAAAGGTTGCCTTCTCTATTCTAGTTGATGAATTCAGGAGATAATGGGTGGATATATGTGATGGACATGATGAGTTCAGTAGATATAGGGGGTGAGTGGATAGATGTGATGGACAAATGACAATGGCTTCTTATTTGCTTCTTACAGTTATAAAACCTGCTGACTGTTACATTTTGTGCATGTTCTGTTTGCCAGGAATCATAGCGCTGGTGTGATTATTATTATTATTTCTCCTTCGTCCTAGAGGATGCTTGGGACTCCAAAAGGACCATAGGGTATAGACGGGATCCGCAGGAGACATGGGCACTTTAAGACTTTTATGGGTGTGAACTGGCTCCTCCCTCTATGCCCCTCCTCCAGACCTCCGTTAGATTCTGTGCCCAGAGGAGACTGAGTGCACACTAGGGGAGCTCTACTGAGTTTCGCTAAAAAATACTTTTGTTAGGTTTATTATTTTCAGGGAGCACTGCTGGCAACAGGCTCCCTGCTTCGTGGGACTGAGGGGAGAGAAGCAGACCTACTTCTGTGAGTTCAAAGGCTCTGCTTCTTAGGCTACTGGACACCATTAGCTCCAGAGGGTCTGATCACTTGGTGTGCCTAGCTGCTCATTCCCGGAGCTGCGCCGCCGCCCCCTTCACAGAGCCTGAAGAGAGAAGCCGGGTGAGTAGTATAAGCAAGAAGACTTCAAAGGCGGCAGAAGACTTCAGATCTTCCTGAGGTACCGCGCAGCGGTCGCGCTGCGCACCATTGCTCCCTCACACAAGCGGCTCTATATGGGTGCAGGGCGCAGGGGGGGCGCCCTGGGCAGCAATGTATCCTCATTTGAGACTGGCATGAAGGTATACATTGCATAGGCAATGTATACAGACCCCCGCCAGTATAAATAAAAGCGGGAATGAAGCGCGCCGGGTAGGGGGCGGGGCTTCCTCCTTAAGCTCTAACCAGCGCCATTTTCTCCACAGCTTGCTGCAGAGACGCTGCTCCTGGCCCTTCACTGCTGTACACAAGTAACAGGGTGCACAACATTTTCGTGTTGATTATTTGGTATAAAGCGCTTAGTGGTCTGGGGCGTTATTTAATTCCTTCAGACCGGTGAGGCGCTGGGTGTGAGCTGGCAAACTCCTTTTCTGTCTCTCTGAAGGACCTTACTGTGGGTCTGTCACCTATAGCCCAGTGTGTTTGGGGGTGTCGGTGCGCATGTGTCGACATGTCTGAGGTTGGAGGCTCTTCCCAGGAGGAGGCTGGTGTGGAGACTGAACAGAATGTGGGAGTGACTCAGTCGGCACCGCCGACTGCTGATTGGGTAGATATGTGGAATGTTTTAAATGCAAGTGTGGCTTTATTGCATAAGAGGTTAGACAAATCTGAGTCTCAGAACCAAGCATGGAGACAATCCATGGGAGATGATTTGTCACAATCTCTGGCCCCCTCAGGGTCGCAGAAACGTTCATTTACCCAGATAGCAAACACTGATACCGACACGGATTCCGACTCCAGTGTCGATTATGATGATGCCAAGTTACATCCTAAGGTGGCCAAGAGTATTCAGTACATAATTGTGGCAATTAAAGAGGTGTTACATATCACAGAAGACCCCACTGTCCCTGACACAAGGGTCTGTATGTTTAAGGGAAAGAAACCTGAGGTAATGTTTCCTCCCTCTCATGAACTGAACGCTCTTTTTGAAAAAGCTTGGGAATCCCCTGACAAGAGACTGCAGATTCCCAGGAGGATTGCTATGGCGTATCCTTTTCCCTTGCAGGATAGGTTACGGTGGGAATCCTCCCCGACGGTGGACAAAGCTCTGGCGTGTTTGTCCAAAAAGGTGGCGCTACCGTCCCCTGACACGGCGGCCCTAAAGGATCCTGCGGATCGTAAGCAGGAAACTACCTTAAAATCTATTTTTGTTACTACGGGTACGCTGCTCAGGCCGGCTGTGGCGTCGGCATGGGTGAGTAGCGCTATTGAAAGATGGGCAGATAACTTGTCATCTGACATAGACACCCTGGATAAGGATAACGTACTTTTGACGCTGGGTCATATCAGGGACGCAGCAATATATCTAAGGGAAGCGGCGAGAGATATTGGCCTCTTGCGATCAAGGGCAAATGCCATGGCAGTCTCGGCTAGGAGGGCGTTGTGGACTCATCAGTGGAATGGTGATCCTGACTCTAAAAAGGCTATGGAGGCCCTGCCCTTCAAAGGTGAAGTTTTATTTTGTGAGGGCCTCGCGGACCTGGTTTCTACAGCTACCGCGGGTAAGACTTTTCTTTTTTGCCTTTTGTCCCTCCACAGCAAAAGAAAACGCCTCAATACCAGATGCAGTCCTTTCGGTCTCATAAATTCAGAAAAGGACGTGGATCTTCCTTCCTCGCGGCCAAAGGTAAGGGAAGAGGAAAAAGATTGCCGGCTGTGGCGAGCTCCCAGGAGCAGAAGTCCTCCCCGGCTTCTACAAAATCCACCGCATGACGCTGGGTCTCCTCTGCGGGAATCCGCACCGGTGGGGGCACGTCTTCAGCTCTTCGGTCAAGTCTGGGTTCGCTCGGGCCTGGATCCTTGGGTGCTGGAAATTATGACCCACGGATACAAACTGGAGTTCCAAGACGTGCCCCCACACCGATTTTTCAAATCTGCCTTACCAGTTTCTCACACAGAGAGAGAGGTAGTGTGTGCTGCGATACAAAAGCTGTGTCACCAGCAAGTCATTGTCACGATTCCCCCGTTACAACAGGGGAAAGGTTTTAATTAAACCCTGTTCGTGGTCCCGAAGCCGGATGGATGCATACCTACATGTCCCCATATATCCTCCTCATCAGGCGTTCCCGAGGTTCGCTGTTCAGGATTGTCACTACCAATTTCAGACGTTGCCGTTTGGTCTTTTCACGGCCCCGAGGATTTTCACCAAAGTAATGGCGGAAATGATGGTGCTCCTGCGCAAGCAAAGGGTCACAATTATCCCATACTTGGACGATCTCCTGATAAAGGTGAGATCAAGGGAGCAGTTACTAAAAAGCGTTGCGCTCTCCCTGAAGGTGCTGCAACAACATGGCTGGCTCCTAAATTTACCAAAGTCGCAGTTGATTCCGACAACTCGGCTGTCGTTTTTGGGCATGATTCTGGGCACGGAACTGCAGAGGATCTTTCTCCCGTTGGAAAAGGCTCAGGAACTCCAGAACATGGTCAAGGAACTTTTGAAACCGCCAATAGTGTCGATTCATCACTGCACTCGAGTGCTGGGGAAAATGGTGGCGGCCTACAAGGCCATTCCGTTTGGCAGATTCCATGCAAGAACCTTTCAGTGGGACCTGCTGGACAAGTGGTAGTGAAGCTTGTCTGCACATAAACGTGCTGGAGTTGAGGGCCATCTACAACGGCCTTCGGCAAGCGGAACATCTTCTTCGCGACCTGCCCGTTCTGATTCAGTCGTACAACATTTACAGCTGTGGCGCACGTAAACTGCCAGGGCGGAACAAAGAGCAGAGCGGCGATGGCGGAGGCCACCAAGATTCTTCGCTGGGCGGAAAAACATGCAAGCGCTCTGTCAGCGGTCTTCATTCCAGGAGTGGACAACTGGGAAGCAGACTTCCTCAGCAGACACGATCTCCATCCAGGAGAGTGGGGTCTTCATCAAGAGGTCTTTGCAGACGTGACAAATCGTTGGGGACTTCCTCAAATAGACATGATGGTGTCTCACCTCAACAGGAAGCTTCAGACATATTGTTCCAGGTCGAGGGACCCTCAAGCAAAAGCAGTGGACGCACTGGTGACACCGTGGGTGTTTCAGTCGGTCTATGTGTTCCCTCCACTTCCACTCATCCCAAAGGTGATAAGATTCATAAGAAGAACAAGGGTTCAGGCGATACTCGTTGTTCCAGATTGGCCACGGAGGGCCTGGTATCCGGATCTTCAGGAATTACTCGCAGGAGATCCCTGGCCTCTTCCTCTAAGAGAGGACCTGTTACAGCAGGGGCCGTGCGTGTTCCAGGACTTACCACGGTTGCGTTTGACGGCATGGTGGTTGAACGCCAAATCCTAGCTAGAAAGGGTATTCCCGGGGAAGTCATCCCCACTCTACTTAAAGCTAGAAGGAGGTAACGGCGAAGCATTATCACCGTATTTGGAGAAAATATGTGTCTTGGTGCGAATCCAAGAATGCTCCAACAGAAGAATTTCAGCTGGGTCGTTTTCTCCACTTTTTGCAAGCAGGTGTGGATGCGGGCCTAAAGTTAGGCTCCATTAAAGTGCAGGTTTCGGCCTTATCAATTTTCTTTCAAAGGGAATTGGCCTCACTTCCAGAAGTACAGACTTTTGTGAAGAGTGTGCTACACATCCAACATCCCTTTGTGCCCCCAGTGGCACCTTAACGTGGTGTTACAGTTCCTTACGTCACATTGGTTTGAACCTTTACAAAAGGTTGACTTGAAATTTCTCACTTGGAAAGTAGTCATGCTATTGGCCTTGGCGTCCCCAAGGCGGGTGTCCGAATTGGCGGCTTTGTCTCACAAAAGCCCCTATCTGATTTTCCATGTGGATAGAGCGGAATTGAGAACTCAACAATTTCTGCCTAAGGTGGTTTCATCGTTTCACATGAACCAACCTATTGTGGTGCCTGTGGCTACTGAAGCCTTGGCGGATTCCAAGTCTCTTGATGTGGTCAGAGCTTTGAAAATTTATGTAGCCAGAATGGCTCGTGTTAGGAAAACAGAGGCGCTGTTTGTCCTGTATGCGGCCAACAAGGTTGGCACTCCTGCTTCTTAGCAGACTATTGCACGCTGGATTTGTAATACGATTCAGCAGGCTCATTCTACGTCTGGATTGCCGTTTCCGAAATCGGTGAAAGCCCACTCCACTAGGAAGGTGGGCTCATCTTGGCCGGCTGCCCAAGGCGTCTCGGCATTATAGCTTTACCGAGCAGCTACTTGGTCGGGTTCAAACACTTTTGCAAAATTCTACAAGTTTGATACCCTGGCTGAGGAGGACCTCTTGTTTGCTCAATCGGTGCTGCAGAGTCATCTGCACTCTCCCGCCCTGTCTGGAGCTTTGGTATAAACCCCATGGTCCTTTTGGAGTCCCCAGCATCCTCTAGGACGAAGGAGAAAATAGGATTTTAATACCTACCGGTAAATCCTTTTCTCTTAGTCCGTAGAGGATGCTGGGCGCCCGTCCCAGTGCGGACTCTATCTGCAGTAATTGTAAATAGTTATTGCTTATGTTGCACAAAGGTTGTGTTTAGCTAAAGGTCAGCCTGTTGCTGATCTCTTTGGTTCACGCTGTTAACTGGTTTTAGTTGTATACCATGTTGTATGTTGTGTTGTGGTGTGAGCTGGTATGTATCTCACCCTTAGTTTAACAAAATCCTTTTCCTCGAAATGTCCGTCTCCTCTGGGCACAGTTCCTATAACTGAGGTCTGGAGCAGGGGCATAGAGGGAGGAGCCAGTTCACGCCCATTAAAGTCTTAAAATGCCCATGTCTCCTGCGGATCCTGTCTATACCCCATGGTCCTTTTGGAGTCCCCAGCATCCTCTACGGACTAAGAGAAAAGGATTTACCGGTAGGTATTAAAATCCTTTTTTTTTTTTTTTTTTTTTTTTAATAGAGTAAACTTTTTATTCACGAAAAAGTGTCGGGTACAGATAATAGATGGCATAAACAACCAAACACGTTACAAGTCATGTGGTACACATACATTTACAGTGCGTCATCAGTTTCATAGAAAGCATGTCAGAAACATATGTATAGTACTAGGATACTTGCAATAACAATAAATAGATATATCAAATCTGTACACAAATATATCATCGGGGCAATGTCATTTTAAAACACAACCTAACCAAATAAAGCAGGCAAATGCCTACAAGGAAATAGAACACAAAAACATATATATAAAAAACAATCAATCAATCAATCGCATGGTAGGTACAGAGGGAAAAGTGTACTGTAAGTGTAACAAGAGTAATCAGGAAGAACAAGCTCCAAAGAACCAAACTCCAAAGAACCAAACCCAAAGGACATTGCTACAGGTCCAAAGAAGGCTAAAAAGGTTATAAAGAGGGGTCATGTGAGGAATATATAGATTTCTAGCCAGGTAGACCATATTTTCCAAAATTTAGAACTGGCATTATGTTGCATGTAAACAAAACGTTCCGTAGAGATAGTCATTCACCCGTGCCCTGAAGGAGGATTACTGGGTCCTTTAGGATCCATCCAAAGTCGTGCAAGGCACATACATTATGAACGTATAATTCCTCCCACCTGGACAGGGAATCAGAGCCTGGTATCCCAAGAACACATAATTTATGGGTTAATTCTCTCAGGGGTATCCCAGTATTTTCCAGAACCGACCTGACACGAGACCAAAAGGACTGTATAATAGGGCATGTCCATAAAAGATGACAGACAGTACCCTGGGCAAATTGCGCATTTAGTGCAGGCGTCAGCGCGCCCACCTACAAACCCAGCAAGTCGAACTGGTGTCATAGAAGTCCTATGAAATATGAAAAACTGTATCTGCTGAAACCTAAGAGATTTGGTAACTGCACGTGGGTATGCCATAGCAAGTTCCCACTCCTCCTCACCCACGGGGCCCAGGTCGACCTCCCACTTCGCACGTAAGCGAGAGAGTGGGCCAGTATGATGCCACGCAAGGAGATGTAGGTAGGAGAGGGAAATTGTCTTATTGTGGCTAAGATTAAATACAAAAGTCTTAATCGGAAACGGGAGAATTGCAGGAGGACGAAGCGTGACGAAGCTGGAGGAAACGGTAGAAATACGAGTTGGGCAAACCAAACTCATCCCACAATTGCTGGAAGGATTTCAATGTACCACCACTATATTTATTATTTATTAACAGTTTCTTGTATAGCGCAGCAAATTCCGTTGCACTTTACAGTTGGAAATAACAATAATATAACAAAACTGGGTAATAACAAACAGTCATAGAGGTAGGAAGGCCCGGCTCGCAAGCTTACACTCTATAGGGAAATAGGCATGTATATACAAGGAAAGGTGCTATCTATTGCATAGTTGTCCGCCAGATTGCAAAGGTTCTTGGTGGGCTGTATGATACGGTCATACAACAATGATGAACTGGGTTCGAGAGGAAGGGAAAGTGAAGAATGAGAACACGTGAGGTTATGTGTGGACTGTGCAGAGTGGATGCAATTTGATCGGAAGGTTTATGAAAGTTATGTGGGCGGTTCTAGAATTTGATATACTTTCCTAAAGAGGTGAGTTTTCAGGGAACGCTTGGAGACTAGAGGAGAGTCTTATTGTGCGTGGTAGGGCATTCCACAGAGTGGGTGCAGCATGATGAAAATCCTGCAATCGTGAGTGGGAGCGAGTAATGAGTGTAGATGAGAGACGCAGGTCTTGTGAAGAGCGAAGAGGTTGGGTTGGGAGATATTTTGAGATAAGCGAAGTGATGTACGTTGGTGCAGTTTGGTTTATGGCCTTGTGTGTGAGTAAAAGGACTATAGAGTTGGGACAAAGATATCACAGATTTGGGTGCCCATAAACCACGCCAAGCAAGAGACTTTAGCTCAGGGAGCCAGCAAGAGTACCAGAGGAGAGTGTCCGGATCAAAACCATTAAACTTAGTGAGCACTCACAACGCCTACCAAATGTTTGCAGCCTGAAAAACAATGGGAGGAAAGAACGGGGATAAATTCCCGCTCAGCAAAACCTGCACAGGTGAAAAATCAGGGAAGTAGCTGTGAAGAAATGCTACATGCAGGGACCGCACATCAGTGTCCTGTAGCCAGAGCCTGAGGTGTGTAAATTGAGCAGCATAATAATATAGTTGAAAGTTGAGGAGTGCTAGTCCACATTCCGCCCTAGGTCTGCTGAGAATATCTAACTGCAGTCGGGGTCGCCCGTTGGCCCAAATCAGTGAAGAGAGAATGCTATTCAATTTCCTAAAGAATGAGGGAAATGTATAGACAGGAGATTGTAAGAGTGTATATAGAATCTTGGGCAGCAATATCATTTTAACAAGGTCGACCCTGCCGGTAACCGCCAATGGAAGTTTACACCATGATTTAGATTTATGTATAATTTGTTGCATTAATGGGTCGAAATTTAAGGGGATAAAATTGGAGGGATCATTAGTGATCTGTATGCTGAGGTATTTAAATTGGCTAGTCCAGCACAAGGGCAAGGCAATTTTTGGAGCAGCAGGAGGGGAGCCAATGACTGGCATTATAAATGACTTGGACCAATTTATGAGAAGGCCAGAAAATCTACCAAACTCCTCTGTCACCTGTAGAAGTTGTGACATGGACACAGTATAGTCTTGCAAAAACAGCAGCAGGTCATCCGCATAGAGGGCAGTCTTGTGCATACTAGAGCCAACACACATACCCAGTATGCTGGGATGAGACCGAATAATGCACGCAAGGGGTTGGATAGCAAAAAGTGTGGGAGAAAGGGGACACCCCTGTCTA
Source organism: Pseudophryne corroboree (assembly GCF_028390025.1). NCBI lineage: Eukaryota > Metazoa > Chordata > Amphibia > Anura > Myobatrachidae > Pseudophryne > Pseudophryne corroboree. Next base: position 635,042,918 of record NC_086448.1, read on the forward strand.
GTACCCCGGGACAAAGAGAAGGAGTCGGAAATAAACCCATTAACCGAGATCCTTGCAACTGGTTGCTGATAAAGGAGTTTGGTCCAACGTACATAGTTTGGACCAAAGCCCAAACCGCGCATAACCTCCCATAAGTAAAGCCACTCCACACTGTGAAAGGCTTTAGCCGTATCCAGGGAAACTATGACCGAGTTGGAGGGAAAGTCATGAGGGGCTTGTAGAACAGTGTACAGGCGGCGTATCCGAATGGATAATAGTTTTAATAACCGCATTAAGCCTCAGGGCTAAAATTTTTGCCAGGATTTTGGCATCCGTGGGAATAAGAGAAATTGGTCTATAAGACTCTAGGAGTCTGGGGTCCTTGCCAGGCTTCGGCAACACAATAACAGCCTCAGACGTAGAGGGGGGGGGGGGGACCTATTCACAGTGAAAAGGTCTAGATATAAGGAATGTAGGATGGGGGCAAATATATTGACGTGCTTTTTATATAGTTCAGACCATCGCTCCCAGGGGCTTTACCACCCGGAAAGAAGCCAGTAGCCGCAGTCACCTCTTCACGAGTTATGGGTGCATCTAGGGAAGCGCTAGCCTCAGGGGAGACTTTAGGATGGGCAATGGTAGACAAAAAGTGACATAGCTCGAAGGCTGAACAGGTTAAACGGGACTTATAAGCATTGCTGTAATAGGAAAGAAATGTACGCGCAATATCTGGTGTAGTATCAGTAGTGGCACCGGAAGGGTCAATCACCTGTGTAATAACGGTTCCAGGTCGATCATAATGCACTAAATGGGCCAACAGACTACCAGATCTTTCTGCTTGCATATAAATATTCTGAGCTCTAGACATAAGTGACCTAGAAGTCTTGTCCGACAGATGAGCCAACCAGGCTCACTGAGCCAGCAGCCAGCGGGTTTTAGTGGTAGCCAAACAGTCAGTCAGATATTGTGTTTTGAAATTCGGTTTCCAGAGCTCTCTCTGACGTCCGAGAGGACAGTTTAAGGACAGCAATTCGCTTAATAAGTGTACCTCGCAAATAGGCCTTAAATTTAATCCCAAACCACGGTGACCTGCGCAGACCCAGTGTTAAGAGCGAAGTATCCCTCCCATTGCTTCTCTAGATCAGGACCATCATTCATCTGAAGCAACCAGGACAGGTGCAGTTTCCCAATAGGACTGCCCCCTCTGGCACATAACAACAACAAGGGTGAGTGGTTGGAAATTCCTCTGGCCTCATAATGGAGTAAGTTTAGGTAACAAGGAAGGGGAGACCAGGGCCAGGTCGATTCTGGAAAAGGAGCCATGGGTTTTAGAGAAACAAAAGAATTGACAAAGTGAAGGGTGACCACCCACCCCAGACTATCAATATAATCCGCAAACCTGGAGGGGCAGCTACCAGCCATAATAGAGAGGGCTGTTTTCCATTTGTCCAGGAAGGGGTCTAAAAGGTTATTAAAGTCCCCTAAACAAATAACAGGAGTATGGGGAGAGGAGGCTATAAAGGCGGCATAAGGAGGGGGAATATAAACTGCCAGTATAAAGATGGGTTGGGAACAGTTTACATTCAATAAATACAAACTGGCCACGGGAGTCGGTCTTAATCGAGAGTAATTCAAATTGTACAGTTTTCTTAATCAAGACTGAGACCCCACTAGAAAAAGAGGAGTGGGAGGCGTGGTACGCCCACCCAACCCAAGGTCGACGGAGTGACAACAGTCTGGTACCCTCCAAATGAGTCTCGCTAAGGCATGTAATATCTGGGTCATATTTCCTAACCATTTTCAATACTAGAGAGCGTTTTACCTTGTTGATAATGCCTCGGACATTCCAGGCCAAGAATTTTAAATCCGGCATAGTATAAATGACATAATATGAGTTTGAAGGAGAACAAAGGTAATCTGCCCCTGAAAAAGGTACCCCACAGGAAACACAATATGGTAATAAAAATCACTCAAATCCATTAGCAAAATTAGCAACAAAATAAGTGAGTAGCATAGAGACTGTTCCCCCAGCATAATAAATGCGTCTATGCAGAAAGAGCATATTTGGGCACAGGGTGCATAAAATATCCATAGTGCTCTAAGATTGAACCAGCAGAAATCACCAAAGAACAGGCTGTAGTACCTAACAGAGCAAATCCAGTATTGCATATATAGCAAATACACAAGAATAATGTACCAGTACACAGTTATAATAAAAAAAGCAGTATACACGTATGAAAAACAATAAACTAAAACAAAGAAAAAAGGACAAAACATTTCCCAACTACCCCCCCTCCCCGTATACCTCCCCAAACAGTGGCATACCTGGATCCCGAAACTAAAAGCCCCCAAAACAATGTAGACCTAATGTATATCTATGGATGAGGCGATAACCACAACCATCAAAGCACGGTGGCTCCCCAGACACATACTTGCATATCCAGCATATATTCTAAACGACTATAGAAAAAACAGATACAGGAAGCTAGTCCGGAGCTAGCTGTCGGGCACCCGGTACAAAGAGATCCAGACACGCCGCCGCCTCTCGAGGAGAATTGCAGAACTTTGCTTCACCCTCCACCACCACACGAAGCTTAGAGGGAAACCGCATAGAATATGAGTGGTTAAGGTCATGGAGGCGACGTTTAACAGGGAGGAACTGGGCACGGTCCTTTTGAATGTCCGCGGCAAAGTCTGGGAATGCAGAAATCCTGACACCATTTCTAGTGAGAGGGCCCTTAGTATGCCCCAAACAAAGGACTGAATCACGATCTCTGTAATGCAAAAACCGTGCAATAAAAGTGCGCGGAGGAGCGCCAGGGGGTAGGGGCCTGGAAGGTACCCTGTGGGTGCGCTCCACCGCAAACTGTGGGGTAAAGGAGGCAGTCATGTCGCAGCAGTGAGAGATCACACTGTACTTTCTCAGTTTTGTCAGACGTTTTTTACTACCCGCAATAGCCTCCAGCACCTGCTGAATAGAGGGGGTCGAGGAGGATGCCGAAGCGCCAGAGTCCACCCTAGAGGGAGGGGTTGGGTTGAGCAGGTTGTTGAGGTACAGGAGGGGATTTAGGGTCCTGGTGAGCAGGCTGCCTGGCAAACTTTTCTAGCTTGGCAGCTGCTGCACAGTCACAATCCTTCACCATTATGTATAAATGCAGTTAACCAAACTGAGACAGGGATATCGGGCACAAATGTGGGTACTCCCAATATGAAACAAAGCTGCAGGCGTATTGCAGGAGCAGAGGCAGTCTATAATAGCTCCACACACTTGAAAGTATAATGTATAGTAGGAGATTATAGAACAAATGGCAGGGCACTGTGTACTCACTGAAATAAGGGATGGCAATTCACCACAAGTGTCCAGGAACACAGCAGTTCCGCTGAGGCAGCAATCACATATAGGGGTATATGCAATTGCGGTCTAATTCCCAAAATTGTCGAATTTCGGGAATTTTTCGCCAAAAAAAAAAATTCGACAATGCAATTCAGTACTTTCCGACAAAAAACCGGACTTTCAAAATTCGACTTTTTGAAATTCGACTTTTGACAAATTCGACTTTTTTGCAATGATACACATGCTGCAATTCGACCAAAGTCTATTCAATGGAAGTTTGGAAATTCGACAACAGTGCTTTTAGACAGTAAATTCGTCATTTTCAATCCGCAACACTTTGGAGGGTGAAACTAATAAAAAAAATTTAAAACATGTTTTTTTTGTGTTTTTTTTTCTTGGTAATATCATATCTATTTATATTAGAAGGGATTAGGTACTTGGTTTGTCTTTTTTGGAGGCACAAGTATTATTTATATATTTTAAAAATATATATATATTTTTTTTTGGATGGAATGGTAAAATCCCTGCAAAAAATGGCGTGGGGTCCCCCCTCCAAAGCATAACCAGCCTCGGGCTCTTCGAGCTGGTCCTGGTTCTAAAAATGCGGGGAAAAAATTGACAGGGGTTCCCCCGTATTTTTAAAACCAGCACCGGGCTCTGCGCCTGATGCTGGTGCAAAAAATACGGGGGACAAAAAGAGTAGGGGTCCCCCGTATTTTATACACCAGCATCGGGCTCCACTAGATGGACAGATAATGCCACAGCCGGGGTCACTTTTATACAGCGCCCTGCGGCCGTGGCATTAAATATCCAACTAGTCACCCCTGGCCGGGGTACCCTGGGGGAGTGGGGACCCCTTCAATCAAGGGGTCCCCCCCCCCCCCAGCCACCCAAGGGCCAGGGGTGAAACCAGAGGCTGTCCCCCCCCCCCCCCCCATCCAAGGGCTGCGGATGGGAGGCTGATAGTCTTGAGAAAAATGTCAGAATATTGTTTTTTCCAGTAGTACTATACAAGTCCCAGCAAGCCTCCCCCGCAAGCTGGTACTTGGAGAACCACAAGTACCAGCATGCGGGAGAAAAACGGGCCCGCTGGTACCTGTAGTTCTACTGGAAAAAAAATACCCAAATAAAAACAGGAGACCGACACCGTGAAAGTAAAACTTTATTTCATACGTCGACACACACATACTTACCTATGTTCACACGCCGACATCGGTCCTCTTCTCCAAGTAGAATCCAGGGGTACCTGAAAAGAAAAGATAAATACACTCACCTCATCCATGGTCCAGAGGTAAATCCACGAACTTGTCAAAAAAACAAACCGGACACCCGTACCACACGGACTGAAAGGGGTCCCATGTTGACACATGGGACCCCTTTCCACGAATGCAGAGAAACCCCCCCCGTGACAGCTGTCACTGAAAGGTCTCGTAAGCCAATCAGCGAGCGCAACGTCCTTGCACTCTGCTGATTGGCTCTGTGCGCGTCTGAGCTGACAGCTCATCGCAAAGCCTCTCCATTATATTCAATGGTGGGAACTTTGCGGCTAGCGATGGGGTCACCCGCCGGTCAGCGGCTGACCGCGGGTTACCCCACCACTGACGGCAAAGTTCCCACCATTGAAAGTAATGGGAGAGGCTTTGCGATGCGCTGTCTGAGGTCACACGCGCACAGCCAATCAGGTGAGCGCCACGGAAGTAGCGCTTCCTGATTGGCTGAAGGGACCTCAGTGACAGGAGTCACGTGGTGTCCCGGCATTCGTGGAAAGGGGTCTCGTGTCAATATGGGACCCCTTTCAGTCCGTTGGTACGGGTGTGCGTGTTTTTATTTTGCTAAGTACGAGGATTTGATCTCTGGACGTGGATTTATCTCTGGACACTGGCAGGTGAGTACAATTTTTTTCACAGGTACCCTCGGATCGTCGGAGACTGTGCCAGTCGGCGTGTCAACATAGGTAAGTATGTGTGTGTCGGCGGTGTGTAATAAAGTTGTACTTGTCACGGTGTGTCTCCTGTTTTTATTTGGGTATTTTTTTTCCAGTAGTACTACAGGTACCAGCGGCCCCGTTTTTCTCCCGCATGCTGGTACTTGTGGTTCTCCAAGTACCAGCTTGCGGGGGAGGCTTGCTGGGACTTGTAGTACTACTGGAAAAAACAATATTCTGTCATTTTACTCAAGGCTATCAGCCTCCCATCCGCAGCCTTTGGATGGGGGGGGACAGCCTCGGGCTTCACCCCTGGCCCTTGGGTGGCTGGGGGGGGACCCCTTGATTGAAGGGGTCCCCACTCCCCCAGGGTACCCCGGCCAGGGGTGACTAGTTGGATATTTAATGCCACGGCCGCAGGGCACTGTATAAAAGTGACCCCCGGCTGTGGCATTATCTGTCCAGCTAGTGGAGCCCGATGCTGGTGTAAAAAATACGGGGGACCCCTACTCGTTTTGTCCCCCGTATTTTTTGCACCAGCATCAGGCGCAGAGCCCGGAGCTGGTTTTAAAAATACGGGGGATCCCATGTCAATTTTGTCCCCGCATTTTTAGAACCAGGACCAGCTCGAAGAGCCCGAGGCTGGTTATGCTTTGGAGGGGGGACCCCACGCCATTTTTTTCCGGGTTTTTTCCCGTTTTTTTAATTTGCGCCAAAATCCGGCAAATCGTCCGTTTTTCGCCCGCGGGAATGTTGAATCCGGTTTTCATTGAATATGGTGAATTCCGGCGGCCACCTGCCGGAATTCACCTGTCGAATTGTGTCGAATTAAAAAACGGCGATAATTTGCCGCGATTCGCCGTGAATTGCATATACCCCATAGAGTCAGCTATTGCAGTGTGGGCCTGCAAGATGGGCGCCGGGCGTACAGAGCAGCTCCACTATAGCAGCAAGCAGCTCCCTCATGCAGGGAACACGCAGCTCAAGGTTACTAGCCACCGGGGGACCAGACCGCCAGCGCCAGACACCGCCTCTGGAGACAGGAGCCGACTGCTGGGGACATGCGGCCGGATGTCCAGCCGCGCACCGGGGACAAACAGGATGCACAAGCTGCGGCACTGAAAACCGGCTGTCGTGCTCTGCAGGGGCACAGAGCGGGTCCACAGGGTGTCACTGGCTGCTCAAGCGTGTACGGGTGCAGTGTGTGCAGAAAAGAGACACTGGGTATGAGTCCGGATGGGTAATCGGGATCTTGGAGCTCCAGGAAACTGCGCCTACTCCCTTACTGCCGTGGCCACGCCCAACGCTGGTGTCATTTTACCTTGTTCAGAACGCGACAAGTAGATTTTGTAGGTTGTAAAATAAATATTAAATCTATTCATCTTGTAATTGCATATGAATAGTATTAACATTTGTTCACATTCTGCATTTATAGATATTAAGCTTTCAATTATTTAGTTTAAAATTCCCCTCAGTCCATGGACTGCTGCTGTGTCATACATATTCATAGCTAGGCCTAAGATGATGTGCACTGAGTATCCCAGTAGAATTATTCAAATCAGCAATTTGTTTAAAGATAAACATTTGGGAATTTACATTAGCAGTGATGATATTTAAATGTTCATTTCTTTGCCTTATGCTAATGATGTTTTAAAATGGAACCTAATATATTAAATGACATGAGCCAATTTGACTTATCCCAGACAACTATTTTAACTCCATTAATTTTATATCCAATTTCTTCATTGCAATGTGCTTTCCATTCTAATTGAGCTCTGGATATGTCCTTTCAATATGTTGGGTGTGGCTTACTGGCATTCAGCATCCCGACGTCTGGATCCCAGCTACAGAATTCCGGCGGGGTAAAGTGCTTGCCACACTGCGTGCTCGGTGTCATGGGTGTCGTGGTCTCCTGACCACCGGTCACATCACTACATCCCCTTTCAATGCATAGTTTCCACCAGCAATAGATGTTATAATGCTAGTGGCTCTGTGAAAGATTTTTAATGCAGTGCTGCTATAGTTTTGCAGTCCAGGTCCAATGTACGTACTGGTAACTAGAGAGTTAATTTAAGTGTATTTTGCACAATCCAAGCCTGCAGGGAATCTAAAACAGTAACTGTATTACATTACCTCTTCAACATTCCACCATGTTTGACTTGGCAATCAAGTTTCGCAAAATGGCACTTGGTGCCAGCATACCCAGGCCTGCCGGGTCTCTGGGCAGCCTGCTCTCCTGCTCAGCAGTCAGAGTACTGCCTGGTGTCTGTCTCTTATTGGCTGGCATGGAAGCTCCAACTCATTTCCCCAAAATCTCCCATAGGGATGCGCACTGATGGTCCCCAGTCTTGAAGGCGCAGGCACACAAACATAATGTCACGTTGGCGCCAGTGTTGAATCCTCTCAATGCCGGAGTATTGGGTCACATTTCCTTGCTCCGTCATTTACTGCCTACTCTATGTACCAACTCCTCCTTATCCTGTTTATAATTCTGCCATCTTCCTGTACCTCTTGAACTTGGCTTGTCTCATAGGCCTACTACTTGCCTGTGTCCCTGGACCTTGCTTGTCGTATTGTATTGCTACTTTGCCGGTGACTCTGACCTCTGCCCTCTGCCCTCCTGACTGTGTTATTGCTTCCTTTACACTCTCAAAGGGGACAACCAGAACCCCGAACATCTTAACACAAACCGCTATACCAACCCTAATATCCTGTCCATAATACCCTAACCCTATCCCTAATACCCAAACCACTAAACCAATCCTAATATCCCATCCCTAATACACTAACCCTGAAGGGCAGACTGGATGGACCATTTGTTTATCTGCAGTCAAATTCTATGTTTCTTGTAACTAGATGGCTGCGACATGCGGACTCCCGGCATTGAAATCTATCCCTGTTTTCTGCGCTTCTTCGTGAAGGTTGGGGAATACAGTAGACTAATCCCAGTGCAAATTCTGTCCTGATTGCATCCTATCCACACAGAGGGGCAGATGTATTAACCTGGAGAAGGCATAAGGAAGTGATAAACCAGTGATAAGTGCAAGGTGATAAACACACCAGCCAATCAGCTCCTATCACTGGTTTATCACTTCCTTATGCCTTCTCCAGGTTAATGCATCTGCCCCAGAATGTGATAGAAGTTCCCATGCCACTCGCTCACTGAACCTCTTTACTGGTTTCTCTGTACTGTACCTTGCTGTAGACCTGTCATATTAGTAAGGCTTATGAGTGAGAGTCATTAGAAGTTTTAGTAGGAATGCATTCCATTGGCGTATCTATAATGGGTACAGTGCACTTGGGCCCCTGGATCCAGAGGTCCACCCTGCACCCATCATTTTATATCTACCCCCTCTAGACAGAAATCGCCAGGAAAATTGTGCGGTGGACATTTTCCTGGTGATTTGCGCATGCACAATAGAGGTGTCTACAGGAACAAGGTGCCAGTGCCATGTTTCCAGAGACCTGTGCATGTGCGGTAGACTTGTCTCTACAGTATGTCGGGGGTCTACAGCGCTGCCAGAGAGGAGAGGGGCCTGCAAGGAGCTTGCACACGGTCCACCTCTATTACAACGCTCCTGATGCAGTCATAAGGTTGACATTAACATTATTGACCATTATGATGTAAACATTATTTATAACGCAGCAAATTCTGTTGCGCTTTACAATCTAACTATGTTTAAATGTCGGCGGGCAACATGTTGATATCCTCAGAATGTTGACATGTGATATGCCGACATTAGGGTTAAGGTACTAGTGGGAGAAAAGGGTTAGATTGTGTGGTTGGGAGGTTAGGGTTAGGCACTTGGAGGGGAAGAGTTAGAGGTAGGTATTAGGGGAAGAATACTTACTAGAACTGCTGCTCCATCAAATGTCTGTGCAGGAACTGCTCCACATGGGACTGCTGTCAGGACGATGTCGCCACACTGACTGCAAAGTTCACACCATTGAAAGTAATGGGAGAGGCTTTGCGATGCGCTGTCTGAGGTCACACGCGCACAGCCAATCAGGTGAGCGCCACGGAAGTAGCGCTTCCTGATTGGCTGAAGGGACCTCAGTGACAGGAGTCACGTGGTGTCCCGGCATTCGTGGAAAGGGGTCTCGTGTCAATATGGGACCCCTTTCAGTCCGTTGGTACGGGTGTGCGTGTTTTTATTTTGCCAAGTACGAGGATTTGATCTCTGGACGTGGATTTATCTCTGGACACTGGCAGGTGAGTATAATTTTTTTCACAGGTACCCTCGGATCGTCGGAGACTGTGCCAGTCGGCGTGTCAACATAGGTAAGTATGTGTGTGTCGGCGGTGTGTAATAAAGTTGTACTTGTCACGGTGTGTGTCTCCTGTTTTTATTTGGGTATTTTTTTTCCAGTAGTACTACAGGTACCAGTGGGCCCGTTTTTCTCCCGCATGCTGGTACTTGTGGTTCTCCAAGTACCAGCTTGCGGGGGAGGCTTGCTGGGACTTGTAGTACTACTGGAAAAAACAATATTCTGTCATTTTACTCAAGGCTATCAGCCTCCCATCCGCAGCCTTTGGATGGGGGGGACAGCCTCGGGCTTCACCCCTGGCCCTTGGGGGGGGGGGCCCTTGATTGAAGGGGTCCCCACTCCCCCAGGGTACCCCGGCCAGGGGTGACTAGTTGGATATTTAATGCCACGGCCGCAGGGCACTGTATAAAAGTGACCCCCGGCTGTGGCATTATCTGTCCAGCTAGTGGAGCCCGATGCTGGTGTAAAAAATACGGGGTGACAAAGCTAAATATTTATCTTACTTAAAACCCTTTAAGAGGTCTAAGAACACTGTACACTATTGACGTATGGAATACCGTAAGGGTACGCACGTTGCGTAACGATCGCTTAGCCGTAGTCGAGACGCTCAAGCGTCCCGTTCGCTCACGGCCAAGAGATCACAGACAGGCACGCTATTGGCTGCCGACTAACGTAATGTTTCGCTATAGCGTAGCGAACGCTCGGGACCACGAGGAGATCACCAGCGGCGCAGACGCTCACAATGTTAAACCTTTATATGTAAACCATGAACAATGTATTATACAGGAAAACCTTAGTGCAATGATAGAGTGTAGATGCAACACAGTGTAACCTTATTAACTCAAAAGCTGTTCGAGCGTCACCGACGCTCTGAGAATACTTAACACTATAAGAAATACACAAATACTGGGCTTAGGGTCTAACGCTTTATATAAATGTTATACTTGAAAAGAATAATACAATACAAGTCATACACTACAATATAACACAGACTAACTAACCAGATAACTACACAGGAAATACAATACAATACAATTACGTTTAAGGGAAAATGAGAGAGAGAGAGAGAGAGAGATAGAGAGAGATATGGCTCACAATAACAATAAAGACAATATGATTGCGGAGAAAACTTACGCACAAGGGGAACGATCGCATGCGCCTCGATATCCAGCTCCCGATTATCAGCAATGAGAACCGTTGAAGAGAGTGAGTTGGATATGATCGGCTTGTCTATTTATGCCCCACACACAATACAATTCAATGGTCCCTACAATCTCATTGTTCATTGGACACAGGAATTCGTCTTCGTGTTATAACAAAAGGTCATAGGTTGATTCATACAGGTGGGCTGAGACCATTTCCAACTGCTCAGGTGGGTGGGAAACTAGGTTTCCCGCCGCATGGATAAGTAAGTGCAAATAATAGTAAAAGTACATAAACTTCTTATGTCCATAACTATTCGCACGAGCGATTAATCTGCTTCAAACCAACACCGGAATATTGCTAATTAAATACTCTTCCGATGGATACTAAACACCACTGTATGACCCATGTCTGACCCTTCGTATCAAACAAAGAGGGATCTCTTTGTCCATGAACATGCTATATTAACTAAACTTTCAGAATCTATCAAGGGGACCATGATCTACAAAATAAATTATATAGTTAAAATATGTAACGAACGAGTCGCCCGCTAGACGCACACAAACTTTACCGTAAATGCGCACACCGCGCGCCTGCGGGTGCCCGCAGCGGCGAGTATGCGCACGCACGGCAGGGCTCATGAACGTGCAACAGGCACTCGCATGAGGTGCAAATATGGCAGTGTGTAGCGTGATATTTTTCTGACTTTGACAGGGGGACCCCTACTCGTTTTGTCCCCCGTATTTTTTGCAGCAGCATCAGGCGCAGAGCCCGGTGCTGGTTTTAAAAATACGGGGGATCCCATGTCAATTTTGTCCCCGCATTTTTAGAACCAGGACCAGCTCGAAGAGCCCGAGGCTGGTTATGCTTTGGAGGGGAGACCCCACGACATTTTTTTCCGGGTTTTTTCCCGTTTTTCTTTTTCATCCACTAGGGGTCACTGGAGTACTCTTGGGATATGGACGGCTTCCACCGGAAGAAGGCACTGAATAAATTAATTTTGAGACTACTCCTCCCCTCCATATCCTGCAGCACTTCAGTGTTTTTTCTGTGCTCGACACAGTTAGAAGGCATAGTGGAGCTCGTCCACAAAGTATTGGAATTTTTTCTAAGTTTTTTTTTTTCTTCAATTTCCACGTCCTTTCCCCCCTTCTAACAGGCGTGGGTCAGGGACAGTGGAAGCGGCTGAGTAGCCGTGAGTGTCGGACCTCTCTGTAAAGAGCTCCCTCACTCCACTTGCAGGCTGCCTGCAGGAAAGCTGGACGGAGCTTGGATGAAAGCCCCGTCATAGACTTTTGTCACGGTCCAGGTATGTTGGGTTGGGGCGGTCAGCGCTTGCTGCCGCTCCACTGTTGGGGATTGTTGGGTACTCACCGCTGCCCGGAGCGCGTGTACATGGGCCGCTTCACGGTCCATGCGGCGCGCTCTCACTCTCCGGCTCCCAGCATCCTAAGAGACCGCTGTTCCCTGCGCAGCAGCAGCGCTGCTTGGCTACACAGACACGCCGCTATGCTGTGTGTGGCGGGCGGGAGCACGTGTGCATAGGCCGCTCCACGGCTCTATGCAGCACGCTCTCTGCTTCCGCCATCCGCCCGCAGCAGCCGAGGAGTTCCGTTGTCCGGGGTCTACAGGACAGGCCCGCTCACACGGCCCTTTGCAAAACTTCCACAGGCCCAGACCCGGTGCTGTACACGGAGGTCGTGGGAGTGGGGGGAGACTTTAACAGTATTTGGCAGTGTCAAGCTTTTAGGAAAGACTTGGTGCTTAGTATGTTTAATGTTCTCCTGTCTGTTCCAGGTTTCCTATTTTACATCTCGGCTAAGAGTGGTACTAGGGGAATTTTGGGGTCAGTTTTCGTATTGCTGGCAGGCACTGCACTTGCCTAGATATATACCAGGAACTTTGGTGTTATTACTGAGTCGTGCAGTCTGTCTGTGTGGAGTTTGTATTGTCTGTCTTCATAATGAGTAAGACACCAGCAAAATCTAAGAAACATTTGTCATGTCATGTCTGTAAGAGTGTGTTGCCTGATGGATCCACCACATGTACAGCATGTGTTGTTAATACAGCCATAAATACGATTTCCATTCCAGAAGTAAAGCCAGCATCTCAGGACCCTCCATGGGCTTTACTTGCAGATGTATTAGTTGGTTTACAATCAGAGCTGGCCGCCTCTCGTGAAGAAAGAGAGGCGGCAAGATCTGAGTTTAAGATGAGACCATTTGAGTTACCTGGGGAGTCTCAAACTGGTCATAAGTCCACCTTGAGTGGAAAAGATAAGTTTCCTTTTCCTACTAATTTTCCTGTCTCTGGGATACTAGATCTCACTGAACAGGAGTATGAGGAGGGCGAAATAGAACAACAGTCAGAAGGTGACGACTTTGACAGCCCAGGTATTGACAATCTCATCAGAGCAGTTCGTCAGTCGCTGGAGTTTACGGAAACTGAGGAGCCACTGACGAATGATGAAGTAGTCTTTACTAAACGACAGAGATCTCCGATGTGTTTCCCTATCTCGGAATCTCTTAATAAAATGTTACTGGAGTCACGGAAAAATCCGGACAAACGGTTTTCTATTCCCCGTAGATTTAAATCGAGTTACCCGTTTCCAGAGGCCATGACAGCTACATGGGAGAACCCACCATTGGTGGATTCATCCGTATCTAAACTTACGAGGAAGTTAACCATACCAGTACCAACTGCTACTACGCTTAAAGACCCTGCAGATCGTAAAATAGAGGCTATGCTAAGGTCCATGTATACAGCAACTGGAGTGCTGTTAAGACCTGGGTTGGTTGGCATTTGGGTTACTAAAGCTTTAATGGTATGGATAAAAGAGCTCAAATCGGCTCTGCAAGAGGATCATCTTATACTTCTCGCGGATCAAATCTGGGAAGCTGCTGAATATCTATGTACAGCTTCTACTGACGTCTGTCAGCTTACTTCTCGCCTGTCCTCATCGCTAGTCACAGTACGACGAGCACTTTGGCTGCGTTCGTGGCAGGCGGAGACGGAGGTTAAAAAAGGTATAGAGGCATTGCCTTATGATGGCGAGAAACTTTTTGGTCCTGAATTGGACAAATGGATTTCTGAGGCTACTGGAGGGAAGTCTGTTTTTCTTCCATCGCCTACAACTATACCTAAACGGAAATATTCTGGTCCGGCATTCAAATCCTTTAGAACTCAGCCCTTTCGTGGGCAGGGAGGAGCAGTCACGCCGGGCAGAAGAGGTCGGGGACGTAGTGCCCGACAATCCAATGCACGTCGTCAAGACACCAAGACCACTAACAAACCAGTGGCATGACGGGCTCCCAGCCCATCTCGGATCTCCAATTGTGGGAGCACGCCTTCAGAGCTTTCAGGGGGCGTGGCTGCAGACGTCCACAGATGGGTGGATCCGCAATTTAGTATTAGAGGGTTACAAAATAGAGTTCGATTATCTTCCGACAGGAAGATTTTTCACGACAGGACTGCCTGTGTCGGACGACAAGAAAGCAGTTCTGCAGGTTGCCATTCAGTCTCTGCTGAATGCTGCAGTGATAATTCCGGTCCCTGTGCAGGAACAGGGGCAGGGTTATTATTCCAGTCTGTTTCTGGTACCAAAACCAGATGGCTCAGTCAGGCCAATATTGAACCTAAAAGGTCTCAATCATTACGTCACTTACCACAGATTCAAGATGGAATCTCTCAGGTCAGTAATTGCAGGGTTAGAGCCACAGGAATTCATGATTGCACTAGATCTCAAGGATGCGTATTTGCACATTCCGATCTGGCCACCTCACCAGAGTTTCTTAAGGTTTGCGATAAGGCGAGACCATTACCAATTTCAGGCTCTACCGTTTGGCCTCTCATCAGCGCCTCGGGTATTCACCAAGGTAATGTCCGTGATGACAGCTCATCTCAGGTCCCTAGGGGTAATAATTGTTCCGTATTTAGACGATCTACTCATAAAGGCTCCGTCTCAACAATTGCTTCTCCAACATGCCTTACTAACGTACAATGTACTAGTTCAGCACGGTTGGATAGTCAGTTTAAAGAAATCACATCTAATTCCGTGTCAACGACTTCAATTCCTAGGGATGATTCTCGATACAGTAAAACAAAGGGTTTTCCTGCCACAACAGAAAGTACAGGGCATTCGTCATCTGGTGCAATTAGTGCTCAAGCCACGCACAGTCTCAGTACATTTGTGCATTCGCCTTTTAGGCACAATGGTGGCGGCTTTCGAAGCACTTCAGTTCGGAAGATTTCACTCACGTCCGTTTCAACTGGAGGTGTTAGCACAGTGGTCGGGATCACATCTGCAGCTGCACCACAGGGTGAGGTTGTCACCACAAGTCAGGGTGTCTCTTCTCTGGTGGTTAAAAATACACAATCTATCTGCAGGGAGACGATTCGGCGTCGCGAATTGGATAATTCTGACAACAGACGCAAGTCTCAGAGGTTGGGGAGCTGTAGTTCAGAGTTATCGGCTCCAGGGCCTCTGGGCGGATCACGAAAGATCGCTATCCATAAATGTTCTGGAACTCAGGGCGATTTACAATGCTCTAAGACAAGCGGTGTACATGTTTCGTTTTCAGACTGTTCAGGTGCAGTCAGACAACGCGACGGCAGTCGCATACATAAACAAACAAGGAGGAACGAGAAGCCGCATGGCTATGCGGGAAGTAGCTCGGATCCTCAGATGGGCCGAATATCACCAGGTGATATTATCGGCAGTGTTCATTCCTGGAGTGGACAACTGGGAGGCAGATTTTCTCAGTCGTCGGGATTTTCATCCAGGAGAGTGGGCATTAAATCCAGAAGTATTTCAGATGTTGATCCAGAAGTGGGGTTACCCTCAGGTGGATCTAATGGCATCCCGCCACAATCATCAGGTGTCAAGATATGTGTCCAGAACAAGAGATCCAAGGGCAGTGGCGGTGGATGCTCTCACAGCCACGTGGCCATACAGCCTTGTGTATCTGTTTCCACCGTTTCCGCTGCTCCCGTTGGTGCTAAAACGGATCAAGAGAGGGTTCGTCACAGTCATTCTAATAGCGCCTCATTGGCCTCGGAGGGCTTGGTTCTCGGATCTCCTCGGGTTACTCGCAGACGATCCGTGGCCACTCCCACTACGTCCGGACCTGTTACAACAGGGTCCGTTCCTTTACCCCGATTTAGCGCGGCTGCGTTTGACGGGGTGGCTGTTGAAAAGGCCATCTTAAGGAAAGAGGGCATTCCTGAGTCTGTTATACCAACCATGGTACGAGCTAGGAAGCCGGTTACGGCAGCTCATTATTATAGAATTTGGCGTACTTATATAGGTTGGTGTGAAGCTCGGAAATTTCCGACATCGTCTTTTAAATTATCCCGTCTTTTGTTATTTTTACAAATGGGGTTAGATGGAGGACTACGTCTTTCCACACTAAAGGTGCAGGTATCTGCGTTGTCAATTTATTTTCAAAAGAAATTGGCCTCGTTGCAGTCAATACATACGTTTCTACAGGGTGTAAAGAGGATACAGCCTCCTTTCATTCCACCTACAGCACCATGGGACTTGAATCTGGTTTTAGATTTCTTACAGTCCGATTACTTTGAACCCTTACAACAAGTGGATATTAAATTTCTCACTTGGAAAACGATTTTTCTTTTAGCCTTAGCTTCGGCTAAGCGTGTTTCAGATTTGGGTGCCTTGTCATGCAAGTCACCGTATTTAATTTTTCATGATGACAGAGCGGAACTTCGGACGAATCCCGTTTTTCTACCAAAGGTAGTGTCGTCTTTTCACATCAATCAACCAATAGTAGTTCCTGTGTTAACAGGAGATTCTGGAACGTTGGATGTGGTTCGCGCATTGCGCATCTATGTTTCCCGAACGTCTACTGTGCGTAAGACAGATACGTTGTTTGTTCTCTATGACGCAGCTAAGAGGGGTTGGCCAGCCTCTAAGCAGACCTTATCCAGATGGATCAAACTGACTATACGTCAGGCTTACCTTTATGCTAAGTTACAGCCACCTACTTCAGTAACAGCTCATTCCACACGTTCTGTGGGGACGTCATGGGCAGCGAGTCGTGGGGCTTCTACGACACAGCTTTGCCGTGCGGCTACTTGGTCGTCAGTGCACACGTTTGTGCGCTTTTACAAGTTTGATACGTTCGCGGCATCAGCATCTAGCTTTGGCCGTTTAGTGTTACAAGTGCCAAACAGCTCTCCCGCCACGGAGGAGACTTTGGTACATCCCAAGAGTACTCCAGTGACCCCTAGTGGATGAAAAAGAAAATAGGATTTTGGTACTTACCAGGTAAATCCTTTTCTTTGAATCCATAGGGGGCACTGGACGCCCACCCAGAGCAGTTTACCTGTTTTAGGAGTCCAGTGGTTCTTATGGTAACACACTTTCACGACTGGTTTAAATTTAACAAGGGTTAATCAGTTATGGTGTCAACTGTTTAGTTGTCTGTTACGTTGTGTCAACTTTATTGTTGTCTGTGAGACTATATGTAATTCTCCTTTTGTCAATCTCTCTATCGATCCTGTTCGGCTCAGTAAAAAACACTGAAGTGCTGCAGGATATGGAGGGGAGGAGTAGTCTCAAAATTAATTTATTCAGTGCCTTCTTCCGGTGGAAGCCGTCCATATCCCAAGAGTACTCCAGTGCCCCCTATGGATTCAAAGAAAAGGATTTACCTGGTAAGTACCAAAATCCTATTTTTTAATTCGCGGCAAAATCCGGCAAATCGGCCGTTTTTCGCCCGCGGGAATGTCGAATCCGTTTTTCATTGAATATGGTGAATTCCGGCAGCCACCTGCCGGAATTCACCTGTCGAATTGTGTCGAATTAAAAACGGCGATAATTTGCCGCGATTCGCCGTGAATTGCATATACCCCATAGAGTCAGCTATTGCAGTGTGGGCCTGCAAGATGGGCGCCGGGCGTACAGAGCAGCTCCACTATAGCAGCAAGCAGCTCCCTCATGCAGGGAACACGCAGCTCAAGGTTACTAGCCACCGGGGGACCAGACCGCCAGCGCCAGACACCGCCTCTGGAGACAGGAGCCGACTGCTGGGGACATGCGGCCGGATGTCCAGCCGCGCACCGGGGACAAACAGGATGCACAAACCGCGGCACTGAAAACCGGCTGTCGTGCTCTGCAGGGGCACAGAGCGGGTCCACAGGGTGTCACTGGCTGCTCAAGCGTGTACGGGTGCAGTGTGTGCAGAAAAGAGACGCTGGGTATGAGTCCGGATGGGTAATCGGGATCTTGGAGCTCCAGGAAACTGCGCCTACTCCCTTACTGCCGTGGCCACGCCCGACGCTGGTGTCATTTTACCTTGTTCAGAACGCGACAAGTAGATTTTGTAGGTTGTAAAATAAATATTAAATCTATTCATCTTGTAATTGCATATGAATAGTATTAACATTTGTTCACATTCTGCATTTATAGATATTAAGCTTTCAATTATTTAGTTTAAAATTCCCCTCAGTCCATGGACTGCTGCTGTGTCATACATATTCATAGCTAGGCCTAAGATGATGTGCACTGAGTATCCCAGTAGAATTATTCAAATCAGCAATTTGTTTAAAGATAAACATTTGGGAATTTACATTAGCAGTGATGATATTTAAATGTTCATTTCTTTGCCTTATGCTAATGATGTTTTAAAATGGAACCTAATATATTAAATGACATGAGCCAATTTGACTTATCATCCCAGACAACTATTTTAACTCCATTAATTTTATATCCAATTTCTTCATTGCAATGTGCTTTCCATTCTAATTGAGCTCTGGATATGTCCTTTCAATATGTTGGGTGTGGCTTACTGGCATTCAGCATCCCGACGTCTGGATCCCAGCTACAGAATTCCGGCGGGGTAAAGTGCTTGCCACACTGCGTGCTCGGTGTCATGGGTGTCGTGGTCTCCTGACCACCGGTCACATCACTACATCCCCTTTCAATGCATAGTTTCCACCAGCAATAGATGTTATAATGCTAGTGGCTCTGTGAAAGATTTTTAATGCAGTGCTGCTATAGTTTTGCAGTCCAGGTCCAATGTACGTACTGGTAACTAGAGAGTTAATTTAAGTGTATTTTGCACAATGCAAGCCTGCAGGGAATCTAAAACAGTAACTGTATTACATTACCTCTTCAACATTCCACCATGTTTGACTTGGCAATCAAGTTTCGCAAAATGGCACTTGGTGCCAGCATACCCAGGCCTGCCGGGTCTCTGGGCAGCCTGCTCTCCTGCTCAGCAGTCAGAGTACTGCCTGGTGTCTGTCTCTTATTGGCTGGCATGGAAGCTCCAACTCATTTCCCCAAAATCTCCCATAGGGATGCGCACTGATGGTCCCCAGTCTTGAAGGCGCAGGCACACAAACATAATGTCACGTTGGCGCCAGTGTTGAATCCTCTCAATGCCGGAGTATTGGGTCACATTTCCTTGCTCCGTCATTTACTGCCTACTCTATGTACCAACTCCTCCTTATCCTGTTTATAATTCTGCCATCTTCCTGTACCTCTTGAACTTGGCTTGTCTCATAGGCCTACTACTTGCCTGTGTCCCTGGACCTTGCTTGTCTTATTGTATTGCTACTTTGCCGGTGACTCTGACCTCTGCCCTCCTGACTGTGTTATCGCTTCCTTTACACTCTCAAAGGGGACAACCAGAACCCCGAACATCTTAACACAAACCGCTATACCAACCCTAATATCCTGTTCATAATACCCTAACCCTATCCCTAATACCCAAACCACTAAACCAATCCTAATATCCCATCCCTAATACACTAACCCTGAAGGGCAGACTGGATGGACCATTTGTTTTTTATCTGCAGTCAAATTCTATGTTTCTTGTAACTAGATGGCTGCGACATGCGGACTCCCGGCATTGAAATCTATCCCTGTTTTCTGCGCTTCTTCGTGAAGGTTGGGGAATACAGTAGACCAGTGGTTCTCAAACTCGGTCCTCAGGACCCCACACAGTGCATGTTTTGCAGGTAACCCAGCAGGTGCACAGGTGTATTAATTAATCACTGACACATTTGAAAAGGTCCACAGGTGTGGTTGTGATTCTGTGAGGAGACCTGCAAAACATGCACCGTGTGGGGTCCTGAGGACCGAGTTTGAGAACCTGTGCAGTAGACTAATCCCAGTGCAAATTCTGTCCTGATTGCATCCTATCCACACAGAGGGGCAGATGTATTAACCTGGAGAAGGCATAAGGAAGTGATAAACCAGTGATAAGTGCAAGGTGATAAACACACCAGCCAATCAGCTCCTATCACTGGTTTATCACTTCCTTATGCCTTCTCCAGGTTAATGCATCTGCCCCAGAATGTGATAGAAGTTCCCATGCCACTCACTCACTGAACCTCTTTACTGGTTTCTCTGTACTGTACCTTGCTGTAGACCTGTCATATTAGTAAGGCTTATGAGTGAGAGTCATTAGAAGTTTTAGTAGGAATGCATTCCATTGGCGTATCTATAATGGGTACAGTGCACTTGGGCCCCTGGATCCAGAGGTCCACCCTGCACCCATAATTTTATATATACCCCCTCTAGACAGAAATCGCCAGGAAAATTGTGCGGTGGACATTTTCCTGGTGATTTGCGCATGCACAATAGAGGTGTCTACAGGAATAAGGTGCCAGTGCCATGTTTCCAGAGACCTGTGCATGTGCGGTAGACTTGTCTCTACAGTATGTCGGGGGTCTACAGCGCTGCCAGAGAGGAGAGGGGCCTGCAAGGAGCTTGCACACGGTCCACCTCTATTACAACGCTCCTGATGCAGTCATAAGGTTGACATTAACATTATTGACCATTATGATGTAAACATTATTTATAACGCAGCAAATTCTGTTGCGCTTTACAATCTAACTATGTTTAAATGTCGGCGGGCAACATGTTGATATCCTCAGAATGTTGACATGTGATATGCCGACATTAGGGTTAAGGTACTAGTGGGAGGAAAGGGTTAGACTGTGTGGTTGGGAGGTTAGGGTTAGGCACTTGGAGGGGAAGAGTTAGAGGTAGGTATTAGGGGAAGAATACTTACTAGAACTGCTGCTCCATCAAATGTCTGTGCAGGAACTGCTCCACATGGGACTGCTGTCAGGACGATGTCACCACTTGACCATCAGGGACGTTCATGGCAACATTTCAGCAGTGTCCACCCACAAGCAGTCTAGTTTTTCTACCTCTGTGCTTGTGTCCTAATGTAGCCCCTTTTTTTTTCTTGCGCTTTATTACTTTAGTGATTGGTTTGAATGAGCCATGTTGCGGAAGGAATGACTAATTGGTGTACGTCTGTCAGGGCGAGCAACATGGTGAAATGCTGTGACTGCACAGCTCAGCACTGACCTTGCTGTACTCTACTTAGTGTCCTTTCTAAAGATAGCTCCAGGACTTTGCATCTTACCCAAAGGCCACATAGAGAACCCAGAGCATGTGTGTGAAGGTTTCAGCTTATAAAGGCTTTATGCAATATATTACTTAGAGTCTATTAAAGCCTTTTCGTATCTATTTTATATGGCTTGGTAACTATAGTGGGTAGAAGAAGATGCAATACTTTGTGACAGCATGGAATATGCATTGGAAAGCAATCCTAGCTTGTTATAGTCATGTGGACTGAAATGACCCCATACTGTCTTTCTAGAAGCAGCAGAACATTGTCCTGGCCACCGTAATCCAAGGTGATTGTGTAGCTGTGGCTCCTTAATGGTCCTTTTGGCACAAGTGCTTTTATTCTGTAGTGTTTAATCACTCTGCTAAAATATTTGTCGCGTTTGTTACAGATGTGAAGAATGGAGATCCGATATGGGCAATAGCAAATACAAATAACAATTACGTTTACATTTTATTTTATGTATGTTGAATTTGAAAATCTCTTAAAGCAGTCTGTAAATGCTAAGGACACCAGCAGCGAATGGAAGTACACTTTTCTATGCCTATTCTTTTTGTTCTTTTTTTTTTTTTTTATAAAAGAAGCCAACAATCTTCCAGACATCCGGGTAGAGTTTTTATTGTGCGGACTGGAATTTAAATCTCACCAAGAATGAGTTATAGTATCTTGTTGTGTAATGCTAGGATCAGAAAGTGTCATGGTTTGGAGCATTCTGTTACTGCAACAATTCATAATTAAGGGGCATTAATAAAGGGACACGTGGTGGCTTTCCATATTAACGCTGGACGTAGTTATGAGTTGACCTGAGGTGATTTTCCCAGTTATCTGTAACAGTCATTTAGTATAGTAAACCCTAAGCATCAGTGTGTTTTATCAGCCTGATTCATGTTTGTAAGTAAAGGGGAAAAAAAAACAAGTAACTTGTGTCTGGACCACACCATGTTCCCATGCAAGGGGATCAAATACAGTTATATTTATTTTTCTGTGCAGGGTAAATACTGGCTGCTTTTGCATGTAGCCCATAAATGTTGATTTGGTTTTTTTTTGTTTTTTTAAACTTCCATTTAGATTTCAGTTTAGACACACCCCACCCAAATCTAAATCTCTCTGCATATGTTACATCTGCCCCCCCATGGAATGCAGCATGGTTTTGCCTGGTTGCTTTTTTTTTTTTTTGTTTCACTACAGTGCAAACATGAATCGGGCCCAGTGTCTCGGGCAGTGTGAGGTATTTTAGATAGTGTCCTCTGTTCATAGCTCCATCCTACTGAGGTATGTTCTTGGCACGCAATGTATTCCATTACAGGTCACCCTCTTTATAACTCTCCACCTGCTATAATGCCAGTCATGGCGTGGTTTAAAAGGTGGAGGTATAAACAGGGAGTACTGCTTTATGTGTGTGTAATGCATGAGCCACAGTTCTCTACGACTTCTTTATGGATATAGTGGTTGAAATTAATACATGGTGGCATCATCCATCAAGTATTTACTCAGAAAATATATTTCTCTTATGTCCTAGAGTATACTGGCGTCCATTTAGTACCATGGGGTATAGACTGGTCCACTAGGAGCCATGGGCACTTTAAGAATTTGATCGTGTGGGCTGGCTCCTCCCTCTATGCCCCTCCTACCAGACTCAGTTTAGAAAATGTGCCCGGAGGAGCCGGTCACGCTCAAGGAAGCTCCTGATGAGTTTTTTGCATTTATCTTCTCTGTTTGTTATTTTCAGGCAGGGCTGGTTGGCACCAACCTGCCTGCTTCGTGGGGCTTAGGGGAGGAACGGCCCAACCTTCTTGAAGGGTTAATGGTCCCGTTCCCCGCTGACTGGACACTGAGCTCCTGAGGGAACTATTTGCAAGTGTACATTCCCGCAGCACGCCACCACCCCTAACAGAGCCAGAAGAATGAAGAGTGGTGAGTACAGAGGCGGCGTCCCAGTTAGCGTGGCGCCGGCCATTATGGCGGCACGAGGGTATGGAGACGCATGGTTTCTAAACGGGGCGGAATGCGTCTGTAGACACAGTACACAACTGCGTCTCAGTACACAGTACCCAAACTGGCAAACACAGCCTTCAAACGGTTCTGCTCCATTTTAAGCACAAAAATTACCTCAGCCAGTAAAGGGGCAGGGCTTCACTATGAGAGGATCAAGCAGCTCACCAACGCCATTTTCCCTTTGCAGTGGACAGAGACGCTGACTGACGGGGACTCGCAGCATCTCCGATGTGACTCCAAATTACCTTAGCGGTACCAGGGGGTCTTAGCAGGGGTGGAGCGTCTATTAGTGTACTAAGTCCCCTATCAGTGTACTTAGTCTGCGACCCGGCTAAGCTTCGCATTAGCGGTAAGGGCGCGGTGGGGGCTGGCTCTAAACAACTCTGTCTCTCCCTGAAGGGCTCTTTGTGGGTTACTAGTGCTTAACCTTTCCTGTGTGTGTGTGTGTGTGTGTGTGTGTGTGTTGTCACATTTACATTGTCAGGCAAAGCCTGTGTTTCTTGTACAGCGGAGTGTTCCTCTTCACCAGGGGGCTCACTACTGGGTACTCTGGCTTCACAGAATAGTGGGGCTGAACCGGAGTGGGTTAATTTTCTTAAAGGAATGATTTCCACTCTTTCTACAAAATTGTCCTGCAATGAGAAAGAGACGCAATACTTAAAACAGACTGTGGATGAGTTTATGAACAGAGACTCTGTCCCCAAAACAGCGTCTCATTCCCCTCCCATTTGTCTGCAAAGCGATCTCTGGCCCATATCCTGCAGGCTGACTCTGACAGGTCAGACATGGAGGAGGGGTGGGGGAGGGGGGGATGCAGATCTGTCACAATGAATAGAGGCTCTTATAGAGGCTATCAGAGATGTTCTGCATATTCCTGATAAGGTGTCAGAGGAGTGTGAGAAATCTTATTTTAATGTAAAAAAGTCCTCAGTTACTTTTCCTGTGTCAAAGGAATTGAATATCCTGTTTGAAGAACCATGGGTTAATCCTGATAAGAAGTTTCAGATCCCTAAAAGTTTGCTCTCATTTTTTCCTTTTCCTCTGGAGGATAGGAATAAATGGGAAAATCCACCGATGGTGGACGCATCAGTCTCCAGGCTGTCACGTAAAATTGTACTGCCTGTTCCTGATGCAGCCTCCCTGAAAGACACGGCTGATCGTAAAATTGAGACTACACTCAAATCATTGTACACAGCTGCTGGGGTGGCCCAAAGACCCACTATTGCATGTGCGTGGATCACTAAAGCCATTGCAAAATGGTCAGGTAACCTAATTGAGTGGTTAGATTCCTTATCTAGGGGGGATGTTGTCATACTCCTGCAGCATATACAGGACTCTGCGAATATTATGGTGGAAGCCATAAAGGAAATAGGCGTGCTTAACGCACACACCACCGCTATGGCAGTGTCGGCATGCAGGGGCTTATGACTATGCCAGTGGACTGCTGACGCGGACTCCAGGAAAGGTGTGGAAGGCCTACTATTCACAGGAGAGGCCTTGTTTGGAGATGTATTAGACAAATGGATCTCCACAGCTACTGCGGATAAGTCTACGTATCTTCCTTCCGCAGCCCCCACAACCAAGAAGACTTATTCAGCTTCTAAGTTACAGTCCTTTCGGACGACCAAGTTCAAGGGCAAATCCAGAGGTGCTTCTATGGCCTCCAGCAGCGCAAGAGGTAAACCATGCAAATCAGCAACAGCAGGTGCTCAGGAACAGAGCTCCGGCTCGGCTTCCTCAAAGACTTCAGCATGACGGTGGACCGCAATGCCTGGAAGGCTGTCAGGTGGGAGCCCGACTACAATTCTTTAGTCAGATCTGGTCAAATTCGTGCCAGGATCCCTGGGTCATAGATCTTATTTCCCAGGGCTGCAGACTGGAGTTCCAAAAGCTCCATTGTCACAGATTCTTCAAATCAGGCTTGCCAGTTTCACAAGAGGCAAGTATAACTTTACAGCATGCCATCTAAAAACTGGTACAGACTCAGGTCATTGTTCCAGTTTCACCTCATCTACTCAACAAGGGGTACTATTCCAACTTGTTCGTAGTATCGAAGCCGGACGGTTCGGTAAGACCAATTCTGAACCTCAAGTCTTTGAACCCGTACTTATGAGTGTTCAAATTCAAGATGGAGTCTCTGAGAGCGGTGATCTCAGGTCTGGAGGAGGGGGAATTCCTAGTGTCTCTGGATATCAAGGATGCGTACCTTCGTATTCTGATCTGGCCGCCTCATCAGGCTTGTCTCCGGTTTGCACCGCAGGACTGTCACTACCAGTTCCAGGCCCTGCCATTTGGTCTCTCCACAGCACCGAGGGTGTTCACCAGGGTGATGGCAGAAATTATGTTTCTACTCTGCAAACAGGGAGTGAACATAATTCCGTACCTGGACGATCTCCTGATAAAAGCGGGAAAGGTTGCTGGACAGCATTGCTCTCTCAACCAAACTCCTCCAGGATCACGGGTGTATTCTGAACCTTCCGAAATCTCACCTGGAGCCAACATGGAGGCTCCCATTCCTGGGAATGATACTGGACATGGAGTCACAAAAGGTGTTCCTTCCGTTGGAAAAGGCATTGGTAATCCAGTTGATGGTTTGGGATGTCCTGAAGGCAACCCGAGTGTCGGTGCATCTGTGCATTTGCCTTCTGGAGAAAATGGTGGCCTCTTACTAGGCACTTCAATAGGGAAGGTTTCACTCAAGACCCTTCCAGCTAGATCTGTTGGACAAATGGTCCGGATCGCATCTTCACATGCACCGGAGGATCCGTCTGTCGCCAACGCCAGGATCTCCCTTCTGTGGTGGCTAAAGTCTTCTCACCTCATCGCAGGACGAAGTTCGGAATTCAGAACTGGATTCTGTTAACCACAGGCGCAAGCCTCAGAGGTTGGGGAGCAGTCACTCGGGGTGCAGTTTCAGGGAAGATGGTCAAGTCAGGAAGTCATCCATCCAATCAACATTCTGGAATTAAGGGCCATATACAACGCCCTTCTGCAGGCTTCACATCTTCAAGATCGGGCAATTCAGGTCGTCGGACAATATAACTGCAGTAACGTACATAAAACCGACCGGGCAGAATGAAAAGCAGAGCAGCAATGTCAGAGGTGTCAAGAATTCTCTTCCGGGCAGAAATGATAAGTCGATGGGGATATCCACAGATCGACATGATGGCCTCTCGTCTCAACAAGAAGCTCAAGCGGTATTGTTCAAGGTCGAGCGACCCACAGGCGGTGGCGATAGACGCCCTGACAACTCCATGGGTCTATCAGATGGTGTACGTGTTTCCTCCACTTCCTCTGATCCCAAGAAATCTAAAACGAATAAAAAGGGAAAAGGTTCAAGCAATACTCATTGCTCCGGACTGGCCAAGAAGGGCCTGGTACGCGGACCTTCTGGAGATGCTCCTCGAAGATCCGTGGCCTCTACCTCTTCGAGGATCATCTGCAACAGTCTATCAGGACTTACCTCGGCTACGTTTGACGGCATGGAAGTTAAACTGCTGATTCTAGCCAGGAGAGGGATCCCTAGCAAGGTTACCCCGACTATGATCGAAGCCGGGAAGGGGGTAACGTCTAAGCATTACCATCGTATTTGGAAGAAATATGTCTCTTCGTGTGAGAGCAGAAATTATTCTGCGGTGGAATTTCATCTGGGATGTTTCCTGCTTTTTCTGCATGCAGGCATGGGTGTGGGCCTGCGTCTTGGCTCCATGAAAAGTCCAGATTTCGGCCTTGTCCATTTTCTTTCAGAAACAATTGGCTTCTCTCCCTGAGGTCCAGACGTTCTTGAAAGGTGTTCTGCACATCCAACCTTCCATTGTGCCTCCCATGGCACCTTGGGATCTCAATGTGGTGCTGCAGTTCCTCCAATTGGACTGGCTTGAACCGTTACAGGAGGTGGACGTAAAATATCTTCTGCAACAGTGCCCGTTCGTCTATCAGGACTTACCGCGGCTACGTTTGACGGCATGGAAGTTGAACTGCTGATTCTATAATATCTTACATGGAAGACCGTCACACTGTTGGCATTGGCTTCAGCAAGATGTGTGTCGGAGCTAGGGGCTTTGCCTCACAAAAGTCCCTATTTAATTTTCCATGAGGACAGAGCTGAACTCAGAACTAGTCAGCAATTTCCTCCTAAAGTGGTGTCCGCATTTCACATCAACCAACCTATTGTGGTTCCGGTTGTCACCGACCAACCTATTGTGGTTCCGGTTGTCACTGACACCTCTGCTACTTCAAAGTATTTGGATGTTGTGAGGGCTTTGAAGGTGTATGTGAAAAGAACAGCTTGTCACAGAAAGACGAACTCGCTGTTTTGTTCTTTTTGATCCCAATAAGATTGGGTGTCCTGCTTCAAAGCAGACAATTGCACTCTGGATCAGACTTACTATCCAACATAGTTATTCCACGGCAAGTTTGCTGTGTCCAAAATCTGTACAGGCCCACTCTACTAGGTTGGTTGGTTCTTCCTGGGCGGCTGGCCGGGGTGTCTCGGCTTTACAGCTCTGCTGAGCAGCTACTTGGTCAGGTTTGAACACGTTTGCCAAGTTCTACAAGTTCGATACTTTGGCCTCTGAGGACCTTCAGTTTGGTCAATCCGTTCTGCAGGAACCTCAGCACTCTCCCACCTGGTTTTGGAGCTTTGATACTTCCCCATGGTACTAAATGGACCCCAGTATCCTCTAGGACGTAAGAGAAAATAGGATTTTATTTACCTACCGTAAATCCTTTTCTCGTAGTCCGCAGAGGATACTGGGCGCCCGCCCAGTGCTTCGTTCTAGTTTAAGTAATGATGGTTCAGCTGTTGCTGTTCCTGTTTCAAGTTTGGTTAGCTTGGCTTTCCTCTTGTGTGTGCTGGTTCGGAATCTCACCACTATCTTTATCTATCCTTCTCTCAAAGTATGTCCATCTCCTCTGGCACATTTTCTAAACTGAGTCTGGTAGGAGGGGCATAGAGGGAGGAGCCAGCCCACACTATCAAATTCTTAAAGTGCCCATGGCTCCTAGTGGACCCGTCTATACCCCATGGTACTACGGACTACGAGAAAAGGATTTACCGGTAGGTAATTAAAATCCTATTTTTAGGAAATAACCTGTATTATAATGTAAATATATAGAATCCAGATGTAGGCCCCCATTTATCAATGAGATTCCTTTCTGGAAACTCGTTGTTGGTGATATTTAAGCTGTTTTTCCAATTATCAAGGCTGATGGCGCTGGTAACATGCAGCGCTATCAGGATACCATCAACTCTTTGGTGTCTAAGGGTCTTCTTATTTATGAACGAGCGATATTCCCCCAATAGCGCTCGCATACCTGAATTGGCTTCTGCTGCTCCTGGCTTCTGTTATTTCACTGCTGATGCGGTGTTCGGCTGGCGATCTCCTCGTCTTCCAAAGTCTTCCCGGAGCTGCTAGCCGCACACTGCCCCAGTTACTTCCCCAGAGTGCTAGGTGCCAGCCCCAGGCTCAGAGAATAGCTTACCGGGTGGCGGAGTGCATACGGAGCTCCGCCTCCAACCCATGCAGCATGTAGTCTAGATCCCGTAATGGCCGCCACGTCGGGCAGTCACTACTGCGCATGTGCCGGGAATTAGCATAAGCGCGGTAGGATGACAATCCAGGGAAACCGTTCACTTATCAGTGCTGATGCAGTGTAGACATCAGCGCTGACAATACAGATAACACTTCCGCTCGCCATGGCATAGGCTGTTCATAAATATTGTAGATGAGCACGAAGCCACTATACCACGGCGAGAGAAAACGAAATTTACCACTTCACTTTTACATGCATGATAAATGGGGGCCATAGTGCATTTGGCATTCTTGGCATTTTCTGATGTTGGGAATTTCCACGTACTGGAATAGGGAGGCTTATATTACACTGTACTACTCTCTTGTAAAGTAGACTTTGGGTGTTTTTCTTTCTGATTGTGAATATTACGGATGTTTGGAGCTTTCTTTTGCATTGGCTTACAGAGTGGAAAGAATGTGTTCATGCTACTGGTAGCAGAAGTCAATGATGAGCATCAAATGACGGCTAGCTCAAGGCAATAGCAAGAATACTGGAGCAGGAAGCAAATGAATCTTCTGTTTGAAACCGGGAATGTCAGTAGGCGCAGGCTCGGCAAACTGTTAGCATAGGAACTAGACATCGGCAGATTGAGGGGACATAAGGCTAGTTAGTCGCATTCAGACATATTTGGTAAGCAAAGTTAACATTACAAATTAAGGGCATTAAATTTTCTGTTTTGGACTCTCCATACACACAAGTGATGCACAAGCTGTAAATGAGATGCGTCTGGCCAGCTACAACAGATATGTTTGTTTTTTTCCACAGAATGCCATGATGACTTTTGAAGAAGAAAAAATGCAGCTAGCATGCGATGACTTGAGAATGACGGAGAAGTTGTGCGAGAGTGATGAAGGGGTTATCGAAACAATCAAAAATAAGATGAAGAAAAATGTAAGTAGAGAATGTAACCATGATCTCAAACTGAAAGCCATTGTATATTCAAGAGCCTAAGCCAGACAGAAATCACCAGCTGAATGATGCGGCGGCACCATTTTGTATGCATACTCTGTAGCAGATGCACACAGACTATATGCTGCATAGCATTTTGATCGGCATAAGCTGCTTTTGTGTCCTATTCATATAGTGATTAAAAAAAAGATGCATTTTTGTCAAAATGACACGCCCAGCCCGGCGATAACAGATGCACAAGACCTCTCAGCTCAATCACTCCAGGCATCTCCCGCTTGATATCGAGCATATCACCTCATCCCCACAGCTCTCGGGTCCCGGCTGCCGATGCTCACACTGACGGCAGCTTCACACATCACGGACAGCCTGTGTGGGTGTAACTGTGTCCCGCTCCTAGAAAGCAGCAGCCACCTTCCCCTCCTTGCGTGGAGCAGCTCGCTTCCTCCAGCAGCGCAGTCCCACAGGATTGGGGGGTTGGGCAGGTGGCGGAGTATGAGGAAGTGCCTGGGGCCATCGCACAAGTGACTAGCGGCGGCTACAGACTCCGGGCATTGGGATGATTTTATTTTATTTTTTATTTTTTTTAAAAAGCACATGCAGTGGGTTGCTTGCTGGGCCAGCGGGCCCCCTAGTCGGCAGAGCACCATAGCAAGCACGCCCATTGCACACACTCTATTTACGCCACTAACTGATATCCTCCACTACGCACACCAATGAATAAACATAGACTACAACAGACTGGTCCCCAGGGGTATAGGGAAAATCCCCAGTGGACCCCATTAGCCGATTGCCTCACCCGTTACCTCTAATGTTTGGTTCCAGACTATGCACTCAAATTATACAACGTTACTCTATTAGATGGTCCATTACATGGTGTCTAATGGTTAGTCAGTCTCTATGGGAGCTGGCAACAGCCCGTGTGATAACTGGCAAAACCCCTTGAGCATGGGCTCTTACCACTGCATTCCCCAATCCGACACTAACAACCTATGTGTAGGGTTGCAGTCCAGTTTGCTTTCTGCACCTGGTTTTCAAAACCTGTTAGTGTAAAGTAATTAATGTAAAGTATGTACAGATTACATCTATGCTTCCTCTACGTTGAATAGACCTTCTAATCACGCCATGCCGTGGCATGACTCGGTAGCGCAGAATGTATTTTCGTCTGACCTTTTCCATTAAAATGTGTCTTATTTGCAAAATGATGCGAAGAGAACGCACAAGCAGCTTCTGCTGATTAAAATGATATGCGGCATGCCTATATTCTGTGTGAGACTG
The DNA here is from genome assembly GCF_028390025.1 of Pseudophryne corroboree. Classification (NCBI taxonomy): domain Eukaryota; kingdom Metazoa; phylum Chordata; class Amphibia; order Anura; family Myobatrachidae; genus Pseudophryne; species Pseudophryne corroboree. Next base: position 635,073,711 of record NC_086448.1, read on the forward strand.
TGGCTTATCTGCATACAAAATGGTATGTTACAGTGGTTTCCTAGAATACACTGTAACGCAGCATTTCGTATGCAGTTTCAGCCACACAGAATATAGGCATGCCACGCCACATATCATTTTAATCAGCAGAGTCTGCTTGTGCGTCTTATTTGCATAGTGATGCAAATTAGACACATTTTCGGCAGACGCTAACAGAGTTACTTTGTGACCTGTCGGCTCACTCACGTCAGGCATTTCCCACTACGTAACGTGTTGAGGCAAGATATGAGGACACATCGATATGCCAGTTGTGTTAGTATACAGTACATACTTTTCTACTCTCCCAGAACCTGCAGGAGACGTCAGATTTCTGTTTTTCTTTTCTCTTTTTTTGTGAAAAGGGGGGTAGTATACCGCAGCCCTGGAAAGTGTGCTCTCCTCATGCAAACCCCCCACCACCCCCCCTATCCTATTTCATAATGAACTAGGCAGAATGGGAAGACTAATAGAGGGAGTCCATGGGGCTTCCAGCAGGGGGAAAATGCATCAGCTTAGTCCCGCCCCTATGCAAATATGCACCAGTTGCGACAATTTTCCAGCGAGTGGGTGGATCTTAATGACACAACTTGCTTGGCCACACCCCCTGCATCTTCTCTCTGCCAAGTATGATGCAATAGTCCAATATATATCCCTAAGCATTCATATTAGTGTTATTAGTGAATTAGTAGATGCGTCATACTAATAATAGTAAACTGTATCGACTACTGTGTATTTCTCCCTTCAAAGCACATGTTGACTTACCACTTTGCTGTAGTTTATGGGTATCTAATGTAAAATAGATTGAATTTGCTAATTCTACAAAAAGAAAAGATTTTTGCATTATCAGACTAAGTTATGTAGTCGAGTAAAATTTTCAAAACTGTTCCATAGTATATTTAACTTTTTGGCTGCAAAATGTTGTGAAATGTGTCCTGCACAGCTTTCCAATGATCACTTTCAAGAACAAGTAAAGCTTGTCCCCCTAGGACATAATCTTCACTTGATACAACAAATCTTCCTAGGGGGACTTAATCTTCACTTGATCCAACTATGGTGCCTGTAAGCAGCGAGGAGCCCGGCTGTGCTCCATCTCCTGCTGCGATCCACCTCCTTCCTCCTTTTTCTAAAGAGAGAGAGCAGGACACTGATGGCTGGGAACACTTGGCCGGCTCTGAAATCGATGTCCTTGATAATGCCAGGTACAGCAACTGCTACTGGTGAATGCCTGGTGCCAGCTCACTACTCTAAGCTCTTGCAGCTGCCACTGGTTACAGCACTAGCTCTGTTTTGCTGTGGCAGCGAATGGAGTGAGCACTGACCAAGCGGAACCGCAGTTTGGCTGTCGGCTCTTTTATACCCCTAGCTCGCGATCACGTGACACTGCTCTCCTTGCTCGAAACAGCGGTTTCTTTCTCTTACGTCCTAGAGGATGCTGGGGACTCCGTAAGGACCATGGGGTATAGACGGGCTCCGCAGGAGACATGGGCACTCTAAAGATTTTAGAATGGGTGTGCACTGGCTCCTCCCTCTATGCCCCTTTTCCAGACCTCAGTTAGATCCTGTGCCCAGAGGAGACTGGGTGCACTGCAGGGGAGCTCTCCTGAGTTTCTCTCAAAAAAACTTTTGTTAGGTTTTTTATTTTCAGGGAGCGCTGCTGGCAACAGGCTCCCTGCATTGTGGGACTGAGGGGAGAGAAGCAGACCTACTTAAATGATAGGCTCTGCTTCTTAGGCTACTGGACACCATTAGCTCCAGAGGGAGTCTCGGAACGCATGTCTCCCCTCGTTGTCGTCCCGGAGCCGCGCCGCCGTCCTCCTCACAGAGCCGGAAGATAGAAGCTGGGTGAGTATTAAGTAGAAAGAAGACTTCACAGGCGGCAGAAGACTTCAGATCTTCACTGAGGTAACGCTGCGCGCCACTGCTCCCACACATACAGACACAGCGGGCACTGTAAGGGTGCAGGGCGCAGGGGGGGTGCCCTGGGCAGCAATATTAACCTCAAGGGACACTGGCATAGAGATTATATACAGCGGAGGTGGTATATTAAAACCCCCCCACCAGTATAAATAATTTGAGCGGGACCGAAGCCCGCCGCTGAGGCGGCGGAGCTTGATCCTCCAACACTAACCAGCGCCATTTTCTCCAGAGCACACTGCAGAGAATCTGCTCCCGGACTCTCCCCTGCTGAACACGGTTACAGAGGGCAAAAAAGAGGGGGGGGCACAATTATTTGGCGCAGTGAGTGTAATTATATATGTTTATATAAAAGCGCTGTACTACTAGGATTTTATTCCAGTGTCCGGTGGCGCTGGGTGTGTGCTGGCATACTCTCTCTCTGTCTATCCAAAGGGCCTTATTGGGGAACTGTCTCCATATAGATATATCCCTGAGTGTGTGGGGGTGTCGGTACGTGTGTGTCGGCATGTCTGAAGCGGAAGGCTCATCTAAGGAGGAGGTGGAGCAGATGATTGTGGTGGCTCCGTCGGCAACGCCGACACCTGATTGGATATGTGGAATGTTTTAAATGCAAATGTGTCTTTATTACATAAGAGATTGGAAAAAGCAGAGTCCAGGGATAGAACAGGGAGTCAATCCATGGCTTTGACTGTGTCACAGGGCCCTGCAGGGTCTCAGAAACGTCCACTGTCCTAAGTAGCAGACACTGATACCGACACGGATTCTGACTCCAGTGTCGACTACGATGAAGCGAGGTTACACTCAAGGGTGGCCAAAAGTATTCATTATATGATTATTGCAATAAAAGATGTTTTGCATATCACAGATGACACCTCGGTCCCTGACACGAGGGTATGCATATTTAAAGATAAGAAACCTGAGGTAACATTTCCCCCATCTCATGAGCTGAACGAGTTATTTGAAAAAGCTTGGGAAACTCCAGACTAGAAACTGCAGATTCCCAAGAGAATTCTTGTGGCGTATCCTTTCCCTGCACAGGACAGGGTGGACAAGGCTTTAACGCGCTTGTCCAAAAAGGTGGCGCTACCGTCTCCAGACATGGCAGCCCTCAAGGATCCTGCTGATCGCAGACAGGAAATTACCTTAAAATCAATCTATACGCATACGGGTGCCTTGCTCAGACCGGCAATAGCGTCGGCTTGGGTTTGTAGCGCTGTAGCTGCGTGGACAGATACCTTGTCAGCTGACATTGATACCCTAGATAGGGAGACCATTTTAATGACCTTAGGTCACATTAAAGACGCAGTCCTATATATGAGAGACGCTCAGAGGGACGTTGGGCTGCTAGGTTCGAGAGCCAACGCCATGGCAATTTCTGCTAGGCGCGCCCTGTGGACCCGCCAATGGACGGGTGATGCCGACTAAAGAGACATATGGAAGTTTTGCCTTACAAGGGTAAGGTTTTATTTGGGGAAGGTCTCGCGGACCTGGTTTCCACAGCTACCGCTGGTAAATCTACTTTCGTACCTTATGTTCCCCCACAGCAAAAGAAAACACCACAATATCAGATGCAGTCCTTTCGGTCGCATAAGTCCAGAAGAGGTCGGGGCTCTTCCTTCCAGAGGTAAGGGTAGAGGGAAAAGAATGCCTGCTACGGCTAGTTCCCAGGAGCAGAAGTCCTCCCCGGCTTCTACTAAATCCACCGCATGACACTGGGGCTCCACTGAGGGAGTCCGCCCCGGTGGGGGCACGTCTTCGACTTTTCAGCCACGTCTGGGTTCACTCAGAAGTGGATCCTTGGGCGATGCAAATTGTATTCCAAGGATACAAGCTGGAATTCGAAGAGGTGGCTGCGCGCCGATTTTTCAAATCGGCTTTACCAGCTTCTCCCCCAGAGAGGGAGTTAGTTTTAGCTGCAATTCAAAAGCTGTATCAACAGCACATGATTGTCAAGGTTCCCCTAGTTCAGCAGGGGAAGGGGTACTATTCAACCCTGTTTGTGGTTCCGAAACCGGATGGCTCAGTCAGGCCCATTCTAAATCTAAAATCCCTAAACCTGTACTTGAAAAAGTTCAAATTCAAGATGGAATCGCTCTGGGCGGTTATCTCCAGCCTGGAAGGGGGGGATTTTATGGTGTCACTAGACATAAAGGATGCATACCTTCATGTCCCCATATATTCCCCTCATCAGGCATACCTGAGATTCGCTGTACAGGACTGTCATTACCAGTTTCATACGTTGCCGTTTTGGCTTTCCACGGCCCCAAGGATTTTCGCCAAGGTAAATCCTGCAAGGTGCTCCTGCGCAGGCAGGGAGTCACAATTATCCCGTACTTGGACGATCTCCTGATAAAAGCGAGATCGAGAGATCAGTTGCTGAAAAGCGTGTCGCTCTCCCTGAGAGTGCTGCAGCAACTTGGCTGGATTCTAAATTTACCAAAGTCACAGTTGGTTCCAACGACTCGGCTAGCTTTCTTAGGCATGATTCTGGACACGGAACAAAAGAGGGGTTTTCTCCCGATGGAAAAAGCCCAGGAACTCCAGAACATGGTCAGAGACCTGTTAAAACCGAAAAGAGTGTCAGTCCATCAATGCACTCGAGTATTGGGAAAAATGGTGGCGACCTACGAGGCCATCCCCTTCGGCAGGTTTCATGCGAGGACATTTCAGTGGGACCTTCTGGACAAGTGGTCCGGGTCCCTTCTTCAAATTCATCAGAAAATAAGCCTGTCCCCCAGGGCCAGGGTGTCTCTCCTGTGGTGGCTGCAGAGTGCTCACCTTCTAGAGGGTCGCAGGTTCGGCATTCAAGACTGGGTTCTGGTGACCACGGACGCGAGCCTCCGAGGATGGGGAGCAGTCACACAAGGAAGAAATTTTCAGGGAACATGGTCAAGCCAGGAGGCTTGTCTACACATCAACATACTGGAATTAAGGGCCATATACAACGGCCTACGACAAGCGGAGAATCTTCTTCGCGAACTACCGGTACTGATTCAATCAGACAACGTCACAGCCGTGGCTCATGTAAACCGCCAAGGCGGGACAAGGAGCAGAGTGGCAATGGCGGAAGCCACCAGGATTCTTCACTGGGCGGAAAATCACGTAAGCGCTCTGTCAGCAGTTTTCATTCCGGGAGTGGACAACTGGAAAGGAGACTTCCTCAGCAGACACGATCTCCATCCAGGAGAATGGGGACTTCATCAAGAAGTTTTTGCAGAGATAACAAGTCTTTGGGGACTTCCTCAAATAGACATGATGGCGTCACACCTCAACAAGAAGCTTCGGAGGTATTGTGCCAGGCAAAGGGACCCTCAGGCAGTAGCGGTAGACGCCCTGCTGACACCATGGGTGTTTCAGTCGGTCTATATATTCCCTCCTCTTCCTCTCATCTCCAAAATATTGAGAATCATAAGAAGAAAAAGAGTGCAGACAATACTCATTTTTCCAGATTGGCCTCGAAGGGCCTGGTATTCAGATCTTCAGGAGATGCTCACAGAAGATCCATGGCCTCTTCCTCTCAGGGAGGACCTGTTGCAGCAGGGGCCCTGCGTGTTCCAAGACTTACTGCGGTTAAGTTTGACGGCATGGCGGTTGAACACCGAATCCTAGCTGGGAAAGGTATTCCGGAGGAAGTCATCCCTACTCTGATAAGGGCTAGGAAGGAGGTGACGGCGAAACATTATCACCGTATCTGGAGGAAGTATGTTTCTTGGTGTGAAGCCAAGAATGCTCCTATGGAAGATTTCCACCTGGGCCGTTTTCTCCACTTTTTACAGACAGGAGTGGATATGGGCCTGAAGTTAGGCTCCATTAAGGTACAGATTTCGTCCCTATCTATATTCTTTCAGAAGGAATTGGCTTCTCTCCCAGAAGTCCAGACTTTTGTAAAGGGAGTGCTGCACATCCAGCCTCCTTTTGTGCCCCCAGTGGCACCATGGGACCTTAACGTGGTGTTACAGTTCCTTAAGTCACACTGGTTTGAACCTCTTCAAACAGTTGAGTTGAAATTTCTCACTTGGAAAGTGGTCATGTTGTTGGCCTTCGCATCTGCGAGGCGGGTGTCCGAATTGGCGGCTTTGTCTCACAAAAGCCCCTATCTGATTTTCCATGTGGATAGAGCAGAGTTGAGGACTCGTCCTCAATTTCTGCCTAAGGTGGTTTCATCGTTTCATATGAACCAACCTATTGTGGTGCCTGTGGCTACGGGGGACTTGGAGGATTCCAAGTCTTTTGATGTAGTCAGGGCCTTAAAAATGTATGTAGCCAGGACGGCTCGGATTAGGAAAACAGAGGCACTGTTTGTCCTGTATGCAGCCAGCAAGGTTGGCGCACCTGCTTCTAAGCAGACTATTGCCCGCTGGATCTGTAACACGATTCAGCAGGCTCAATCTACGGCTGGATTGCCGTTACCAAATTCGGTAAAGGCCCATTCCACTAGGAAGGTGGGCTCTTCTTGGGCGGCTGCCCGAGGTGTCTCGGCATTACAGCTGTGCCGAGCTGCTACATGGTCCGGTTAAAACACCTTTGCGAAGTTCTACAAGTTTGATACCCTGGCTGAGGAGGACCTCCTGTTTGCTCAATCGGTGCTGCAGAGTCATCCGCACTCTCCCGCCCGTTTTGGAGCTTTGGTATAATCCCCATGGTCCTTACGGAGTCCCCAGCATCCTCTAGGACATAAGAGAAAATAAGATTTTAAACCTACCGGTAAATCTTTTTCTCCTAGTCCGTAGAGGATGCTGGGCGACCGTCCCAGTGCGGACTACATCTGCAAGACTTGTATATAGTTTTTGCTTACTTAAGGGTTATGTTACAGTTTTGATCAGTCTCGGGCTGATGCTGTTTTGTTTCATGCTGTTAACTGGTTCGTATATTCCATGTTATACGGTGTGGATGGTGTGGGCTGGTATGAATCTTGCCCTTAGATTAACAAAAATTTTTTCCTCGTACTGTCCGTCTCCTCTGGGCACAGTTTCTCTAACTGAGGTCTGGAGGAGGGGCATAGAGGGAGGAGCCAGTGCATACCCATTCTAAAGTCTTTAGAGTGCCCATGTCTCCTGCGGAGCCCGTCTATACCCCATGGTCCTTACGGAGTCCCCAGCATCCTCTACGGACTAGGAGAAAAAGATTTACCGGTAGGTTTAAAATCTTATTTTTTTTCCTGCTTCCCGCACACGATCCTATCCTATCCTATCCTATGCTATGGGGAACAAAGAACAGCCCCACTGGGGATAGCAGGAAGCAAGGGGACATTATCTTCACTTGTACAATCAAAGGTCAGCCCCACTGAGGATAACAGGAGCAAAGGGGACATTATCTTCACTTGTACAATCAAAGGTCAGCCCCACTGAGGATAACAGGAGCAAAGGGGACATTATCTTCACTTGTACAATCAACAAGTATTGAAAATCCTCCATAGAATATATTTAATAGTCCTTGTCCTTATTTATATCAATTCTGCCAAATATGAGTTCACAATTACACTGCAGAACTACAGATACAATGCAGGACTATGAGATTGTATCCCCTGAGTGGCCTGTTCTGCCATGAAACAAGATTTACATCAAATATTGGCACAACTTTGCTCATCTCTACGTAATTGTTTGTAGTACCTGATAATTGTTAAATTCTTTCAGCTAATGGTGGACACTGGGACTGTGGGTATTTTGAGCACAAGTGACCCGTGTCCAACAATTAGGCTCCGTGAATTGGGACAGGTGAAGTAGACAAGTACAATGGGGGTGTGCCTAACGATGAAAAGTGGAAGATTGCCCATATCCCCTCCTACCAATCAGTCACTGCTGTGTGCACCAGTAGCAGGTGCGTGCAGCAAGCAGTGGTTACTGGGATTTGTTTCCCATCTTCCAGCCCATATAGAGAGCAGGATAGGGCCCCTAAATCTGGACTGCCCTGCAGAAGTTTGAGGTATATTTTCTCTTTAATGTCTTAAATTCCTGCATCATGGAGATCCATATCGCCTTTGCTGAAGGGAGACGACAGCTGTATCTAAATCATCCTTTCTTCTAATTGCAAAGAGTAAAGACCTCCATACACCATTTGGCTGACCCGCCGCTCTCATGACAAGATCGGCGAGTTGGATAATCATCTATCTTTCTGGGAATTTGACAAATTAAACGTGTTAAAAATGTCCAATTCCCTGAAAACGGTCGGTATTGAGGAATCAGGATATTTCAACTTGTTTAATGACTTTAAACGTGTATGGGGGCTGTTACTTTGTGTCCTCTGTTTAATATTGAAGATGCCTGAGATGTGCTAGAATTGAGTTATTTTTATTTATTGTGCTCGTATCCTTTCACAAGTGTTTGTTTGCTAGAATTGGATTCTCTTTATCCCTACTTATCTTATTTTTAATTTTTTTTGTTTTTTGTTTTTTAGAATGTTTGCTTCTGTTTTCAGTGATTTGGTGCTCAAAAGAATACTGTGTAGTCATCATATGGCATTATTTTCACAAGTCAGTTCTGTGTTTTTATCTTGCATATAAAATAATCATCTTTAGTGTTATAATTTAGTGTTATGATTTGTTTGTTCTGTTCTATGTATTTGTGTTGCCGGTTACTTTTGTTTGAAATGTTACTGCATTTCCAGGGCAAGCTGACCTTTTATAGGATCCATCCAATTAATGATGCTGTTTTTTAGCATGTCTCATTCTGTCTGCCACACAGACTCTGTTTTAATTAGTACATGTTTTACTCTTCAACAGGTTGACGTTAGGAAGTCTGCGCAGTCTATGGTTGACCGCCTGCAGAGACAGATAATCGTTGCAGACTGCCAAGTTTATTTAGCAGTGCTTTCTTTTGTTAAGCAGGAGCTGTCAGGTGAGTTTCCTGAGTAACGGAGATGTACTGGATGCATTTTTCTGCGCACTGCCAGAGGTATTAACCGAGACAGAATACTGTATATTCTACAGCTAAGGGTTACCTATTGTGTATGAAGATCAAAGGTATCCAAACATTACACAGCAGAAGAATAAACCTGCATCGCCTAGTATTACAGTAGGTTAATATGTTATTTTTAATTGACGTTTATATTTGATTCTAAAAAATATATATATATATATATATATATATATATATATATATATATTATTTTTTTTTAAACTTATAAAGGTTTTTTTTTGCCAGTTTCCAAATATAGGGGGATATTAAGATGTGGAAGTTAACCAAAAAAGCAAGCACTTGGGCAAAACCATGCTGCACAGCAGGTGAGGCAGATGTAACATGTGCAGAGAGATTTAGATTTGGGTGGGATGTGTCCAAACTGAAATCTAAATGGCAGTGTAAAAATAAAGCGGTCTAAGATTTATGGGCTACATGCAAAAGCAGCCAATATTTACCATGCACAGAAACAATATACATGTATTTTCTCCCCATGCATTGCAAAATGGCTTATTCCATATACAAACTTACGTGCTTTTTCTGCCCTGCTTCCAAATACGAACCAGACAGCAAAATACAGTAACCTATAGGCAATAAAAGATTATAATAAAACAACAAAAATACAGAGGGAAGAATAATGCAGCATAACAGTAAATAATAAAAGCACATGGGAAGGAGAAAGAAGAGGAGATTCTCCAGAGACTGTGCAGGTGCAAATACACATAGGGTTCGCCCTTTTACCCGCGAAAGGTGCGATGTGCCGTTGCTGCAGCATTTAAATGCGGGCACTGACACCTGATCTCGCACCCCTTGCGGGCTGGTTTGGGGCTGAATTTGCACCAAAGTGCTCGGAGCCCTATAGGGCAGCGAGCACTTTTGTGCTAATTCAGACTGCCGCAATAAGGCCAGCTAAATAACACTCAATTTTTATATTTTTTAAATACTCACGGGCTGTATTAATATGTCAGTCTGTGCAATTTCCAATGTTACATCTGCCCCACCTGCAGTGCAGTATGGTTTTGCCCATTCGTGTGCATTTTTGGTGTGCTAAGAAACCAGAATAAGATCCAAAGACTGGTGACCGATAAGATTGAGTCGCGCTAATTGGCACTAATACTAAGTCCTCAATACACTGCGTGTCTGTAAGTTGCAACTTTGGTGCAAAAATGAGATGAAAGTTGTCTCACACCATACAGTATGTCACAAAAACGCTATGTGAATGAGGACACATCTCAAGCCTAAGTATTGTGTGTGGAAATTGCATACAGTTGTGTCACTGATTTGATTAATCCAGTTTCTCTGACGTCCTAGTGGATGCTGGGAACTCCGAAAGGACCATGGGGAATAGCGGCTCCGCAGGAGACTGGGCACAACTAAAGAAAGCTTTTAGGTCACCTGGTGTGCACTGGCTCCTCCCACTATGACCCTCCTCCAAGCCTCAGTTAGATGTTGTGCTCGGCTGAGGTTGGATGCACACTAGGGGCTCTCCTGAGCTTCTAAAAAGAAAGTATATAATTAGGTTTTTTATTTTACAGTGAGACCTGCTGGCAACAGGCTCACTGCAGCGAGGGACTAAGGGGAGAAGAAGCGAACCTACCTGCTTGCAGCTAGCTTGGGCTTCTTAGGCTACTGGACACCATTAGCTCCAGAGGGATCGACCGCATGGAACTGGCCTTGGTGTTCGGTCCCGGAGCCGCGCCGCCGTCCCCCTTACAGAGCCAGAAGCAAGAAGAGGTCCGGAAAATCGGCGGCAGAAGACATCCGTCTTCACCAAGGTAGCGCACAGCACTGCAGCTGTGCGCCATTGCTCCTCATACACACTTCACACTCCGGTCACTGAGGGTGCAGGGCGCTAGGGGGGGGGGGTGCCCTGAGCAGCAATAAAAACGCCTTGGCTGGCAAAAATACCACAATATATAGCCCCAGTGGCTATATATGTGATAATTACCCCTGCCAGAATCCATAAAAAAGCGGGAGAAAAGTCCGTGAAAAAGGGGCGGAGCTATCTCCTTCAGCACACTGGCGCCATTTCTCCCTCACAGCTCCGCTGGAAGGAAGCTCCCTGGCTCTCCCCTGCAGTCTACACTACAGAAAAGGGTAAAAAAGAGAGGGGGGGCACTAAATTTAGGCGCAGTATATATAACAGCAGCTATAGGGGACATAATTCAGTTAGTCCCTGCATTATATAGCGCTCTGGTGTGTGCTGGCATACTCTCACTCGGTCTCCCCAAAGGGCTTTTGTGGGTCCTGTCCTCTGTTAGAGCATTCCCTGTGTGTGTGCGGTGTGTCGGTACGGCTGTGTCGACATGTTTGATGAGGATAATGATGTGGAGGCGGAGCAGATGCCTATAGAAGGGATGTCACCCCCTGCGGGGCAGACACCTGAGTGGATGGACTTATGGAAGGAATTGCGTGCACGTGTCGACTCCTTACACAAAAAATTTGACAACATGCCAAATGCGGGACAGCCGGCTTCTCAGCTCGTGCCTGTCCAGGCGTCTCAAAGGCCATCGGGGGCTCTAAAACGCCCGATACCTCAGATGGGAGACGCGGATGTCGACACGGATACTGACACCAGTGTCGACGACGATAAGTCTAGTCTAATGTCCACTAAGGCCATTCGTTGCATGATTGAAGCAATGAAAGAGGTGTTACAAATTTCTGATATAAACCCAGGTACCACTAAAAAGGGTATTATGTTTGGGGAGAAAAAACTACCGTAGTTTTTCCCCCATCAGAAGAATTAAATGAAGTGTGCGAAGAAGCGTGGGCTTTCCCTGATAAAAGATTGGTAATCTCTAAGAAGTTACTAATGGCGTTCCCTTTCCCGCCAGAGGATAGGTCACGTTGGGAGACACCCCCTAGGGTGGATAAAGCGCTCACACGTTTGTCTAAAAAGGTGGCACTACCGTCTCCGGATACGGCCGCCCTCAAGGAACCTGCTGATAGAAAGCAGGAGGCGATCCTGAAGTCTGTATATACACACTCAGGCATTATACTTAGACCAGCTATTGCGTCAGCATGGATGTGCAGTGCTGCCGCTGCGTGGTCAGATTCCCTGTCAGAAAATATTGACACCCTAGACAGGGACACTATTCTGCTAACCATAGAGCATATAGAAGACTCAGTCTTATACATGAGAGATGCACAGAGGGAGATCTGCCGGCTGGCATCTAAAATAAGTGCATTGTCCATTTCTGCTAGGAGAGGCTTATGGACTCGCCAGTGGACAGGGGATGCAGATTCAAAAAGGCACATGGAAGTTTTGCCTTAGAAGGGTGAGGAGTTATTTGGGGATGGTCTCTCGGACCTAGTTTCCACAGCAACTGCTGGGAAGTCAGCATTTTTACCCCATGTTCCCTCACAGCCTAAAAAGGCGCCGTTTTATCAGGTACAGTCCTTTCGGACTCCGAAAAACAGGCGTGGAAAAGGCGGGTCCTTTCTGTCCAGAGGCAGAGGTAGGGGAAAAAGGCTGCAACAAACAGCAGGTTCCCAGGAGCAAAAGTCCTCCCCCGCTTCTTCTTCCAAGTCCGCCGCATGACGGGGGGGCTCCACAGGCGGAGCCAGGTACGGTGGGGGGCCGCCTCAAAAATTTCAGCGATCAGTGGGCTCGCTCACAGGTGGATCCCTGGATCCTGCAAATAGTATCTCAAGGGTACAAACTGGAATTCGAGGCGTCTCCACCCCACCGGTTCCTAAAATCTGCCTTGCCGATTACTCCTTCAGACAGGGAGGCTGTGCTAGCGGCAATTCACAAGCTGTATTCCCAGCAGGTGATAATCAAGGTGCCCCTACTTCAACAAGGACGGGGTTACTATTCCACACTGTTTGTGGTACCGAAACCGGACGGTTCGGTGAGACCCATTTTAAATTTTAAATCCTTGAACACATACATAAAAAAATTCAAGTTCAAGATGGAATCGCTCAGGGCGGTTATTGCAAGCCTGGACGAGGGGGATTACATGGTATCCCTGGACATCAAGGATGCTTACCTGCATGTCCCCATTTACTATCCTCACCAGGAGTACCTCAGATTTGTGGTACAGGATTGCCATTACCAATTCCAGACGCTGCCGTTTGGACTCTCCACGGCACCGAGGGTGTTTACCAAGGTAATGGCGGAAATTAGTTTTAATTATCCCGTACTTGGACGATCTCCTAATAAAGGCGAGGTCCAAGGAGCAGTTGTTGGTGGGAGTAGCACTATCTCAGGAGGTGCTACACCAGCACGGTTGGATTCTCAATATTCCAAAATCACAGCTGGTTCCGACGACACGTCTACTGTTCCTGGGTATGATTCTGGATACAGTCCAGAAAAAAGTGTTTCTCCCGGAGGAGAAAGCCAAGGAGCTGTCATCTCCAGTCAGAGACCTCCTGAAACCAAAACAGGTATCGGTGCATCACTGCACGCGGGTCCTGGGAAAGATGGTGGCTTCTTACGAAGCAATTCCTTTCGGCAGGTTCCATGCCAGAATCTTTCAGTGGGACCTGTTGGACCAATGGTCCGGATCGCATCTTCAGATGCATCGCCTAATAACCCTGTCTCCAAGAACCAGGGTGTCTCTGCTGTGGTGGCTGCAGAGTGCTCATCTTCTAGAGGGCCGCAGATTCGGCATACAGGACTGGGTCCTGGTGACCACGGATGCCAGCCTTCGAGGCTGGGGGGCAGTCACACAGGGAAGAAACTTCCAAGGACTATGGTCGAGTCAGGAGACTTCCCTACACATAAATATTCTGAAACTAAGGGCCATTTACAATGCCCTAAGTCAGGCAAAATCCCTGCTTCTACACCAGCCGGTACTGATCCAGTCAGACAACATCACGGCAGTCGCCCATGTAAATCGACAGGGCGGCACAAGAAGCAGGATGGCAATGGCAGAAGCCACAAGGATTCTCCGACGGGCGGAAAATCACGTACTAGCACTGTCAGCAGTGTTCATTCCGGGAGTGGACAACTGGGAATCAGACTTTCTCAGCAGGCACGACCTCCACCCGGGAGAGTGGGGACTTCATCCAGAAGTCTTCACGCTGATTGTAAATCGATGGGAACGGCCACAGGTGGACATGATGGCGTCCCGCCTAAACAAAAAACTAGAGAGATATTGCGCCAGGTCAAGGGACCCTCAGGCGATAGCTGTGGACGCTCTAGTGACACCGTGGGTGTACCAGTCAGTTTATGTGTTCCCTCCTCTGCCTCTCATACCAAGGGTACTGAGAATAATAAGAAAACGAGGAGTAAGAACAATACTCGTGGTTCCGGATTGGCCAAGACGAGCGTGGTACCCGGAACTTCAAGAGATGATCTCAGAGGACCCATGGCCTCTGCCGCTCAGACAGGACCTGCTGCAGCGGGGCCCTGTCTGTTCCAAGACTTACCGCGGCTGCGTTTGACGGCATGGCGGTTGAACGCCGGATCCTGAAGGAAAAGGGCATTTCGGAGGAAGTCATTCCTACGCTGAATAAAGCCAGGAAAGATGTAACTGCAAAGCATTATCACCGCATATGGCGGAAATATGTTGCTTGGTGTGAGGCCAAAAAGGCCCCAACAGAGGAATTTCAACTAGGTCGATTTCTACATTTCCTACAAGCAGGAGTGACTATGGGCCTGAAATTAGGCTCCATTAAGGTACAGATCTCGGCTCTGTCGATTTTCTTCCAGAAAGAACTAGCTTCACTACCTGTAGTTCAGACGTTTGTGAATGGAGTGCTGCATATTCAGCCCCCGTTTGTGCCTCCAGTGGCACCTTGGGATCTCAACGTGGTGTTGAGTTTCTTAAAATCACATTGGTTTGAGCCACTTAAAACCGTGGATCTAAAATATCTCACGTGGAAAGTGGTCATGTTATTGGCCTTGGCTTCAGCCAGGCGTGTGTTAGAATTGGCAGCTTTGTCATGTAAAAGCCCTTATCTGATTTTCCATATGGATAGGGCGGAATTGAGGACTCGTCCCCAGTTTCTCCCTAAGGTGGCATCAGCTTTTCACTTGAACCAACCTATTGTGGTGCCTGCGGCTACTAGGGACTTGGAGGATTCCAAGTTACTGGACGTAGTCAGGGCCTTGAAAATTTATGTTTCCAGGACGGCTGGAGTCAGGAAAACTGACTCGCTATTTATCCTGTATGCACCCAACAAACTGGGTGCTCCTGCTTCTAAGCAGACTATTGCTCGCTGGATCTGTAGCACAATTCAGCTGGCGCATTCTGCGGCTGGACTGCCGCATCCTAAATCAGTAAAAGCCCATTCCACAAGGAAGGTGGGCTCATCTTGGGCGGCTGCCCGAGGGGTCTCGGCTTTACAACTTTGCCGAGCTGCTACTTGGTCAGGGGCAAACACGTTTGCAAAATTCTACAAATTTGATACCCTGGCTGAGGAGGACCTTGAGTTCTCTCATTCGGTGCTGCAGAGTCATCCGCACTCTCCCGCCCGTTTGGGAGCTTTGGTATAATCCCCATGGTCCTTTCGGAGTTCCCAGCATCCACTAGGACGTCAGAGAAAATAAGATTTTACTCACCGGTAAATCTATTTCTCGTAGTCCGTAGTGGATGCTGGGCGCCCATCCCAAGTGCGGATTGTCTGCAATACTTGTACATAGTTATTGTTAACTAAAGGGTTATTGTTGAGCCATCTGTTGAGAGGCTCAGTTGTTTTCATACTGTTAACTGGGTATAGTATCACGAGTTATACGGTGTGTGATTGGTGTGGCTGGTAGGAGTCTTACCCGGGATTCAAAATCCTTCCTTATTATGTCAGCTCGTCCGGGCACAGTGTCCTAACTGAGGCTTGGAGGAGGGTCATAGTGGGAGGAGCCAGTGCACAACAGGTGACCTAAAAGCTTTCTTTAGTTGTGCCCAGTCTCCTGCGGAGCCGCTATTCCCCATGGTCCTTTCGGAGTTCCCAGCATCCACTACGGACTACGAGAAATAGATTTACCGGTGAGTAAAATCTTATTTTATTACCAATGCCAACACCTGCTGGTATGGTTGTAATAACACTTGTCAGGACTATAAAAGCAGCTTTGAGAATTAGGATTTGACCTGTGCAGTTAAGCAGTAAAGAAATGTTTTGGAAAATATTTTTCCTTTTTTAAAGCAAATTCTCCTTTTTGTGTTTCTTGCTTTCTCAGCAGGTAGAGGTTAGTAGTTCAGCATTCATGTATGTAAATGCAGTGCAGCTGCTCCCGCCGCAGCGTCTTGCATACACAAAGACAGCGCCTGAGGTTTAATGAATTAATTATAAGCAATGTACTTAAAAGCATTATGTTTCCAGTGCAGAGCTGTTGACCAGCTATTTGCATAGCAATGTAATATAAATATTCATCAGGAAACAAAAAGCCTTGTAATGCTTCAGTCTTCACACCATACAGTGTAACAGGTCAGCTTGATCTGTCTGGGGTATGGGTCATTAGGTCGACCACACTTAGGTCAACAGTCATTAGGTCGACCACTGTTGGTCAACATGGTCACTAGGCAGACATGGTCATTAGGTTGACATGAACAAGGATGACATGAGGGTTTTTTTTTAAACTTTTTTTGGTGTCTTTTTCTTCGGAAAGTGACGGGGAACCCCAATTAGTGCACCGTGTACCCTCGCCGAGCCATGCTTCAGGCAAGGTGCCTCGCTCCGCTACCGCTGCGTTCGGCACAGGTTACTATTCCCAAAAATAGCCTACGTGGATTTTAAAGTATGAAAAACTTCAAAAAAAAAAAAAATTTGAAAAACTCATGTCGACCTAATGCATGTCGACCAATAATGGTCGACCTAATGACTGTCGACCTAAGTGTGGTTGACCTAATGACCGTACCCCGTTGTATGTTATAGGTTTCATTTAGAGTATATTTCTCTTACGTCCTAGAGCAGAGGTTCTCAAACTCGGTCCTCAGGACCCCACACAGTGCATGTTTTGCAGGTCTCCTCACAGAATCGCAAGTGAAATAATTAGCTCCACCTGTGGACCTTTTAAAATGTGTCAGTGAGTAATTAATACACCTGTGCACCTGCTGGGTTACCTGCAAAACATGCACTGTGTGGGCCCCCGAGGACAGAGTTTGAGAACCTCTGTCCTAGAGGATACTGGGGTCCAATTAGAACCATGGGGTATAGACGGGTCCACTAGGAGCCATGGGCACTTTAAGTATTTGATAGTGTGGGCTGGCTCCTCCCTCTATGCCCCTCCTGCCAGACTCAGTTTAGAAAATGTGCCCGGAGGAGCCGGTCATGCTGAAGGAAGCTCCTGATGAGTTTTCTGCATTTATTTTCTATGTTTGTTATTTTCAGGCAGGACTGGATGGCACCAGCCTGCCTGCTTTGTGAGACTTGAGGGGGGGGGGGAGGAGACGGCCCAACCTCTTGAAGGGTTAATGGTCCCGTTCCCCGCTGACAGGACACTGAGCTCCTGAGGGAACGATTAGCAAGCCCCACCACGGTGAGCGTACATTTCCGCAGTACGCCGCCACTTCTAACAGAGCCAGAAGGATGAAGAGTGGTGAGTACTGAGCCGGCGTGCCGGCCATTATGCCGGCATGAGGGTACGGAGACGCACGGCTTCTACATGGGGCGGAATGCATCTCCGGACACAGTACACAACTGGCAGAACTGTACACAGTACACAGTACCCATACTGGCAGAACAGCCTTAAAATGGTTTTCTCCATTTTAACCACCAGATTCCTCAGCCAGTATAAAAAAAAAAAGCAGGAAGACCGTGCGCCATTGATGGGGTGGGACTTCACTATGAGAGGATCCAGCAGCGGACACAGATGCTGACAGGACACGGACGCGCAGCTCCTCTAGTGTGATTCCAGATTACCTCAGCGGTACCAGGGGGTCATAGCAGGGGGGGAGCGACTATTTGTGTACTAAGTCCCTTATCAGGGTACTTAGTCTGCGACCCGGCTAAGCTTGGCATTAGCGATAAAGTCGCGGTGGGGGCTGGCTCCAAACAACTCTGTGTCTCCCTGAAGGGCTCTTTGTGGGTTACTAGTGCTTAACCTTTCCTGGGTGTGTGTGTGTGTGTTGCCACCTTTACATTATGCTAGGCAAAGAGTGTGTCTCTTGTACCGCAGAGCGTTCCTCTTCACCTGGGGGCTCACTACCGGGTTCACAGACTAGCGGGCTGAACCGGAGTGGGTTAATTCTCTTAAGGGAATGATCTCAACTCTTTCTACAAAACTGTCCCGCAAAAGCGATCTCTGGCCCATATCCTGCAGTCTGACACTGACGCTGACAGGTCAGACATGGAGAAGGGGGAGGTGGACTCGGGGGGGTGGGGGGGGGGTTGCGACTCTGTCACAGGGAATAGAGGCTATCAGAAATGTTCTGCATATTCCTGATCCGGTGTCAGAGGAGTGTGAGGAATCTTATTTTAATGTAAAAAAGAAGTCTTCAGTTACTTTTCCTGTGTCAAAGGAATTGAATACCCTGTTTGAAGGACCGTGGGTTAATCCTGATAAGACGTTTCAGATCCCTAAAAGGTTACGCTCATCTTTTCCTTTTCCTCTGGAGGATAGGAAAAAATGGGAAAATCCGCCGATAGTGGACGGATCAGTCTCTAGGCTGTCACGTAAAATTGTATTGCCTGTTCCTGTTCACCAAGGTGATGGCAGAGATGATGTTTCTACTCCGCAAACAGGGAGTGAACATAATTCCAAACCTGAATGATCTCCTGATAAAAGCGCCATCCAGGGAAAGGTTGCTGGACAGCATTGCTCTCTCAACCAAACTCCTCCAGGATCACGGGTGGATTCTGAACCTTCCGATATCTCACCTAGAGCCAACACGGAGGCTCCTATTCCTTGGAATGATACTGGACACGGAGTCACTAAAGGTGTTCCTTCCATTGGGGAAGGCATTGGTAATCCAGTCGATGGTTCGGGATGTCCTGAAGGCAACCCGGGTGTCTGTGCATTTGCCTTCTGGGGAAAATGGTGGCCTCTTACGAGGCACTTCAATATGGAAGGTTTCACGCAAGACCCTTCCACCTCGATCTGTTGGACAAATGGTCCGGATCGCATCTTCACATGCACCAGAGGATCCGTCTGTCGCCAAAGGCCAGGATCTCCCTTCTGTGGTGGCTACAGTCTTCTCACCTCGTCGCAGGACGGAGGTTCGGAAGTCAGAACTGGATTCTGTTAACCACAGATGCAAGCCTCAGAGGTTGGGAAGCAGTCACTCAGAGGGTGCAGTTTCAGGGAAGATGGTCAAGTCAGGAAATCATCCTTCCAATCAACATTCTGGAATTCATGGCCATATACAACGCCCTTCTGCAGGCCTCACATCTTCAAGATCGGGCAATTCAGGTCCAGTTGGACAATGTAACGGCAGTGACTTAAATAAACGGACAGGGCTGAATGAAAAGCAGAGCAGCAATGTCAGAGGTGTCAAAAATTCTCCTCTGGGCAGAAAGAAACGCTGTGGCGTTGTCAGCAGTCTTCATTCCGGGAGTAGACAACTGGGAAGCAGACCTCCACTTCCTCTGATCCCAACGGCTGATTCTAGCCATGAGAGGGATCCCTAACAAGGTTATCCCGACTGTGATCCAAGCCGGGAAGGGGGTAACGTTTAAGCATTACCATTGTATTTGGAAGAAATACGTCTCTTGGTGTGAGAGCAGAAATTATTCTGCAGTGGAATTTCATCTGGGACGTTTCCTACTTTTTCAGGCAGGCGTGGATGTGGGCCTGCGTCTGGGCTCCATAAAAGTACAGATTTTGGCCTTGTCCATTTTCTTTCAGAAACAATTGGCTTCTCTTCCTGAGGTCCAGATGTCCTTGAAAGGTGTTCTGCACATCCAGCCTCCCTTTGTGCCTCCTACACACCTTGGGATCTCAGTGTGGTGCTGCAGTTCCTCCAATCGGACTGGTTTGATCCTTTACAGGAGGTGGACGTAAAATATCTTACGTGGAAGATCGTCACACTGTTGGCCTTGGCTTCAGCAAGATGTGTGTTGGAGCTGGGGGTTTTGTCTCACAAAAGTGCCTATTTAATTTCCCATGAGGACAGAGCTGAACTCGTCAGCAATGTCTTCCTAAAGTGGTGTCCGCATTTCACATCAACCAACCTATTGTGGTTCCAGGTGTCACAGACACCTCTGCTACTTTAAAGTCTTTGGATTTTGTGAGGGCTTGAAGGTGTATGTGAACAGAACAGCTCGTCACAGAAAGACGGACTCGCTGTTTGTTCCTTATGATCCCAACAAGATTGGGTGTCCTGCTTCAAAGCAGACAATTGCACGCTGGATCGGACTTACTATCCAGTGTGCTTATTCCACGGCAAGTTTGCAGTGTCCAAAATCTGTACAGGCCAACTCTACTAGGTCGGTGGGTTCTTCCTGGGCGGCTGCCCGGGGTGTCTTGGCTTTAAAGCTCTGCCGAGCCGCTACTTGGTCAGGTTCGAACACGTTTGCAAGTTCTACAAGTTCGATACTTTGATCAAACTGAAGGTCCTCAGAGGCCAATCAGTTCTGCAGGAACCTCAGCACTTTCCCACCCGGTTTAGGAGCTTTGGTACATCCCCATGGTACTAAATGGACCCGAGTATCCTCTAGAACATAGGATCTCAAACTTGGTCCTCAGGACCCCACACAGTGCATATTTTGCAGGTAACCCAGCAGGAGCACAGGTGTATTAATTACTCACTGACACATTTTAAAAGGTACACAGGTGGAACTAATTATTTCACTTGCGATTCTGTGAGGAGACCTGCAAAACATGCACTGTGTGGGGTCCTGAGGACCGAGTTTGAGAACCTGTGCTCTAGAACGTAAGAGAAAATAGGATTTTAATTACCTACCGTAAATCCTTTTCTCGTAGTCCGTAGAGGATACTGGGCGCCCGCCCGGTGCTTCGTTCTTCCTGCACTGTTACTTGGTTAAGTAATGTTGGTTCAGCCGTTGCTGTTCCTGTTTCAAGTTTGGTTAGCATGGCTTTCCTCTTGTTGTGTGTGCTGGTTCAGAATCTCGCCACTATTTATATCTATCCTTCTCTCAAAGTATTTCCGTCTCCTCGGACACAGGGGGTCATTCCGAGTTGATTGCTAGCTGCCGTTGTTCGCAGCGCAGCGTTCAGGCTAAAAATCAGTATTCTGCGTATGCGTATGGGCCGCAATGCACACGCGCGTCGTACGGGTACACAGCCCGTTGTGGTTGTGCTCAGGTTGTAGCGAAGTTTTCAGTTGCACTGACGGCCGCAAGAAGATTGACAGGAAGGGGGCATTTCTGGGTGTCAACTGACCGTTTTCAGGGAGTGTTTGCAAAAACGCAGGCGTGTCTGAAAAAACGCAGGCCTGGCTGGGCGGGTGTATGACGTCAAATCTGGACACGAATAGGCTGAAGTGATCGCGGAGTAGGTTCAGAGCTACTCTGAAATTGCACAAACTGTTTTTGCAGAGCTCGGCTGCACATGCGTTAGCACTTCTGCTAAGCTAAAATACACTCCCCAGTGGGCGGCGGCATAGCGTTTGCATGGCTGCTAAAACGCGAGCGATCAACTCTGAATGACCCCCACAGTTTCCTAGACTGAGTGTGGTAGGAAGGGCATAGAGAGAGGAGCCAGCCCACACTATCAAACTCTTAAAGTGCCAGTGGCTCCTTGTGGACCCGTCTATACCCCATGGTACTAAATGGACCCCAGTATCCTCTACGGACTACGAGAAAAGGATTTACCGGTAGGTAATTAAAATTCTATTTTCTTTCCATATCCTGGTCTCCTTTTCTTGCAGGCTATACATTTATATTACCTCTTGCATAATTGCATTAGGAGTAGCTGTTTTGTGGGCTGAAGCTTCAGTGTTCTGCCAGAACCTTACATGTTAATGCTGTGCGGGTTTTCAGAATAGAGACCTCACCCGTTTTTGCTTGCAGCCTGTAGAAGTGCAATAGAAAATGAGACTTTCCTCCTGTATTTAACCATTTCTGCACTCTTAGGCTTGGTACAAACTCGCCGATGTGCACCCAATATATTGTCTGAACGGTGGATCGGATGATATATTGTATATATCGGAAAGTGTGTATACCCTATCTCGTTAACGATGCGCGCTCCCGCGGGTCGTTAACGAGGTACAATCTTTCGTTTTCATCTTGAAATCTAATGATATTGTACGAGACAGCATGCACCTGGCAGTGGGTGCATGCCGCCGCTGACTAGATGCAAACTATATCGTTCAGTGTGTATGAACAATACCATTTGTGAGGGGGTCTTGCCGATGTGACATCGGCAAGTGTGTATCCAGCCTTAAAGGAGTCTTGCATCCTGTGTACTTTTGAATGTGGATGCGACGGGGCACGTGCAAGGGTGCCACGGGTTGGAAGTCCAAATCCGATTATTTATGGCCAGTGTGATAGGCAATACCATACTTCCTAACATCAATGCCTCTAGATTGGTACCATCTACACACCCACAAAAAGGAGGAGGAGCCTCAGCACCCCCATTCGTGTCACTGTGGGGTTATGCCCAGCACTTTCTGAGATGCACTGTGAATGAAGTGCGTGTGCATGTACACAGCATCTATTCACACTGTGACCCGAGGGTGAGACTGTTCTGCAGAATGCGGGACTGTTGGGAGGTATGCAGTACCAGTGCTGGCAGCAGCCAATCATACATTTATGTGGACAAACAAGCGCAGCCATGTCCACCAACACATAACTGAACCATCTTAGCACAATTTAATTAATGTAATTTCTCTTACGTCCTAGAGGATGCTGGGGACTCCGTAAGGACCATGGGGTATAGACGGGCTCCGCAGGAGACGTGGGCACTACAAAGAACTTTAGAATGGGTGTGCACTGGCTCCTCCCTCTATGCCCCTCCTCCAGACCTTAGTTAGATCCTGTGCCCAGAGGAGACTGGGTGCATTACAGGGGAGCTCTCCTGAGTTTCTCTGAAAAAAGAATTTTGTTAGGTTTTTTATTTTCAGGGAGCACTGCTGGCAACAGGCTCCCTGCATCGTGGGACTGAGGAGAGAGACGCAGACCTACTTAAATTATAGGCTCTGCTTCTTAGGCTACTGGACACCATTAGCTCCAGAGGGTCGGAACGCAGGTCTCACCCTCGCCGTTCGTCCCGGAGCCGCGCCGCCGTCCTCCTCACAGAGCCGGAAGATAGAAGCCGGGTGAGTATGAGAAGAAAGAAGACTTCAAAGGCGGCAGAAGACTTCAGTTCTTCAGTGAGGTAACGCGCACACACACACACAACAGCGGGCACTGTAAGGGTGCAGGGCGCAGGGGGGGCGCCCTGGGCAGCAATTAATAGCCTCAAGGGTACTGGCAGATGTATATATACTGCGGAGGCAGTATATTATTAACCCCCGCCAGTTTTTGGATTATTTGAGCGGGACCGAAGCCCGCCGCTGAGGGGGCGGGGCTTGATCCTCCAGCACTAACCAGCGCCATTTTCTCCACAGCACATGCAGAGAAGCTGGCTCCCCGGACTCTCCCCTGCTGAACACGGTCTTAGAGGGCAAAAAAAGGGGGTGGGGGCACATGTAATTGTCGCAGTGAGTGTTATTATATATATTTATATATAAAAGCGCTGTCTTACTGGGATTTCATTCCAGGATCTGGTGGCGCTGGGTGTGTGCTGGCATACTCTCTCTCTGTCTCTCCAAAGGGCCTTATTGGGGAACTGTCTCCATATTGTTATTTCACGGAGTGTGTGGGGGTGTTGGTACGTGTGTGTCGGCATGTCTGAAGCGGAAGGCTCTTCTAGGGAGGAGGTGGAGCAGATGATTGTGGTGTCTCCGTCGGCAACGCCGACACCTGACTGGTTGGATATGTGGAATGTTTTAAATGCAAATGTGTCTTTATTACATAAGAGATTGGACAAAGCAGAGTCCAGGGATAAATCAGGGAGTCAATCCATGGCTTTAACTGTGTCACAGGGCCCTTCAGGGTCTCAGAAACGCCCACTGTCCCAAGTAGCAGACACTGATACCGACACGGATTCTGACTCCAGTGTCGACTACGATGATGCAAGGTTACACCCAAGGGTGGCCAAAAGTATTCATTATATGATTATTGCAATAAAAGATGTGTTGCATATTACAGATGACCCCTCTGTACCTGACACGAGGGTACACGTTTAAGGAAAAGAAACCTGAGGTAACTTTTCCCCCATCTCATGAGCTGAATGAGTTATTTGAAAAAGATTGGGAAACTCCAGATAAAAAACTGCAGATTCCCAAGAGAATTCTTATGGCGTATCCTTTCCCAACAAAGGACAGGGTACGGTGGGAATCCTCACCCACGGTCGACAAAGCTTTAACGCGCTTGTCCAAAAAGGTGGCGCTGCCGTCTCCGGATACGGCAGCTTTCAGGGATCCTGCTGATCGCAGGCAGGAAACTACCTTGAAGTCAATTTATACACATACGGGTGCTTTGCTCAGACCGGCAATAGCATCGGCTTGGGTTTGTAGCGCGGTAGCAGCTTGGACAGATACCTTGTCAGCTGATATTGATACCCTGGATAGGGATACCATTTTATTGACCTTGGGTCACATTAAAGACGCAGTCCTATATATGAGAGATGCTCAGAGAGACGTTGGCCTGCTGGGTTCGAGAGCCAACGCCATGTCTATTTCTGCTAGGCGAGCCCTGTGGACCCGCTAGTGGACGGGGGATGCCGACTCAAAGAGGCATATGGAGGTTTTGCCTTACAAGGGTGAGGACTTATTTGGGGAAGGTCTTACTGACCTGGTTTCCACAGCTACTGCAGGTAAATCTACCTTTTTACCTTATGTTTCCTCACAGCAAAAGAAAACGCCACAATATCAGATGCAGTCCTTTCGGTCGCATAAGTCCAGAAGAGGTCGGGGCTCTTCCTTCCTCGCCAGAGGCAAGGGTAGAGGGAAAAAACTGACGGTTACGGCTAGTTCCCAGGAGCAGAAGTCCTCCCCGGTTTCTACTAAATCCACCGCACAACGCTGGGGCTCCACTGAGGGAGTCGTCGTCGTCGTCCCCCCCCCCCCCCCCCCCTGGTGGGGGCACATCTTCGACTCTTCAGCCACGTCTGGGTTCAATCAGAAGTGGATCCCTGGGCAATGGAAATTGTATCCCAGGATTACAAGCTGGAATTCGAAGACGTGCCTCCTCGCCGGTTTTTCAAATCGGACTTACCAGCTTCCCCCCCAGAAAGGGAGATAGTTTTAGCGGCAATTCAAAATCTGTGTCATCAACAAGTGGTTGTCAAGGTTCCCCTACTTCAACAGGGGAAGGGGTACTATTCAACCCTGTTCGTGGTCCCGAAACCAGATGGCTCGGTCAGACCCATTCTGAATTTAAAATCTTTAAACCTGTACTTGAAAAGGTTCAAGTTCAAGATGGAATCGCTCAGGGCGGTTGTCGCCAGCCTGGAAGGGGGGGATTTTATGGTGTCACTAGACATAAAGGATGCATACCTTCATGTCCCCATATATCCTCCTCATCAGGCATACCTGAGATTCGCTGTACAGGACTGTCATTACCAGTTTCCGACGTTGCCGTTTGGGCTTTCCATGGCCCCGAGGATTTTCACCAAGGTAATGGCGGAAATGATGGTACTCCTGCGCAGGCAGGGAGTCACAATTATCCCGTACTTGACGATCTCCTGATAAAAGCGAGATCGAGAGAACAGTTGCTGCACAGCGTGTCGCTCTCCCTAAGAGTACTGCAGCAACACGGATGGATTCTAAATCTACTAAAGTCACAGTTGGTTCCAACGACCCGGTTGACCTTCTTGGGCATGATTCTGGACACTGAACAAAGGAGGGTTTTTTTCCCGATGGAAAAAGCCCAGGAGCTCCAGAACTTGGTCAGAGACCTGTTGAAACCGAAAAGTGTGTCGGTCCATCAATGCACTCGAGTGCTGGGAAAAATGGTGGCGTCCTATGAGGCCATTCCCTTCGGCAGGTTTCATGCAAGGACTTTTCAGTGGGACCTTCTGGACAAGTGGTCCGGGTCTCATCAACACATTCATCGAAAAATCAGCCTGTCCCCCAGGGCCAGGGTGTCTCTCCTGTGGTGGCTGCAGAGTGCTCACCTTCTAGAGGGTCGCAGGTTCGTCATTCAGGACTGGGTTGTGGTGACCACGGACGCGAGCCTCCGAGGATGGGGAGCAGTCACACAAGGAAGAAACTTCCAGGGACTATGGTCAAGCCAGGAGGCTTGTCTACACATCAACGTACTGGAATTGAGGGCCATATACAACGGCCTGCGTCAAGGGGAGAATCTTCTTCGCGACCTACCGGTTCTGATGCAATCAGACAACGTCACAGCCGTGGCTCATGTAAACTGCCAAGGCGGGACAAGGAGCAGAGTGGCAATGGCGGAAGCCACCAGGATTCTTCGGAAAATCACGTAAGCGCTCTGTCAGCAGTCTTCATTCTTCAGCAGACACGATCTCCATCCAGGAGAGTGGGGACTTCATCAAGAAGTTTTTGCAGAGATAACAAGTCTTTGGGGACTTCCTCAAATAGACATGATGGCGTCACGCCTCAACAAGAAGCTTCGGAGGTATTGTGCCAGGTCAAGGGACCCTCAGGCTGTAGCGGTGGACGCCCTGGTGACACCATGGGTGTTTCAGTCGGTCTATGTGTTCTCTCCTCTTCCACTCATCTCAAAGATATTGAGAATCATAAGACGAAAAAGAGTGCAGACAATACTCATTGTTCCAGATTGGCCTCGAAGGGCCTGGTATTCAGATCTTCAGGAAATGCTCACAGAAGATCCGTGGCCTCTTCCTCTCAGAGAGGACCTGTTGCAACAGGGGCCCTGCGTGTTCCAAGACTTACCGCGGTTACATTTGACGGCATGGCGGTTGAACACCGAATCTTAGCTGGGAAAGGCAGTCCGGATGAAGTAATCCCTACTCTGATAAAGGCTAGGAAGGAGGTGACTGCAAAACATTATCACTACATCTGGAGAAAGTATGTATCTTGGTGTGAATCCAAGAATGCTCCTATGGAAGATTTCCATCTGGGCCGTTTTCTCCATTTTCTACAGACAGGAGTGAATATGGGCCTAAAATTTAGGCTCCATTAAGGTACAGATTTCGGCCCTTTCAATTTTCTTTCAGAAGGAATTGGCTTCTCTCCCAGAAGTACAGACTTTTGTAAAGGGAGTGCTGCATATACAGCCTCCTTTTGTGCCTCCAGTGGCACCATGGGACCTTAACGTGGTGTTACAGTTCCTAAAATCTCACTGGTTTTGAACCTCTTCAAACGGTTGAGTTGAAATTTCTCACTTGGAAGGTGGTCATGTTGTTAGCCTTGGCATCTGCAAGGCGGGTATCCGAATTGGCGGCTTTGTCTCACAAAAGCCCCTATCTGATTTTCCATGTTGATATAGCTGAATTAAGGACTCGTCCTCAATTTTTGCCTAAGGTGGTTTCATCATTTCATATGAACCAACCTATTGTGGTACCTGTGGCTACGAATGACTTGGAGGAGTCCAAGTCCCTGGATGTAGTCAGGGCCTTAAAAATGTATGTAGCAGAACGGCTCGGATTAGGAAAACAGAGGCACTGTTTATCCTGTATGCAGCCAACAAGGTTGGCGCTCCTGCTTCTAAGCAGACTATTGCCCGCTGGATCTGTAACACGATTCAGCAGGCTCATTCTACGGCTGGATTGCCGTTACCAAATTCGGTAAAGGCCCATTCCACTAGGAAGGTGGGCTCTTCTTGGGCGGCTGCCCGAGGCGTCTCGGCGTTACAACTTTGCCGAGCGGCGACTTGGTCGGGTTCAAACACTTTTGCTAAATTCTACAAGTTTGATACCTTAGCTGAGGAGGACCTAATGTTTGCTCAATCGGTGCTGCAGAGTCATCCGCACTCTCCCGCCCGGTCTGGAGCTTTGGTATAATCCCCATGGTCCTTACGGAGTCCCCAGCATCCTGTAGGACGTAAGAGAAAATAAGATTTTAAACCTACCGGTAAATCTTTATCTCCTAGTCCGTAGAGGATGCTGGACTCCCGTCCCAGTGCGGACTAAATTCTGCAAGACTGTATATAGTTATTGCTTACATAAGGGTTATGTTACAGTTTTGATCAGTCTCTGGCTGATGCTGTTTTGTTTCATACTGTTAACTGGTTCGTATATTCCAAGTTATACGGTGTGGATGGTGTTGGCTAGTATTAATCTTGCCCTTAGATTACCAAAAATCCTTTCCTCGAACTGTCCGTCTCCTCTGGGCACAGTTTCTCTAACTGAGGTCTGGAGGAGGGGCATAGAGGGAGGAGCCAGTGCACACCCATTCTAAAGTTCTTTGTAGTGCCCATGTCTCCTGCGGAGCCCGTCTATACCCCATGGTCCTTACGGAGTCCCCAGCATCCTCTACGGACTAGGATAAAAAGATTTACTGGTAGGTTTAAAATCTTATTTTTTCTAAATTACTCAATAATAAACTATTGGCCTAGGAGTTCTGTGAAAAAAATGCTGGTACTCTAGGGCACCTTGACTCGAGAAGGTTTGAGTAACCCTGGTCTATGGCATTTTGTGCAAATAAGGAAAATTAAAATGGCGTTGGAGTTAGAGAGCAGGTAAATGCCGAGTAGTCTCTGATTTAAATAATTAACCAGGTAACGTGTCCATTGTTTCTTTGCTTCCCTCCAGCTTACATAAAAGGTGGCTGGATACTGCGCAGGGCCTGGAAAATTTACAACAAATGCTATGTGGACATTAACACCCTTCAGGAAATGTGTCCGAAGAGGGAAAGTCCGGAGTCCTCGCCCTCTGACGCTGCAAATGATAATCACGTTGCTACTGAGGGGGTGACGGAGGAGGCTCTGAACAGACTGAAAGGTGCTGTGAGCTTTGGCTATGGACTTTTTCACCTTTGCATATCCATGGTGCCCCCAAATCTGCTCAAAATCATCAACTTGCTGGGGTTTCCGGGAGATCGTCTGCAGGGGCTTTCTTCACTGATGTATGCAAGTGAAAGTAAGGACATGAAGGCCCCTTTAGCTACGTGAGTAGCTATATTGCACTGCTTTAGTTGTTGACCTAGTGATATCAGTAAGTAACCTGTATGAAAAGGGGAACGAATAACAAGGAGCTAAAACTATTGTTTGCTATTTGTGTGACGCTGAATTTTTGGATTCATGAACCAAAAGGTTGCAAGACAGTTAAGGTACACTCACATTTTCGGTGTTCCCCTGTGTCATTGGGTGTACCACAATATACACTGTTATCAATAAGTATCCTCCCCATGATATGATAGCAGTGCGTTTCACCTGTGATTTTTCATTTTCTTGCATTATGGAAGTTTTATTAGAGCCTAAACCAGGGTTTCGCAGTTCATAGTACCAAACAGAGCTTGTGCTGTTCTTGTCATGTGTAAGTGACACAAGTGTTTCATCAGATACCCCCACAAAAAATCTGTCCCGTTATCCACATGTGAATGACACAGTTGACTAGTGCTGGCCTAAACTTTAACCCTGTATCTAAATTTTGGCAACAAAACCTCAGCAAACTCCCCCCCCCCCCCCCCCTTCTTATAGCTGACAGCACCTTGATGTGATCTTGTGTATGAGCCCAGTTTACAGATGTGTCCTGATACATCTTTACTGCAGTCACGCCAAACAGTCCCTTTTGGTACGCCAGGTCACGTGAGAATCTTCTAGCATCTTTTTTGATGAAAATGTGTCTTATTCGCAATGCAATGTGACTAGGACACATGAGGAGACTGTACTGATTCATTTAATATGACACTTCTATGTTGTGTGTGCTACTGAGGGGTAAATTTACTAAAGCTTCTAAAACAGACAATAGCAACCAATCACATGCTGTATATCGTTTTCTAGAAGGGAATCGAAAAATGATAGACGGCATCTGATTGGTTGCTGTGGGAAACCTCACCAGTTCTCCGTTTTAGAAGCTTTAGTAAATTTACACCTGAGTCTCTGATTCTGTACACAAAGTGCTACAATGTAGCAGCCACAGTTTTTTCCAATAGAAGTTCTGTTCTGCTCTGCTCCGTATACAGACTCAGTCACACAAAATGTACAAGTGTCATATATCGCATTAATCGGCACAGTCTTCTCATGCATCGTAGTCATTACACTGTGAATACAACGCATTTTTAGCAACAAAAAAAAAGGACGCCTAACGTTAGCAAAGTTGCAGAGGACATGGCAGCTCACACACTGCAGGCATCTCTCGCTGCATGGCGTATTGAGGCTGGATGTATGAGAACTCATCTGTTGATTGCTTGAATACCATATAAGGACCATTAAAAAACAAACACATGGGCGTGCCCATATAGCTTGCACAGGGCTTGGGTGTCACCGTAAGTGTGTTGTTTGTTCTGTCTGGGTTATTTTCTTATTTATTTTAGGCATAAGGCTTAAAGGCATTTAATGTGACATATTCTTATGCAGCGTCGCCTATTTCAACTATTTCAGGTGTCTCAATAATGCAAAAACTGTAATCTTGGCCACAGAGGTGATTTCACCTTTCAGTTCTAATCTTCAGTTTCCCCAGAGTCCCAAGTAGTGTTCTTGGACTACAGCAATAGAAAAATATTGTATTTAATTGTTCACTACTTGAAGCCCCAGCCTCCGCACTAATTGTAGTGTATAACAGAGCTGCCCCAACTATACGCAATCCTGACAATCTCATGTAGTTAAGCCCCGGAAGACACAAGCATACAGTAACATGCTGTCTGAATGACCAGATGTGGGGGAAAATATAAAGGTAACAGATTTTTCTTCAGTCTTTTTTTTTTATTTTTTTTATATGATCTACTTTGTTTTGTGTTCGGGGACATTGTAGTAACACATTCACCTGTAGCTGAAAGACATGTAATGCCTGCCGCTACTGCGGTCACCTAGCCGGATGATGCATAGTTATGATAGCACGAGGGTGGGGCATGCATCATTTTTGCATTTTTTTTATCACTTAGCATTTGTTTGCACATCCTCATTTTAAATGTGTTCCCTGCCATGACTTTATCATGTGTAACAATATGTAGCCTCTATGCCCTTTTAATACAGATTGGCCCTGTTGTGGTACCACACAGTAGTCCGACCTTTCTTTGCACTGGATGGAAGTGATAATCAAGCAGGATTAAAAGAAGCAAAAGAGATTCTCCACAAGAAAGAATCTGCATACCCAAACTCCTCTTTATTCATGTTCTTCAAGGGAAGAATACAACGACTAGAGGTAATTATACATACACATGCTGGACGTACTTACTGTCAGATGCTGCCAGATCAGGGCTTGATGCACAGGTGTACGCGGTTGCATGCGCAGCTAAGATTTCTCTCGCAGGGTATTTGCGAAAATGTGGTAATTGGTCAGCCGCTGCCTTGTGCACAGACGCCCACTGCCGGCATCTGCCATCTACCGCTCGCATACATAAGTGGGAACTTGGGCTCAGATTGTCAGACCTCCGGATCTCGGAGTATCCCTAAGCTGTCTCAGACTGCGTGGCTCTCATAAGATGCAGAAGCCTATCCAGCTGCAAATGGATTTACAGCGGCTGTCTAGTGAACGCCCATAAATTGGTCCTGACACACCTGCATCCTCTGCATGTGCGCTGTCACTAATCAACAGCTGCACATGCACAGTGGCAAAAGTCGCTCCACTGCATCCGATATCACCATTGCATGCACATCTGAAAGTAGCTCACAAATCCATGCGCTTCCCCATTACACTGGGTGCGGGAAAAGGAGCGTAGTCTACACTGTGAGTTTGCACATTTGTGTTGCATGAAATAAATGTCACCGTGGTGGGAATAAATTGTAAGTACCAGGAGATCTCGGCTCTTCACACAAGTGTTCTTGTGCGTGGTTATTCTGTAGATAACTCGCACAGAATTCTGGCTGAGGACATATGGATGGCAGCATTTGAAGGTCATGCCTTATTCAGTTATGACTTTCACAGTATGGCATGGTGCGTGGATGTCTGACTTGCATATGAATGTCCAAAAAAAGAACCGTGACTAAAGCAACTTCATTTTTACTTCTATTACAGTGTCAAATAAACAGTGCCTTGACCTCCTTCCATACTGCTCTGGAGCTTGCAACAGATCAGAGAGAGATACAGCACGTTTGTCTGTATGAAATTGGTAAGCGATATGTCTGTCAGTCCTTGTAAGAAATTAAAAGATTTCAAAGACTGGTCTAAAAGGTGATTTTAAATAAATTTCATATATGCACAAAAGCCTCTTTCCCAATCTGGTAGTACCATAGGGTACCCAAGCTCAGGACCTTGCTGTCCGTAGGATTCCCCCACCGGCACTGTACCTCCCATGCATGGTACCTCCACCAAGTCGTCAGTGAGGAAGGTTGCAGTAGTCGTGCCTCGCTGGGTACGGTGCGGTAGTTGTGCCTCGCTGTGTACGGTGCGGTAGTTGTGCCTTGCTGGGTACGGTGCGGTAGTTGTGCCTCACTGGGTACGGTGCGGTAGTTGTGCCTCGCTGGGTACGGTGCGGTAGTTGTGCCTCGCTGGGTACGGTGCGGTAGTTGTGCCTCGCTGGGTACGGTGCGGTAGTCGTGTTGTGCTGGGTACGGTGCGGTAGTCGTGCCTTGCTGAGTACGGTGCGGTAGTCGTGCCTTGCTGAGTACGGTGCGGTAGTCGTGCCTCGCTGGGTACGGTGCGGTAGTCGTGCCTCGCTGGGTACGGTGCGGTAGTCGTGTCTCGCTGGGTGTGGTGCGTTAGTCGTGCCTCGCTGGGTACGGTGCGGTAGTCGTGCCTCGCAGGTACAATGTAGAGTCCTGCATATTAGCAGGGAACATATTTGGAAAGGATTGTTTGTCCTATTCCCTTCTAGACCTTGGGGAGGGTGGTGTAGATAATATCCATGTCCTCACAGGGTACGGTATTTGTAATCCTGGCAGAAAGAGGAAGAAAGCTGAATGGTATTGTCATGGTAGCATTCCCATATATGTACAGACATGGAGATACTATATTGCCCTATTTTTTTTATTTTTCAAATCCCAGGCAAAGGAAAATGGTCTTGGATGTTGCAGGTTCCTGAAGATGGGAATGAGGCCGTATAGGCAAACCACTCCCATCTTCAGGTACCTGCAGTGTCCAAGGGTGTTGGGAGAGGTTTCCTGAAACAGAACAACCCCTTCTAAACAGTGAATTGTTACTGAACAAGAGATTTACCTAGGCATATATTGCAATCTATTTTCTCCCTTGTGAAGATGTAGATACACATTGCTTCTCAAGTAGGATCACAGTAAGGTCACTTAAGTTGAAACAGTAGCAGCACATTCTGTATGTGTAGTAGAGCAGCATGTAATGTGAAGTGTTAAGCTGAATGTTTTGTGTACATAGCATATTATCTATCCTTCATAGTGCTGTGCGGCCTTCAGGGATTTATAGCCATTCACAAAGACTGTGAGATGTACAGTACAGTAGAAACTGAATATATGCCAACGTTGCCACCTAGTGGCAGTAACCTTCTTTGTCATCTGGTTTTACTTTCCTCCTTTCTTAGGTTGGTGCAGCATGATTGAAATGAACTTTAAGGATGCCTTCCGATCCTTTGAAAGATTAAAAAATGAATCCAGGTGGTCCCAGTGTTACTATGCCTATCTCACAGCAGGTATGTATTGGTAGTATTGCTCTGCATGACATTGCCGTTCATACTGATGCCCTAGATGACTTCCTACAGAATTATGTGTTTGATTAACTTGGGAACAAAGTATACCAAACACATTTATTAGGTTCTCTCAGCTGTCCTAAGATTTTCATTACAAAATGATGATACAGGTTAAGTATCCCTTATGCAAAGTGCTTGGGACCAGAGGTATTTTGGATATCGGATTTTTCCGTATTTTGGAATAACTGCATACCATAATGAGATATCATCATGGTGATGGGATCCAAGTCTAAGCACAGAATGCATTTATGTTACATATACACCTTATACACCCAGCCTGAATGTAATTTTAGCCAATATTTTTTATAACTTTCTGCATTAAACAAAGTGTGTGTACATTCACACAATTCATTTATGTTTCATATACACCTTATATACACAGCCTGAAGGTCATTTAGTACTATATTTTTAATAACTTTGTGTATTAAACAAATTTTGTGTACATTGAGTCATCAAAAAACAAAGGTTTCACTATCTCACTCAAAAAGTCCGTATTTCGGAATATTCCGTATTTCAGAATATTTGGATATGGGATACTCAACCTGTACTGTTAGTCCAGATTCAGCCTCTGAGCACATAGCCATGTGTGTCACTTACAGCAGTGGCGTGCGGTGAGGTCAGTGGCTGGTGAGGCATGCCCGCTAAAGCCGCCCCTATGGCTGCCGCCAGCGGATTTAGCCTTCATGGGGCCCTAAGCAAGACACCAATTTAGGTCCTCCTTCCTCATAGAATCCATAGCACACTGTCATCCGCCCCTGGCTGTGCCTGCTATGCTTTTGTCTCCTTGTCTCCTACAGCAGTAGGGGGCAAATTCCGGAGCCTCCTCTCAAGCAGCATGGGGACAGACTCTGCTTGACTCCATCCTCCGCCAGCAGCAGCAGGTCTCCCAGCACCCTAGTGACACACTCCCTGTACTCAAAGTGGGGGTACCACTACAAAGGAAAAGAATTACCACTTCTGAGGGGGGATGGTGTGCTGCCCAGGCAATGCATACCTCCTAACTGTCCCGATTTCAGCGGGACAGTCCCGCTATTCGGACACTGTCCCGCTGTCCCTCCCGCGGGTCGCAATGTCCCGCTGGTGGGTGGGGGGGCTGTTTGGGGAACCAGTGATCACCGCTGCTCTACTTTGCAAAGCAGCCGGTGATCACTGAATATATGCTGTGCACATGACAGTACGGGGAGGAGAGAAAGGGGCTGCCCAGCTGCTCAAGGAGCGCTGGGCACGCCCCCAAAACAGTAAAAAAAAAAACGGGGATCGTAGCGAGATGCCCCGCCCCCTAACCCGAGGCCCCACCCCTTTTTCGGCAAGTTGGAAGGTATGGGCAATGTACAGAATTCTAGTTGGCCCTCAGCACTGTGAGGAATTAGCTCAGTTTAGTATACACTATCACACAGCTAAATCCACACACTGCAAAATAAACAAACAAACACACATACAGCAAAACACACACATATATTCTCTATCTCTTGTATTTACATTTTTTTTGTCAAACCCCCCCCTTCCCCCCCAACATACTTGGCCCTCCTGGCTGGCAATGCTCTTCTGTGCAGCTGCTGATGGCTCCATCCGCAATCCACAGTGACCGGCTGCTCCCGAGGATCGAGGCTCTCCCTCCTCCCTCCCTCTTCTCGCAGCATGTTGCAGTGGTGGGCTCGGCCAGCAGGGAGACACAGAGCTGGTCAGAGGAGTGACTGTGAACTGTGTGACGGCCCGCAGCAGCGTGGACGCGGTGCACAGTTCAAAGAAGGGTGATGAATGATCTCATCACCCTTCTCTCTTCCTGTCGCCGGGGACCGCGTTCAGGCTACCTCCTCTGTTAGGGGTAGGGTTAGGGTTGAGGAGAGCAGCCGAGGGTGGAAGGAGTAAAGCTGCTGCAAGCCGGGGTGATCGCGACACTGTAAGTAGACTGGACCCTGGGGAGAGATTAGAATCTGCTGCCCAATGATATTTGCCACAGTAACAGGGGCGGTGCTTTCATATGGGATGAAAGCACGACCCTGTCACTGAGGCACTTATGCTAGTGCCGCTTGTACTGCTTTATTTAATGGGCTTTTACAGCCCTCCGCTTGGCCACGCCCCCCGCTTCCTGCACTTTATCATTAGCCGCGGGAGGCACCGCTGTCTGTGCCTCCAATACACATTTAAACCTGTTCTACAGTGTCAAAATTATTACAATAATATAAAGCAGATACTTATAACACAGAATATGTGTCATAAGTATCTTCTTTATATTATTGTAATCATTAATGACAGGGGAGGCACTGCCTCCCCTGACTGCACGTCCCTGACTTACAGTATTTGTGAGTGTCTTCAGTTTACCCAGTTACTGGTACCCAGTCCTAAGCTTCATCCTCCCTCATAAAATTACGCCCCTGACACTAGTGGTACTCATTAGAATTGCAATTTTATGGGCAAAAGGTTTGTTTTAAAAGTTAGTTAGCATTTTTCTTATTTCAGTGTGTCAGGGTGCCACCGGGGAAGTAGATGGAGCACAAGAGGTGTTTAAAGAAGTCCAGAAGCTTTTCAAGAGAAAAAACAATCAGATTGAACAGTTTTCAGTAAAAAAGGTTTGTGGCATTAAGAATTGATAAAGTGTTTTATAAGCCTTGCTCCATAGGATGTTTGTTCCCTGCTGCAGGGTATTGGAAGTAATCACAGGCTGACACTGGAGCCCGAGTCACAAGCACAGCACCGGGAGTCATTTATAAATGTGTGTTAGTGTTGCTGATGTCGTTCTACTCTGCACTGTACAATTCACTATGAATGTGGTTAGCTCGGTTGTGGTACCAGGCCCAATGCTTTATTCATTTTTTAGAATCTTGTAACATCCACGCCACGCTATTTATTCTCCCTCCAGGGGGGTCGTGGACCCCCAAGAGGGAGATAAAGTGTCGGGATTCCGGCGCCGGTATACTGTGCGCCGGGATCCCGACAGCCGGCAAACTGAAGACCACCCCTTTGGCAATCACCCCCAAACATTACTAACTGGAAAAGTACAGCATTCCAAAAGAACTAAAATCAGTTTGTCAGGTATTCATTCCATATCCATAAACAACCGGGCAGAGGAGGTCCTAGAAATAGGCATACCGAAACCTTTACCCAGGCTCTAGTGTAACCTGTTGCCTCCGTGGACCGTTTTCACTCCACTAACCCTATTGCCATATAACTCTAAGGCTTCTGATTAAAATAAATGAGTGTAAGAAACAAGTC
Organism: Pseudophryne corroboree; assembly: GCF_028390025.1. Taxonomy (NCBI): domain Eukaryota; kingdom Metazoa; phylum Chordata; class Amphibia; order Anura; family Myobatrachidae; genus Pseudophryne; species Pseudophryne corroboree. The sequence continues at coordinate 635,110,330 of NC_086448.1, forward strand.
TATTCTAATGGTAATGTAAAATGGTGATTTAAGTGTTAGGTGACAAGCATATATAAGAAAATAAATGTGGTAATGTAATACTAGGCTGGCCTAGGCCTGTAGCCTTTCCACAAAGCCAGGCTAATCGCCAGGTAGATCACATTCCTATCCAGTAATCACAGATGATATATACATCCATTATATGCTGTCACACAATATATTTGGAATATCACACAATGCCATAAAATACAAGTTCTCTGTTTGAAGAATCCTTTTGCTACTTCTGAATGTGGTGGTCTTTAAAAATGTCAAAATGTGTAAGAATGTGGCCACAGCACCTTATTTGTTAGTAGTCGTATCCTCTTTTCTGTATGTTTCTAATTTAGACATTGGTGGGCATATTACACGTGTTGCCAGTCAGAATATCCAGATCCTCACGGCAACACTTATAGGCATATACAATTCCCATGGCACCTCACGTTAATACTACACCTATTAGCCAGGCAGGAAAACCAGGCAAGACTACCACAGTAGCACTTTATGTGCGCAGCCAGAAAGTGTGTGAGGTTCTGCTCTGAATTGGATCCGCCCCACAGTATAACCTGTAGTAATTATGATTTGTCTTCTGAGAGTCTGTGATTGGCTGGTGTTAGGGCTGCATATAGCAAAGACAGTGTATGAAGTGGAGGGAAGTAAGAAGCCACAGACTGAGCGTTTGATAGTGGGAGGGGCAAAGCAAATGTGGGAATGTGACCCTGAATGTAACCTACATACCTATTTGATGTCTCTGGGTAACAGGGTGAAAGATTCAGAAAACAAACACCGACCAAACAGCTGTGTGTCCTGGCTGCCATTGAGGTACTATACCTGTGGAAAGCTCTCCCCAACTGTTCTCTCTCCAACCTGCAGCACATGAGCCAAGGTAAGGAAGACTGTTTCCAAACAAAGAAACTGTTCAATAATAATGGCATAAGAAATCTAGCAATTTATAATAACCCTACACGAAGTACCAACAATGTCAGAGGCTTTGTTTGTATATATGCCTTTAGCTGCCATGGTGCTAGCTGTTTGCTAGCCCTACCATAACGTCCTAATACATTGGGGGGGAATTTATTTGTTTTCCCCGCGACCGCCACTAGATGGAGCACGACGGAGCAATGCAATTGTAGCTCTGTTTGGGTATGACCAGTCGCGAGGGGACACAAAAGTGGAAGCAAGGAAGAGGCAAATGACTACAAACCAGTGAGTCTTGCATCAGTTATCACTTAAAAGAAAGAGTTGAAGATTATCTCAAATCCAGCCATTTACAGGATCCTAAACAGCATGGAATCACTGGGGGGAGATCATGTCAAACAAACCTTACTGACTTTCTCTAACGTCCTAGTGGATGCCGGGGACTCCGTAAGGACCATGGGGAATAGACGGGCTCCGCAGGAGACTGGGCACTCTAAGAAAGATTTAGTACTACTGGTGTGCACTGGCTCCTCCCTCTATGCCCCTCCTCCAGACCTCGGTTAGAATCTGTGCCCGGACAGAGCTGGGTGCATTTTAGTGAGCTCTCCTGAGCTTGCTAATAAGAAAGTATTTTAGTTAGGTTTTTTTTTTATTTTCGGAGAGCTTCTGCTGGCAACAGACTCTCTGCTACGTGGGACTGAGGGGAGAGAAGCAAACCTACTAACTGCGGCTAGGTTGCGCTTCTTAGGCTACTGGACACCATTAGCTCCAGAGGGATCGAACACAGCACCTGACCTTGTCGTCCGTCCCCCTCGCAGAGCCAGAAGTCAGAAGCCGGCGGGTTGAAGAAAGAAGACGTCAAAATCGGCGGCAGTAGACTCCTGTCTTCATATGAGGTAGCGCACAGCACTGCAGCTGTGCGCCATTGCGCCCACACACTCCGGTCACTGTAGGGTGCAGGGCGCAGGGGGGGGCGCCCTTGGCAGCAATTAGATACCTCCTGGCAAAAGCAGCATATATACAGTTGGACACTGTTATATGCATGAGCCCCCGCCATTACTTTTACACAAAATCGCGGGACAGAAGCCCGCCGCTGAGGGGGCGGGGCCTTCTTCCTCAGCACTCACCAGCGCCATTTTCTCTCCACAGCTCCGCTGAGAGGAAGCTCCCCAGGCTCTCCCCTGCAGACTCACGGTAGAAAGGTAAAAAGAGAGCGGGGGGGGGGCACATAAATTTAGCGCATTTAATATATATATACAGCAGCTACTGGGTAAACACTAAGTTACTGTGTGATTCCTGGGTCATATAGCGCTGGGGTGTGTGCTGGCATACTCTCTATCTGTCTCTCCAAAAGGCCTTGTGGGGGTCCTGTCCTCATATAGAGCATCCCCTGTGTGTGTGGTGTGTCGGTACGCGTGTGTCGACATGTTTGACGAAGAGGGCTATGTGGAGGCAGAGCAAGTGCAGATGAATGACGTGTCTCTGCCGACGGCGCCGACACCTGATTGGATGGATATGTGGAAGGTGTTAAATGATAATGTAAACTCCTTGCATAAAAGGTTGGATAAACCTGATGCCTTGGGACAGTCGGGGTCTCAGCCCATGCCTGATCCTACAGTGCAGAGGCCGTCAGGGTCTCAGAAGCGCCCACTATCCAAAATGGTTGACACAGATATCGACACGGATTCTGACTCCAGTGTCGATGACGATGATGCAAAATTGCAGCCTAAAATGGCTAAAGCCATCCGCTACATGATTATAGCAATGAAGGATGTTTTGCACATATCAGAGGTAAACCCTGTCCCTGACAAAAGGGTGTATATGTATGGGGAAAAAAAGCAAGAGGGGACTTTTCCCCCTTCACATGAGTTAAATGAATTATGTGAAAAAGCGTGGGATTCCCCCGATAAGAAAGTGCTGATTTCCAAAAGATTACTTATGGCGTACCCTTTCCCGCCAACGGACAGGATGCGCTGGGAATCCTCCCCTAGGGTAGATAAAGCTCTGACACACTTATCTAAAAAGGTGGCCCTGCCGTCACAGGATACGGCCGCCCTAAAGGATCCTGCAGATAGGAAGCAGGAAAGTATCCTGAAGTCTGTTTATGCACACTCGGGTACTATACTGAGGCCGGCAATTGCGTCGGCCTGGATGTGTAGTGCTGTAGCAGCATGGACAGATAAGCTGTCTGAGGAAATGGATACCTTAGACAAGGATACCATTTTACTGACCCTGGGGCATATAAAATACTCTGTCCTATATATGAGGGATGCCCAGAGGGACATTTGCCTACTGGGCTCTAGAATAAATGCAATGTCGATTTCTGCCAGAAGGGTCCTGTGGACTCGGCAATGGACAGGTGATGCCGACTCCAAAAAGCACATGGAGGTGTTACCTTACAAGGGTGAGGAATTGTTTGGGGACGGTCTCTCGGATCTAGTTTCCACAGCTACGGCTGGGAAGTCAAACTTTTTGCCATATATTCCCTCACAGCCTAAGAAAGCACCGTATTACCAAATGCAGTCCTTTCGATCACAGAGAAGCAAGAAGGTCAGCGGTGCGTCCTTTCTTGCCAGAGGCAGGGGTAGAGGAAAGAAGCTGCACCATACAGCTAGTTCCCAGGAACAGAAGTCCTCCCCGGCTTCCACTAAATCCACCGCATGACACTGGGGCTCCACAGGAGCCAGGAGCGGTGGGGGCGCGTCTCCGAAATTTCAGCCACCAGTGGGTTCGCTCACAGGTGGATCCCTGGGCTATACAGATTGTGTCTCAGGGATACAAGCTAGAATTCGAAGTGATGCCCCCTCACCGTTACCTCAAATCGGCCCTGCCAGCTTCCCACATGGAACATGAAGTAGTGTTAGCGGCAATTCACAAGTTATATCTCCAGCAGGTGGTGGTGAAGGTTCCCCTCCTTCAACAAGGAAGAGGATACTATTCCACACTGTTTGTGGTACCGAAACCGTACGGTTCGGTCAGACCCATATTGAATTTAAAATCCCTGAACATTTATCTGAAAAGATTCAAGTTCAAAATGGAATCGCTCAGAGCGGTCATTGCAAGCCTGGAAGAGGGGGATTTTATGGTGTCTCTGGACATGAAGGATGCTTACCTGCATGTCCCCATTTATCCACCTCATCAGGAGTACCTCAGATTTGTGGTACAGGACTGTCATTACCAATTCCAGACGTTGCCGTTTGGGCTCTCCACGGCACCGAGAATATTTACCAAGGTAATGGCAGAAATGGTGGTGCTCCTTCGAAAGCAAGGAGTCACAATTATCCCATACTTGGACGATCTCCTCATTAAAGGCGAGGTCCAGAGAGCAGTTGCTAATCAGCGTAGCACACTCTCAGGAAGTGTTGCAACAGCACGGCTGGATTCTGAATATCCCAAAGTCGCAGCTGATTCCTACAACGCGTCTGCCTTTTCTGGGCATGATTCTGGACACGGACCAGAAGAAGGTGTTTCTCCCGGCGGAGAAGGCTCAAGAGCTCGTGACTCTAGTCCGAGACCTCTTAAGACCGAAACAGGTGTCGGTGCATCGCTGCACGCGAGTCCTGGGAAAGATGGTGGCATCATACGAAGCCATTCTCTTCGGCAGGTTCCATGCGAGGATCTTTCAATGGGATCTGTTGGACAAGTGGTCCGGATCGCATCTTCAGATGCATCGGCTGATCACCCTGTCCCCCAGGGCCAGGGTGTCTCTTCTGTGGTGGCTGCAGAGTGCTCACCTTCTCGAGGGCCGCAGGTTCGGCATACAGGACTGGGTCCTGGTGACCACGGATGCGAGCCTCCAAGGATGGGGGGCAGTCACTCAGGGAAGAAACTTCCAAGGGTTGTGGACAAGTCAGGAGGCTTGTCTGCACAAATATCCTGGTACTAAGGGCCATATACAACGCCCTGAGTCAAGCGGAGCCTCTGCTTCGCAACCAACCGGTGCTGATTCAGTCAGACAACATCACCGCAGTGGCGATGGCAGAAGCCACCAGGATTCTTCATTGGGCGGAGAATCACGTGCAAGCACTGTCAGCAGTGTTCATTCCGGGAGTGGACAACTGAGAAGCAGACTTCCTCAGCAGGCACGACCTCCACCCGGGAGAGTGGGGACTTCATCACGAAGTCTTCACTCAGATTACAAATCGATGGGAACTGCCACAGGTGGACATGATGGCATCCCGCCTCAACAAAAAGCTACAGAGGTATTGCGCCAAGTCAAGAGACCCTCAGGCGATAGCTGTGGACGCCCTGGTGACACCGTGGGTGTTCCAGTCGGTCTATGTATTTCCTCCTCTTCCTCTCATACCCAGGGTGCTGAGGATAATAAGAAAAAGAGGAGTGAGAACAATACTCATTGTTCCAGATTGGCCACGAAGGACTTGGTATCCAGATCTGCAAGAAATGCTCACAGAGGACCCGTGGCCTCTTCCTCTAAGACTGGACTTGTTGCAACGGGATGCGGTCAACATCCCGCTGGACGGGATCCCGGCGGTCGAAATACCGACGCCGGAATCCCGACCGCCACAATCCCGACCGCCACAATCCCGACATATTCTTCCTCCGTGGGTGTCCACGACACCCATAGGGGGAGAATATAATAGTGTGCCGAGCGTAGCGAGGCACCGTGCCTGCAGCGCGGCGAGCGAAGCGAGCCTGCAACGGGCTGCGTTCCGCTCGCCACCCCTGTCGGGATTGTGTGGTCGGGATTCCGGCGTCGGTATTTCGACCGCCGGGATCCCGTCCTGCGGGATTACGTACTGATCCCGTTGCAACAGGGGCCCTGTCTGTTCCAAGACTTACCGCGGCTGCGTTTGACGGCATGGCGGTTTAACGCCGGATCCTAGCAGAGAAAGGCATTCCGGATGAGGTCATTCCTACGCTGATAAAGGCTAGGAAGGACGTGACAGCTCAACATTATCACCATATATGGCGAAAATATGTTGCTTGGTGTGAGGCCAGGAATGCTCCTACGGAGGAGTTCCAGCTGGGCCGTTTCCTTCACTTCCTACAGTCCGGAGTGAATTTGGGCTTAAAATTGGTTTCCATTAAGGTCCAGATTTCGACCCTATCTATTTTCTTTCAAAAGGAGTTGGCTTCTCTACCTGAAGTTCAGACGTTTGTAAAGGGAGTGCTGCATATTCAGCCCCCTTTTATGCCTCCAGTGGCACCTTGGGATCTTAACGTGGTGTTGAGTTTCCTGAAATCCCACTGGTTTGAACCACTCAAAACGGTGGAGTTGAAATATCTCACGTGGAAGGTGGTCATGCTATTAGCCTTGGCTTCTGCTAGGCGTGTGTCAGAGTTGGCGGCTATGTCACATAAAAGCCCCTATCTGGTTATCCATGCGGATAGAGCAGAATTGCGGACCCGTCCACAATTTCTGCCGAAAGTGGTTTCATCCTTTCATATGAACCAACCTATTGTGGTGCCTGTGGCTACTACTGACTTGGAGGATTCCGAGTTACTTGATGTGGTCAGGGCTTTGAAGGTTTATGTAGCCAGATCGGCTAGGGTCAGGAAAACAGAGTCTTTGTTTATCCTGTATGCTTCCAACAAGCTTGGTGCTCCTGCTTCAAAGCAAACTATTGCTCGCTGGATCTGTAACACGATTCAGCAGGCTCATTCTGCGGCTGGATTGCCGCTGCCGAAATCAGTTAAGGCCCATTCCACTAGGAAGGTGGGCTCTTCTTGGGCGGCTGCCCGAGGGGTCTCGGCATTACAGCTTTGCCGAGCGGCTACTTGGTCAGGTTCAAACACTTTTGCAAAGTTCTACATGTTTGATACCCTGGCTGAGGAGGACATTGTGTTTACTCAATCAGTGCTGCAGAGTCATCCGCACTCTCCCGCCCGTTTGGGAGCTTTGGTATAATCCACATGGTCCTTACGGAGTCCCCAGCATCCACTAGGACGTTAGAGAAAATAAGATTTTACTTACAGGTAAATCTATTTCTCGTAGTCCGTAGTGGATGCTGGGCGCCCGTCCCAAATGCGGACTTCTTCTGCAATACTTGTATATAGTTATTGCTTCAATAAGGGTTAAGTTATGGTTGCATCAGGGTTTGACCGGATGCTCTGTTATTTGTCATACTGTTAACTGGTTATCACATGTTATACGGTGTGGCTGGTGTGAATTTTGCCCTGGATTACCAAAATCCTTTCCTTGTACTGTCAGCTCTTCTGGGCACAGTTTCTCTAACTGAGGTCTGGAGGAGGGGCATAGAGGGAGGAGCCAGTGCACACCAGAACCTAAATTCTTTCTTAAAGTGCCCATGTCTCCTGCGGAGCCCGTCTATCCCCATGGTCCTTACGGAGTCCCCAGCATCCACTACGGACTACGAGAAATAGATTTACCGGTAAGTAAAATCTTATTTTAATACATTTTAGGGGTAATTTAATTGCCCGCTGTCATTTTTCGGGTGGTAAAATCTGGACTTTACTGCAATGGGTTTTTTTTTCAGGGAAATTCAATTAGAGTCTATTTTTGGGCGAAAACACAGAGGATCCATGATAAGTTCACAGACCTATGTGTTTTCACGGGGCGATAGCGAAAACAGGGCACTTATCAGGGATTTTTTTTTTTTCGTTAACTCATTGGGTCTCTCAAAAAAAATCCTTGATAAGTGCTGGTGTCTGGCTGCCTTTGGGGCTAATTGGATAGCCTTAAGGGACCAATTGGCCCACAATTAATTACCGCGGACAATTGAATTCCCCCCTTTGTCTTTATTATGAGGCACTTTTAGAGTAATGTTATAATTGCAAGTTGACACAGCACAGGTTCTTTTTTGCTTAGAAAATGAAGAATAATTGTAACTCCCTCATCAAAATGGCAGTGAGAGCATTACTGCAGTAACACTAGGACCCTGATGAAAGCATTTTGATAAATATTAAATTGTTTTGCATTAAAAGGAGCCATCATTTATCTTCTTCGCTTTATTGATGGGAAGAGTCTCATTGATGGTGCTTTAATTGGAAACAACTAATATCTTAATAATTTGTTAGCTGTTTTAGTTTTAATGTAAACCTTTTTCTTGCATACTCTTTCTATTAAGATTAAAATAATTTTCTTTTTGTAATTGTGGTTTAAATTTCTTTGGGGTATTTTGTATGGCTGTAACCTTTTAGGCCACTTCTGAACACAATACTGGTGAGGAGAGTAAATTTATCTTGCTGTGTTTTATATATTTGTGTATGGACTTGAAGCTTGTCATGAAGTTGTGGATCCATCTGTCGTTGGGTTAAGGAATTTGCTCCTTGGTGCTATCCATAAATGTCTGGGAAATGCTGAAGATGCTGTTCAGGTGAGTAACCATTATAGCAGTTTGTAGCATGTTTATGCCATTTATCTAAACTTAATGTTGGCAAAAACAAAATTAACATAAAAACTAAACAGTCCTGTAATGTAAACAAACAAAACACACAGGGAAACATTGTCCTCATTCCATTTATAGCTACGTATGTACATATGCCGCCTGCAAAATGATAAACCGTTTTGGATGATTTTAAAAGTTCACTGAAAAATTATTTGTTAGTATAACTTTCTTATGTGAAGTGTTTGTATTATAAGGGAAGATGAAAAGCCTCAATATGATATAAGATATGAATAATTATAGCACATGCATCTGTAGATTTCCATAACCTAAGTATAAATGGCTTTAAAAGAAATAAAGGTTATAGGTAGGTACCATCAAGCAAAACTAAGCAATAAGAGTTTATATAGCTATTAATGTGTTAGCACTTCCACATTTCTACATATGCAGGAATTAGCAAGAGGAGGAGGGCAGTTGATGTTCTTTACTTTGATATGAGAGTTAAGAAAATCTGGTCCTCATTGTTCTATCTATCTATCTATCTATCTATCGGTCATATATATTTACAATCACACGTTATGATGTTAAGGGGGGTACTCACGGAGCGATATTCTAAGCAATCTGACTAGATTGCTTAGAATATCGGCAGGATCGCTCCGTGTGTAGCCCCCTCGGCGATAGCGATGCGCGGCCCCGCACATCGCTATCGCCGCTGCTAGATTGGCCTGCATGCAGGCCAATCTAGCGGGTCGCTCACTTCACCCGCTGGGTGAAGTGAGCGGCCCCCCCGTCTCCCCCCGCACGCTCAGCACAGATCGCGCTGTGCTGAGCGGCAGGAGAGATGTGTGCTGAGCGGTTCGCTCAGCACGCATCTCTCCTTGATCGGCCCGTGAGTACTGGGCTTTAGACTCTTGTGTGTACTTTTTTCTATTAGCACCTAAACTCAGTGTTGGGCAGAGCGTCCATAGGCAACTGTGATCACTGCTATTGCCTATCAGTCATCTGCTAAATGCTAAACTCATACCCTATTACATTCCCCATGTACTTTTATGAAGCAGAATGAAGAATTAGTAAACGTTTGCTGCTCCTTGTATGATCATTTGAGTGACACAAGTACTGTGCTTGGCCTGAAATACAACTTGATCACTTTCAGTTTTTTCAACGCGCTGTGAAAGACGAACAGGGGCGACAACAGAACCTCTACATCCAGCCGTACGCTTGTTATGAACTGGGCTGCCTGTTGCTGGACAATCCAGAGGTACATACAGACATTGTACACACATTACAGCTTAACCACTGTAACATCAGTTGTGGGTAAAGTGGGCACAAGCTATACTGTACTTGATGTAGTATATAAGACAGCGTATTCATTTCTTAAATATCCATTTCTGCTGAACAGTGCCTACAGTACAAAGCCATAATCAGATTGCTGAAAGGCGATGTACAGTATTTCAGTATTGCATTTCTCTTCTGATGTTTAGCATGTTCCTAAAAACTATAGCAGCCTATGCAAATGCTATAGGAACTTAGAGGACCCTTACCCAATGGAACCAAATGCCCAAAGTCCTTATCGCCTGGCTACATAGTCCTTTATATTACATTTCCAGATTATACACGTTACCTGTATTTACTGTTATTGTATGATCCTAATTACACTATCCCTTACATCACAGAAATGAGCTGCAGTATACACTGTATTTGCACTGCCATAGTAGTGTCACTTATTTTTTTTGTGTGTGCCTGAATTTACATTGGATTTTCCTAGTACTCTGATAAATGTAAACTGTAGCTTTGACTAAATGGCATAAAGTAGTGTTAGATTTCTCTGTCATCCATCTGGGGGACGCTGCGCCGTTACTTGTGGGTTAGAGGTGTGTGGTAGTGGAGTTTGGCACAGAATCTATCAAAAAGCTGCCTCCTCCCCCCGCTAACCCCTCCCATCTCCTTTCTGCTCAGCCATCACTCAGTTTTAGTTTTGCGCCCGTGGAGTACAGACACAGTTTTTCTTTCTCCTTATATTTTATTTTTTTTAGAGTTTATTCTCAAGAGTACCTAGTCCCCACTTATTGTTCTCCTTTTATGTATGCCCCCCCCCCCCCCCCCCCCACGCTGGCCAGCCGCCCGCCGATCGGACACCTTCTCCCTCCCCCCTGCAGTGAGAGTGACTGATCGGGTTGTGGGGACTTGCAGAGACTAGGTCCGGGAGAGTGTTATACACTCCCTGGGACCAACACAAAGCTGCCGCGACAGCCGCTGTGTGTAGCGGCGCGCGGGAGCCCGAACTTGCGGTTACGTCAGACGTGCAGGGACGGCTTCCCGCCCTGCTCTGCCCGCGCGCGCTGTTCTGCAGCTTCCTGAAGGCTCTGGGGCGCCATCTTCTCCGGCTGCAGACTGGGGGACGCTGTGCTACTCAAGCACACACGGAGCACTATCTTCCAGGGGAAGTTTTTCATTACAGTCGCACATCTAACTGCAAGTATATGGTGGGCTAGCCCTAGTGGGGGATAGCAGTCAGTCTTCTTGGGGACACTAAAGATAACTGCTAGGTCACTTGTCTAAGGATTTATAGTACAGGTTTACTACTTTTAAATATTAAACATAATTAGAATAAGGAATGGCCAGTAAACCGGACAAGGCTACAAAGGGCAAAACGGCCTCAGTAGTTTATTTTTCCTGTTCACAGTGTGGCTCAAAGCTGGCTAAGGGTAGTGCCGACGCAGGTACCCTCTTTACTTCGTGCTCTGGTGCATCAGTGGCGGATCAGCAGGGAAGTTCCACAGATCAGTCTATGCCCCCATGGGTCAAGAACATGGTGGATGCCATTTCAGATTTGCGTCAGTCTAGGTCGGAGGCTGAATCTGCTCAGACTCAGGTGGAGCCTCTGTGGGCCCAAAATATGGGCAAGTGTCTTACTGATTTAACTCATTCTTTAAATAAGTTTGAAAATTCTGCCAGCAGTTCCGCTGCTACTAAGCGACCACAGCCGTTACCCGCTTTAATGTTTCCGGGAGAGGAGTTGGATTCTCTGACATCTCCATTGGAGGAAGGGGAGGTAGATCCTGAATGGGACGAAGTTTCGGCTTGGGAAGATGAGGAGCTATCTACTAGTTCAGGTGTTAGATTACTAATAGAAGCCATTCGTCAGACTCTTAATATTCAGGATGCGGCAGTGGCGGAGACTTCCTCTGCCTTTTTCAAACGACAGAAGAGACAGGTTACTGCCTTCCCTTCTTACTCTCACTTTGCGGATATTTTAAAAGAACCCTGGCTTAAACCGGATTCTCGTTTCCAGGCTCCTAACAAATTAAAATTTCTATATCCTTTTACGGAGGAAGATGCAAAATTTTGGGAGACAGCCCCAAAGGTAGACGGTCCTATTTCACATTTGGCAAAAGCTACGGTTATTCCTTCGGTACAGTCCGTAGCTTTAAAAGACCCTACTGATAGGAAGATAGAAGCATTACTAAAATCTATGTTTTCTTTATCAGGTGTCTCTCTCCCTTCCAGTTCTGGAGGGTGCCTGGGTCCTTAAGGCCGTGGATGAATGGCTAGCACAGGTCGTATCTGGAATGCAGTCGGACGATCCGTCGGAAGCCATTCAATTAGCAGAACAGATTTCGGAGGCTCTTATGTGGGTGAGGCCTTGTTAGATTCTGTTGCGCTACAGTCCCGTGTTTCTGCCTTGACAGAATCAGCAAGACGGTCTCTTTGGCTTAGGGTTTGGAATGCTGATTCGGATTTAAAGCAGACCTTGACGGCAGTTCCTTTTGAAGGGGAGTTTCTTTTTGGGTCGGAGTTAAAGAAGATTATTTCAGATACTACTGGAGGAAAGAGCCCCTTTCTTCCATCTGCTCCTCACACCGAAACCTACAAGGTTTCGGTCCTTTCGTACGCAGGGCAGAGGTAGTTTCCAATCCTTTCGTGCTTTCTCCAGATTTCCACGAAGAGGGTCATTCAGAGGTAGAGGATCTCAGGCTACTCGCAGACCGGCCAGTAAGCCTGCCGACAAGGCTTGATGCATGACGCTTCAGGTCTTCCGGAGGGATCGATGAAGGTTGGGGCTCGGTTACTTCAGTTCAGGGAAGTGTAGCTCCTGTCGAAACCAGATCGGTGGGTAATGGGGGTCATATCCAGAGGATATATGTTGGATCTCGAAGAGACAGTCCCATTCCGGCTATTCGTCACACCTCTCCCAGACGATCCCTCCAGACGTCAAGCTCTTCTTCAGGCAATAGCAACCCTCTTACAAAATGGAGTAATCCTTCCGGTTCCCTCTCCTCAGAGGGGTCGGGGTTTTTACTCTGGTCTTTTTCTCGTGGACAAACCGGATCGTTCGTTCCGACCCATTCTGAATCTAAAAGCAATCAACCTGTATCACTCAACCCAAAAATTCAAGATGGAATCCATTCGCTCAATTATCGCCGCCATGGAGCTAGGGGAATATTTGGCTTCAATAGACATAAAAGACGCCTACTTACATGTCCCGATTTGGATAGGACATCAATCTCTTCTGAGATTTGCAGTCGGTCCGTGGCATTTTCAGTTTCAGGCTCTTCCCTTTGGTCTCTCTACGGCTCCTCTGGTTTTTACAAAGGTCATGGGTCATGTTGTCGCTGTTCTCCGTTGTCAAGGGGTCAACATCACTCCATACTTGGACGACCTGTTGGTCAAGGCCCCGTCAGCGGAGATTCTCACTCAGAACCTGCGTCTAACGACAGAGACTCTGCAGTCATTCGGGTGGATAATCAACTTTCCAAAGTCGTCTTTACTCCCTTCCCAGAAAATGTTTTTTCTGGGACTTTTATTCGACACCAACAGCCAGAAGGTGTGTCTTCCTACGGACAAGATTCAGGATCTGCAGTCCAGAATCCGGACCCTGTTACACTTACCGGTAGTGTCGGTCCTCAGATGCATGCAGGTGTTAGGCAAGATGGTGTCCTCCTTCGAGGCAGTCCCATACGCCAGATTTCATGCCCGACCTCTTCAGGCTCAGATTCTCAGCTGTTGGGCTCGGACGGATCCACGTCTCGAATTGCAGTTGATCCACTTGTCGGTAAAGACTCGTCAGTCGCTTCACTGGTGGCTTCACAGTCACAATTTGAGAAAAGGAGCGCCGTTCACGGTTTGGTCTTGAATGATGATCACCACGGACGCAAGCCTCAGCGGTTGTGGAGCAGTGTTCCAGACTCATCACTTCCAGGGGCGCTGGAACAGTCAGGAGTCAAAATTACAGATCAACATTCTGGAATTGAGGGCGATCCGGTATGCACTCCTTCAGATCCAAACCATGGTACAGGGTCATCCAGTTCGTGTGCAGTCCGACAATGCCACGGCAGTGGCTTACATCAACAAACAGGGAGGAACTCGCAGCTGGTCCGCAATGAGAGAAGTCGCTCAGATTCTCACGTGGGCGGAACGTTGGGTTCCCGTAATATCCGCAATTCACATTCCAGGAGTCGAGAACTGGGAAGCAGATTTTTTGAGTCGTCACACGATTCATCCGGGAGAATGGGAACTTCACCAGGAAGTGTTTCTCTCTCTCTAGTGGGCCGCTGGGGAATGCCCGACGTAGACCTAATGGCGTCTCGCCTCAACAAGAAACTTCCTCACTACGGCTCACGGACTCGGGATCCTCAAGCATTTCTGATCGATGCTCTAACAGCTCCGCGGCAGTTTCAACTGGGTTACGTGTTTCCGCCAATTCCACTGCTTCCACGTCTACTTCAACGCATTCGGCGAGAAGGTCTCGCAATAATTCTGGTGGTTTCAGATTGGCTGCGCCGACAGTGGTACACTCTTCTGCGCAGCATGGTCATCGGAGACCCCTTTCGTCTCCCCCTGCGACCAGATCTTCTTCTTCAAGGGCCTTGTCGCCACCCAGATCTAAGTCGGCTGGCTTTGACGGCTTGGTTCTTGAATCCAACATTTTAAAAGCAAAAGGTCTTTCTCGTTCTGTTGTACAGACGATGATTCGGGCTAGGAAACCGGTGACTTCTGGTATTTACCATAGGGTATGGCGTATTTACATTGCTTGGTGTGAAAAGCGGGGCTTGACTCTGCATTTGTTTAGACTTCCTTGCCTGCTCTCTTTCCTTCAGGAGGGTCTCGATAAGGGCCTGAGGCTTTCTTCACTGAAGGGTCAGGTTTCAGCCTTGTCGGTTCTTTTTCAAAAGAAACTAGCGATCATTCCAGAGGTTCAAACATTTCTTCAGGGAGTACTTTGAATTCAACCACCTTTTGTTCCTCCGGTTCCTCCCTGGGATTTAAACTTGGTCCTTATGGCCCTTCAAAAATCTCCATTTGCACCTTTGGAATCTGTGGAACTACGTTATCTAACACAAAAAGTTGTTTTTCTTTTGGCTATTGCTTCCGCTAGACGAGTGTCTGAGTTGGCGGCTTTCTTGCAGGCCACCCTTGTTAGTGTTTCATGAGAACCGGGTGGTTCTGCGGACTAAGCCTTCTTTCCTTCCAAAGGTTGTTTCAGCATTCCATTTAAATCAGGACATTGTCCTTCCAGCATTTACTCCGTCGTCTTCTCCTGGGGATAACTCCCATTTGGCCCTCCTGGATGTTGTTCGGGCCTTACGTATTTATTTGTCTCGCACGTAGTCTTTCCGTCGTACGGATACCTTGTTGGTATTGATTGATGCTCCCAAACGAGGTTGTCCAGCTTCCAAGAACACTGTGGCTCGTTGGGTAACTTAAGCCATCAGACAGGCTTACGTGTCTTCGAATGTTTCGGTTCCTGACTCAATTAGGGCTCATTCGACTAGAGCAGTTGGAGCATCTTGGGCTGCTCGTGGTGGTGCATCTATTGAGCAGCTGTGCAGGGCGGCGACCTGGTCGTCAGTCCATACTTTCACAAAGTTTTATCGTTTTCATACTTTTGGTTTGGAGACTGCCAATGTTGGGCGTCGTATTTTACAGACTGCTATGCCGTCAACGTCTCCCTCCTCTCATTAGCTTGCTTTGGGAAATCCCACAAGTAACGGCGCAGCGTCCCCCAGATGGATGACAGAGAAATAGGGATTTTTGTTTACTTACCGTAAAATCTCTTTCTTTGAGTCCATCTGGGGGACGCTGCGATCCCTCCCGTAGTTTTGTCTGGTTTATTTGGTTGTTTTTTGTTCTGGTCTATCTCCTTTGGCTTGGCTAAACGTTAACTGAGTGATGGCTGAGCAGGAAGGAGATGGGAGGGGTTAGAGGGGGGAGGAGGCAGCTTTTTGATAGATTCTGTGCCAAACTCCACTACCACACACCTCTAACCCACAAGTAACGGCGCAGCGTCCCCCAGATGGACTCAGAGAAAGATTTTACGGTAAGTAAACAAAAATCCCTATTTTCAAGCAGATCTTCATGGGTGTGTATATAACTCTTACCACTCATTCTGACTGAGGACTAGTAATTTAATGACAGCTGTAACTAAAGATATTATAAGCTGTATACTGAATGGTATGGACATAAGATCGGAGGTGCTTTAAATTTACATTTCATCTTTGCATGACCTGCAGCCCAACAGGTTTGGGGATAGATCCCTGTGTTTTGTAGTGCATTGGTCATCGCTGACTTCTGGGACCCCCATGGAATGTGTTTAGAATAAACTGTTGGTTGCATCCTGCCTTTTATTATAATGGTCTTGCAGGATTAGTACAGGATCTTTCATTTGATACATGAAACTCCACCTGAACCTAACATTGATGGCCATGAATTGCAGTTAGTTACAGTCCAGATACTATATATAAAATAATGTACATTTTGTGTAGTTCTTAGGGAAACTTTGCAGCGTAGGGGCACAGACTGGCTTTGCAGGGCACGAGATAACCTACCGTATAAAATGAGGTTTAAAAGTGGTGTCCTTTGATGGATTTTTTTCATTCGCATCCTCCTGTCACTCCAGAATAACAGATTACAGGATGGAAAGGTGCAGTTCATTCCGTAGTTAGATGAAACGTTACATCCCCCATTCAGTGCCTGATGTATAAAGTTAGTGTTTAAAGCTGAATCCAGTGATTGCTGGGTCTTTTCGAACAGAAAGGAGTTGTATGTGGTAATACTTCTATTCATTGGACAATAAATCTGTCCAATCGCCTTTCATGCCTCACTGTTCATGAACTATTTCACTTTAACCTGTATTATAATGTGTCCAGTATGTAGATCAAAAGTTATTTTTTGTTTTTACAGACTGTTGCAAAGGGAAAAGCATTATTGTTTCAAGCAAAGGTAAAATTCAGTGTTTGTAGTCTGTATTAATTGCATTGATTAATATATAGCACTTCTCAGGCTAAATGTCTGTCTTGTGTTTTCTTTCTGTGACTGCTGAAGGAGGAATACACGGGCTACGACTTTGAGAACCGATTACACGTACGAATCCACGCAGCCTTAGCTTCTCTTAGGGAGGTGGTGCCTAAGTGACTGGGAGAAGGACGTGATGACTCTTGTATCCCACACAGCTTTCTGCACTTCAACACACCGCAGTGGATCAAAATGGCTGATTGTGGATGATGCGGGTGTGTGTTGGAAAGCCTCCTGTGCCAGAGGCATCAGACTATTCACAGTAGCGGCGCAGTTGGACTCCAATAAAAATTAGTCCTTTTTAAAAAAAAAAAAAGAAATCTGGGAACCTGAAACATGATCTAAATAACATAACATTACATAAGCAAAAGACGTTACTACGACGGAAAAAGTTCCTCAGACCTGTGGTAGTGCACTGTATAGCATGTTTATTTTAGCCCTTTTGTCAATCACGGCCAGAGCGGCAGTCCTGCTTACATCTGCTGTGGCCATTTTGTTTTGTATCAGCCTTTTGCTTTCAGGAGTTCTTAGACCATATGAATTGCATAATGGGGGAGATTCGGTTAAGCCTGAAGTTCCGTCAGAATGCTTGCACAGTGTGGGTAATTACAAGGTGAAGACCTCTGGGATGAGTGCAGAAATGAGTGAGATTATCATGCTGAGGTGACCTATGTTGTGTTCGTGCCCAAGGTACTGACTGTAAACTGTGGCTCATTGAATTTACCCCCAATGAGTGTAGAAGGATTTTTTTCTATAGCTCATTATTAAATAAGATATAATAGTGCAGTTGCAACTGAAAAGAGTTTGCCCACATCAGGAACATTAGGTCAGTAAGTTGGACTGCTGCTTTAAGTTGCCCTTTGAACATAGTCCGTTTTACTGCGGCTAGGCATAAGAAAAGCACATTTAAGACATTGATGTACACAGTAGGCTCCTATAATATGTCTGTGCAGCATTCGGTCTACCACATCTTATAGCAGTCCATTTTAACGGTACATTGTTTTAATAACCTAGAATGTGATAGGGAATGACCTTTCTCGTGTGTGTGTATATATATATATATATATATATATATATATATATATATATATATATATATATATAATGTGTGTGTATGTATATATATATATATATATATATATATATGTATGTGTGTATGTATGTATATATATATATATATATATATATATGTATGTGTGTGTATATGTATATATATATATATATATATATATATATATATATATATATATATATATATATATATAGCTAATGTATGGAACCCCAACATTCCTCAGCAGAATTTCACAGAACATCCTATTAATGTTACTCGTGCAGCCAGGGGGGAATCCAAGCTTATTTCTAGGATTAGTCGCTGACCACACCACAGTTTTTGTACTAGACATACTTGTACATGGATTTTAGTGAATAATAATATTGCGGCACGCGCTCTTTGGATTCCGCAAGATATGTGTAAAACTATCCTCTAATGTGAGAATTTTTTACACTGACCTGATATAAAAAAATTAATCTCCCTCAATATAAAACAAACCAGCCCTGAAGGGCAGTAAAGGGCAATACAGTACAGAAACTGTAGCACTTTTGCTCCTGTACATACTTGAAAATATTGTTTTGTTCTAATTCAGGGATACTTCCATTGTTGTCATTTTATAGTGCACACCACATTATTTGTTTTATTATATATGCATAGTGTGCTTTGTCAGTTTATTTATTTGTTTTTTATTTGGCAAAAGAGAATGGTAAGGATGGTGAAAGGGGCGTTGATCTGTTTTGTTTTAATTGTACTTCTTTTATATCAAGTATCAGTAGTTTCTATTTATAAAGTATTTATTTGAAAACTTGGTTTTCAGGGTCTCCTAATAATTTAATGTTAAGTCTGCTAAACTAAGGCCTAATTCAGACCTGATTCCTGTGCTGCAGATTTGCACAGGTCTGCGATCAGATAGTTGCCGCCCAGGGAGAGTGAAAACCCGCCCCGTGCAAGTGTGCGAATGCATGTGTATGCCGTGCGAAAATTCCGCCAGACAGCGGGCAGCTGCAAATCCGTTCGCACCTCACTCACCAATGGCTGGTTTTTACATGTGGGTGTGCAGTCTGTGCGTAGCCCAGGACTTACTCCTACAGTGTGATACAAACAGGATGATCGGGTCTGGAGCTGACATCACACACCCGCCCTGAAACCGCTGGGGAACGCCTGAGTGTTTCCTGAAAACGGACCGTTGCCACCCACAAACGTCCTCTTCCCGTTAATCACCTTGCAAACACAATTTTTGCACCATCCTGTCGCTGCTTTGTGACGCGCCTGCACATTGCGGTGCATGCGCAGTCATTCGATAATCGGACGCTGTGCGATTTCGCACAACAGCAATCCGGTCTGAATCGGGCCCCTAGTTCCTGTAAAATGATATATTATGATTTACTTTTACGTTACATAGAAGTCTTACTGCCATCCTCTGCATCTTTAGATCTGCATAAAAGCTCTTCTCCAGGGTCTGGCTGGCATCTTTCAGCCCAAGGGGATAGTCCACGTATGTGGGCCAGTCTTTGCCATCGCCAGAGGGTGAATGAACAAGTTACTGTACGTTGGGGGGGTGCCCAGGAACTAGATATCCTTGTGTCCCACTATAAACCATTAACATCTCCTTTTCATCCTTCTTATGTCTTCAATATAATATACAATACTCTGAGTGACACTGATGGTATATTACAAGCTATTACTTATTGTTCTATAACTCCACTGATTTATCAAACAAGTCTTTGCTATTTGGCTGCCCCGTTATTTTTGTTGCCCCTCCTACCCTGTATATCCCCTGTATTTGAGTCTCTTCTTGCCTACAATATATGGTGGCTTGTCTGCAGTGGGGAACCTCTGAAGAAATCCATCTTCCCTGTGCAGTGTCTCGCGTCCTTATTCGCTAGTCATGTAGGAGACCAGGAGAAACGTCTGAAGTAAATAGATTTTAGTGTCCTGGGTGAAGAATAACTGCTGACGCCCCTTCTTTATGGGAGTGATAGTTGCCACTGCTGGATTGTTTGAGGCTAGCTCATTACAAGTGCTAGACCTCATTCTAATCCCATACATCCATGCATAAATCTCCGTGTTCATTCATTCCTTTTTAAGGCGGATTCAAATCAGCAACTTTTCCGTAGCGGGGTGCAGGAAAAATTGTGATGGTCAGAGCACCATGTACCTGTTTGTGGAATATGTGCTCAGCTGGATTGAAGTCACCTTTGACTGTTTAATATATTGTTATAGACCATCAATAGTACAACATGTTTAGTATACATTTATGAGCCTGAAAGTCTAGAATACTGTAAATGCTTTTTAATCCTTAAGGAGTCACATGAATCTGTTATGAAGTTGACATTCCTGTATAGGCTCTTCTAGAGACGTTTTAAAATGGGATTTTGGCTAGAATTGTAGAAACTTTATTTTTCTGCAGCAACTGAAATTGTGGCACACTAAGGAGTAGATGTATCAAAGCTTGGAGAAAGATAAAGTACCAACCAATCAACTCCTGTCATTTTTAAAACACAGCTTGTAAAATGACAGAAGATGATTGATTGGTACTTTATCTCCTCTCCAAGGGTTTACATATGTTATACCGGTGGAAAGGATACTGGCTGTCAATATCTCGACGGCAGCATCCCGCCCACCAGAATGCCGGCAACGGGACGAGCGCTAAGAGTCCCTTTGCGGGCTCAGTGGCACGCTACGCTTGCCACGGGATCTATTCCCACTCTATGGGTGTCGTGGACACCTACGAGTGGGAATAACCCTGGTGAGCCGGGATTCCGTCTGTCGGCACTGTCCGCTGTCGGTATTTTGATGGGATCCCCACTTCCGGCATTTTAACTGCATCCCTCTTCGTGAGTTGATACATCTATAGCTTTAGATTCCTTTCCATTCATTATGCCAAACCCACTTTTATTGTATCCTGACCAAAATATCCATTTATTAAATGGAGTATTAACATAATTGCTAAGTGATACTGCAAGTCACATCTGACAGCTTTAATTCATACTTCTGTTATTACCGATATGTCTAGTACCTGATACATGTGAGAGGTGCGGTCTCCATTAGATTGTGCCTGTGATGAGAGCAATCAGAGTGTTAGTATTTATTAGAATGGTGCGGTGTGCATATATACTGTAATACCTAGCAACAGCTCAGATTCATTGGGATGAATTCCATTCTATAATATCTGTCTGCGAACATTATTGGTAAAGAATCTTCCATCATTGGGGTGCGAGGGAAAACTAGCTAAGATAAACCTCTAGGGGATTATTTCCAGAGGCATGTCTGATTGTCCCCTGCTCACTTATGGTACATGTAAGCAATTGCTAAGGGTTACAGCACCTTTCTGCATATCACACCATGTTGTCAAATAATTAAATATAGTGGTTTCATACTCTGAGGCATAGTCTAATAGCAATAAAGGGATACAGTATAAACTGCAGGTTAAAATACATATTGGCTGTCCATCACTGGGTATGTTTGGTTTTAATTATTTTCAACTCCTGGTAGATAGGACTTCAAACAACATACTGTGGTGTGATGTTAATAAAGAACTTCACTTTTATATTTCCTCAAAGAAAATAAAAGGAACTAGATCTAGGCCCGTGTCTTGTGCTTATTGCAGTGTTCTCTGTGTCTCTGCTTCCTGAGTGGCTGAAGAAATGAATCACTACCTCTGTGACTTGTCCATGGCAGCTGGGGTAAGACTCTGTAATAGTGTAACATTTCTTACCAGTTATGAGGGAGAGGGTGGGTTGGAACAGAGCAGTGGGCAGACTGAGGTGACCCAAGTCTCTTTACTAGTTCTACTATATTAATGCACATCTATTAATGCATCAGTACATTAGCCAAGTGCTTGGAACTGAGTGTATGGAAACATTTTTAACCACAAAAATGTTTTACATGAGACAAACTTTTTTTGTTTAACTATTTTACCACCTGAATCATACATTCTCAAAAGTTGTTTTAAACCCCCTCCAAAAAAAAACTCCCCCACCCCACAAATCTTGGTTTAATGGTTGCCAGATTAATTGTATGTGTGTGTGTGTGTGTGTGTGTGTGTGTGTGTGTGTGTGTGTGTGTGTGTGTGTGTGTGATTTGCTTTGAAAGGAACAGCCCACCCCCTCTGTAATGAACCGGTGCCACCTAGGGTGCATCTGTAATGTAATGTAAGGTGAGAGGGTAGAATTGCTAAGCCCCTTAAATTCAACATTCATGGCTTTTAATCATTGTCCCATTCAGCAGTATTTTTATTACTTGATATCTGACTTTTTAAAAAAATATTTCAACTATTTCCATCTTGTTCAGCTTTTCCTCGTGAAACGGGGCCTACAACAATATGTAGTAAACCTCACAGCTGTCTATCCAGAAATAACCTTGGTTTTCTCCGGCTGGGTCCACAGGTTATCCATAGGATAACATTGGGATATGATGACGTGACAGTGGATTTGCATCAAACGGACAAAGCTTTCGGCCTCCCAGCATGCAACGGGCCTCCTGGCTCTGGCAAATAATTTTCTTGATTGGCGCGGCAGGAGCCGAACCGTGGTCAAGAGGGCTGCTGTTTTTTAGCAGCCATGAGCTTTTTTATTTTATTTTTATAGTCCTACTATTTTTCTTGAGTAATCTTTCTAAAAAGCATCTTATACGTACCTTAGAGTCGCTCCAACAACTCCCCGCCGGGTTGTGACAACGCTTACCCACAAGTATAGTGCTGTTTCGGCAGGCGTCTGTGTTTGATATACTAGCAAGTCCAGCAGACATCACCAGGCTCTGGTCAGAGCACAGGGAGAAGGTAAGGCATTGGTTCCGCTTAGAGGGGGTACACTGACACAGCTGTACCGTTTTGGAAGGAGACTACCAAACAGTCGCTGACACGGCTGCCACCTAGGGTGCACCAGCGCTAGGCCTTAGGGATCATAAGCTCCAGGGGTAGTACGAGGCCGTGATCCCTAGGGTTGATGTCAGCAGTGGGAAATCAGACGCTGGTCGCCCTTCCCCCCTGGTTCATGACCAGTTTCCTCCGAGTCTCCCGCCATGAACTGGTTTCCCGCTTCCGTCTGAGACGCTGTGTATCTAAAAGGACCCAGTCACAGCATGTGTGGCTGGTGCGTCAGTGTTCACTTAGGCATCTGTGTTCACTGTGGGTTCACGAGGTGAGTGTGTACACTATTAGCATCTGGATCCACTCAGCGTTTGCTAATGTATTGTTTGGTCCTGGAAGCAGGGTGAGTCTCCCTGTATCCCACTCTACTGAGCACGGGTAATACAGCACTAAGTCTCTACCTTTTGAGTACGAATAGTTGGAGAAGTGCCTAATGCATACGAGTCTGATAATAATTACTGTTTTCTTTCGCTGTGCGACTGAATACGGTTAAATCCTATATAAGGTAATGCAGTAATATGTTTCTCCTACGTACTTGAAATGTATTTGTATTTTATTATGTGCTCATATTGCTTATTAAACTAATGTATAACCTGTGACTGATTGCTAGTGTGATTGCTGACTTCACTATATATCGGTCAGTTTTTCTGTGTCTTCCGATGCTGGTGCAAAGCAGGGTAGGGTCAGATTGTGTTTCACTTTAACAAATTTTAAAGTGATTACAGTCACAAATTGTGTAGTAACACTATACACGTGTGTGACTATTTATCGTGTCTTAAAAGCGACAAGGGTGAGTAAAATACACTTTACACAGCAGCACCAACACTCATTTCATGTTGGTCTTGCAAAGATAGGTTAACCCATCAGGATTTGGTTCATAAGGGATTTTGTGTAAAATGTTTTAGCGGTCACCGAAGCCTCTTAAATAACTGAGGCAAGCACAGGTTTTAGTTGAACCTTCATGGGCTACTTTCCACAGACATTATCCAATATAACTGAGCAGATAATGCTAGCTCCTACACCAGGGACAGGTTACCCTATTAGTAGGGTAACCTACTTACATATTAACCCTTACATGCAACATTTTGAGGTTTATCCACCTCAGGAATCGGCAGCCTCTCAACAAGAGCAGGCTGAAAGGCCTGTGGTAAGTAAAATCACATAGACATGATACAACATCTTCAGTCTACACATGTTTTAAATGAGGGTTCGTCGGAGGATGAGGACTCATTGCACTTCGGAGGAAGGTCTCTGAACTAATTAGTGCTACGTTAGCCATTCTATCCTTAGAGGCAGTAGTCCCTGTGTTAAAAACCTAAGGCATCTGTGTTTAAACGTTTCAAAACAGCTAATGGAAATTATGCAAGAGGTTTGGGTTACGCCCAGTAAGAAGTTAGAATTCCAAGAAATGGAATTCCAATTATCCTCTTCCAGCTGTTTTAAAAAAAGAAAAAAGGAAGGTGGCTCCAAAGTAGATTTGCATGTCATAGATTGGTGCAAAAATCTACATTACTTCTGCTTTCAACATAAATAAATGATCTCACGGATACAGTCGATTTTGTTTTCTAAAAAACATTTTTCTCTTATGTCCTAGATGATACTGGTGTCCACATTAGTACCATGGGGTATAGACTGGTCCACTAGGAGCCATGGGCACTTTAAGAAATCAGTAGCGTGGGCTGGCTCCTCCCTCTATGCCCCTCCTACCAGACTCAGTTTAGAAAATGTGCCTTGAGGAGCCGGTCACGCTTTGGAGAGCTCCTGAAGAGTTTTCTACTTTTATTTTAAATGATTGTTATTTTCAGTCAGGGCTGTTTGGCAACAGCCTTACTGCTTTGTGGGTTTTAGGAGGAGAATGGCCCAACTTCCTTAGAGTTAATGGTCCCTGCTGACAGGAAACTGAGCTCCTAAAGGAAGCCATTCGCAAGCCACACCACGTACCCTCCCGCAGCATGCCGCCACCCACTAACAGAGCCAGAAGATGAAGAGTGGTGAGTACAACGCCAGCGTCCCGGTTAGCAGGGCGCTGGCGGGAATAGCGGCACAAGGGCTGGAGCGCAGCTCTAACTGCAGGCTGCGCTTCAGGGGGCTCAGACAGACACATGCTGACAGTGTGTCCCGCTGTGAGGGGCACGCTGAGCCTTCACTGATGCCCACACTGACCACAACGTACTAACAGGGGTTTCTCTAACGTCCTAAGTGGTTGCTGGGAACTCCGTAAGGACCATGGGGAATAGCGGCTCCGCAGGAGACTGGGCACAACTAAAGAAAGCTTTAGGACTACCTGGTGTGCACTGGCTCCTCCCTCTATGAACCTCCTCCAGACCTCAGTTAGAATTTTGTGCCCGGCCGAGCTGGATGCACACTAGGAGCTCTCCTGAGCTCCTAGAAAAGAAAGTATATTTTAGGTTTTTTTATTTTCAGTGAGATCTGCTGGCAACAGACTCACTGCAACGAGGGACTCAGGGGAGAGAAGCGGACCTACCTGCTTTCAGCTAGCTTGGGCTTCTTAGGCTACTGGACACCATTAGCTCCAGAGGGATCGAACACAGGCCCAGCCTCGGTCGTCCGGTCCCGGAGCCGCGCCGCCGTCCCCCTTGCAGAGCCAGAAGCAAGAAGAACGTCCAGGAAATCGGCGGCAGAAGACTCCGGTCTTCATTAAGGTAGCGCACAGCACTGCAGCTGTGCGCCATTGCTCCCTGTGCACACCACATACTCCGGTCACTGATGGGTGCAGGGCGCGCCCTGGGCAGCAATTAGAGTACCTTAAGAGTGGCACAGCACACATAATATAGCCTAATAAGCTATATATGTGTAAAATACCCCTGCCAAATTATGATTATAAGAGCGGGAGAAGTCAGCCGAAAAAGGGGCGGGGCTATCTCCCTCAGCACACTGGCGCCATTTTCTCTTCACAGTGCAGCTGGAAGACAGCTCCCCAGGCTCTCCCCTGTAGTTTTCAGGCTCAAAGGGTTAAAAAGAGAGGGGGGGCACTAAATTTAGGCGCAAATCTGTGTATTATAGCAGCTATAAGGGAAAAATCACTGTGGGTAGTGTGAATCCCTGCATTATATAGCGCTCTGGTGTGTGCTGGCATACTCTCTCTCTGTCTCCCCAAAGGACTTTGTGGGGTCCTGTCCTCAGAGCATTCCCTGTGTGTGTGCGGTGTGTCGGTACAGCTGTGTCGACATGTTTGATGAGGAGGCTTATGTGGAGGCGGAGCAGATGCCGATAAATGTGATGTCACCCCCTGCGGGGTCGACACCTGAGT
Organism: Pseudophryne corroboree; assembly: GCF_028390025.1. Taxonomy (NCBI): domain Eukaryota; kingdom Metazoa; phylum Chordata; class Amphibia; order Anura; family Myobatrachidae; genus Pseudophryne; species Pseudophryne corroboree. The sequence goes on from NC_086448.1 coordinate 635,136,054, forward strand.
GGATGGACATGTGGAAGGAATTACGTGACAGTGTCAACTCCTTACATAAAAGGTTTGACGACATAGCAGATGTGGGACAGCCGGCTTCTCAGCCCGTGCCTGCCCAGGCGTCTCAAAAGCCATCAGGGGCCCTAAAACGCCCACTACCTCAGATGGCAGACACAGATGTCGACACGGATACTGACTCCAGTGTCGACGACGATGAGACTACTGTACATTCCAATAGAGCCACCCGTTACATGATTACGGCAATAAAAAAATGTGTTGCACATTTCTGATATTACCCCAGGTACCACAAAGAAGGGTATTATGTTTGGGGAGAAAAAAGCTTCCAGTGGTTTTTCCCCCATCTGATGAACTAAATGTGTGAAGAAGCGTGAGTTTCCCCCGATAAGAAACTGGTAATTTCTAAAAGGTTACTAATGGCGTACCCTTTCCCGCCAGAGGATAGGTCACGTTGGGAGACATCCCCTAGGGTGGATAAAGCGCTCACACGTCTGTCAAAGAAGGTGGCACTACCGTCTCAGGACACGGCCGCCCTAAAGGAGCCTGCAGATAGAATGCCGGAAGCTATCCTGAAGTCTGTATATACACACTCAGGCATTACACTGAGACCAGCTATTGCTTCAGCATGAATGTGCAGTGCTGCAGCTGCGAGGTCAGATTCTCTGTACCTTAGACAGGGACACTGTATTGCTAACCATAGAGCATATTAAAGACGCAGTCTTATACATGAGAGATGCACAGAGGGATAATTGCCGACTGGCATCTAAAATAAACGCAATGTCCATTTCTGCCAGGAACTCGGCAGTGGACAGGTGATGCTGATTCTAAAAGGCACATGGAAGTTTTGCCTTACAAGGGTGAGGAGTTGTTTGGGGATGGTCTCTCGGACCTCGTTTCCACAGCTACAGCTGGGAAATCAACATTTTGCCCCATGTTCCCTCACAGCCAAAGAAAGCACCGTATTATCAGGTACAGTCCTTTCGGCCCCAGAAAGGCAAGCGGGTTAAAGGCGCGTCCTTTCTGCCCAGAGGCAGAGGTAGAGGGAAAAAGCTGCAGCATACAGCCAGTTCCCAGGAACAAAAGTCCTCCCCCGCTTCCTCTAAGTCCAGACGCTGAGGCTCCACAGGCGGAGCCAGGTACGGTCGGGGCCGTCTCAAGAATTTCAGCGACCAGTGGGCTCGCTCACGGGTGGATCCCTGGATTCTACAGGTAGTATCTCAGGGGTACAAGCTGGAATTCGAGACGTCTCCCCCTCGCCGTTTCCTCAAATCTGCCTTGCCAACAGCTCCCTCAGACAGGGAGGCAGTGCTGGAGGCAATTCACAAGCTGTATTCGCAGCAGGTGATAGTCAAGGTACCCCTTCTTCAACAGGGACGGGGTTACTATTCCACAATGTTTGTGGTACCGAAACCGGACGGTTCGGTGAGACCCATTTTAAATTTGAAATCCTTGAACACTTATATACGAAGGTTCAAGTTCAAAATGGAATCGCTCAGGGCGGTTATTGCAAGCCTGGACGAAGGGGATTACATTGTATCACTGGACATCAAGGATGCTTACCTGCATGTCCCAATTTACCCCCCTCACCAGGAGTACCTCAGATTTGTGGTACAGGACTGTCATTACCAATTCCAGACGTTGCCGTTTGGTCTGTCCACGGCACCGAGGGTATTTACCAAGGTAATGGCAGAGATGATGATACTCCTTCGAAGGAAGGGAGTTATAATTATCCCGTACTTGGACGATCTCCTTATAAAGGCGAGGTCCAGGGAACAGTTGTTGATCAGAGTAGCACTAGCTGGGGCAGTGCTACAACAGCACGGCTGGATCCTGAACATTCCGAAGTCGCAGCTGGTTCATACAACGCGTCTACTGTTCCTGGGGATGGTTCTCGACACAGAACAGAAAAAAGTGTTTCTCCCGGAGGAGAAGACCAAGGAGTTGTCATCTCTAGTCAGAGACCTCCTGAAACCAAAACAGGTGTCGGTGCACCATTGCACGCGAGTCCTGGGAAAGATGGTGGCTTCTTACGAAGCAATTCCATTCGGAGGGTTCCATGCAAGGATCTTTCAGTGGGATCTGTTGGACAGGTGGTCCGGATCGCATCTTCAGATGCATCGGCTGATAACCCTGTCTCCAAGGGCCAGGGTGTCGCTGTTGTGATGGCTGCAGAGTGCTCATCTTCCAGAGGGCCGCAGATTCGGCATACAGGACTGGGTCCTGGTGACCACGGATGCCAGCCTTCGAGGTTGGGGGGGCAGTCACACAGGGAAGAAACTTCCAAGGACAATGGTCAAGTCAGGAGACTTCCCTACACATAAATATTCTGGAACTAAGGGCCATTTGCAATGCCCTAAGTCAGGCAAGACCCCTGCTTCAAAACCATCTGGTGCTGATCTAGTCGGACAACATCACGGCGGTCGCCCATGTAAACCGACAAGGCGGCACAAGAAGCAGGATAGCAATGGCACAAGGATTCTCCGATGGGCGGAAAATCATGTGTTAGCACTGTCAGCAGTGTTCATTCCCGGAGTGGACAACTGGGAAGCAGACTTTCTCAGCAGACACGACCTCCACCCGGGAGAGTGGGGACTTCATCCAGAAGTCTTCCAAATGATTGTACACATGGTGGCGTCCCGCCTCAACAAAAAGCTAAAATGTTATTGCGTCAGGTCAAGGGACCCTCAGGCGATAGCTGTGGACGCTCTGGTAACACCGTGGGTGTACCAGTCTGTGTATGTGTTCCTTCCTCTGCCTCTCATATCCAAGGTACTGAGAATAATAAGAAGGAGAGGAGTAAGAACTATACTCGTGGTTCCGGATTGGCCAAGAAGATCTTGGTACCCAGAACTTCAAGAAATGATCTCAGAGGACCCATGACCTCTGCCGCTCAAATAGGACCTGCTGCAGCAGGGGCCCTGTCTGTTCCAAGACTTACCGCCGCTGGTTTGACGGCATGGCGGTTGAACACCGGATCCTAATGGAAAAGGGCATTCCGGATAAAGTCATTCCTACGCTGATTAAGGCTAGGAAAGATGTGACCGCAAAATATTATCACCGCATATGGCGAAAATATGTTGCTTAGTGTGAGGCCAGGAAGGCCCCAACGGAGGAATTTCAACTGGGTTGATTTCTGCACTTCCTACAGTCAGGAGTGACTATGGGCCTCAAATGGGTTCCAGTAAGGTCCAGTTTTCGGCTCTGACCATTTTCTTCCAAAAAGAACTGGCTTTATTGCCTGAAGTTCAGACTTTTGTTAAGGGAGGGCTGCATATTCAGCCCCCGTTTGTGCCTCCAGTGGCATCGTGGGATCTCAACGTGGTGTTGGATTTCCTGAAGTCGCATTGGTTTGAACCACTTAAATCCGTGGAGCTAAAATACCTCACGTGGACAGTGGTCATGCTGTTGGCCTTGGCCAGGCGTGTATCAGAATTGGCGGCTTTGTCATACAAATGCCCTTATCTGATTTTTTATAAGGATAGGGCGGAATTGAGGACTCGTTCCCAATTTCTCCCAAAGGTGGTTTCAGCTTTTCATTTGAACCAGTCTATTGTGGTGCCTGCGGCTACTCGTGACTTGGAGGATTCCAAGTTGCTGGACGTAGTCCGGGCCCTAAAAATCTATGTGTCCAGGACAGCTGGAGTCAGAAAGACTGACTCGCGATTTATCCTGCATGCACCCAACAAGTTGGGTGCGCCTGCTTCAAAGCAGACTATTGCTCGCTGGATCTGTAGCACGATTCAACTTGCACATTCTGCGGCTGGACTGCCGCATCCTAAATCTGTAAAAGCCCATTCCACGAGGAAGATGGGCTCTTCTTGGGCGGCTGCCCGAGGGGGTCTCTGCTTTACAACTGTGCCGAGCAGCTACTTGGTCGGGGTCAAACACATTTGCTAAAGTCTACAAGTTTGATACCCTGGCTGAGGAGGACCTAGAGTTCGCTCATTCGGTGCTGCAGAGTCATCCGCACTCTCCCGTCCGTTTGGGAGCTTTGGTATAATCCCCATGGTCCTTACGGAGTTCCCAGCATCCACTTAGGACGTTAGAGAAAATAAGATTTTACTCACCGGTAAATCTATTTCTCGTAGTCCGTAGTGGATGCTGGGCGCCCGTCCCAAGTGCGGATTGTCTGCAATACTTGTATATAGTTATTGCTTAACTAAAGGGTTATTGTTGAGCCATCTGTTGAGAGGCTCAGTTATATTTCATACTGTTAACTGGGTATACTATCACGAGTTATACGGTGTGATTGGTGTGGCTGGTATGAGTCTTACCCGGGATTCCAAATCCTTTCCTTATTGTGTCAGCTCTTCCGGGCACAGTATCCTAACTGAGGTCTGGAGGAGGGTCATAGAGGGAGGAGCCAGTGCACACCAGGTAGTCCTAAAGCTTTCTTTAGTTGTGCCCAGTCTCCTGCGGAGCCGCTATTCCCCATGGTCCTTACGGAGTTCCCAGCATTCACTACGGACTACGAGAAATAGATTTACCGGTGAGTAAAATCTTATTTTCTCCGGCAGGGTCCACAGGATAACAATGGGATATGATGGAGCGACAGCGGATTGGCACCAAACGATCACAAGCTTTCAGGCCGCCCAGGATGCAACGGGCCCGTCCATATATCCCCACCCACTGGTTCAGGCAAATCAGTTTTTTGTTTGGTGCGGCAGGAGCCGGACCATGGTCAGAGGGCTGCTGTTCGAGGGCAGCCCTAAGCTTTCTTATTTTATTTTTATAGTCTTTACTATGTTTTTGAGCAATCTTTCTTAAGAGCGTCTTATACGCATATTGGAAAGAGTCGCTCCAACAACTCTCCGCTGGGTCGCAACAATGCTTACCCATGTGTACAGTGCTGTCTCGGCGGACTAGGCTGTGGCTGGAGCATGGGGAGAAGATAAGGCATCGGTTCCCCGTAGTCAGGGAATACGGACACAGCCGCACTGTATTGTAACGAGACTACCAAACAGTAGCTGATGCTCCGCCTCCACGGGTGCTCCAGTGATAGGCCTTAGGGTTCATAAGGCACCAGGAATAGTATGAGACTGCATTCCCTAGGGTTGATGTCAGCGGTGGGGAGTTAGATGTTCTCCTGGTCGCCCCTCCCCCCAGTTCATGACCAGTTTCCGCGAGTCTCCCGCCATGAACTGTTGCCTCACTTCCGTCTCAAACGCTACCACGAGGGGTCTCGAGTCTGTTCACTAAACGCTACTGTGAGGAGACCCGGTCGCAATACAGGCGTCTGTATGGCCGGTGCGTCTGTATGCACAGTGTACAGAAAATATATAGGCAGCGCTACTGATGAAGTGATTGGAATGGAACAATATTAAATGATATAACAATTTATTATAGTAAAACCAATAAAACTACTAATATTAGCAATTACTCTCCTCACAATTGTATAAAATAAATTACACACACCACATTCAGTTGATATTTCTGTATAGAATGGGATCACTCGGTGTCTGTTCCTGTATAATATGCCCAGACAAGTCCACTAATTCCATAGAGGTTTGGTTAGATTAGCACAGTTCGGTTGTTTGAATATTTACCGGTCACCACTTTAGAGGTGGAAAGGCTTCCATACATGAGAGTCCATGTTAGACTTAGAATGTCCTCATTCGTGTTGGTGAGTGCTGGGGATATCCTCTTGTTGCTGCACGGCAAGCTGGTAGTGGATCCGGGACTGGTTCAGACACACACTGGTGATTGCCAAAGCTGAGATGGTGTAAAATAGGGGGTACTGACGCGTTTCGCTGCTCCTCAATAAGTTTAGCAGCTTTATCAAAGGATCAGTGTGTCTGTGTTCACTTAAAGTTCCCGGAGCAGCGGTGTACACTAGTAGCGTCTGGATCCACTCAGCGTTCGCAAACGTATTGATCGATCTTGGAAGCGAGGTGAGTCTCCCTGTATCCCACTCTACCGCGTACGGGTTATACAGCACTAAATTGCTATCTACTTTTGTCAGTATGAATAGTTAAGTTTAAGTGCCTATTGCATATGAGTTTGTGTACATTACTGTGGTTTTCTTCGCAATGCGTCTGAATACATTAGGATCTGTATAAAACAGAGTTTAGTAGTATGTACTCCTACATACTTTAAAATGTGTTTGTAGTTGATTATGTGCTCATATGACTAATATATAACATGTGACTGACTGCTAGTGTGATTGCTGACTTTAATATATGTTTGTCAGTTGGTCTTCTGATCCTCAATGCTGGTGCATGGGTAGGGGTCAGATTGTTATCACTTTAGAACAATAAAGTGGTTACAGTCACAAATTGTGTAGTACACTGTGCAAGTGCTGATTATCATGTCTAAGAGCGGCAAAGGTGACGAGAGTACACTAAAGGGGGGTACTCACGGGAGAGATGTGTGCTGAGCGATCTTAACACAGCCCGCTCAGCACACATCTCTCTCCCCGCTCAGCACAGCGCGATGTGCTAAGCGAGGGGGAAAGCCGACGGGGAGCCGCTCACTTCACACAACGGTGAAGTGAGCGACCCGCTAGATTGAGCCTGCATGCAGGCTCAATCTAGCACCGGCGATAGCGATGCGCGGGGCCGCGCATCGCTATCGCTGGGGGGCATACACACGGCAGATCCGTGCTTAAAATCTAAGCAATCTAGCAAGATTGCTTAGATTTTAAGCACGGATCTCTCCGTGTGTACCCCCCTTTAAAGTAACACCAACACTCGTATGTTGTCTTGCAATAACTGTATTATCCTCTCTGATCTGGTACAGGATGGTTTAGGTGTAAAATGGTTTGCTTGTCAGCATAATAGATAAATCCCCTTTGGGCGATGTTTTGCACAGACCTTGTCCAGTATAGCTGAAAGGTTAATTCCTACAGCTTCGATACCAGGATTAGGGTTCATTATTAACCCAAACAGGTAGCTCTCTACCTACGGTTTCCCCATCAGCTTCTCTAATAAAACAAACTGAGAAACAGAGTGTAAATAAATCATCAACTGCACAGGCTACACAGGATGATTCATCAGACGATGAACCCTCTATATACTCTTCCTTAGCATACAAAGAACAGGTAAATATAGCTGAGTTAATGAGAGCAGTAAAGGCTTTTCTCTAACGTCCTAGAGGATGCTGGGACTCCGTAAGGACCATGGGGATAGACGGGCTCCGCAGGAGACATGGGCACTTTAAGAAAGACTTTGGATCTGGGTGTGCACTGGCTCCTCCCTCTATGCCCCTCCTCCAGACCTCAGTTTGATACTGTGCCCAGTGGAGACTGGGTGCTTTCAGGGAGCTCTCCTGAGTTTCCTGTAAAAGAAAGTATTTTAGTTAGGTTTTTTATTTTCAGGGAGCCTGCTGGCAACAGACTTCCTGCATCGAGGGACTGAGGAGAGAGAAACAGACTCACTTCTCTGAGTTTCAGGGCTCTGTTTCTTAGGCTACTGGACACCATTAGCTCCAGAGGGATCGGTACGCAGGTCTCACCCTCGCCGTCCGTCCCAGAGCCGCGCCGCCGTCCTCCTCGCAGAGCCGGAAGAGAGAAACCGGGTGAGTATGTGAGGAAAAGACTTCAGAGGCGGCAGAAGACATCTTGATCTTCATAGAGGTAACGCACAGCAGTGAAGCTGTGCGCTATTGCTCCCATTCACCTCACACACTTCGGTCACTGTAAGGGCGCAGGAGGGGGGGAGGGGGCGCCCTGGGCAGCAATAAATACCTCCGGTGGCAAATACACATATATACTAGTACAGCTGGGCACTGTACATGTATAAAAAGAACCCCCGCCATGTTCTTAGGAAATTTGAGCGGGACAGAAGCCTGCCGCTGAGGGGGCGGGGCTTCTCCCTCAGCACTCACCAGCGCCATTTTTTCTCCACAGCACCGCTGAGAGGAAGCTCCCCGGACTCTCCCCTGCTTGACACACGGTGAAAGAGGGTTGTAAAGTAGAGGGGGGGGCACATAATTGGCGCATATACATGCTACAAAAGCGCTACTGGGTAAACATTCTGTGTTTTTTCCTGGGTCATATAGCGCTGGGGTGTGTGCTGGCATACTCTCTCTTTCTCTCCAAAGGGCCTGGTGGGGAACCTGTCTTCAGAAAAGAGCTTCTGTGTGTGTGTGTGTGTGTGTGTGTGTGTGTGTGTGTGGTGTGTCGGTACGCATGTGTCGACATGTCTGAGGTTGAAGGCTCACCTAAGGAGGAGCGGGAGTGTGAATATTAGGTCTCCATCGGCAGCGCCGACACCTGACTGGATGGATATGTGGAATGTTTTAAGTGCTAATGTTAATTTATTGCACAAAAGATTAGACAAAGCTGAAGCTAGGGTACAGTCAGGGAGTCAACCCATGTCTGACCCAATGTCGCCGGGACCTTTGGGGTCTCTGAAGCGCCCACTATCCCAAATAGTTGACACCGATACCGACACGGATTCAGACTCCAGTGTCGACTACGATGATGCAAAATTGCAGCCAAGGGTGGCTAAATGTATTCGATATATGTTTATCGCAATTAAAGATGTTTTGCATATCACTGAGGAACCCCCTGTCCCTGACACGAGGGTACACATGTATAAGGGAAAGAAACCTGAGGTCACCTTTCCCTCTTCACATGAGCTGAACGAATTATGCGAAAAAGCGTGGGAAACTCCAGACAAAAAACTGCAGTTTCCCAAAAGGATTCTAATAGCGTATCCTTTCCCGTCACAGGACAGAATACGGTGGAAATCCTCCCCTAGGGTAGACAAAGCTTTGACATGCTTATCAAAAAAGATAGCGCTCCCATCCCAAGATACGGCTACCCTCAAGGAACCTGCTGACCGCAAGCAGGAGGTTACCTTGAAGTCCATTTACACACTTTCTGGTACGTTAAGCCCAGTACTCACGGGCCGATCAAGGAGAGATGCGTGCTGAGCGAACCGCTCAGCACACATCTCTCCTGCCGCTCAGCACAGCGCGATCTGTGCTGAGCGTGCGGGGGGAGACGGGGGGGCCGCTCACTTCACCCAGCGGGTGAAGTGAGCGACCCGCTAGATTGGCCTGCATGCAGGCCAATCTAGCAGCGGCGATAGCGATGTGCGGGGCCGCGCATCGCTATCGCCGAGGGGGCTACACACGGAGCGATCCTGCCGATATTCTAAGCAATCTAGTCAGATTGCTTAGAATATCGCTCCGTGAGTACCCCCCTTTACTCAGACCGGCAATTGCGTCGGCCTGGGTTTGTAGTGCTGTAGCAGCATGGACAGATTCTTTATCAGCGGATATTGAGACCCTTGATAAGGATACCATTTTAATGACCCTAGGGCATATAAAAGATGCTGTCTTATATATGAGGGATGCTCAAAGAGACATTAGTTTACTGGGTTCCAGAATAAACGCTATGTCCATTTCTGCTAGGCGAGTCTTATGGACCCGACAGTGGACGGGTGATGCCGACTCAAAGAGGCATATGGAGTTTTTGCCTTACAAGGGTGAGGAACTGTTTGGAGAGGGCCTCTCGGACCTCGTCTCCACAGCTACGGCAGGTAAATCGAATTTTGTGTCTTATATTCCCTCACAATCTAAGAAAGCACCTCATTATCAAATGCAGTCCTTTCGGTCAAATAAAAGCAAAAGAGTACGTGGATCGTCCTTTCTTGCCAGGGGTAAGGGCAGAGGGAAAAAGCTGCACAACACAGCTAGTTCCCAGGAACAAAAGTCCTCCCCGGCCTCTGCAAAACCCACCGCATGACGCTGGGGCTCCCCTGAGGGAGTCCGCTCCAGTGGGGGCAAGTCTTCGACTTTTCAGCCACATCTGGGTTCAATCACAGGTGGATCCCTGGGCAATGGAAATGGTTTCCCAGGGATACAAGCTGGAATTCGAAGAGGTGCCTCCTCGCCGGTTTTTCAAATCGGCGCTACCAACTTCTCCCCTGGAAAGGGAGATAGTGTTACATGTGATTCAAAAATTGTGTCTTCAACAAGTGGTGGCCGAGGTTCCCCTGCTTCAGAGAGGGAAGGGGTACTACTCAACCCTGTTTGTGGTCCCGAAACCGGACGGTTCGGTCAGACCCATTTTGAATTTAAAATTCCTGAACATTTACTTAAAACGGTTCAAGTTCAAGATGGAATCGCTCAGAGCGGTCATCGCCAGCCTGGAAGGGGGGGATTTTATGGTATCTCTGGACATAAAGGATGCATACCTGCATGTTCCCATATATCCTCCTCATCAGGCGTACCTGAGATTTGCGGTACAGGATTGTCATTACCAATTTCAGACGTTGCCGTTTGGGGCTTTCCACGGCCCCGAGAATTTTCACCAAGGTAATGGCGGAAATGATGGTGCTCCTGTGCAAGCAGGGTGTCACAATTATCCTGTACTTGGACGATCTCCTCATAAAAGCGAGATCACGGGAGAAGTTGCAGAACAGCGTATCCCTTTCACTGAAGGTGTTGCAGCGACACGGCTGGATTCTCAATATTCCAAAGTCGCAGCTGAATCCTACGACTCTCCTGCCCTTCTTGGGCATGATTCTGGACACAGACCAGAAAAGGGTTTTTCTTCCGATAGAAAAAGCGCAGGAACTCATAACTCTAGTCAAGAACCTGTTGAAGCCAAAACAAGTGTCAGTAGTACATCATTGCACTCAAGTCCTGGGAAAAATGGTGGCGACATACGAAGCCATTCCCTTCGGCAAATTCCATGCAAGGACTTTCCAACGGGACCTATTGGACAAATGGTCCGGGTCACATCTGCACATGCATCAGCGGATCACCCTGTCCCCCAGGGCCAGGGTATCTCTACTGTGGTGGCTGCAGAGTGCTCACCTAGAGGGCCGCAGGTTCGGCATTTAGGATTGGATCCTGGTGACCACGGACGCGAGCTTCCGAGGTTGGGGAGCAGTCACACAGGGAAGAAATTTTCAAGGCCTTTGGTCAAGTCAAGAGACTTGTCTTCACATCAACATCCTGGAACTAAGGGCCATATACAACGCCCTACATCAAGCGGAGACCTTACTTCGCAACCGACCAGTTCTGATTCAGTCAGACAACGTGCCCGCAGTAGCTCATGTAAACCGCCAAGGCGGCACAAGGAGCAGAGTGACGATGGCGGAAGCCACCAGAATTCTTCGCTGGGCGGAGAATCATGTAAGCGCACTGTCAGCAGTGTTCATTCCGGGAGTGGACAACTGGGAAGCAGACTTCCTCAGCAGACACGACCTGCATCCGGGAGAGTGGGGACTTCATCAGGGAGTCTTCGCACAGATTGCAAGTCGGTGGGGACTGCCCCAAATAGACATGATGGCGTCCCGTCTCAACAAAAAGCTACAAAGGTATTGCGCCAGGTCAAGAGATCCTCAGGCGGTAGCTGTGGACGCCCTAGTGACACCGTGGGTGTTCCAGTCGGTCTATGTCTTTCCTCATCTTCCTCTCATAGCCAAGGTGTTGAGAATAATAAGAAAAAAAGAAGTGAGAACAATACTCATTGTTCCGGATTGGCCACGAAGGACCTGGTATCCGATCTGCAGGAAATGCTCACAGAAGATCCGTGGCCTCTTCCTCTAAGACAGGGTTCCTGTCTGTTCCAAGACTTACCGCGGCTGCGTTTGAACGCCGGATCCTAGCGGAAAAAGGTATTCCGGATGAGGTCATTCCTACGCGTCGCTAATAAAGGCTAGGAAGGACGTGACATCTAAACATTATCACCGAATATGGCGAATATGTTTCTTGGTGTGAGGCCAGGAATGCTCCTACGGAAGAATTCCATCTAGGCCGTTTTCTTCACTTCCTACAAACGAGTGAATTTGGGCCTAAAATTAGGCTCCATTAAAGTTCAGATTTCGGCCTTATCCATTTTCTTTCAAAAGGAATTGGCCTCTCTACCTGAAGTACAGACTTTTGTGAAGGGAGTACTGCATATTCAGCCTCCTTTTGTGCCTCCGGTGGCGCCTTGGGACCTTAACGTGGTGTTAAGTTTTCTTGAGTCACATTGGTTTGAACCACTTAAGACAGTGGAGTTGAAATATCTCACTTGGAAGGTGGTCATGTTGTTAGCCTTGGCTTCAGCTAGGCGAGTTTCGGAATTCGCGGCTTTATCACATAAATGCCCCTATCTGGTTTTCCATATGGATAGAGCGGAATTGCGGACCCGTCCTCAATTCCTACCTAAGGTGGTCTCAGCCTTTCATATGAACCAACCTATTGTCGTGCCTGTGGCTACACGTGACTTGGAGGATTCCGAGTCTCTTGATGTGGTCAGGGCTTTGAAGATTTACGTGGCCAGAACGGCTAGGATCAGAAAAACAGAAGCACTGTTTGTCCTGTTTGCAGCCAACATGGTTGGCGGCCCTGCTTCAAAGCAGACTATTGCTCGCTGGATCTGTAACACGATTCAGCAGGCGCATTCTACGGTAGGATTGCCGTTACCAAAATCGGTTACGGCCCATTCCACTAGGAAGGTGGGCTCGTCTTGGGCAGCTGCCCGAGGGGTATCGGCACTACAGCTGTGTCGAGCTGCTACTTGGTCGGGGTCAAACACCTTTGCAAAGTTCTATAAGTTTGATACCCTGGCTGAGGAGGACCTCCTGTTTGCTCAATCGGTGCTGCAGAGTCATCCGCACTCTCCCGCCCGTTTGGGAGCTTTGGTATAATCCCCATGGTCCTTACGGAGTCCCAGCATTCTCTAGGACGTTAGAGAAAATAAGATTTTAAACCTACCGGTAAATCTTTTTCTCGTAGTCCGTAGAGGATGCTGGGTGCCCGTCCCAAGTGCGGACTACTTCTGCAAGACTTGTATATAGTTATTGCTTTCATAAGGGTTATGTTATAGTTTCGTCTGTTTTGGACCGATGATATGTTGAGTTTATACTGTTAACTAGATAGTATATCACAGGTTATACGGTGTGGCTGGTATGAATCTTGCCCTTAGATTAACAAAAATCCTTTCCTCGTACTGTCTGTCTCCTCTGGGCACAGTTTCTCTAACTGAGGTCTGGAGGAGGGGCATAGAGGGAGGAGCCAGTGCACACCCAGATCCAAAGTCTTTCTTAAAGTGCCCATGTCTCCTGCGGAGCCCGTCTATCCCCATGGTCCTTACGGAGTCGCAGCATCCTCTACGGACTACGAGAAAAAGATTTACCGGTAGGTTTAAAATCTTATTTTCTGTCCTTAGAGGATTCAGCAGAGCTTGTGTTAAAAATAATGTACCTATGTTTAAACGTCCTGAAAAAATAGGGCCTCCTCACGGAGGACCCAAGCAGCTGATGAAAAACGGAAAAGGTTTGGACTATACCCAATAAAGAATAAAGGTTCTCAATAAATGGGATTCCAAATATTTTTCCAGCTGTGGACTGTTTAAAAATGGAAAATGCCTCTTATAGAGATACGCATATCATTTGATAGTGCGAAAATATATGTGGCCTTTGCCGTCAACGTCAAAGAGGGATGGTTTTCTGAAAATAATATTTTCTCTGGGGTAGTCGATAACGCCAGCCATGACTTCACCTTGCAATCTACAGCACAGCACACTGGATGACCCAATCTCACTAGATTGGAAGCTAAGCAGTGTTGGGCCTGGTTAGGTCTTGGATGGGAGACCATCTTGGAATACCAGGTGCTGTAGGTACACTGGTACAGGTTTTTCAGCTCCTGCAAGGGAGCAAGAATCCCATATAGCTCATATGGACACTAATGTGCTAGGGCATCAGCATTAACAATAGTTGCTTGCAGAGCAGTGTTGCTTACATACATGAAAAGCTGATTCAGAATCAAAGAAGGTTGTGGAAAATTGCCTTTGGCTGGAAGTTTGTTTGGTAAGGAGTTAACAGATATTCTGGAGTCCAAATCAGACTCCAAGAAAGTCACGTTTCCTTCCACATATAACTCCAAACATAGGGGTCCGGTTTTCGGCCTTGTCGGTCATAAAGGAACATAACAGCCCCAATAAAATGTTTGGTAAGGCAAAGAAGCAAAGGCAACCAGAGGACCAGCTTCCAAACCAGAGGATAAGCCATCAGCATGAGTGAGGGCGTGAGCCTCCTTCTGGGGGACCCCAGGATAGGGGGCCAACTTCTTCAGTTTGCATAGATCTGGTAACAGTTTAGAAATGGATGCCTGAGTGCAAGAAGCTGTATTCTCTAGGTTATGTTTCTCTTCAAGAAGCATCCTCCTCAAAGTTTTCTGTTCCAGTCCATCTCGGGTAGAGGCGAAGGACAGGGGTTGCAAGAAGCAGTTCAGAAATTGTTTTGGTCAGGAATAGGCATTCCAGTAACCCTGCACAATAGGGCCAGGGGGTTTTACTCCAACCGGGTTTAGGTTCAGAAGGATCCTTTCACCCCAATCTCAAAAGCCTAAACAAATAAGTTTGGGTACCACAGTTCACATGGAGATGTTGCGCTCCATAGTTTTGGCATGGAGCCAGGGAATTACAGGGTATCCCTTGATAGTCAGGATGTTTACCTTCAGGTTCCTATAGCACTGTTCCCACCAGTGTTATCTCAAGGTTCACCATCCTCCAGCAATATTTTCAGTTCCAGACCTTACCTTTGGGGTTAGCCACAGCCTCCAGAGTATTTACCAAAATTATGATGATTATGGCAGCTTATCTCTGCAAGAAGCGGATAAGAAAATTGTCATACTTCGACCACCTTTTTTTTTTTTTTTTTTTAAATCCTGGCACAGGAAAGGCTTCTGTGCCATCTCCAACAGACAATGACTTGTCTGCAGAGGCACTGGTGGTTCATAAATGGTGCAAAGTCATCTCTGGTTCCGTCACAACGGATGACTCACTGTAGGGCTGTACTGAATTGCAGTCTGCAGAAAAGGGATTACCTCGGAACAAGATATCCAAGGTACAGTGAAGTACGCAGGAGTTGTTGCACAGTCAAACAATATCAATCCACGCAGCTATGCGACTGATGGGTTTGATGGTGTCAACATTTGACATGGTGGAGTATGCATAATTCCACTCAAGACCTCGGCAGCGTCTGATTCTAGCCAGATGGAATGGAATACATCAGACTTTAAAGAAACGGACTATGGTACTTTCACACAAGGTAAGAAAGTCATCAGCCTGGTGGCTATAGACATCCCATCTAGATAAAGGGAGAATCTTTTGGATATCAGATGGGAGATCCTGACAACAGATGCCAGTCTCCAGGGCGGGGGAACAGTGTCCGGAAGATTATGGTTCCAGGGACAATGGACCATAGAAGAAAGTTGAGTAAATGTGGTCAGAATGTTATCACACCAGGTGCGCTAAGGAACAGTGTGCAGCCAGACAGTTGTACCCTAATTGGAGGATTCCCTGTCACCTCCACCAAAACACAAATCTACAAAGAAAAAGAAAGGGTAAACTTATCTGGCGCTACTGGTAAATGAATATCTAGTATACCAGATCCTCCAATATCTCAATGGTCAAATTCGTATCCACCCAAAAGCAAATGGAGTTGAATATAGTGAAGTACAGTTTTTTAATACATAAAACAATGAATATCGCATGAAAACATCACATGTAAAAATCACATAAAAGCTCCACACATAATAACATAAAACCAATGGTAGCCTTAATGACTGTGATTTAAAATGAAATTACCAGAAGCAGAAAACTGATAAAGCAGTTCAACAACAGCATGTGCAATGCGAGTCCCGGGCTCCCATCGCTATTATAACCACTGTGGATCAGCTTATCTGGGTTTCACCTGGCACGGTCACATTCAGCTGCCAAAATTTCAATGTCCCCGCTTCCTACGCGTTTCCACCCCTGCACTGGGGTCATTTTCAAGGAACTCTGGGCTGTATGTGTGAAGCAATCCCCATAACTATTTAAAAGGAGGTTTATCCAATGAGAATTTTCCTTCCACAGCTGATGCTGATAGGGTAATAAACTACAGTTCCCACAATTCCTATAGTGCTAATGGTGCACGTTGTCATAGTGATGTTACATCATATCCGGTCTGCCGCGTCACTTCCGCCTAAGTTTCCATGGCGACCAGATGTGTGTGATCGCGGCGAAATGGATATTGTATAAAACAATCCGTGTCTCCCCAATGTATATGACACATCTATGCATAATCAAATATAAATAACAGTATATAACAATACCCAATAAATATATTAATAGTGACACGATTATCTCTCTGGTCTGTCGCGTCACTTCCGCACTAGTTTCCATGGCAACAGCCCACTCGAAATCACAGCGGACTCATTGTTCTGTTCATATAGTCTCTTCCGTTGTCGTCTAGGGCCACCAGGTAATACCCAAAGGATTAAGAATAAAGAAAGTGGCTTCATTTGCATCATCAAATGATGAATTCAAGGATAGTTGGGACAACATTTTAGAAACATGTTCTTTCTCTCTTATAAAATTAATTATAGAGGATCGCAAGCAGGAACTTGCAATTTTGGAATCCGAGATATCAAAATTCAAGGAAACCATCATTCCCCTGAAGGATAACCCAGAATTCAAAGAACTAGAGAAAAGGGTGGAGCTGAGTGTGAAAAAGAATGAGAAAAATATCATAGAGAAAAAAGTACACAAATTTAATCGAGATAAAAACTACTCCCATACGCCAGAGAATGAATTAGAGGAGTTGGAGGAAGAGAATATATCAGAGACACTTTCGGAGGATGAGATTGAAAGTGATTAAAGATCTCCCCCTAGAAGAAGAGAAATGAGGGGAAATGAGGATCATGTTTGCTCTCCGAAAGTAAGAGAGCCCGCATACAGACAGAAGAAGGTAAATTTCCGTCAGGAAAATACATATGATAGGACAAACTTTATGGATCGATGCCGGTATAAAGATTATAACGATTGGAGAAAAAAACAGAGAGGAAATGGGAATGGGAACATCAGAACATATCAAAACTCAAATAAAACAGGAAAGAGTATCAGATGAATTATGGTCAAAAAAGTGGGAACAGAAATGAGAAAGGATGATCCCCAAACCAAGGGAGAATAGGTACCATATACTATCAGAGGTAGGAGAATCCCCATCTTTTTTGTAGCAGGCAAGAAATCGCAGACACATAACATAAACCATGTAAGGGGTGTTAGAGGTGGAAAAACTTCCCAAAAAATGAAAAAAATACCAAAGGAGGAAAATCGTTAGAAATTTGAATAGAACCAATAAAAAGGAGACAGAATCCGTCGTTACATATGAAGGAAAAACCAAAATATTTAACCTCACTTCGCCTATTTTGGCAAAAGAGGAGATTAGCGTATTGGAAAAGGGACTCAAATATGCCCCCATTCGTTGATCTGAACAAATATATTAGAAAATTGTCCATTAAAAAGTTCTTCATTAATAAGGAATAAGGAACAAACTGGAGAACTCAATGATGCACCAGAAGACAGTACCCATTTCAAACCAGTCTATATTTAACCCCACCCATATGAGGGGAAGCTTTTTAGATACATTTCTTAACGTATGTATTAACGATATTCAAAATCTCAGTAATAAAGTTATTAAACAGAACTTGACCAGAAAGGAAAGAGAAAAAGTACATTACAGGTTGGTAATTTGAAATGGGAAGATACTTATATCTTTTACTTAGGGATTCGCCTCCCTAGAAATATCTATGATTTATATACCATTAATATAAAAAGTACTATTGATACAGTCCTTAAAGAGTTGGATGACTGGCAGCATTTACGGTTATCTTACCTGGGAAGAGCAAACCTTATAAAGATGATTACCTTCCCGAAGCTGCTGTATCCTATTCAGGTTCTGCCACTTGTGTTTACCAAGACAGATCTTAAACGAATTGATGCGGCTTTCCGACAATTTATTTGGAAAAAAACAAAACCTCAGTCTACGGTTGTTACAAAGAACTAAATCTGAAGGAGGTATTAATTTTCCAAATATGGAAATCTACAATTATGCTGCTGTATGTAGACATATTAAAGATTGGATTTCACATTCTGAATTATATTCCAATTATTTAGTAGAACAGTCCTTCCTTACCAATATAGATTTGGTCTGTTTTTTACATTTTCATAAATCTGATATCCCAACAGAAATATTAGACAACCCTCTCTTAATGTCAGCATGGTCAGTTTGGCATACGATCCGCAATAAATGGAGACTTAACGCCTCATACTCTTTGTTTCTTCCTTGGCTTGGCAATATGAACTTTCAACACGGTTTGGCTTCTGCTCCCTTTACTTTATGGGCCCAACAGGGGCTTACTACAATTCATCAGCTTACTGATGCAACCACAAAACATACTCTTACTTTTTCTCAGGCTCAAACTAAATTTTCCTTTTTACAAACTCACAATTTTGCCTTTATGCAAGCACAACATTATGTCTCCAAAGTGACTTCTTATCTTTCTCCCGTGGACTGGACGAACCAGTTGGATATCGCCTTTCAATCTTTATTTAACGCTAGAGGAGCTATCTCTATGTTTTATAAAATACTACGAACACCGTATTATGAAGGCCACTACGACACAGGCATTACTAGATGGCAGAGACACTTTCCTGATCTTAGTGAAGCAACCATTCTAAAAGCGCTTTTATATTCCAATCGTACCTTCCCAACTATTATGTACCAGGAAATGTTCTTTAAAATTTTCTATAGGGGATACCTATCACCTTCTTGCTGTCAGTTGATGGGGTTGTCTTCCGATTCAACATGTTCAAAGTGCACTCGACCAGAGGCTACTCTTTTTCACTGTTTATGGGATTGTACTCATATTAAAAAATTCTGGCTTCAAATAAAACAATTTGCCATTTCAGATTTGGTTAATTTTCTACCTTTGTCCCCTGAATGGGCCATTTTTGGCATACTGACAACCACTTATAGAATATCTCCAGGTTGCCGCAAGCTATTGTTAATTATATCAGCTGTGGCGAAAAAATGTATATTACAGCAATGGATACATTCATCTCCTCCTTCCTTACAGATGTTTAAAGATAAACTTTTTCACGTGTTTAAAATGGATTGGATGGAGACTTCACTACATAAAGAACAACGCATTGAGAAATTTTTTGAGATATGGGAATCCTTTATTGATACTCTAAACATTTCAACAAAGACTCAGATTCATAATTGTTTTCGTACAACTCTATGGTATGAAACTGCAGTGTTTCTATCTGAACCCCCCATTCGATTGAGTTAACATCTTTCCTCCACCCTTTTTTTTTGGTTGTTGTTGTGGGGCTACGGGCGATCCCTTCCCTCTCCTCTTTTCTTTACATCATCTATCCTTTCTCTCTCCTTTTCCTACTCTTCCATACCTTTTTCTTCTTTTCTTTTCTCCTCTCTCTTTATTCTTTCTTCTTGGAAGATTACTTTCTTCCTGATTGATAATATACCGTCTTGATACTTTATGGATTCTATAAATTGGATAGAACATTTTGTACTACAGTCATTTTCTAATATATTGGTTATTTATTTATTATTCCAATTACTGCTTTGGCGGCATTGTAACGAAAAATGTTTACATGGAAATTGAAAATAAAAACATTTTTGAAAAAAAAAAAAAAAGAAAGGAAAGAGAGGCCCTGAAAAACCTGAGGGAGAATACGGAATTAATCATTAAACCAGAAGACAAGGGACGGGGGGGATTGTGATAATGTCCAAATTATGGTATGAACAAGAAGTACTTAGACAACTGGAGGATAAAACTACGTACCATAAATTACGTTCAGATCCCACCAATGAAATACTTACCAATTTAAAGGTCTTATTAAATAAATATAGGGATTTGGAAGTATTAGGAGAAAAGGAGTACAAATTTCTATTTAATGACGAGCCAATCACCCCCGTAATATACATCCTCCCTAAAATCCATAAAAATCCCACTCACCCCCCAGGTAGACCCATTGTGTCAGGTATCGGTTCCGTAACATCCAACTTGTCTGAGTTTATAGATCATTATTTGCAGCCTCTAGTTTTAACTAATCCATCCCATTTAAAGGACACCAGAGATGTGTTAAATTTCATTGAAACCATTTTGTGGGAGGAGGGGTGGATTTTGGTTACTGCTGACGTTCGATCTTTATACACCATTATAGCACACGATAAAGGGAAAAAAGCCATAAAATCGTTTTTAGAGTAGTTCATTGGATAAGAAACTCCAGGATTTTCTTCTAGAAGCAGTGCACTTTATTTTGTCTAACAACTATTTTTTATTCAATGACACGTTTTTCCTTAAAAAAGTTGGAACAGCCATGGGCACCAGGTTCGCTCCAAGCTACGCCAATATTTTTATGGGCTTTTGGGAAAATGAGATTATTTGGGAACATAACCCGTTTGGAGCGAACCTGGTGTCCTGGTGAAGATACATCGATGATGTATCCTTTATTTGGAGAGGTGGACAAGATGCACTTATGGATTTCTATTCATATCTAAATAAAAATGAATTGAATATCCATTTCACTTTTGAAAATAGTATTACCTCCATCAACTTTTTAGACGTGATCATAGATGTGGAGGATAATAATTTACACACAAAATGTTACACTAAACCCACCGACTCAGGCACTTTTTTGAGAGCTGATAGCTGCCATCATCCTAATTGGATAGGTGCTATTCCTGGAGGACAACTTAGAAGAATCAAAAGTAATTGTTCTAAGAATCTAAGTTACAGCGAAGAGGCTACTCAGATGAAAAATAAATTTTTAGCCTCAGGATACTGTGAAACTACTTTAGAAAAACCCATAAATGCAGTGGAAACCATAAATAGGGAGGATTTGCTAATTGAGAAAGCTAGAACATCCACCAAGTCTGTGAATTATGATTGGGCATTTATAACAACTTTTAACAGTCAGTATAAAACTTTAGAAAGAATCCTCACTAAACATTGGGGCATCCTAAAAAGTGACCCCATTATAGGGAAGGCTTTACCCACAAAACCTAAATGCATTTACAGAAAGGCACCCAGTATAGGCTCCAAAATAGTAAGAAGCATGTGCCCACCAAAGTGATAGGACCCACGGTGAAAACAAAAGGGTTTTTTAGGTGTGGAATCTGTTTAGGGTGTAAAGGGTGATAGCAAGAAACTGACAGAAGTAATCGTTAACAGGAAAACCGTCAAAATCAATGAGTTCATCACATGCAATGTGAGAAACGGGATATATGGCATAGAGTGCACCTGCGGACTGTTTTACATTGGTCGGACGTCAAGGGCATTAAAAGTCCGTATAGGTGAGCACCTACGAAACATAAAAAATGGATTACAGACTCATGCCTTATCGGAACACTTCAGACAAAAACATGGGAGTAGTATATCCGAAATCAAGAGGTTCTTTGACCTAAAGTGGGTTCCAGGCCATTGGCGACATAGAGATTTGGCCAGTAAGTTGGCTAAATACGAAATGCAAACCATTTTCGAGTTGGGAACCCTGAAACCAGGGGGACTCAACAATGATTTAGAAATTAAGTGGTTTCTATGATATCACCCTTGACCACTATGATCTTATACATATCACCCTTGACCACTATGATCTTATACATATCACTATTCCAGCATATTCTTTTATCTACAATATAATTTCCTCTCTCCCCCCCCCTTCTTTGCTCCCCCTTCTTTGAAAGGTTTTTTAATAAGGTTTTTTTTTACATGGTGATTTGTTATTGGGCTTTTTTATAAGGAATTGTTCTGTTTTCACATCCTTTTTACCCAGTGTTATATATATATTTATAATCATCGATACTGTCTCCGATTTTAGTGACCGGTTGTTATGGACACATTTTATTATATACATGTGGTTTTCTGGACCATAGGATAACGTATTCCGGGCCGATTTGATAAGAGCATTGAACGTCCAGCAAAACCACAGTTTTAGAATAAAGAACAAGAACAATCAAAAATGAAACATTGGCAACAAAGTATCAAATGTGGGGGGGGGGGACCACGGTGTAATCAAAGCACAGTACGTACTTTGAAAACAGTTTAAGAAAGAAGGATAAAGGAGAGAAGAAAAAAAAAGAAAAGATGGAGAAGTGATAGCCGATGCCCACGGGTCTGCGGATGGAGCTAAGAATAAGGGGGGAGGCGGCGATCTACGTTCAGCAACGAGCCAAGGGGCCCAGACCTGCTCAAAAACGTGACCCCAATCATGGAGATAATATGTAATCCTCTCCATTGATGCAATATGCCAGATTTTGGCTTTTAGGGACGGGAGAGAGGGGGGAGAGGGATTTTTTCAATTGAGAGCAATCAGCTATTTCGCCGCAGTTAGAATGTGTGTAGTCAGTTTTTGGGAGACCTTACCAAGCATCGGGGGAGGGTAACAGTATAAAGATCCAGGGGTCTTTCAGCACAGAAGATTCCAGAAGGGAATTCAGGAGGGAATGGACTAGATTCCAGAAGGAAACAATGATTGGGCAGGTCCACCATATATGAAGCATAGTGCCTCTACATCCGCAGTTCCTCCAGCAGTTAGGGGAGGAAGATGGAAAGAGTTTATTGAGTCTATCGGGTATAGTACCAATGGTAGTAAATCTTGTAAGCCGTCTCTTTGAAAGCAGTAGCAATAGAGTGTTACGTTCACTGTACTTGGTACTCCTGAAATTGGGTGGATGAGCCCCAAGTACAGGAACGTAATGCTGGAGTGGGAACGGAGTTCAGCAGCAACCCCTACAGAACCCTGCCTCTGTTGTTCCACCCGCGTGGTCAGTCTACTCCTGCGAGACTATGTTTGCTTAGGCCCACAGCAGCGGCGTTTGAAGGGCGGATTATGTCTGCCCAACTCCGATGCCCCCCGGTCTTAGTTGGAGACAAGGCGTAAACTGAGACGGGGCGAGAACAAGGGGAACCTCTAACTAAACAGAAACCCGAGTTAGGGACAACTACAGAACTCAAACAAAAGTATGTGCGGCTCAGCCGCCAAGACTAACTACAACAAAGGAAATTCTGACCACACGCCGACACAATACTGTTGTGTACCGGCGATAACAGCATACGCAGAACCCTCTGCAGAAAATACCAAAGGAAAATAACAGACAGATACGGCCAAGGCCGTAAGATGCGGCAAAGCCGCTACTCACAACACCGGAGCTAATATAGGCAGGAGAACGAGAACCCCGAGGCCGCAGACACAGGCTCACAGGAATGGAAGGCTGGAAGGATTCCAACAACAGGCTTCCGGACACCAGGACTACAGGATCAAAGGTTGACAGAATCACTGGGTTACAGGACAGGTATGCTCCAGGGCATGAAGCAGCTCACAAGAAGCTCCAGACTCTGACAGAACCAAGTACACAGGATTCCAGAATCAGACAAGGCCTGGACACAGATGCAGAACTGGACAAGACACTAATCAGGAACATCCAGGTATAGCTACAAACGTCTATCACCAGCTCAGAACTGCATAGCTGAACTGCATAGCTAGCTAGGTAATAAGGGAACACGCCCCAATCAGGATGGCTGGAAGCCAGGCACAAGGTAATTGCACAAACACCTGCAGGTGAGAATTAACCCATAGAAAATAGGCTGCAATTACACAGACTCACCACCGGCGGCCAACAAGAGTCTTCTAAACAGGTACAGGGGAAATCCTGGCATGTAAACAGAACTAAAATACATGAACAGAAAGTAACAGGAATGAACCACTGCTTGTGGTTCATAACATAGAGCACTTAGCTATCCCCAGTCTCATGTCCTCCCAGTCCTCGCTCTCCGGGGGAGACCCAAGATCACGCTCCCAAGCAAGTTCGTGGGACCAGGAAGAGGGAAGGGAAGAATCTAATAGAAGGGAGTTAAGTTGGGAAATTAAGCCTTTGGAGAGGTGGGAGTTTTTACATAAACTTTCAAAGAGGGTAAGGTCACGGAGCAGAGCAGAGGAGGACAAGGAACCTAAAAAGTGACGAATTTGTAGGAATTGAAAGGGATTAAATGTGTGCGAAGGGGTCCTCTGTTGGAGATCAGATAGGGACAACCATTGACCTGGATCGGCAAAATCAATCAGGAATTTGAAGCCCAGCAGTGTCCATACACGGAACCTCGTAATTGAGAATTCAGGAGGAAACATAGGGTCCTGCCAGATAGGGGTCAAGGGTGAGGGATTGGTGGTAAGACCCATCTTCAGAGAGTGACAGTCCTAAATTCTAAGATTAAATTTAATAGTGGGGAGTAGTTTGGATGTTGGGGGCCGGGAGGTAGAGGGCAAACCCCACAGGGGAGTCAGGTCCGGAAGGTTGACATAGGCTTATTCGATATCCAATCAGGATACGGACCCAGGAGGAGCATAAGAGGTGACAATATGGGAGAAATGGGAGGCTAGGTAATAGAGTTTGATATCAGGAAGACCCCTACCGCCAGCGGAGGTCGGTCTTTTCAGAGTGTTGGCAGCGATGCAGGGGGAGCCTGTGATTCCAGATAAAACGAACGAGGGCTCGCTGGATATTATGAAGGAAGGAGGCCGGGACAGCCACAGGGAGAGTCTGAAAAAGATAGAGCCATTTGGGGACTATGCTCATTTTAACCGCTATGATCCTGCCCAGCCACGAAATGAAGAGACTGTTCCAGGACGTCAGGACAGCGTGTGTTTTGGTGAGAAGAGGTGGAAAATTTTCATGGAAGAGAGAGTCGTAGCGGGAGGTCAGATAAATCCACAAATATTTGATCTTTGTAGGCTGCCATTTAAAATTGAAGTTGGCGCAGAGGGATTCAGCTTCCCGGTGAGGGACATGAAGCAGCATAGCCTCCGATTTGGAAAAATTAATCTTGTAGCCTGATATAAGGCTATAAGAATGCAGGACTGAAAATAAATATGGGAGTGAGATAAGGGGCTGAGTCAGGGAAAGTAGAATGTCATCAGCGAAGAGGGAGATTTTAGGGTCGGTACGGCCTGCTTGTATACCATGTATACCCTGGTGAGCTCTAATTTGAGAGGCGAGCGGCTCAATAATGAGGGCGAATATTAATGGTGATAGGGGGCATCCCTGACGTGTACCATTTGATATGCGGACCGGGGCAGACGGGACGCCGTTGATTAAGACTGTGGCGGAGGGGGTGGAGTATAGTGCCAGAACACCAGTGAGAAAGACACCAGACAAGCCATAGGCCTCCAGGGCAGCTCAGAAAACTCCAGGAGATCCGATCGAAAGCTTTTTCAGCATCTAAGGAGAGAATGATAGTAGGGGACCCCCTGGAGTTCGAGATATGTATAAGATCAATAGCACGTCTGGTGTTATCCCTCGCCTGTCGGCCCGGAATAAACCCCACTTGGTCGTAGTGGACAAGAGAAGGGAGATATGGGTTAAGGCGGTTGGCCAGGATTTTAGCAAAAAGTTTCAAGTCCAAGTTCAGGAGGGAGATAGGTCGGTAACTAGCACAGTTAAGGGTGTCCTTGCCTTCCTTAGGGATCACCACAATTCTAGCCTCTAACATCTCAGGAGGAAAAGACTCACCATGGATAATCTTATTAAACAGGTACTGAAGGTGGGGGGAGAGAAGATCGGAAATTTTTTTGTAGTAAAGAGCTGTAAACCCATCCGGGCCAGGGGATGTACCGATTTTTTGCATGAGTATACTCTGGGCAATTTCTTCCACCGAGATCTCACTGTTAAGATGATCCATGGCGTCCTGAGGCAATCTAGGCAGGATGGAAGCAGAGAGGAAATGAGAGACCAGGTCAGAGTGGGACAGAGAGGATGAAGGAGGCGAGGGGGGTGGGAGGTTGTACAGGTCATCGTAGGATTGGAAGGCAGCCCTAATGGCGGCAGGGTCATGAACTAACTGATTGTGGGGGTCCCTAAAAGAGATATTAGTTTTGGCTCTCGCGGAGCGGAGTCGTGCCGCCAGGATTTTGTCTGCTTTATCCCCCTTCTCATAAAAAGACTGGCGAAGCCATGTAAGACGTTTAGCCACCCTTCTGGAGAGAAGGAGATCGAGTTCCGAATTTGACTGTACGGAGTTCAGACAAAATAGCCTGGTCAGAGGACGCCTTATGCTGGGTCTCAAGGGTGTGGAGTTTAATAGAGAGTTTGTTAAACTGGGTGAGAGACTGTTTTTTGGTCTTCGAGGCCAGGCTAATGATGTGCCCACGAAGAACTGCCTTGTGTGCCAGCCAGAGAGTGGGCCTAGAAATGTCTGGGGAGTCGTTCAAGGCAAAATAGTCGGAGAGCTTGTCCCGAAGATGAGAGCGTATCTCCGAGTTGTGAAGGAGGGAGTCGTTAAGACGCCATGTCATGGGACTGGGGCGAGAGAGTAGGCCCGAGAGGTCGCAAGAGATAGGGGCATGGTCAGACCAGATTAATGGGTGAATATGGGCAGCGTGGAGATTCAGGGCAAGTTCATGGCTGAGCAGGACCATATTGATGCGGGAGTAGGAATTATGAGGTGAGGAATAAAAGGTATAGTCACACGCAGAGGGTTCTTTTATCCTCCAGGAGTCATAGAGAAGCTGGGATCGCATGAGACGGAGGAGGGACCTAGATCAGAGAGAGTCCGATGGGGAGGCAGAGAGGTAGAGCGGTCTATAGTTGGGTTTAAAACAGAGTTAAAATCCCCTGCGAGTATGATGTCCCCTTGTCAGACTTGAGTAAGGAGGGTATCCAGTTTGGCAAAAAATAACTCTTGATGCTGGTTAGGGGCATAAATGTTAGCTAAAGTGCATAATTTATTGTTAAGTTTCCCCACCAAAACAAGAAACTGGCCATCCTTATCGGCGTGGGAATCAAGAAGCTCAAAGGTGAGGTGACGGGCAAATAAGATCGCGACCGCCTGTTTTTTGGCCGAATGATCACAAGCATGGAAAGAATCAGGGTATGGTTTACATTGCAGCGTAGGGTGGGAGTTATGTAGGAAATTAGTCTCCTGGAGAAAGACCAGATCGCCCTTATGGAGTTTAAGATACGTAAAAAGCTTACCTCTTTTTGGGGGGCTATTCAGGCCCTTCACATTAAAAGAAAGTACCCGGAGACCCATGGGCAAACAGCAAAGAGGTAGGCAGGATAGAAAGAGTGTAGAGCCCTGAAAGTAGCAGGCTACCATTGGTTTTATGTTATTATGTGTGGAGCTTTTATGTGATTTTTACATGTGATGTTTTCATGCGATATTCATTGTTTTATGTATTAAAAAACTGTACTTCACTATATTTAACTCCATTTGCTTTTGGGTGGATACGAATTTGACCATTGAAATATTGGAGGATCTGGTGTACGAGATATTCATTTACCAGTAGCGGCAGATAAGTTTACCCTTTCTTTTTCTTTGTACATAGAAGAAAGTTGCCTGCCAATAAATCTGTTAGAACTTCGGGCCATATACATGGCACTGATTCAGGCAAAAGACAGTCTTCAAGGAAGACCAGTCCAGATCCGCTCAGACAATTTAACGGCGGGGGCGTACCTCAACCATCAGGGAGGAACGCGCAGGCAAATAGCAATGAAAGAGGTAAGTCACATACTAAAGTGGGCAGAACTCCATCTTCCAGCATTGTCCACAGTATTCGTTCCGGGAGTCCTAAACTGGGAAGCGGATTTTCTCAGTCGACACGCCATTCAAGCAAGTGAATGGGCTCTACACCCGGAAGTCTTTCAGACTCTGGTAGACAAGTGGGGTTTGCCAGAGATAGATCTCATGGCGTCCCGCCTGAACAACTTGGATGCCTTGTCAGTGAAATGGGAGTTTCATCTGGCGCATCTATTTCCTCCGATCATCCTGCTACCAGGGTGGTGAGGAAGATAAAAGAAGCAAAGGGTGCCGTGATTCTAATAGCTCCAGCTTAGCCCAGAAGGCAATGGTATAGATTTACAGAGAATGTCGATGGATGCTCCACGTCTGCTCCCTCAACGTCCAGATCTGCTGATGCAGGGTCCTTGTCACAGGCATCTGGATCGGCTATCGTTGACGGCGTGGCTCTTGAAACCTCTATCCTGAAGTCAAGAGGATTCTCGCTACAGGTAAGTTCAAGCATTGCACAGAGCAAGGAAGCCCTCCTCAGCTCGCTTTTATCACTGAATATGGCAGACCTATATTCATGGTGCAGTGAAAAAAATATGGACACGAAATCTTTCCAAGTTTCCTGGGTCTTAGTTTTCCTTCAAGCAGGAATGGATAAGGGTTTGAAGGGGGCTTCCTTGAGAGTACAAGTATCAGCATTGACTGTAGGGTTTTGGACGTTTCAGCTCAATACTCTATATCCTAGTGGCCTCAATGAGGCCCTAGAACTAAACGCTGTTTTATAATTAGATTCCAAACTCCAGGTAGATTTCTCTAGGTAACATATACACTATGTATATATTCAGGGTATCCTGACGAGTATACTTTGCTATTTGTGGACATTCTAAAATTATTTACAGGAGCGTTTCTCCTTTACATCATAGACTGAGAACTATGATTGGTCATAATGATACTAATTTTCATAAACTAACATTAATTTATTGATTAATTTCTTTTTTTGTTATTTATAGATTATGTGAATTTTTGTGGATTCTGTATGAGTTTCAAATAAAGATATTAGATAAATTCTCTGAAGAATAATCATGAGTGCTATATTATTATTTCACCACAAGATGGCACTAATCTAATAATAATAAAAAACAAAAAATATACTATATATTGATTCGAATGCATTTCAAATATCTATAATGTTGATATGTTTACATTAGAGATATATTTACCTATGATTTGTTATTGAACTTACAGATATTCGTTTTTGCAGGGTATAACAGTAATTTATTGAATCTGTTGCCAAGCTAAATGAATATCTTTATTATTATTGGTCCGGACAGTCACATGATATGCAAATATGTTTTATTCCAAACATTACTAATACAAAGAGCGTGACGTCTATAGTGCGGCCACGTGACCGGAACGGACCTTCTTGCACGATCTGTTACTTGGTAACTGTCACATGGTATGCAAATTTGTCTTATCCTAAACATTACTCATACAAGCAGTGTGACGTCTGGAGTGCGGTCACGTGACCGGAACGGGCCTCCTCATGCAGTCTGTCACTTGGCAACAAGATGCAGAGTCTGCCGGGGGGCCGCCCAGTTCCGGTCACGTGACCGGACACTAACCAATGAATAGGGGACTGTGTTCCATATACAGGAAATCGGAACAAGCTTTGTGTTCCAAATACAGGAAGTGAGCATACGATCATGTGATCGGAAACCGATCTCCAGAATCATTTAATATGATTAAAAACGGTTTTGTACAAATAATAATTTTATTAATTTCTAATATTTGAGTCCCTGTGTCTGTCACTATTTAGGGAAACTGGATAGAATTTCATTTTTAACAATGTTTAGATGTGTCCAATTTGTAACACCTGTTTTGAATGGGCTATTAGCACTGCTATATAAAGGGCTTCTAGTCACTGCACTACAATCACCTTGAGAAAGCTGTGTATAACAGCGAAACGCGTCGGTGTAGCAGCTGGACTTTGACTATACATCCCCATACAAACGCCTAGAAGTCAGATAAAGGAACTCTTTGCATCAGCGATTTGGATCACTGCATCATTGGACCTGAGCAAAATCACTGGACCAAGCAGCGTCTTGAACCTAGCTACGTAAGGTCATTAACTGCAGTATTCTCTTTTCCATTCGCAGTATTGTTCCTGGACTGTGGCAAAAAAGCTTCTTGGGATGAATTGTTTCATTTGAGTACCGGCAAATTTCAAATACCATATAAAGCATATGGGACTTTTTAAATTTTTGCAGTGCTATATTAGCCCTATTTTTAATTGATTCCTATGAATTTTCCAATTATCTGTTGCAACAGTGAATAATTTTTATTCTTTATTAAATTTGTCAGAAATTTCTTATCCAGTTTCCTAGCGCTTTTTCTTGTTTATTGTTCTCAGTTATAGGGTCTAACTAACCCTGGTATATTAGCTGCTCTAAGAAAGACCACTCACTACGAGCGCCAAAGGTTTTACTTGTTAATTCCATTTTTTCACACAAGCAAGTGAATGGGCTCTACACCCGGAAGTCTTTCAGACTCTGGTAGACAAGTGGGGTTTGCCAGAGATAGATCTCATGGCGTCCCGCCTGAACAACTTGGATGCCTTGTCAGTGAAATGGGAGTTTCATCTGGCGCATCTATTTCCTCCGATCATCCTGCTACCAGGGTGGTGAGGAAGATAAAAGAAGCAAAGGGTGCCGTGATTCTAATAGCTCCAGCTTAGCCCAGAAGGCAATGGTATAGATTTACAGAGAATGTCGATGGATGCTCCACGTCTGCTCCCTCAACGTCCAGATCTGCTGATGCAGGGTCCTTGTCACAGGCATCTGGATCGGCTATCGTTGACGGCGTGGCTCTTGAAACCTCTATCCTGAAGTCAAGAGGATTCTCGCTACAGGTAAGTTCAAGCATTGCACAGAGCAAGGAAGCCCTCCTCAGCTCGCTTTTATCACTGAATATGGCAGACCTATATTCATGGTGCAGTGAAAAAAATATGGACACGAAATCTTTCCAAGTTTCCTGGGTCTTAGTTTTCCTTCAAGCAGGAATGGATAAGGGTTTGAAGGGGGCTTCCTTGAGAGTACAAGTATCAGCATTGACTGTAGGGTTCCAAAAGAAAAATTGCCAATTTACAGGATGTGCGTACTTTTCCAGGGAATGCTGTGCATTCAACCTCCTTTTGTTCCTCCTACAGTGCCTTGGGACTTAGGTCTAGTCCTCAAAGCCCTTCAAGTTGCTCCGTTTGAACCACTTGATAAAGTGGATATTAAATGGTTGACAGCAAAAGTTCTCTTTCTTCTGGCTATGGCGTCAGCTAGAAGAGTATCAGATTTAGGAGCGCTGTAATATTGTTCTCCTTTTCTGTTTTTTTATCCAGATAAAGCAGTTCTCAGAACTAGGTCTGGGTATCTTGCTAAGGTGGTGTCTAAATTCCACCTTAATGAAGAAAATGTAGTCCCGGCTTTTCAGGTATCGACGTGGATCGCACAAGTGCCATCAGAAAGACGGATTCTCTCTTCATGTTCTACGGAATTCACAAGAGAGGATGGACTGCTACTAAATAGATGCTGGCTAGAGGGCTTTGAATGACGATTTCGGAAGCATACTCTCAAGCGGATCTCCCTGTTCCGGCTAGGTCCTTCATAGGCAGCACAACATGGTGCTTCAGCAGAACAGATATGTAAGGCAGCCACATAGTCTTCCATTAACACATTCATTAGACATTATGCTTGGATACTTTGCCTCTCATGACGCAGAATTCGGGCGAAAGGTTCTCCTGACCAATCAGGAGCGTCCCCACCACTAAATTGCTTTGGGACATCTTAATGTTATCCTGTGGATAACCTGTGGACCCTGCCGGAGAAATATACGTTATGGTAAGAACTTACCGTTGATAACAGTATCCACAGGGAACCCACCCTAACACACCTGATTTGAGGATCCTTTTACTCACTAACCTCTTTCTTCTTGTACAGAAGGGTGTGCATGTGTGTTCTCCTCGCCTGATTACGGCTCTCTATGATACTCCTGCCTTGAGCTTTGGAAAAACAACTGATTTGCCTGAGCCAGGAGGCAGGGATATATGGACGGCCCGTTGCATGCTGGCAGGCCGAAAGCTTTGACCGTTTGGTGCAAATCTGCTGTCACGTCATTATATCCTGTGGACTTAGGAGAAATACCGTTATCAACGGTAAGTTCTTATCATAATGTTTATTTTGCATTACCAAGACTCAATTGAATAGATTTTCAAAAGCAGGAAGCTAAAACAAAGCTTATACACATGCATAGAGAATGAATGATACTTGCATTTATGTGTAGTAACATGCTGACATTGTGCCGGCTAGGGACAGATAGGCCATAGGGCTTGCAGGGATGATTTCCGGTGGGCCAATGTGCGTGTGGAGCCATCTGTCTGAGTGATTTTTTTTTTTATATGTGTGGCGCAGCCCAGTCCCAGTACATGCTGTAACTAGGTAAATCGTACCCATTGGTTAGGCTTTGCTTCCAGTGATGCTGTGCCTCAGATCTGCTAGTGTGTGTGTATATGTAGTAAAGGTAGTGGGGGTCATTCAGAGTTCGCTCGCTAGCTGCTTTTAGCAGCATTGCACACGCCAGGCCGCCGCCCTCTGGGAGCGTATCTTAGCTTAGCAGAATAGCGAACGAAAAATTAGCAAAACTGCTACTAAATAATTCTTTGCAGTTTCTGAGTAGCTCCACACCTACTCACAGATTGCGATCAGCTCAGTCCGTTTAGTTCCTGGTTTGACGTCACAAACACGCCCTGCGTTCGCCTAGCCAATCCCCCGTTTCTCCAGACACTCCCGCGTTTTTCCCTGACACGCCTGCGGTTTTTTGCAAACGTCGGGAAAACGCTGAGTTGCCGCCCAGAAACGCCCCTTTCCTGTCAATCATTTAAAGAACAGCAGTGCGACTGAAAAGCGCCGCAGAAGCCACAGCAAAACTGCTAAGTTTTGTGTTAAATAACTAAGTGCATGCGCCCTGCGCATGCGCAATTTGCAACAAATCGCAGCATAGCGAAAATCGTCAACGAGCGAACAACTCGGAATGACTCCCAGTATCCTGACTGAGCTCTCTCTGCAGTATGCCTCAGCCAGCACATGTTGTGGTCCTTACAGAGGTGCTGGGCAGAACATGGCCTGTATCCCATCTCTGGCATTCTGTTCTGTTTTTATTATGCACTCATACATTAGCAGGATTAAAGGCCCCCGTACATCTTTGAAGCGATTCCTAGACTCTGCCAGAAACAGTGATTGGCGGTCAATGATCAGCTATCAGTCTGGTAAATTCACCATGTTAAAAATGCCATATTTGCCGATCCAGACTGAATCGGGATTTTTAAACATGTTTAAAAATCCCAATTCCCTGACGTATGGGGGTCTTTAGGGAATCCTTTCAAAAAATTTGTGCTGTCTGGAAAATGATTGCTTGTACAGAAATTCTATCCATTGCAAAACATGTAGTGTAAAGTCCCTCGCAGCCGGTCACCCCTACAAGTAAAAGGCCTGCCTGCAATCAGAGCGTGAGCGCTGGCCTTCTGCACCCTCATCTTCCTGGTACCATGGCCAAGATACAGTGAAGAGCAAGCTATACCTGGCCAAGAATTCATGCACCAGCAGGCTGAGGAAGCGGAACTGTGCCGCATTGCCGAGAACAATATCTCATTCACCAAGCCTGGGGAGTGGCTGTACGGGACACTGGGGGTGCTGGGAGACAATGGCTTCTACATGAGGGAGGCCATTCAGCATATCATACAGATCACTATGGATGATAAGCTGAGGGCTGGTGACATGGGGTGCTGTAAGCAGGGCCGGCGCATCCATTAGGCAGCTGCCTATGGGCGGCACCACTTAAAAGGCGGCGCCGCTGAGTGGAACGAAAAAATTAAGGCTATGACAGCCAGGCTGGGTGCTGCACTCGCTGGGAGGAATGTGAGGCGCCCGCTCCATGCTCACACAGCGACGGATCTGCGGGGCGTGGGCTAGAGTGGAGCCGTATGTCAGGGTCCTGTCCCTGCCTCCCCGTCCTGCCTCACTCACTACACCTCTTCCTTCCCCCGACCCGGTGACAGGAGAAGATCCTCCTGTCTGTGTCTGGATCATATGCCGCAGTAAGGAGAAACCGAGGAGGAGGCCATGACCGGCGCCTTCAGCCAGGCAGCAAGGGCTTCCCCAACGACCACCAGTCATGCTATTCTGTGGGCATCTTTGATGTACAGTAAGTGGCGCTAAGACAGCAGGGATATATAGAGCCTTTGCAGTTGTCATTAAAAGTACAGGTACGTTCAGTAAAACTATTTGATGGCAATAGTGAATACTGCTGCTATTGACTAAAACTATTTTGTTGTATGTAATTTAAGCCCAGGGATAAATAGAAGCAAACTCTTGCCAACTAACTAATTTTTCAGATCAAAACATCAATTAACCTTAAGTTGGGTATACACTTGCACAAATTGACTGTTTCGTGCACTGTGGCCCTCATTCCGAGTTGTTCGCTCGTTGCCGATTTTCGCAACGGAGCGATTAAGGCAAAAATGCGCATGCGCATGGTTCTCAGTGCGCATGCGGGTAGTAATTTTACTAAGAACTTAGTAGATTTACTCATGGCAGAACGAAGTGTTTTCATTGTTGAAGTGATCGTAGTGTGATTGACAGGAACAGCAAAATCCTGGCGCCTTTATTGCCCAGAAAAAATCTAGCAGCTTTCCCAGGGGTAATTGGTTTAAAAACCCCTTATACCAGAAAAAAATAGAAAAAGACAATGGGAAGCGCAAATTTAATCTGTTTGTAGATTTGATTATATGATTATTATATATTAAAACACAAATTCATACCGGCCAGTATGCATAAATTACATATATTTAGGAATCTCTATAAAAATAACCTTAAAAAACCACAATATATATTCCCATCAAATCTATATTAAATGTACTTCAGGTGATACTTTGTATTACCTCTACTAGTAACACACTTGCTGTCTAGTGAACATATACCATGGAATCAATTAGAAGTGCACTTCAGCGACCCTTTCCTATATATTTGGTATTTATCTGTGATTTATATACTGCAGTTGAATGTCTTGTTATCAAACAATTCAAATGTCACATGCAATAGTTACATGTATTCCTGCATGGCCATGCAATATGTTTGTGGATAATTCCGAGCTCTTATGCACAAATCCAAGTCACAGCGTGATGGTACTTAATGAGCAAAACTGTCACGACTCCCAGCAGGGTCAGATATTCGTCCTCCCGGCTATTGGTCTCACTTTCAGCCTTGTCTGGAGTTCATGGAACAACTCACTTCGGATGTTGTCCCTCCCGGCTGTTTGTGTAGCCTCAGCCTCCATGGTTATTTTTATAGAGATTCCTAAATATATGTAATTTATGCATACTGGCCGGTATGAATTTGTGTTTTAATATATAATAATCATATAATAAAATCTACAAACAGATTAAATTTGCGCTTCCCATTGTCTTTTTCTATTTTTTTCTGATTGACAGGAAGTTGGTGTTTCTGGGCGGAAACTGGACGTTTTCTGGGAGTGTGCGGAAAAGCACAGGCGTGTCAGGCAAAAACGCGGGAGTGTCTGGAGAAACGGGGGAGTGGTTGGTCGGACGCTGGGCGTGTGTGTGACGTCAAACCAGGAACGAAACGGCCTGAACTGATCACTATTTCTGAGTAGGTCTCGAGCTACTCAGAAACTACTAAGAAATTTGTATTCGCTATATTGCGAATACTTCGTTCGCTATTTTACTAAGCTAAGATTCACTCCCAGAGGGCGGCGGCTTAGCGTGTGCAATGCTGCTAAAAGCAGCTAGCGAGCGAACAACTCGGAATGAGGGCCAGTGTACGGTGGCCTTGCTTCCCCAACCACCAGCTGATTTGCCCCATCTCCCAACTAGGTGCATCGCACCTCAGCTGTCCCCTTGTCATTCATGTGGCTGGCAGGAGGTTATGCAGCAGCTGAACCTCCCTCTAGTGTCTGAGAGGTGTCAGTTGCCTGTAGATGTCCACAATAACGTCAAGTAATGTGTGAATCAATCTATCTATCTATCATGCTGTATAGTCCGTGCCATCTGGGGCTTCGGGGAACTGGTCCAAATTATTATATATACACCTCTCTAGAATGATCAATTCCAAACATTCTTCTGTACTTATGGGCGGCACTCCATGGATTTCAAATAGGTATAACACATTGGTTGGATACGCGTTACCGCTGCTGTGGATCCCGTCGGTCAGCATACCGACCGCGGGATCCTGGCAGTGGAATGGCAGGGGGGGGGCCAAGCGCAATGAGCCACAGGTTCTATTCCCACTCTATGGATGTCGTGCTCACCCACAAGCGGGTATAGTCCCTACTAGTCAGCATGTCTACTGTCAGGATTTAGAGGGGGTCACATAACTACAACCCATACATATACGTAGTGATAACTTTTCAACATTTCAGATGTTTTAATATTGCATTTTACGACAAAAGATGCTATATTAAAGATGCAATAGTAAAGCATCTGAAACGTTGTATGTTATTTATGTGTATGTGCATACTTTTTTGAAATCCGTGGAATGCCGCCCATTAGTACAGGAGTATACAGTATCTAACAATGTCTCCCAAATCATAACCCCTAACCCTAATACCTTAACCCAAACCTTAAACCAACCCTAATATCCTATCCCTAATACCCTAACCCTATCCCCCAAACTAACCCTAATACCCAAACCGCTAAAATAACCTTATCCCTAATATCCCAACCCAATCCAGTAAACCAGTGGTTCCCAACTGTTTTGAATCATAGCTCCCTAGGGTATCAGAATTTTTTCATGGCACCCTTAGGCCAAAGTTTCTTATTGAGAAATTTTTTAAAAATAAAACATTTGGTAAATTGTGTTTATATGTCATCCTTAGGTTCAGTAATGTGGTGTGGGGACAGGATTCACTTCTGTTTGTCAACATATTTTATGATTGGCAGTCACCAGCACTGGTTTTGCCTATTACACTGACCATAAATAATTAGAATTTGTCCTGGACCACCAACCCAGGGAACTACTACAAGTGTCCCAAAGCACCCCAGGGAGCCATGGCAAACAGTTTTAGAACCACTGCAGTAAACTAACTCTAACCTATCCCGAATACTGTAGTCCCTAACCGTAAAGGACAGACTGGATAGGCCATATGGCTCTTATCTGCTGTCAAATTCTATTTCAGGAAAATAGTCTTTGCTGTCGAATTTATTAGACGTTGCCTCTGCACATTTTCACCTAAACCGGTGACTATTGTGGGGGGGGTGGCGAGTGTGTTGAAGATTTGCCTAGGATGCTGAGAAACCTTGCACCGGCCCTGGCTGTAAGGTTGGGTTCATCGTGATGTGGGTACAAGAAAACTGGGTGCAGTAAAAGGGCTGGGAATGAGGGTCCGAGTACTGGGTGCATGTAATATGGGCCGCAAGAAGATGGGCCGCAAGAAGATGAACCTCCGGTGTGGGGTACAGTAAAGTAAGATTATGTGCATGGTGATATACGGGTGCAGTAAGATGGCGGCTGGTGATATGGGCTAGACTGGTGGGCATAGTGCCAAATGTCTCCAAGGCCACACTTATCTTATTTTCAGTGCCTTGGACTGGCTACTGGCACCTGCAGAAGGCATTACATAATTGCCCATGATATCTTTCCCTGTGCCAGCCACCAGAGTGCAGTACCCTGCCTCTGCTGCCGCTGCACTATTCAGCAGGACGCAGGCATGAAGAGTGAAGTTCTTTCTGCCAAGCAGCCAGCTCAGTGTTTTCCTTTTCTGGCACATGTGCGTGGGTTCATGAGAGAAGAAGAGCCTCGAAAGCAGCACAGGCTGAAGGTAAATATTGCTTGCTGCTGGAGACAGTTGACAATTGATGGTGCTGCGGACAGAGAAGATGCAG
Organism: Pseudophryne corroboree; assembly: GCF_028390025.1. Lineage (NCBI taxonomy): Eukaryota > Metazoa > Chordata > Amphibia > Anura > Myobatrachidae > Pseudophryne > Pseudophryne corroboree. The sequence goes on from NC_086448.1 coordinate 635,173,300, forward strand.
CTGGAGAGACACAGGGTGATGATACTAGGGACAGGTAGATGGTGCTGGAGGGTGATCTTTCAAACTATCCCCTCCCCCCCTCCTTCCCTTGTCAAAGCAAAGTGTCATCCGTGCCCTGACTTCCTGAAGCAGCACAGAGGAGCCTGAGCAAGCAGGCAGCTGCAACAGTGCAATGTCTCAGCAGCCGATATCAGTCACTAAGAGGAGCCGAGGGCACACAGCTGCAGACTTACTAAGTCGGGAGACTAAAGCTGGGTATACATTAGGCGATATTTTGAGCGATTTGCCCGATACTGACGGATCGGAGTGACAAATTGTCCAGTGTGTATGCACTATTGTTCGTCCTGCGGTTGACGGTGACGTCTTCTGGTCAGTTCTACATGCAGCTCAATCTAAGGATATCATCGACGACAGCATACTCCTTGATGTGGCCACTGACAATATCTTTTGCAAGATTGCACAATGTGTACACACTACACCGTTTGTCCTGGAGTTCAAGGGAAATCGTTGACCACTTTGCATCGTTTGCTGGTCATCTAGTACGTAACCATGTTAAGAGGAAATAGAGGAAAGAAGTCCTAATGTCAGTAAACAATGGGTGAAAAATGGGGTGTCTGCTATGCTGGAAGTGTCCTTTAGGCACAATTAGGTTAATTTACATTTATTTTTATATCTTGAAAATTTTGTGTCATGGCAAGAAAGTTTGAGAACCACTGGCACATATGAGGGGGAGGTTGAAGTCCAGAACACTGGACCACTAGGCCACTAGTACAAAAATAACTGCATCTGGACAATTTCAAAGCTTCCCAATCAGTAATGTGCTAGTGGAAAAATAAGATTTTACTTACCGATAAATCTATTTCTCGTAGTCCGTAGTGGATGCTGGGGACTCCGTCAGGACCATGGGGAATAGCAGCTCCGCAGGAGACAGGGCACAAAAGCAAGCTTTTAGGATCACATGGTGTGTACTGGCTCCTCCCCCTATGACCCTCCTCCAAGCCTCAGTTAGGTACTGTGCCCGGACGAGCGTACACAATAAGGAAGGATCTTGAATCCCGGGTAAGACCCAAACCAGCCACACCAATCACACCGTACAACTTGTGATCTGAACCCAGTTAACAGTATGATAACAATGAAGTAGCCTCTAAAAAAGATGGCTCACAACAATAATAACCCGATTTTTGTAACAATAACTATGTACAAGTAATGCAGACAATCCGCACTTGGGATGGGCGCCCAGCATCCACTACGGACTACGAGAAATAGATTTATCGGTAAGTAAAATCTTATTTTCTCTAACGTCCTAGTGGATGCTGGGGACTCCGTCAGGACCATGGGGATTATACCAAAGCTCCCAAACGGGCGGGAGAGTGCGGGTGACTCTGCAGCACCGAATGAGAGAACTCCAGGTCCTCCTCAGCCAGGGTATCAAATTTGTAGAATTTTACAAACGTGTTCCCCCCTGACCACGTAGCTGCTCGGCAAAATTTTAAAGCCGAGACCCCCTCGGGCATCCGCCCAAGATGAGCCCACCTTCCTTGTGGAATGGGCATTGACAGATTTTGGCTGTGGCAGGCCTGCCACAGACTGTGCAAGCTGAATTGTACTACAAATCCAACGAGCAATAGTCTGCTTAGAAGCAGGAGCACCCATCTTTTGGGGTGCATACAATATAAACAGCAAGTCAGACTTTCTGACTCCAGCCGTCCTGGAAATATATATATATATATATATATATATATATATTTTTAGGGCCCCGACAACGTCTAGCAACTTGGAGTCCTCCAAGTCCCTAGTAGCCGCAGGCACCACAATATGTTGTTTCAGGCGAAACGCTGACACCACCTTAGGAAGAAACTGGGGACGAGTCCGCAGTTCTGCCCTGTCCGAATGGAAAAACAAATATGAGCTTTTTTTTTTAAGACAAAGCCCCCAATTCTGACAATCGCCTGGCTGAGGCCAGGGCCACAACATGGTCCCTTTCCATGTGAGATATTTCAAATCCACAGATTTGATCGGTTCAAACCAATATGATTTGAGGAATCCCAACACTACGTTGAGATCCCACGGTGCCACTGGAGGCACACAAGGGGCTGTATATGCAATACTCCCTTGACAAACGTCTGGACTTCAGGAACTGAAGCCAATTTTTTCTGGAAGAAAATCTACAGGGCCGAAACTTGAACCTTAATGGACCCCAATTTGAGGCTCATAGACACTCCTGTTTTCAGGAAGTGCAGAAATCGACCTAGTTGAAATTTTTTCGTGGGGCCTTCCTGGCCTCACCCACGCAACATATTTTCACCACATGTGGTGATAACGTTGTGCGGTCACCTCCTTCCTGGCTTTGACCAGGGTAGGTATGACCTCTTCCGGAATGCCTTTTCCCTTAGGATCCGGTGTTCAACCGCCATGCCGTCAAACGCAGTCGCGGTAAGTCTTGGAACAGACAAGGTCCCTGCTGGAGCAGGTCCTTTCTTAGAGGCAGATGCCACGGTTCCTCTTGGAACAGACATGGTTCTTGCTGAAAGCAAATCCCATCTTAGCTCCCGAGGCCATTAGTCCTCTGTGAGCATCTCTTGAAGTTCCGGGTACCAAGTCCCTCTTGGCCAATCCGGAGCCACGAGTATAGTTCTTACTCCTCTACGTCTTATAATTCTCAATACCTTGGTTATGAGAAGCAGAAGAGGGAACACATACACCGACTGTTACACCCACGGTGTTACCAGGACGTCCACAGCTATCGCCTGAAGGTCTCGTGACCTGGCGCAATACCTGTCCCGTTTTTTGTTCGGGCGGGACGCCATCATTTCCACCTTTGGTCTTTCCCAACGGTTCACAATCATGCGGAAAACTTCCCGATGAAGTTTCCACTCTCCCGGGTGGAGGTCGTGCCTGCTGAGGAAGTCTGCTTCCCAGTCGTCCACTCCCGGAATGAACACTGCTGACAGTGCTATCACATGATTTTCCGTCTAGCGAAAAATCCTTGCAGTTTTGACCACTGCCCTCCTGCTTCTTGTGCCGCCCTATCTGTTTACGTGGGCGACTGCCGTGATGTTATCCCACTGGATCAATACCGGCTGACCTTGAAGCAGAGGCCTTGCTAAGCTTATAGCATTACAAATTTGCTCTTAGCTCCAGTATATTTATGTGGAGAGAATTCTCCAGACTTGATCACACTCCCTGGAAATTTTTTCCCTGTGTGACTGCTCCCCAGCCTCTCAGGCTGGCCTCCGTGGTTACCAGCATCCAATCCTGAATGCCGAATCTGCGGCCCTCTAGAAGATGAGCACTCTGTAATCACCACAGGAGAGACACCCTTGTCCTTGGATATAGGGTTATCCGCTGATGCATCTGAAGATGCGATCCGGACCATTTGTCCAGCAGATCCCACTGAAGAGTTCTTGCGTGAAATCTGCCGAATGGAAGCGCTTCGTAATAAGCCACCATTTTTTACCAGGACTCTTGTGCAATGATGCACTGACACTTTTCCTGGTTTTAGGAGGATCCCGATTAGCTCGGATAACTCCCTGGCTTTCTCCTCTGGGAGAAACACCCTTTTCCTGGACTGTGTCCAGAATCATCCCTAGGACCAGCAGACGTGTCGTCGGAACAACTGCGGTTTTGGAATATTTAGAATCCACCCGTGCTGGCGTAGAACTACTTGAGATAGTGCTACTCCGACCTCCAACTGTTCTCTGGACCTTGTTCTTATCAGGAGGTCGTCCATTTTCTTTGAAGACGAATCCTCATTTCGGTCATTACCTTGGTAAAGACCCGGGGTGCCTTGGACACTCCAACGGCATCGTCTGAAACTGATAGTGACAGTTCTGTACCACGAACCTGAGGTACCCTTGGTGAGAAAAGCAAATTTTGGGACATGGAGGTAAGCATCCCTGATGTCCCGGGACACCATATAGTCCCCTTGTTCCCAGTTCGCTATCACTGCTCTGAGTGACTCCATCTGGATTTGAACCCTTGTAAGTGTTCAAATTTTTCAGATTTAGAATCGGTCTCACCTAGCCTTCTGGCTTCAGTACCACCCTATAGTGTGGAACAATACCCCTTTCCTTGTTGTAGGAGGGGTAATTTTATTATCACCTGCTGGGAATACAGCTTGTGAATTGTTTTCAATACTGCCTCCCTGTCGGAGGGGGACATTGGTACAGCAGACTACAGGAACTTGCGAGGGGGGAAACGCCTCGACATTCCAATCTGTGCCCCTTTGATACTACTTGTAGGATCCAGGGGTCCTGTACGGTCCCAGCGTCATGCTGAGAACTTAGTAGAAGCGGTGGAGGGCTTCTGTTACTGGGAATGGACTGCCTGCTGCAGTCTTCTTCCCTTTCCTCTATCCCTGGGCAGATATCTTATAGGGACGAAAAGACTGAGGCTGAAAAGACGGTGTCTTTTTCTGCAGAGATGTGACTTAGGGTAAAAAACGGTGGATCTTCCAGCAGTTGCCGTGGCCACCAGGTCCCATGGACCGACCCCAAATAACTCCTCCCCTTTTATACGGCAATACATCTTTGTGCCGTTTGGAATCTGCATCCCCTGACCACTGTCGTGTCCATAAACATCTTCTTGCAGATATGGACATCGCATTTACTCTTGATGCCAGAGTGCAAATATCCCTCTGCGCATCTCGTATATATAGAAATGCATCCTTTAAATGCTCTATAGTCAATAAAATACTGTCCCTGTCAAGGGTATCAATATTTTTAGTCAGGGAATCCGACCAAGCCACCTCAGCTCTGCACATCCAGGCTGAGGCGATCGCTGGTCACAGTATAACACCAGCATGTGTGTGTATACTTTTTAGGATATTTTTCTGATAAGCATGTGAGCGCCTTATCCACCCTGAGGGGTGTTTCCCAATGCGCCTTAACTTCTGGCGGGAAAGGGTATACCGCCAATAATTTTCTATCGGGGGAAACCCACGCATCATCACACACTTCATTTAATTTATCTGATTCAGGAAAAACTACAGGTAGTTTTTTCACCTCACACATAATACCCTTCTTTGTGGTACTTGGAGTATCAGAAATATGTAACACCTCCTTCATTGCCCTTAACGTGTGGCCCTAAAGGAAAATACGTTTGTTTCTTCACCGTCGACACTGAAATCAGTGTCCGTGTCTGGGTCTATGTCGACCGACTGAGGTAAATGGGCGTTTTTACAAGCCCCTGACGGTGTCTGAGACGCCTGGACCGGTACTAATTTGTTCGCCGGCCGTCTCATGTCGTCAACCCACTTGCAGCGTGTTGACCTTATCACGTAATTCCATAAGTAAGCCATCCATTCCGGTGTCGACTCCCTAGAGAGTGACATCACCATTACAGGCAATTTGCTCCGCCTCCTCACCAACATTTTCCTCACACATGTCGACACACACGTACCGACATACAGCACACACATAGGGAATGCTCTGATAGAGGACAGGACCCACTAGCCCTTTGGGGAGACAGAGGGAGAGTTTGCCAGCACACACCAAAATGCTATAATTATACAGGGACAACCCTTATATAAGTGTTCCTCCCATATAGCATTTAATATATATGTATATCGCCAAATCAGTGCCCCCCCTCTCTGTTTTAACCCTGTTTCTGTAGTGCAGTGCAGGGGAGAGCCTGGGAGCCTTCCCCTCAGCCTTTCTGTGAGGGAAAATGGCGCTGTGTGCTGAGGAGAATAGGCCCCGCCCCCTTTTCGGCGGGCTTCTTCTCCGGAGATTGTGAAGTCTGGCAGGGGTTAAATACATCCATATAGCCTCAAGGGCTATATGTGATGTATTTTTCGCCATACAGGTATTCTACATTGCTGCCAGGGCGCCCCCCCCCCCGCGCCCTGCACCCTCCGTGATCGCTGTGGGAAGTGTGCTGACAGACAATGGCGCACAGCTGCAGTGCTGTGCGCTACCTGAGGAAGACTGAAAAGTCTTCTGCCGCCTGGTTCCGGACCTCTTCAATCTTCAGCATCTGCAAGGGGGTCGGCGGCGCGGCTCCGGGACGAACCCCAGGGCGAGACCTGTGTTCCGACTCCCTCTGAAGCTAATGGTGTCCAGTAGCCTAAGAATCCAATCCATCCTGCACGCAGGTGAGTTGAAATTCTCTCCCCTAAGTCCCTCGATGCAGTGAGCCTGTTGCCAGCAGGACTCACTGAAAATAAAGAACCTAAAAACTTTTTCTAAGCAACTCTTTAAGAGAGCCACCTAGATTGCACCCTTCTCGGACGGGCACAAAAACCTAACTGAGGCTTGGAGGAGGGTCATAGGGGGAGGAGCCAGTACACACCATGTGATCCTAAAAGCTTGCTTTTGTGCCCTGTCTCCTGCGGAGCCGCTATTCCCCATGGTCCTGACGGAGTCCCCAGCATCCACTAGGACGTTAGAGAAAGATTGAATATTGATTTCCACTTTTACACGTTCCAGTTGTACAGCCGTGGCCAAACGTTTTGAGTATGACACAAGTATTGGTTTTCACAAAGTTTGCTGCTTCAGTGTTTTTAGACCTTTTTGTCAGATGTTACTATGGTATACTGAAGTAAAATGACAAGCATTTCATACTGTAGGTGACAAAGGCTTTTATTGACAATTACATGACGTTTATGCAGAGTCAGTATTTGCAGTGTTGACCTTTCTTTTGCAAGACCTCTGCAGTTCACCCTGGCATGCTGTCAATCAACTTCTGAGCCACATACTGACTGATGGCCGCCCATTCTTGCCTAATCAATGCTTGGTGTTTTGTCAGAATTTGTGGGTTTTTGTTTGTCCACCCGCCTGTTGAGGATTAACCACAAGTTCTCAATGGGAATAAAGTCTTGGGAGTTTCCTGGCCATGGACCCAAAATTTCAATGTTATCACTTTTGCCTTATAGCAAGGTGCTCCATCATGCTGGAAAAGGCATTGTTCATGACCAAACTGTTCTTGGGTGGCTGGGAGAAGATGCTCTTGGAGGATGTTTTGGTACCATTCTTTATTCATGGCTGTGTTCTTAGCCAAGGGAGTGGGCTCACTCACAATTTTGTCTGAGAAGCAACCCCACACATGAATGGTCTCAGGACGCTTTGCTGTTGGCATACCACAGGACTGATGGTAGCGATCACACTGTGACTGACAGTGGCGGGGGGAGGTGTTGATGAGGCATCAGGGGGGAGTGGTTCGGACAACGCAGACGTGTACAGACCGGTTAAGGGGCGGCCATTTGACATCACACGCAGCAGTTGCAAGGGAAAACATGGCAGTGGTGTGGCTGCATTCGCAGTCAGGCTGCGCAAGCAGGGGTTGACTGTAACTGCTGCAAACAATGCGATTCCAATTAGATTGTGATCGCATAGCTGGGTTGGCACTTCTCAGCCTTACCCTACGCTGGGTGGCCCCCAGCATGAGATTTTTTTCAGTATCAGGTTTTGCAATTTAGCAGAATCTGCTACTGATGCAGAATTAGGCCCAGTGTGCGCTATGCTACATACAGCTAGGAGATGTTTGCAGGGTATTAAAGCCGTTATAGTTACTGGATACATGTGCACCTGAATCGTTACTGGGAAAGGTCTATGACATGTATGTGTGCTATAGAAATGATATGATGCAGCAGCCAGGGGTGCACTGATTACCCAGAATCAGATCCATCGATTTCTGGTGTTAGTATTGACCCTCTGTGTGGCTGGATGCGGAGTGCAGTCCTCTGAGTGTCATGAGCACTGAAGTTGAGAAGTAGAAAACTGCAATGCACTCCACGATAGCCCTGGAAGTCGCAGTAGATAAGGCGAGAGAAGAGAAGGACGGCCAATCCTACAAGATGGTCTACAGCCCCATTTCACACGTTCTTTTAACAGAAAGGAAAGCCCATGAAATAATTGCTAAGTTATGTAAAATTAAATGTTGACCACTATCTGAAGATTTGATAATGCAAGAGTCACTGGCAACAGTTTGTCTATAATATGTATGTATGTATGTATGTATGTATGTCTGTCTATATATATATATATATATATATATATATATATATATATATATATACATACACACACACAGGTTGAGTATCCCTTATCCAAAATGCTTGGGACCAGAGGTATTTTGGATATGGGATTTTTCCGTATTTTGGAATAATTGCATACCATAATGAGATATCATGGTGATGGGACCTAAGTCTAAGCACAGAATACATTTATGTTTCATATACACCTTATACACACAGCCTGAAGGTCATTTTAGCCAATATGTTTTATAACTTTGTGCATTAAACAAAGTGTGTGTACATACACACAATTCATTTATGTTTCATATACACCTTATACACACAGCCTGAAGGTCATTTAATACAATATTTTTAATAACTTTGTGTATTAAACAAAGTTTGTGTACATTGAGCCATCAAAAAACAAAGCTTTCACTATCTCACTCTCACTCAAAAAAGTCCGTATTTCGGAATATTCCGTATTTTGGAGTATTTGGATATAGGATACTCAACCTGTATATATATTTATTAATGTTCTGTCCTCTTCTGATTTTCTTTTGCATGACTTTTACTCTTTCCAAGATTCTTACCAGATTCTTCCTAAAATAAAAAAATAAAAAACAAGGGTTTATTCGTTAGTGACATGAGACAACCATAGAAGCGGCATCCATCTAACCTGGTGGCTAGTATTAACATTGTGTTTAAGCTCCGTTATTACTCATCTGTTACACATTTTACCTGGAAGAAACTTACAGAGGAGGGTATATATAAAACATTATCGCCCGAAAATGTGACATTTGTGTTTTCTGGAGATGAATAAAGGGAGTATTTAATGAACACAATTATCTCCAATAAATAAAAATAAATAGATTTTCCAGTGGTAGTTGCAGTGCAGTCCAAAATTTAAATAGGGGAGCCATACCAACTGCCACCCCAACCACTGCCAGACATTGTTGGCTGGGACTTACTGGCAGTTGGGGTGTATCCCCTATATGAATTTTGGACTGTGCTGCAACTGCCACTGGAAAAGAGATACAGGTTGAGTATCCCTTATCCAAAATGCTTGGGACCAGAAGTATTTTGGATATTGGATTTTTCCGTATTTTGGAATAATCGCATTCCATAATGAGGTATCATGATGATGGGACCTAAGTCTAAGCATAGAATGCATTTATGTTTCATATACACCTTATACACACAGCCTGAAGGTAATTGTAGGCAATAGTTTTTATAACTTTGTGCATTAAACAAAGTGTTTGTACATTTACACAATTAATTTATGTTTCTTATACACCTGATACACACAGCCTGAAGGTCATGTAATACAATACAATATCTTTAATAATATATTTGTGTATTAAGGTTTGTGTACATTGAGCCATCAGAAAACAAAGGTTTCACTGTCTCACTCTAACTCAAAAAATTCCGTAATTCGGAATATTCCGTATTTCGGAATATTTGGATATGGGATACTCAACCTGTAATTATCTCAAAAAATCTAAAAGCGATAAGTATGTTATTAAATAAACCCCTAAGTTTGTTAAAAAAAATAAAAATAAATGTCCCTTCTCTAGTGGCAGTTGCAATGCAGCCCAAAATTCAAATAGGGGAGTCACACCAGCTGCCAGTGAGTCCCGGCCGGCGATGTTTGGCAGTGTTTGGGCTGGCAGTTTGTGTGGCTCCCCTATATCGATTTTGGACTGTGCTGCAACTGCCATTGGAGAAGACATATGTATCTCTTTTTGTTTTTAAACAAACATATTTATATTTTCTGGAGATAACATTTTCCTGTTTTTTTCAGATAATTACGTTTATAAAATATTCCAGAGTCTTTTCTGATTCCCACATAAAGTATATCATGGATACTTTAGCGTTGTTGCCATGTTACACACAAAAGGCATTAAACATTACAATCACAAACAATAGTGCTTAATGAAAGAGTTTCTTAAACACTTAACTGTCATGTTTGCCACCAGATGGGCTTTCAATGGGATGCCTCACCCCGTGTTTTAAGAGATAATCCATCTTGCACATAAGCATTCCCGACCAATTGTGCTGGTAACAAAAGTACGAAGAACTCCTAGCACTAATACGCTGATCTCTGCGAGTGCACTGGTGAGGGTTAATGTTACTTGGGAGGGGAATTTGTTGCCACTGAAGTATTTATTACCATGGAATGTGGGAATAATATTAGAATGGAGGCATATTTACAGCGGGAAGTAAGGTGTGTATGTGGGGGGTGTCATTACAATAGACCTCTATGGTGGGACCTCGGGACATAGGGGTATATGCAATTGCGGTCGAATTCCCGAAATTGTCGAAAAACGGGACTTTTTCGCCAAAAAAAAAAATCGACAATGCAATTCAGTACTTTCCGTCAAAAAAACGGACTTTCAAAATTCGACTTTTTGAAATTCGACATTTGGCAAATTTGACATTTCTGCAATGGTACAAATGCAGCAATTCGCCAAAAGTATATTCAATTGAAGTTAGGAAATTCGACAACAGTGCTTATAGACAGTAAATTCGTCATTTTCAATCCGCCACACTTTGGTGGGGGAATCTAATAAAAAAAAATTAAAACATGTTTTTTTTAGTGTTTTTTTTATTGGTAATAGCATATCTATTTATATTAGAAGGGATTAGGTACTTGGTTTGTCTATTTTGGAGGCACAAGTATTATTTATATATTTTTAAAAATATTATTATTTTTTTTATTTTAATTTTTTAAATGGAATGGTAAAATCCCGAAAAAAAATGGCATGGGGTCCCCCCTCCAAAGCATAACCAGCCTCGGGCTCTTCGAGCCGGTCCTGGTTCTAAAAATCCGGGGGGGGGGGGGGGGGGGGAAATGACAGGGGATCCCCCGTATTTTTAAAACCAGACAGCGCATCGCACAGCTCCCTCCATTAGTTTCAATGGTGGGAACTTTGCGGGTAGCGGTGGGGTTACCCGCGGTCAGCCGCTGACCGCGGGTGACCTCACCGCTGATGCAAAGTTCCCACCATTGAATATAATGGAGAGGCTTTGCGATGCGCTGTCTGACAGCAGACGCGCATACAGCCAATCAGGTGAGTGCCACGAAGTAGCGCTTCCTGATTGGCTGAAGGGACCTTCTGTGACAGCAGTCACGTGGGGTCCCGGCATTCGTGGAAAGGGCTCCCATGTGTAAACATGGGACCCCTTTCAGTCCGTTTGGTCCGGGTGTTCGTTTTGTTGTTTTGCCAAGTACGTGGATTATAACTTGGACACTGGATTGAGGCGAGTATAATTTTATTCACAGGTACCCCGGATTCTACTTGGACAAGTGGACCGAACGTCGTGTCAACATAGGTAAGTATGTGAGTGTCGGCAGGTGTGAAATAAAGTTGTACTTTCAAGGTGTGCATGTCCTGTTTTTATTTGGGTATTTTTTTTTTCAGTAGAACTACAGGTACCAGCGGGCCCGTTTTTCTCCCGCATGCTGGTACTTGTGGTTCTCCAAGTACCAGCTTGCGGGGGAGGCTTGCTGGGACTTGTAGTACTACTGGAAAAAACAATATTCTTTCATTTTTCCAAAGGCTATCAGCCCCCCATCCGCAGCCCTTGGATGGGGGGGACAGCCTCGGGCTTCACCCCTGGCCCTTGGGTGGCTGGGGGGGGACCCCTTGATTGAAGGGGTCCCCACTCCCCCAGGGTACCCCGGCCAGGGGTGACTAGTTGGATATTTAATGCCACGGCCGCAGGGCGCTGTATAAAAGTGACCCCCGGCTGTGGCATTTTTCTGTCCAGCTAGTGGAGCCCGATGCTGGTGTAAAAAATACGGGGGACCCTACTCTTTTTGTCCCCCGTATTTTTTGCACCAGCACCAGGCGCAGAGCCCGGTGCTGGTTTTAAAAATACGGGGGATCCCATGACATTTTTCCCCCCGGATTTTTAGAACCAGGACCGACTCGAAGAGCCCGAGGCTGGTTATGCTTTGGAGGGGGGACCCCACGCCATTTTTTTTCATGTTTTTTACCGTTTTTAAAAAAATCGGATCAAAATCCGTCAAATCGTCCGTTTTTCGTCAGCGGGACTGTCGAATCCGTTTTTTATTGAATATGGTCAATTTTGGCACCCACTTGCCGAAATTAGACGGTCGAATTAAAAAACGGGCGAAAAATTGCCGCGATTCGCCGCTAATTGCATATACCCCATAGTCTATTCATTGAACTTGTAGACAAAAGATGTCTGAATTATTTAACCAATAACATATTTACATTGAATTTGTATGTTCTCCCCATGTCTGTAGATTTTCTGGTTTCCTAACATGGTTCAAAAACATACAGAGAAGATTCCTGGCTTGACCATTTCCCCTGGAAACTTCTTCCCTGCGCGACTGCGCCCCAACCTCGGAGACTTGCATCTGTGGTGAGCAGGACCCAGTCCTGGATTCCGAAACGGCGTCCCTCTAGGAGGTGAGAGCTTTGCAGCCACCACAGGAGAGAGATCCTGGCCCTGGAAGAAAGACTTCTTTTACGGTGCATGTGTAGTTGAGACCCGGACCATTTGTCCAGCAGGTCCCACTGAAACACCCTGGCATGAAACCTGCCAAACGGAATGGCCTCGTAAGCCGCCACCATCTTCCCTAGCACTCGAGTGCATTGATGAATCGACACTCTTGTCGGTCTCAAAAGCTCCTTGACCATGGTCTGTATTTGTAGAGCTTTGTCCTCCGGAAGAAACACTCTCTGAAGCTTCGTGTCTAGGATCATGCCCAGGAAGGGCAACCGAGTCGTCGGAATTAACTGAGACTTTGGCAAATTTAAAATCCAACCGTGATGTTGCAGAACTGTCGGGGAGAGTTCCACATTCTTTAACAATTGTTCCTTTGACCTCGCCTTTATCAGGAGATCGTCCAAGTACGGGATAATTGTGACCCCCTCGCTTGCGAAGGAGTACCATCATTTCTGCCATAACCTTGGTGAAAACCATCGGGGCCGTGGAAAGCCCAAACGGCAACGTCTGAAACTGATAATGACAATCCTGCACCGCAAATCTCAGGAAGGCCTGATGCGGAGGACAAATCGGGACGTGTAAGTAGGCATCCTTTAAGTCGACTGACGCCATAAAATCCCCCCCCCCCCCTTCTAGGCTGGAGATCACAGCTCGAAGAGATTCCATCTTGAACTTGAAAGTTTTTAGGTATGGATTGAGGGATTTTAGGTTCAGAATCGGCCTGACCGAACCGTCCGGCTTCGGTACGACAAAGAGGCTCGAATAGAACCCTTCCCCCCGTTGGGACGGGGGAACGGGAACAATGACCCTCTGTTGACACAACTTTTGTATCGCAGCATTTACTACTTATGTTTCTGGAAGAGAAACTGGCAAGGCCGATATGAAAAAGCGGTGGGGGGGCATCTCCTGAAACTCCAGCTTGTACCCTTGGGACCCAAGGATCCAGGGCTGATTGAAACCAGACCTGACTGAAGATCCAGAGATGGCCCCCCACCGGCACGGACTCCCACAGGGGAGCCCCAGCGTCATGCGGTGGACTTGGTAGAGGCGGGGGAGGACTTTTGGTCCTGGGTGCCTGATCCTGCAGGCGACTTCTTTCCCCTTCCTCTACCCTTTGAAGCGAGGAAGGACGAGCCTTTACCTCGTTTGTATTTATTAGGTCGAAAGGACCGACACCCAACACACACACTGGCCAAATAAAGGGGACAGCCTACAGGGAAGCCCGGAGAGAGGAACACAGAGGGAGTATGCCAGCTCACACCCCAGCACCCATATACTACCCAACAATAATATATGTCAGCAGTGCTGTATAATAATAATAATAAAAGCACCAAAATTATTTGTGCCCCCCCCCCCCCCCTCCCCCCGTTTTGCTCCGTTTTACTTGCGAGGAGCCTGGAGGTCCGGGCCAGCGTTCTCTGCAGCGGCTGTGGAGAGAAGAAAATGTCGCTGGTGAGCTGTGCGGCTAAGCCCCGCCCCTTCCCGGCGCGCCTCAGTCCCGCTCAAATTTAAATTATTTATACTGGCGGGGATCTTATATATGGTGCCTGGGCACCGAATATGGCTTTTACCAGTTCCAAAGACCTCAGTAACTGCTGCCCAGGGCACTCCCCCCCCCCCCCCCTCTCCCCCCTGTTGGTGAAGTGTGTGTGGGAGCATGGAGCGCAGCGCTACCGCTGCACTGTACCTCCGTTACTGAAGTCTTCTGCCGTCTGAAGTCTTTGGTTCTTCTAATACTCACCCGGCTTCTGTCTTCTGTGAGGGGGGCGACGGCGCAGCTCCGGGAACAACCAGCTAGGCGCACCAAGTGATCGAACCCTCTGGAGCTAATGGTGTCCAGTAGCCTAAGCAGCAGAGCCCTTAACTAAGCAGAAGTAGGTCTGACTTCTCTCCCCTCACTCCCACGATGCAGGGAGCCTGTAGCCAGCAGGTCTCCCTGAAAATAAAAAAACTAACAAAAGTATTCTCCCCTAGTGTGTGTCCAGTCACTCCTGGGCACAAAGTCTAACTGAGGTTTGGAGGAGGGGCATAGAGGGAGGAGCCAGTTCACACCCAGTCAAAGTCTTTTTAGTGTGCCCAAGCTCCTGCGGATCCCGTCTATACCCCATGGTCCTTTTGGAGCCCCCAGCATCCTCTAGGACGTAAGAGAAATAATGCAGCCACCACAGCTGTGGTAGTTTTGATGAAGATTGAGGCTTCTTCTACTGGATATATAAAATAAAAGTATGTAAAATAAAAGAAAAACAAGCCTAAAAGTATAGCGGCTGCTGCAGAACACAGTGTCCAGATCCAGTGGACACTTCTAGAAGACTGAACTCTTAGGCAGCCACTGTGGCACAGAGGGGGAGTAGAGTAAGCTTTTGACTTAGATTTAAGGTTCCCAAGCATCCGTTCTGCACCTCTGTATCCTGGTGTCCCCAAAGGTTAAATGTAAAAATGATAATGTATCCCACCAGACTCTAGCTGCAATTAAAATAAATGTAAAAGTAACTTTTTACATGTGTACCATATATGTGTCCATGGTTAAGTCAGCTGTGGAATAATATTATGTGAATGTACAAGCCACACCTCAAATACACTGAGAACCAGAGGCGGAACTACCGGCAGTGCAAGCAGTGCGTTGCACTGGGGCCCGCCTCTGTCCAGGGGCCCAAGCATGTAATGAGTCAAACTGACTCATTACATGCCGCTGTGCGCTGCAGGCAACCGCTGCCCGCAGCGCACAGCCGCCCGGAGAGGAGAGGAGCAGCGGCACGGACGGGGGAAGGAGGAGGAGGGAGGTGAAGGAGGGAGCCGCAGCAGCGCTTTGTTACTGGTGGAGGCGCTGCTGCTGCTGCCCCTCTGCTTCACTATAGGCTGTCTTCCGAGAACAGCCTATAGGGAAGCAGAGGGGCAGCAGCAGCAGCGCCTCCACCAGTAACAAAGCGCTGCTGCGGCTCCCTTCTTCACCTCCGTCCTCCTCTACTGCCCGGGAATCGTCTAACGCGGCTGCACCGAGGAGCCTGAGCCGGCGGAGAGGGTAAGTATAATTCTTATTTCTTTCTTTTTCTCTTTTTCTTTCTTTCTTTCTTTCTCTTTCTTTCTTTTTTGGGCCTGCCTGCCGCTATGTGTAAAAATGGGGGACTGCCTGCCGCTGTGTGTAAAAAGGGGAATCTGCCTGCCGCAATGTGTAAAAAGGGGGGACTGCCTGACGTAATGTGTAAAAAGGGGGAATCAGCCTGTCGCAATGTGTAAAAAGGGGGGACTGCCTACGTAATGTGTAAAAAGGGGGAATCAGCCTGCCGCAATGTGTAAAAAGGGGTAATCTGCCTGCCGCTATGTGTAAAAATGGGGAATCTGCCTGCCGCAATGTGTAAAAATGGGGAATCTGCCTGCCGCAATGTGTAAAAAGGGGGGACTGCCTGACGTAATGTGTAAAAAGGGGGAATCAGCCTGCCGCAATGTGTAAAAATGGGGGACTGCCTGCCGCTATGTGTAAAAAGGGGTAATCTGCCTGCCGCAATGTGTAAAAATGGGGAATCTGCCTGCCATATTGTGTAAAAATGGGGACGCTGTCTGCCGTAATGTGTAACAAGGGCACGCTGTCTGCCGTAATGTGTAACAAGGGCACGCTGTCTGCCGTAATGTGTAAAAAGGGGACGCTGTCTGCCGTTATGTGTAAAAAGGGGATGCTGTCGGCCGTAATGTGTAACAAGGGCACGCTGTCTGCCGTTATGTGTAAAAAGTGTACGCTGTCTGCCGCTATGTGTAACAAGGGCACGCGGTCTGCCGTTATGTGTAAAAAGGGCACGCTGTCTGCTGTTATGTGTCAAAAGGGCACGCTGTCTGCCGTTATGTGTAAAAAGTGTACGCTGTCTGCCGCTATGTGTAACAAGGGCACGCGGTCTGCCGTTATGTGTAAAAAGGGCACGCTGTCTGCCGTTATGTGTAAAAAGGGCACGCTGTCTGCCGTTGTGTGTAAAAAGTGCACGCTGCCTGCCGTTATGTGTAAAAAGAGGAATCTGTCCGCTGTAAGGTGTAAAAGGGTCTCTACCTGGTGTAGTGGTGCTACTGTGCGGCGTAATTTGAATAATGGAGACTACTGTGCACCGTTTTATGAATTGGTATTATTTTGTGGCCACACCCCTTCCCCACGAAGCCACGCCACTATGTATTTTTGCGCGTGCCTACGGCGCGCACTGCCCCTGTTTTGCATGCAGGGGTGGGGCTCCGATGCCATTTCTTGCACACAGTGCTAAAATGTCTAGTTACGGCACTGTTGCTAGGTATCCATTTCTCTGGCCCTGAGCAGGTCCCCCTCACCAGATCCTCTCCAGGGGTCGAGGGGGTGGACTTAGATGGGATGTGTGTGTGTGTGTGTGTGAGTGGGGGGGGGGGCCCAAAGCATTTTGTCGCACCTGGGCCCACCGCTCGCTAGTTCCGCCACTGCTGAGAGCTCACTGCAGAATTGGTGTAGTGGTGCTCCACCAGGATGTTTCGTGCACAGTTGTTGATATGCTTAAAGCGGTCAGGTCCAAGAAGGATACCTCCATACCACCGTGACACCACCACCATTACATCCTTGGCATCCAAAATCTAGAAAAACAGCAACAGAAACATAGTTAAAAATAAGACTAGACCAGAGCATTTAGTAAAGGTGCTCTGGGCACTCAGTAGCAGTCTGCAGTATACTGTACAATAAGGCATGGCATTTGGGCACCTTGTGACAGTCTGTGGCTCCTAGTGAATAGGCTGCTTTCACAAATATTAGATCGGTTCCCATAACACCCAGATGAAGTACTGTACCAGTTCACAATAAAAATCCCTTCACATTGTTTAGCCCAATCGTTTACTTCTGGTCACATAAATTCTCTTGCATATAAAATACTAGAAGTATATGTGTGTTGTCAATACAGTAACCTGCACCAGTTGTGTACTAGAATCTGCTAGTTCTAAATACCTGCATAAGATGTAGTAGTCGTTTACCCGCTGCTGTTTCTCCATCATCTTCACAGTCTTGTATAAATGATTTTGTCTTTTTGGAGTATATCCTGTGGGCAAAATTATATTTCAGAGACACCAGTATGTTCAACAGCACAAGGAAACAACCTACTTGTTTGCTATGAAAGATAAATAAGTTACATCCACTATTAATTCAGTATCCCACCCTTGTTATTGAAGTGAATGAGAATGCAGCCTATCAAATTGAAAAGGACATTATTACATTTAGTATAATTGTTCAGTCTAAGAAATATATTCCTCAGGGATCAGTGCGGGATCCCGGCGGTCAGGAGACAGACACCGGGATCCCGGCGGCGAGCGCACCGTGTCCCCCCACGGGCTCGTTGCGCTCGCCACACCTCAGGTGATCGCCACAGGTTTCTATTCCACTCCGGGTGGTGGCGTGGACCACCACCCAAGAGGGGTAAAAAGCCCCGGTATTTCAGCTGGTGCCGGGATTTCGGCGTCGGTATCCTGACCGCCGGGATCCCGACAGGTGGTCAATTGACTGCCTCCCCCTCAATGGCTATACCTGGGTCTAAATGAGGTTTCATCCTGTAATAGTTGTGGAACCCTAATAATGATTCTTTCAATTTCATCCATCTTTAACAAATTATGTTTATATCTTTGTTAATGTAGATTTAATAAATAATTCTTATGACTACAGAATGAGGAGATTTATGGTAAGACTTACCATGGTTAAATCTCTTTCTGCGAGGAACACTGGGTTCCACAGGGAATACATCGGGGTGTAGCTTTGGATCTTGATCCGTGGCACCAACAGGCTAAAGCTTTTGATGTTCCCAGGATGCACTGCACCGCCTCCTCTATATCCCCGCCTCCAGGCACTGGAGCTCAGTTTTGTTAACCAGTCCAATGCAGTAGCAGGTAAAATAGAGACGGTAGATGTTAGCCACATAGAACCACATTCTCACGACAGGAGAAGGTACCAGCGGCTAATGCCATACAAACCCAAAGAAGCTAAGTGCGTCAGGGTGGGCGCCCTGTGGAATCCAGTGTACCTCACAGAAAGAAATTTAACCATGGTAAGTCGTACCATAAATCTCCTTTTCTGCAGCTGGGTACCCTGGGATTCCACAGCGAATACATCAAGGATGTCCTAAAGCAGTTCCTCATGGGAGGGGACGCACTGTAGCGGGTACAAGAATCCGGCGTCCAAAGGAAGCATCCTGAGAGGTGGAGGTATCAAAGGCATAGAACCTTACGAACGTGTTCACTGAGGACCACGTGGCCGCCTTGCACAATTGTTCCAGGGACGTGCCACGGCGGGCCGCCCAAGAAGGTCCAACAGACCGAGTAGAATTGGCCTTAATAGCAGCAGGGGCTGGGAGCCCCACCTGTGCATAAGCTTGTGCAATCACCATTCTAATCCATCTGGCCAAAGTTTGATTATTCGCAGGCCTGCCTCGTTTGTGAAAACCAAAAAGATACAGAGAGCCTGTACCACACCCAAAGACCGCTCCTTGGAGGACAAACCAGGAGAAATAAAGGCCGGAACCACAATCTCCTGATTAAGGTAGAAAGATGACACTACCTTAGGTAGATAACCAGGGCAAGTTCTAAGAACTGCACGGTCACGGTGAAAAATCAAAAAGGGTGTACGACAGGACAAAGCACCTAAGTCCGACACCCTCCTAGCAGAGGCTATAGCCAACAGAAAAATGACCTTAAACGTAAGACATTTAAGGTCCACAGACTCGAGAGGTTCAAATTGAGACTCTTGAAGGGCATTAAGAACTACCAACAGATCCCATGTAGCCACAGGAGGGACATAGGAAGGCTGAATCCGTAGGACGCCCTGAGTGAAAGTGTGAACGCCAGGAAGAGATGCCATTTGTCTCTGAAACCACACCGACAAGGCAGATATATGAACCTTGAGGGAGGCCAAGCGAAGGCCTAAATCCAGGTCTTGTTGTAGAAAAGCCAAAAGTCTGGCAGTGCTGAACTTATACACATCGTAATTCTTATTAGCACACCAGGTGAAGTAAGAATTCCAGACCCTATAATAAATCCGAGCCGAAGCCGGTTTACGGGCTTTCAACATAGCTTGAATGACTGCCTCCAAGAATCCTTTGGCCCTCAGGAGTGAAGCTTCAAGAGCCACGTCGTCAAAGCCAGTCTGGCCAGATCCGGGTAGACACAAGGGCCCTGAATCAGGTGGTCTGTGCGTTGAGGAAGTAGAAGAGGATGCTCTATCGAGAGACCCAGCAGGTCTGAGATCCAATGCCGTCTGGGCTACGCTGGAGCGATTAGAAGTAGTATTCCTCCTTCTTGCTTGAACGTCCGAATTACCCTGGGCAGGAGAGACACCGGAGGGAACACGTATGGCAGCTGAAAGTTCAATGGAATTGCCAGTGCATCCACGAATGCTGCTTGTGGATCCCTTGTCCTTGCTCCAAAGACCGGAACCATGTGATTGTGTTGAGATGCCATCAGGTCTACATCTGGTAGGCCCCACTTGTCCACTAGGAGTTGAAAGACTTCCGGATGAAGACTCCACTCTCCGGCGTGTACGTCCTGATGACTGAGGAAATCCACTTCCTAGTTGAGGACCCCCGGAATGAACACTGCCAATATGGCTGGCAGAAGGCATTCCGCCCATTGGAGGATCTTTTACACTTCCATCATTGCCATGCGACTTCGAGTGCCGCCTTGACGATTTATGAACGCCACCGTGGTGGCGTTGTCTGGCTGTACTTGAACAGGCCTGTTCTGTACCAGAGGCAGGGCCAGTTTCAGCGCATTGAACACTGCCTGCAACTCCAGAATATTTATCAGGAGGAGAGATTCTTCCTTGGTCCACCAACCCTGTAGAGAGTGTTGCTCCAACACTGCGCCCCAACTCTGCAGACTGGCATCCGTCCTTATGTGGACCCAGTTGGAGATCCAGAAGGGACAACCCCTGCTCAATTGTTGGTCCTGTAGCCACCAGCTCAGTGACAAATGGACCTCCGGAGACAAGAAGATCATTTGAGACCTGATCCGGTGGGACAGACCGTCCCACTTGGAAAGGATTAACCTCTGCAGAGGGCGAGAGTGAAATTGAGCGTACTCTACCATGTTAAAAGCCGAAACCATGAGGCCTAGTACTTGCATCGCCAAATGTATCGACACTGTTGGGCGAGAGAGGAAGCATCTTATCCTGTCCTGAAGTTTCAGTACCTTCTCTGGAGACAAAACAAACGCTGGTTGTGTGTGTCCAGTAATGCCCCCAGGTGCACCATGCTCTGAGCAGGGACCAGCAAGGATTTCTTCCAATTGACGAGCCATCCGTGGGCTTGTAGGAATTGGACCATCAGTTCCAGATGACGGATGAGAACCTCTGGGGAGTTTGCCAGGATCAGCAAGTCATCCAGATACAGCAAGATCCTGATGCATTGACGACGGAGAATGGCTGTCATGACTGCCATAACTTTGGTGAAGATCCGAGGAGCTGTATTCAGTCCGAAAGGCAAAGTTTGGAATTGATAATGTAGGGTGCCAATAGCAAACGGCAGATACTGCTGATGCAACGCGCCCAGAGGTATGTGTAGGTAAGCATCCTGTATGTCCAGGGATACCATATAATCCTTGGGCTCCAAAGCCAGAACAATAGAGCGAAAAGTTTCCATGCGGAACTTGGATACCTTCACATCAATCGTTTGTTCAACGATTTGAGGATGAGAATGGGCCGGGAGGATCCATTCCGCTTCGGAACTAGGAACAACGTGGAATAGTACCCCCTGCCTCTCTGAGACAGAGGCACTGGCACTATCATTCCAGTGTCCAGGAGGGATTGCACAACCAAATGTAGAGTCTTTGCTTTTAACGGATCCGAAGGGATAACCGTCGAGAAAAACCGGCGAGGGGGACATTTCCTGAAATAGATGGCACACCCGTGAGGGACAACTTCCCGCACCCAGGTATCCGAAGTGGTCTGTAACCATGCTTCGGCGAACTGTAGAAGTCGGCCTCCCACCCTGGGGTCCCCCAGAGGGAGGCCCGCCCCGTCCCGTCATGCAGCAGGCTTGTCAGGTTTGTAAGCAGGCTGACGGGAGGCCCAAGAACGGTTAGGTTTGGACTTAGAGGTTTTGGAAGCGCAAGCTTGTCTCAGGTATGCCTGACCCTTTGCTTTACTCGGAGGTCGAAAGGAACGAAAGGTGGAACTCTTAGCCTTCGAAGCCGAAGGATTAGTACTTGGAAGACACGCAGTTTTGGCAAAAGTCAAGTCAGTCACAATCTTTTAAGATCTTCCCCAAATAGTATATCTCCCTTAAAGGGGAGCACCTCCAAGGTCTTCTTAGAGTCCAGGTCCTATGACCAGGACCGTAACCACAGAATCCGGCGAGTCAGAATGGACGTAGTAGACGCTTTGGCCGCCATAACACCAGCATCAGAGGCCGCCAGGCAGAGTAGACGACACCACAAGTCAGACTACATGTGAGTCCACTGGTGGCTGGGTTTCCCACTTTTTACTTAACTCTGCCGAGATACTGTAGGATAACGAGATAGCATCTTTTTAGACAGGGAAAATTTCTTTCCTGGAGACACCCAGGATTCTTGACGTATGTCAATTAAATGGTCAGAATGTAGTAAAAATAAGATTTTACTTACCGATAAATCTATTTCTCGTAGTCCGTAGTGGATGCTGGGACTCCGTCAGGACCATGGGGAATAGCGGCTCCGCAGGAGACAGGGCACAAAATTTAAAAGTTTGACCACTAGGTGGTGTGTACTGGCTCCTCCCCCTATGACCCTCCTCCAAGCCTCAGTTAGGATACTGTGCCCGGACGAGCGTACACAATAAGGAAGGATTTTGAATCCCGGGTAAGACTCATACCAGCCACACCAATCACACCGTACAACTTGTGATCTGAACCCAGTTAACAGTATGACAAACGTAGGAGCCTCTGAACAGACGGCTCACAACAATAACAACCCGATTTTTTTGTAACAATAACTATGTACAAGTATTGCAGACAATCCGCACTTGGGATGGGCGCCCAGCATCCACTACGGACTACGAGAAATAGATTTATCGGTAAGTAAAATCTTATTTTCTCTGACGTCCTAGTGGATGCTGGGACTCCGTCAGGACCATGGGGATTATACCAAAGCTCCCAAACGGGCGGGAGAGTGCGGATGACTCTGCAGCACCGAATGAGAGAACTCCAGGTCCTCCTTAGCCAGGGTATCAAATTTGTAGAATTTTACAAACGTGTTCTCCCCTGACCACGTAGCTGCTCGGCAGAGTTGTAATGCCGAGACCCCTCGGGCAGCCGCCCAAGATGAGCCCACCTTCCTTGTGGAATGGGCCTTGACAGATTTAGGCTGTGGCAGGCCTGCCACAGAATGTGCAAGTTGAATTGTGCTACAAATCCAACGAGCAATCGTCTGCTTAGAAGCAGGAGCACCCAGCTTGTTGGGTGCATACAGTATAAACAGCGAGTCAGATTTTCTGACTCCAGCCGTCCTTGAAATATATATTTTCAATGCTCTGACAACGTCCAGCAACTTGGAATCCTCCAAATCGCTAGTAGCCGCAGGCACCACAATAGGCTGGTTCAGGTGAAACGCTGAAACCACCTTAGGCAGAAAGTGAGGACGCGTCCGCAGTTCTGCCCTGTCCGAATGGAAAATCAGATATTGGCTTTTATACGATAAAGCCGCCAATTCTGACACTCTCCTGGCTGAAGCCAGGGCCAGTAGCATGGTTACTTTCCATGTAAGATATTTCAAATCCACCGATTTGAGTGGCTCAAACCAATGGGATTTGAGAAAATCCAAAACTACATTAAGATCCCACGGTGCCACTGGGGGCACAACCGGGGGCTGTATATGTAGTACTCCTTTTACAAAAGTCTGGACTTCAGGAACTGAAGCCAATTATTTTTGGAAGAAAATCGACAGGGCCGAAATTTGAACCTTAATGGACCCTAATTTGAGGCCCATAGACAATCCTGTTTGCAGGAAATGTAGGAATCGACCCAGTTGAAATTCCTCCGTCGGGGCCTTCCTGGCCTCACACCACGCAACATATTTTCTCCAAATGCGGTGATAATGTTGTGCAGTCACCTCCTTCCTGGCTTTTACCAGGGTAGGGATGACCTCTTCCGGAATGCCTTTTTCCCTTAGGATTCGGCGTTCAACCGCCATGCCGTCAAACGCAGCCGCGGTAAGTCTTGGAATAGACACGGTCCCTGCTGAAGCAGGTCCCGTCTTAGAGGTAGAGGCCACGGATCTTCCGTGAGCATCTCCTGAAGTTCCGGGTACCAAGTTCTTCTTGGCCAATCCGGAGCCACGAGTATCGTTCTTACTCCCCTTTGCCGTATAATTCTCAGTACTTTTGGTATGAGAGGCAGAGGAGGAAACACATACACTGACTGGTACACCCATGGTGTTACCAGAGCGTCTACAGCTATTGCCTGAGGGTCTCTTGACCTGGCGCAATACCTGTCCAGTTTTTTGTTGAGGCGGGACGCCATCATGTCCACCATTGGTCTTTCCCAATGGACCACAATCATGTGGAAGACTTCTGGATGAAGTCCCCACTCTCCCGGGTGCAGATCGTGTCTGCTGAGGAAGTCTGCTTCCCAGTTGTCCACTCCCGGGATGAACACAGCTGACAGTGCTAACACATGATTTTCTGCCCAGCGGAGAATCCTTGCAGCTTCTGCCATTGCCCTCCTGCTTCTTGTGCCGCCCTGTCTGTTTACGTGGGCGACTGCCGTGATGTTGTCCGACTGAATCAACACCGGCTGACCCTGAAGCAGAGGTTTTGCCTGACTTAGAGCATTGTAGATTGCTCTTAGCTCCAGTATATTTATGTGAAGAGACGTTTCCAGGCTTGACCACACGCCCTGGAAGTTTCTTCCCTGTGTGACCGCTCCCCAGCCTCTCAGGCTGGCATCCGTGGTCACTAGGACCCAGTTCTGTATGCCGAATCTGCGGCCCTCTAACAGATGAGCACTCTGCAACCACCATAGCAGAGATACTCTTGTCCTTGTGGACAATTTTATCCGCTGATGCATCTGCAGATGCGATCCGGACCATTTGTCCAGCAGATCCCACTGAAAAGTTCGTGCATGGAATCTGCCGAATGGAATCGCTTCGTAAGAAGCTACCATTTTTCCCAGGACTCTTGTGCATTGATGCACAGATACTTTTCCTGGTTTTAGGAGGTTCCTGACTAGATCGGATAACTCCCTGGCTTTCTCCTCCGGAAGAAATACCTTTTTCTGAACAGTGTCCAGAATCATCCCTAGGAACAACAGACGTGTCGTCGGGATCAGTTGGGATTTTGGAAAATTCAGAATCCACCCGTGTTGTTGGAGCACTACTTGGGTTAGTGCTACTCCGACCTCCAGCTGTTCTCTGGATCTTGCCCTTATCAGGAGATCGTCCAAGTAAGGGATAATTAAGACGCCTTCTCTTCGAAGAAGGATCATCATTTCGGCCATTACCTTGGTAAAGACCCGGGGTGCCGTGGACAATCCAAACGGCAGCGTCTGAAACTGATAATGACAGTTTTGGACCACGAACCTGAGGTACCCTTGGTGTGAAGGGCAAATTGGGACATGGAGGTAAGCATCCTTGATGTCCAAGGACACCATAAAATCCCCTTCTTCCAGATTCGCTATCACTGCTCTGAGTGACTCCATCTTGAACTTGAATTTTTGTATGTACAGGTTCAGAGATTTTAGATTTAGAATCGGTCTTACCGAGCCGTCCGGCTTCGGTACCACAAATAGCGTGGAGTAATACCCCTGTCCCTGTTGTAGGAGGGGTACCTTGACTATCACCTGCTGAGAATACAGCTTGTGAATGGCCTCCAATACCGTCGCCCTGTCGGAGGGAGACGTTGGCAAAGCAGACTTTAGGAAACGGCGAGGAGGGGACTTCTCGAATTCCAACCTGTAACCCTGAGATACTACCTGCAGGATCCAGGGGTCCACCTGCAAGTGAGCCCACTGTGCGCTGAAATGTTTGAGGCGACCCCCCACCGCCCCTGAGTCTGCTTGTAAGGTCCCAGCGTCATGCTGACGCCTTTGTAGAAACCGGGGAGGGCTTCTCTTCTGGCAGATATGGACATCGCACTTACTCTTGATGCCAGAGTGCAAATATCTCTCTGTGCATCTCGCATATAAAGAAATGCATCCTTTAACTGCTCTATAGTCAGTAAAATACTGTCCCTATCCAGGGTATCAATATTTTCAGACAGTGACTCCGACCAAGCCACGCCAGCACTGCACATCCAGGCTGAGGCGATTGCTGGTCTCAGTATAACACCCGTATGTGTGTATATACTTTTTAATGTATTCTCCAGCCTCCTATCAGCTGGATCCTTGAGGGCGGCCGTATCAGGAGACGGTAACGCCACTTGCTTTGATAAGCGTGTGAGCGCCTTATCCACCCTAGGAGGTGTTTCCCAGCGCGCCCTAACCTCTGGCGGGAAAGGGTATAATGCCAATAACTTCTTTGAAATTAGCAGTTTTCTATCTGGGGTAACCCACGCTTCATCACACACTTCATTCAGTTCCTCTGATTCAGGAAAAACTATCGGTAGTTTTTTCACACCCCACATAATACCCCTTTTTGTGGTACTTGCAGTATCAGAGATATGCAAAGCCTCCTTCATTGCCGTGATCATATAACGTGTGGCCCTACTGGAAAATACGTTTGTTTCTTCACCGTCGACACTGGATTCAGTGTCTGGGTCTGTGTCGACCGACTGAGGTAAAGGGCGTTTTACAGCCCCTGACGGTGTCTGAGACGCCTGGACAGGTACTAACTGGTTTGCCGGCTGTCTCATGTCGTCAACCGACTTTTGTAGCGTGCTGACACTATCCCGTAATTCCATAAACAAAGCCATCCATTCTGGTGTCGACTCCCTAGGGGGTGACATCACCATTACAGGCAATTGCTCCGCCTCCACGCCAACATCGTCCTCATACATGTCGACACACACGTACCGACACACAGCAGACACACAGGGAATGCTCTGATAGAAGACAGGACCCCACTAGCCCATTGGGGAGACAGAGGGAGAGTTTGCCAGCACACACCCAAGCGCTATAAATATATATAGGGACAACCTTAATAAGTGTGTTCCCTTTATAGCAGCTCAAATATTATAAATATCGCCAATAAGTGCCCCCCCTCTCTGTTTTTACCCTGTTTCTGTAGTGCAGTGCAGGGGAGAGTCCTGGGAGCCTTCCTCGCAGCGGAGCTGGGCAGGAAAATGGCGCTGTGTGCTGAGGAGAATAGGCCCCGCCCCCTTTTCGGCG
This sequence comes from Pseudophryne corroboree, assembly GCF_028390025.1. Lineage (NCBI taxonomy): Eukaryota > Metazoa > Chordata > Amphibia > Anura > Myobatrachidae > Pseudophryne > Pseudophryne corroboree. The sequence goes on from NC_086448.1 coordinate 635,200,000, forward strand.
GGCTTCTTCTCCCGTTTTTTTTGGAACCTGGCAGGGGTTAAATACATCCATATAGCCCCAGGGGCTATATGTGATATATTTTAGCCAGAATAGGTATATTACATTGCTGCCCAGGGCGCCCCCCCCAGCGCCCTGCACCCTCAGTGACCGCTGGTGTGAAGTGTGCGGAGAGCAATGGCGCACAGCTGCAGTGCTGTGCGCTACCTCATGAAGACTGAGACGTCTTCTGCCGCCGGTTTCTGGACCTCTTCTCTATTCGGCATCTGCAAGGGGGTCGGCGGCGCGGCTCCGGTGACCCATCCAGGCTGTACCTGTGATCGTCCCTCTGGAGCTAGTGTCCAGTAGCCTAAGAAGCAAATCCATCCTGCACGCAGGTGAGTTCACTTCTTCTCCCCTAAGTCCCTCGTTGCAGTGAGCCTGTTGCCAGCAGGACTCACTGAAAATAAAAAACCTAACAAACTTTTTCTAAGCAGCTCTTTAGGAGAGCCACCTAGATTGCACCCTGCTCGGACGGGCACAAAAACCTAACTTAACCTAACTGAGGCTTGGAGGAGGGTCATAGGGGGAGGAGCCAGTACACACCACCTAGTGGTCAAACTTTTAAATTTTGTGCCCTGTCTCCTGCGGAGCCGCTATTCCCCATGGTCCTGACGGAGTCCCAGCATCCACTAGGACGTCAGAGAAAGTAATTTAGCAAGCTTCTGACGTTTGAACTTATCAGGTTTCTTAGATGTATCAGGAGGGTCTATCTCCTCATCAGTCTGATGAATCAGTTTGATAGCCTCCACTAGGTCAGGAATATCAACCTATGTTGCAGATTCCTCATCAGAAGCAGCTGAATCAGTGTCTGAGGGATCAGTAGATTCCCCATCCTCATCGGAAGAAGTATCCAAAACATGAGTGGATTGCGAGGAAGAAATGGGCCGTTTAGATGACCCTTTGGTCCTAGGAGGGTGAGGGTTAGGCTTTTGTTTAACCAAAGACTGATTTAATTGCTGTAACTGAGACGACAGATTATCCACCCATGGCGGATTAACTACAGGGACGATATGTGGCTGTAATGGCACAGGAGGTCCCACAGGGGGCGTAAGTCTAGTTACCAGCGTAGTCAGCATTTTAGAAAAAGCAGCCCAAGGTGGGTCTTAGTGTGCCACCGGAGCTGCAGGCTGACTGGGGGGTGCAGAGCACCCAGTACCTGGACCCTCAGCTGGCTGAAATATTTTCCTCAAATAAATCCGTGGCGTCAGCACTGCATGACGCAGAAGTGTCCCTGGATTTCCCGCCTTGTGCAGTAGACATTATTGGGAAAGTGGCCGTAGTGCGTAACAGTACAATATAGCCAGACAAACACAGTACCGGACAAAATCCCCCCATGTAAAGTGACTGCAAATGCAGAGCACAAACAGAGGATTTAAGCGATAAAAGGTGACTGAAACACACAGAGGAAAAATACACAATAGTATATCCTGTGGGACACTACAAAATATATGGGACCCTGATGCACTTAGCCCCTCTCAGGGTAGAGAATATAGTGATAGCAATATGTGGAGATACACAGAATGGAAACCACACAGCAGCTATAGGCACACACAGTCAGAAGTACAATGCAGAGATTATCACATAAAACAATAAGACTGCACTGGACTAGTAATAGGGGGTCAACTAGGGGGTCATTCCGAGTTGTTCGCTCTGTATTTTTTTCTCGCAACGGAGCGATTAGTCGCTAATGCGCAATGTCCGCAGTGCGACTGCGCCAAGTAAATTTGCTATGCAGTTAGGTATTTTACTCACGGCATTACGAGTTTTTTTTCTTTGTTCTGGTGATCGTAATGTGATTGACAGGAAGTGGGTGTTTCTGGGCGGAAACTGGCCGTTTTATGGGTGTGTGCGAAAAAACGCTACCGTTTCTGGGAAAAACGCGGGAGTGGCTGGAGAAATGGAGGAGTGTCTGGGCGAACGCTGGGTGTGTTTGTGACGTCAAACCAGGAACGAAACTGACTGAACTGCAGATGCCGAGTAAGTCTGGAGCTACTCAGAAACTGCTAAGAAGTGTCTATTCGCAATTCTGCTAATCTTTCGTTCGCAATTTTGATAAGCTAAGATTCACTCCCAGTAGGCGGCGGCTTAGCGTGTGCAAAGCTGCTAAAAGCAGCTTGCGAGCGATCAACTCGGAATGACCCCCATAGTTATGTATGTATACAGATATCACAATGCACAGTAAATACCGGATGTATATCACAGAATACTTGTACTAAATATTCATATAGGTATGCACTTGTTCTTAACTAACACTGTCTAAATGACATGTAGAATACTTAAGTGTCCTGTAAATGCACAGCGCTGATGAGACAGGCGGCTTTACAGAGGAGACAGTGCCCAGCAGTCCCAGAATCAGCGCAGCACTGTGTAATGGTGCCCAAACACGGACAGGGAGTGAGGGAGAGAGATGCAACTCCAGGGCGGGAACATCTGCTGTAGATGGCGCCTGGGGCTGGGGGAGGGGCTACAGGTGAGCGCCTTATCCCCTCTACTGGACTTCAACACCGGGTACTATGGAGCTTATCTGAAACAGATTTTAGTAAATCAGACCTGTGCTCCTTGCCCTGGTGGATATAGTGGGGTCCCTGCATGGCCACAGTGTCCACGCCAGCGGTGCAGTCCGTCTCCTGGGACCGCGACCGGATCGCGATTTCAGCAGGTCCCATCTGGGAGACCCTCTTACCTCCTCCCTAGCTTGCGGCCACGCGATCCAGGAGAGAGTGTGTGCCAGAGAGAACCGGAGCGCTTCCGCTGTAAGTACCCAGCAACCAGGGCGCGGGAGTATAAAGCGCCGCTGGGGGAGGTGATGGAGCCGCACCACGATATGTCAGTATGACATATAACATCTAGTGCCTATGCTACGGCCCATTAAGTATTTTTTCTTCAAGAAAAGCTCTTATTAGGGCTGCCTAGCGCAGCCCTCCTTGTTAGCTGCCTGCACTGCAGGCACCAACTTATAAACTGAGCTCCAGTGCCTGGAGACGGGGCTATAGAGGAGGCGGTGCAGTGCATCCTGGGAACAGTCAAAAGCTTTAGCCTGTTGGTGCCTCGGATCAAGATCCAACTCTACACCCCGATGTATTCCCTGTGGAATCCCAGTGTACCCCGCTGCAGAAAATAAGAATTTACTCACCGGCAATTCTATTTCTCGTAGTCCGTAGTGGATGCTGGGAACTCCGTAAGGACCATGGGGAATAGACGGGCTCCGCAGGGGACTGGGCACTCTAAGAAAGAATTAGGACTACTGGTGTGCTCTGGCTCCTCCCTCTATGCCCCTCCTCCAGACCTCAGTTAGGGAAACTGTGCCCGGAAGAGCTGACACTACAAGGAAAGGATTTGGAATCCCGAGTAAGACTCATACCAGCCACACCAATCACACCGTACAACTCGTGATAACTATACCCAGTTAACAGTATGAATAACAATTGAGCCTCACTGAACAGATGGCTCATAACAATAACCCTTTAGTTAAGCAATAACTATATACAAGTATTGCAGACAATCCGCACTTGGGACGGGCGCCCAGCATCCACTACGGACTACGAGAAATAGAATTACCGGTGAGTAAATTCTTATTTTCTCTGACGTCCTAGTGGATGCTGGGAACTCCGTAAGGACCATGGGGATTATACCAAAGCTCCCAAACGGGCGGGAGAGTGCGGATGACTCTGCAGCACCGAATGAGCAAACTCAAGGTCCTCCTCGGCCAGGGTATCAAACTTGTAGAATTTTGCAAACGTGTTTGATCCCGACCAGGTAGCAGCTCGGCAAAGTTGTAAAGCCGAGACCCCTCGGGCAGCCGCCCAAGAAGAGCCCACCTTCCTCGTGGAATGGGCTTTTACTGATTTAGGATGCGGCAGTCCAGCCGCAGAATGTGCAAGTTGAATCGTGGAGCAGATCCAGCGAGCAATAGTCTGCATAGAAGCAGGAGCACCCAGCTTGTTGGGTGCATGCAGGATAAACAGCGAGTCAGTCTTTCTGACTCTAGCCGTTCTGGAAACATAGATTTTCAGGGCCCGGACTACGTCCAGCAACTTGGAAGCCTCCAAGTCCCGAGTAGCCGCAGGCACCACAATAGGTTGGTTCAAATGAAACGCTGATACCACCTTAGGGAGAAATTGGGGACGAGTCCTCAATTCTGCTCTGTCCATATGGAAGATCAGATAGGGGCTTTTACAGGACAAAGCCGCCAATTCTGACACCCGCCTAGCCGAAGCCAAGGCCAAAAGCATGACCACTTTCCACGTGAGATATTTTAATTCCACGGTCTGAAGTGGCTCAAACCAATGTGATTTTAGGAAATCCAACACAACGTTGAGATCCTAAGGTGCCACTGGGGGCACAAAAGGGGGCTGAATATGCAGCACTCCCTTAACAAACGTCTGAACTTCAGGCAGTGAAGCCAGTTCTTTTTGAAAGAAATTAGACAGGGCCGAAATCTGGACTTTAATGGATCCCAATTTTAGGCCCATAGTCACTCCTCACTGTAGGAAGTGCAGAAATCGACCCAGCTGAAATTCTTCTGTTGGGGCCTTCATAGCCTCACACCAAGAAACATATTTTCGCCATATGCGGTGATAATGTTTTGCTGTCACATCCTTCCAACCGGAATGCCCTTTTCCATCAGGATCCGGCGTTCAACCGCCATGCCGTCAAACGCAGCCGCGGTAAGTCTTGGAACAGACAGGGCTCCAGCTGCAGCAGGTCCTGTCTGAGAGGCAGAGGCCAAGGGTCCTCTGAGATCATTTCTTGTAGTTCCAGGTACCAAGTCCTTCTTGGCCAATCCGGAACGATGAGTATAGTTCTTACTCCTCTCTTTCTTATTATCCTCAGCACCTTTGGTATGAGAGGAAGAGGAGGGAACACATAAACCGACTGGTACACCCACGGTGTCACTAGAGCGTCCACAGCTATCGCCTGAGGGTCCCTTGACCTGGCGCAATATCTTTTTAGCTTTTTGTTGAGGCGGGACGCCATCATGTCCACCTGTGGCCTTTCCCAACGATTTACAATCAGCTGGAAGACTTCTGGATGAAGTCCCCATTCTCCCGGGTGGAGGTCGTGCCTGCTGAGGAAGTCTGCTTCCCAGTTGTCCACTCCCGGAATGAACACTGCTGACAGTGCTATCACGTGATTTTCCGCCCATCGGAGAATCCTTGTGGCTTCTGCCATCGCCATCCTGCTTCTTGTGCCGCCCTGTCGGTTTACATGGGCGACCGCCGTGATGTTGTCTGACTGAATCAGCACCGGCTGGTTTTGAAGCAGGGGTCTTGCCTGACTTAGGGCATTGTAAATGGCCCTTAGTTCCAGAATATTTATGTGTAGGGAAGCCTCCTGACTCGACCATTGTCCCTGGAAGTTTCTTCCCTGAGTGACTGCCCCCCAACCTCGGAGGCTTGCATCCGTGGTCACCAGGACCCAGTCCTGTATGCCGAATCTGCGGCCCTCGAGAAGATGAGCACTCTGCAGCCACCACAGCAGACACACCCTGGCCCTCGGGGACAGGGTGATCAGCCGATGCATCTGAAGATGCGATCCGGACCACTTGTCTAACAGATCCCACTGAAAGATCCTTGCATGGAACCTGCCGAATGGAATTGCCTCGTAAGAACCTACCATCTTTCCCAGGACTCGCGTGCAGTGATGCACCGACACCTGTTTTGGTTTCAGGAGGTCTCTGACCAGAGATGACAACTCCTTGGCCTTCTCCTCCGGGAGAAACACCTTCTTCTGTTCTGTGTCCAGAATCATACCCAGGAACAGCAGACGCGTCGTAGGAACCAGCTGCGACTTTGGAATATTCAGAATCCAGCCGTGCTGTTGTAGCACTTCCTGAGATAGTGCTACTCCGACCAACAACTGCTCCCTGGACCTCGCATTTATAAGGAGATCGTCCAAGTACGGGATAATTATAACTCCCTTCTTTCGAAGGAGTATCATCATTTCGCCCATTACTTTGGTAAATACCCTCAGTGCCGTGGACAGACCAAACGGCAACGTCTGGAATTGGTAATGGCAGTCCTGTACCACAAAATGGAGGTACACCTGGTGAGGTGGGTAAATGGGGACATGTAGGTAAGCATCCTTGATGTCCAGTGATACCATGTAATCCCCCTCTTCCAGGCTTGCAATAACCGCCCTGAGCGATTCCATTTTGAACTTGAACTTCCTTATATAAGTGTTCAAAGATTTCAAATTTAGAATGGGTCTCACCGAACCGTCTGGTTTCGGTACCACAAACATTGTGGAATAGTAACCCGTCCCTGTTGAAGGAGGGGAACTTTTATTATCACCTGCTGGAGGTACAGCTTGTGAATTGCCGCCAGCACTACCTCCCTGTCCAGGGGAGTAGCTGGCAAGGCTGATTTGAGGTAACGGCGAGTGGGAGACGTTTCGAATTCCAGCTTGTATCCCTGAGATACCACTTGTAGAACCCAGGGATCCACCTGTGAGCAAACCCACCGGTCGCTGAAGTTCCGGAGACGGGCCCCCACCGCACCTGGCTCCACCAGTGGAGCCCCAGCGTCATGCGGTGGATTTAGTGGAAGCAGGGGAGGATTTTTGTTCTTGGAAACTGGCTGTATGGTGCAGCTTTTTCCCTCTACCCCTGCCTCTGGGCAGAAAGGACGCGCCTTTAACCCGTTTGACTTTCTGGGGCCGAAAGGACTGTACCTGATAATACGGTGCTTTCTTAGGCTGTGAGGGAACCTGAGGTAAAAATGTCGACTTCCCAGCTGTTGCTGTGGAAACGAGGTCCGAGAGACCATCCCCAAACAATTCCTCACCCTTGTAACGCAAAACCTCCATGTGCCTTTTAGAATCCGCATCACCTGTCCACTGCCGAGTCCATAATACTCTCCTGGCAGAAATGGACATTGCATTAATTCTAGATGCCAGCCGGCAAATATCCCTCTGTGCATCTCTCATCGATAAGACTACGTCTTTAATATGCTCTATGGTTAGCAATATAGTGTCCCTGTCAAGGGAATCAATGTTATCAGACAGGGAATCAGACCACGCTGCTGCAGCACTGCACATCCATGCTGAAGCAATAGCAGGTCTCAGTATAGTACCTGAGTGTGTATATACAGACTTCAGGATAGCCTCCTGCTTTCTGTCCGCAGGCTCCTTTAAGGCGGCCGTATCCTGAGACGGCAGTGCCACCTTTTTTGACAAGCGTGTGAGCGCTTTATCCACCCTCGGGGATGTCTCCCAACGTAACCTGTCCTCTGGCGGGAAAGGGTACGCCATCAGTAACTTTTTAGAAATCACTAGTTTCTTATCGGGGGAAAAACACAAAAAGACAATTTGAGTGAGTGCGCTGTCAGCGGCAGCCGGTATAGGGATGGTAAGTCCCTAAACAGTAATACAAAGCAGAGAGAAATATACTGGCGCCGGCTGGATCTCAAAAATGAAAGAACGGAAACAGTTGTATCAATTAAAAAATAAAATAATACTGGCGGGAAAGGGTACGCCATTAGTAACCTCTTAGAAATTACCATCTTTTTATCGGGGGAAGCCCACGCTTCTTCACACACTTCATTCAACTCATCTGATGGGGGAAAAACCACTGGTTGCTTTTTCTCCCCAAACATAATACCCTTTTTAGTGGTACCTGGGTTAATGTCAGAAATGTGCAACACATTTTTATTGCCGTAATCATGCAACGGATGCCCCTTGTGGATTGTGTATATGTCTCATCCTCGTCGACACTGGAGTCAGACTCCGTGTCGACATCTGTGTCTGCCATCTGAGGTAGCGGGCGTTTTTGAGCCCCTGATGGCTTTTGAGACGCCTGGGCAGGCACTGGCTGAGAAGCCGGCTGTCCCACAGCTGTTATGTCATCGAACCTTTTATGTAAGGAGTTGACACTGTCGTGTAAAACCTTCCACATATCCATCCACTCTGGTGTCGACCCCGCAGGGGGTGACATCACATTTATCGGCACCTGCTCCGCCTCCACATAAGCCTCCTCATCAAACATGTCGACACAGCCTTACCGACACACCGCACACACACAGGGAATGCTCTGACTGAGGACAGGACCCCACAAAGTCCTTTGGGGAGACAGAGAGAGAGTATGCCAGCACACACCACAGCACTATATAACAGGGATTTACACTAACACAAAGTGATTTTCCCTATAGCAGCTATACAAATACAGTTTGCGCCTAAATTTAGTGCCCCCCCTTTCTTTTTTACCCTTTGAGCCTGGAAACTGCAGGGGAGAGCCTGGGGAGCTGTCTTCCAGCGGAGCTGGGAAGAGGAAATGGCGCCAGTGTGCTGAGGGAGATAGCCCCGCCCCCTTTTCGGCGAGCTTCTCCCGCTCTTATATTAATATTATGGCAGGGGATTTTTGCACATATATAGTTTATTAGACTATATTATGTGCTGTTTGCCAATGTAAGGTACTCTAATTGCAGCCCAGGGCGCCCCCCCCCAGCGCCCTGCACCCATCAGTGACCGGAGTATGTGGTGTGCATAGGGAGCAATGGCGCACAGCTGCAGTGCTGTGCGCTACCTTAATGAAGACCGGAGTCTTCAGCCGCCGATTTCCAGGACGTTCTTCTTGCTTCTGGCTCTGCAAGGGGGACGGCGGCGCGGCTCCGGGACCGGACGACCGAGGCTGGGCCTGTGTTCGATCCCTCTGGAGCTAAAGGTGTCCAGTAGCCTAAGAAGCCCAAGCTAGCTGCAAGCAGGTAGGTTCGCTTCTCTCCCCTAAGTCCCTCGTAGCAGTGAGTCTGTTGCCAGCAGATCTCACTGAAAATAAAAAACCTAATAAATACTTTCTTTACTAGAAGCTCAGGAGAGCCCCTAGTGTGCAACCAGCTCGAGCCGGGCACAGATTCTAACTGAGGTCTGGAGGAGGGGCATAGAGGGAGGAGCCAGTGCACACCAGTAGTCCTAATTCTTTCTTAGAGTGCCCAGTCTCCTGCGGAGCCCGTCTATTCCCCATGGTCCTTACGGAGTTGCCAGCATCCACTAGGACGTCAGAGAAAAATGAGTTTGTGTTAAGAGAAATATTGGTTTGTTTAAATAGCCATAGGATGTAATTCATTCCCAGAGGTTTTGTCCATAAGTCGTGCACTGTTATCGTTTTGGTGACAAGTGACCAATCACTGCTTTATTTATTAATCTCCACCCAGCATGACGAGCATTATGATGCAGAATGGCCGCAGACTGGCGCTTGGAGCTCATGTGGGAAGCTTAAGTGCACTGAGGTCATGTCTCTATATATTCCTGACACTTAAAGTGCCGCACAACTTGGTTTATCCTTATATACTGTATATATATTCTAATATATGAAGCTCCTTGTCTGCTGAGATATTAATTCACATTAAACATACATGTTAGAAGGCTTATACAAACGAACCATATGGTAGGGAAGACTGAGTACCTGTAAGCATAGATGTTGTGAGTGGCACTAGCAATTTTCTTGTTCTCATATAGTTTATGCAGCACTTTTTTAACCTATGGTATTAGAATAATAGGTTATTAATGAAGAAACAAAAAGACACAAATAAATATAAATACAGACATTCATGATGACACTATCATATAAGTCTGCTGGACTCAGCACTATCAATGTGTTATAGAGCTGCCTCTTGTGACGTGGAAGGAACCAGGGGAATCTATAACTCTGAGCTATGGGTTTCAGGGATGTAATTACTTGACTAGAGATCCTCCCAAACAGTGGTGTAACTACTGCCCCCGCAGCGACTTGGGGGCGAGGGGCTGCGCCACTGATTTAGCGCAGATTGACATGCGGACGAGCGTCCGCATGTCAATCTGTTCTCACTAACCCTCCCTGCTGTAAAGAGGGACACGGAGAGCACAGCGCGCGCCTCTCCTGTGTCCCTCCTGCGTCTCCGGCGGGTCTAATAAAGGAAGTGCCGTTCATGAGCTCTGATTGGCTCACGAACCGGCACTTCCTTTAACAGACCAGCCGGAGACCCAGGAGGGACACAGGAGAGGCGTGCGCTGTGCTCTCCGTGTCCCTTCTTCACAAAACAGCGGGGGAGCGCGGGGGGCGGGGCACTGGGGGAGCATATGTGGCACTGAGGGGGCATATATGGCACTGGGGGGGTGTATGTGTACCTGGCACATGGGGGGGGCTATATTTGGCACTGGAGGCACGTGAGTACCTGGCACTGTGGGGGAATATCTGGCACTGGGGGCATATGTGGCACGGGGGGGGGGGGGTATATGTGTACCTGGCACATAGGGGGGGGGGCTATATTTGGCACTGGGGGCATGTGAGTACATGGCACCGTAGGGGAATATCCAGGGGCGGTGCAAGGTCTCTATGCACCCTAGGCAAAGCTTCAACCCGGTGCCTCCAGGGCCGTCTTTTTGTATGGGCTCAATGGGCACTTGCCCAAGGGCCCCAGGGGTGTAAGGGTCCTAGGCTGATAGCTGAGGGTCCCCTCTTTCCAGGGGTACCAGATTTTTGAAAATCGACACTGGGGAACCAAAGATATTTGACTTCAAAGCAGTGGTCGCCTTTTGAGCCTGTTACTTGCTCTTCCCAGCCAGATATCTCAGGTTCTGTCTGACTTAGAGGTTTTCTGAGGGTATACTCCAAAATCTGGGACTCTCCCCTTTCACTGGCAGCTTGTATCTACTATGCCCAGAACCAGAGATATCAGCCTTCCAGCAGCTGGTCCCTGCTCCAGCTCCACACGCCTGGTATGCCTGGTATGCAGTTTTTTTTTTTTAAATAGAGTAATTTTTATTCAACAGCGATTTTATATATACAGACATTACAGTGTACACTGGGAGGCACATTGGGATTACACGTTGTTCAAAGCATTGTTGTCACCATGGATATACGTATACTTAAACTAATACGAATGACATTTCCCCATTTTACAGTTCCCGTGCATATTTCCCACCATATACATATTTTCTGAAGTCTGTAACCAGGTCGCGTTTCACATACTTAACATTTTGTATTTCCTCCCGCCCCCCCAACCAGGACCTGTATTAAAAAATTACCCCGTCTGTCAGGCCCTTGATAGCCCCCAACCCCTCTACCCCCAAACAAACCCTTTAACTAACTTAAGCCTAGTTACCTAACATGCGTGATGTGGTGTGGCGACCAGATATGTAAACAGCTATAATAGATGAGAGATGGAGGTCCGGCTCTGCGCCCCGAGGCCCAGATATCACACCGCGGCGAGGGTCGGTGCCTCTAAGTCCGAAGGGCAAGGGATGAGTATGTGGAAGTGATCCAAGGAGACCATATCTTCTCGTATTTGGTAAGGGCATTATACTTCATGTATACATAACGTTCTTTTGTTAGAGTATCATTTATCAAACCTTTGAAAGCATGTATCGTGGGAGGTCGCGGGGCCATCCACGTCCGCGCGATGCACACCTTTGCAAGGGCGCACATGTTGCGGGCGTACAAGTCTTCCCAGCGGGACCCAGAATCGGGGTCTCCCACCCCCAGAATGCAGAATTTCGGAGTCAGCAAGCTCCTCTGTATCCCCGTATGTTCCAGAATCGACCCGACCCCGGCCCAGAACACCTGCAGCAGCGGGCATTCCCATGTGAGGTGCCAGAATGTACCTCCGGCAGCCCCGCACTTGGGGCAACCGCCAGCGCTATCTGTCCTAAATCTGGCCAGCCTGCTCGGTGTCATGTATGATCTATGTAGAATAAAAAACTGTATCTGTTGAAACCGCAGCGATTTGGTGACCTGGCTCGGGTTACCCAGAGCGCCCTCCCAGTCTTCCCCGTCCATGGGACCTACGTCACTCTCCCATCTCTCCCTAAGACTTGAGAGCGGGTCTGCATGTGTCGTTTGAAGGAGATACGAGTAAGTGAAGGAGATCACCTTAACTCGGCCCAGTGAATGTAGGAATGCTTTCATGGGGAAGGGGGAAAGCGTTGGGGCAGAATCTGCGAATTGCGCTTGCAGGGCATGTCTCAGTTGTAAGAATCTATAGAAGTGTGAGTTCGGGAGTCCAAACTCCTCTTTCAATTGCTGAAATGATTTTAACGTGCCATTGCTATATAGCTGGGACACCGAAACTATCAAGTACGGAGCCCATACCTCCTCGCCCCCCAGGGACCCCAGTTCACTAAGCAATCTGGAGTGCCACAGGGAAGTGTCCGGGTCCATTCCCTCGTACCCAAGTAGGGCCTTCAATGCCAACCATATCTTCATAGCCTGGAAGACAATAGGAGGTGATAGTCTGGAAGGGTTACCCCCCGCCAAAACCTGTGCCGGGGAAAGACTTGGGTAATAGCATCTAAGGAACGCCCGGCCTAGTCCATCTTCCTCCCCTCCTCGGAGCCACATGCCAATGTGTGATAGCTGAGCAGCATAATAATACAGTTGGAAGTGGGGTAATGCCAAGCCGCCGTCCCTTTTTTGTCTGGTAAGAGTGGATAATTTTATTCTGGACCTTCTATTGGCCCATATCAAGGACGTCAGGACACTATTTAATTTTCTGAAGAACGCTGGAAATATGTAAACAGGGGACTGCAATAGAACATACAAAAGTTTAGGCAGCACTACCATTTTAATGAGGCCGACTCTACCCGTCATTGTCAGTGGCAGCTTGCACCAAGCTCTCGATTTGCGCACAATCATCTGTACCACAGGGTCAAGGTTTAGGGGCACAAAGTCCGATGGGTCATTGGTAACCAGGATCCCAAGGTACTTAAACTGGGCTGTCCAACACAGCGGTAGGGATATTTTCGGGGACTGGGGGGGGGAGCCCATAACGGGCATGATAAACGATTTGGTCCAGTTTATGCGGAGACCCGAGTACCTACCGAAGGTCTCTATGACCCGCAACACAATGGGCATATCCACCGCGTAGTCTCGAAGGAATAACAACAGGTCATCCGCATAAAGGGCCAATTTGTCAGTGCAGGGACCCGTACTGATTCCCTTAATGTCCGGGTGTGACCTAATCAAACAGGCCAGGGGCTCCATGGCAATGGCAAACAGGGCAGGAGAGAGGGGGCATCCCTGTCTGGTGCCCCGTGTCAAAGGGAATGAGGAGGAAATGTATCCATTCACCAGGACCCTGGCGCGTGGATTCTGGTATAGCAGTTTGACCCATTGTATAAAGTTGGGGCCAAAGCCCATGCTCCTCATAACTCCCCACAGGTATGGCCACTCAACACTATCAAAAGCCTTGGCCGCGTCCAATGAGACCACGACCTCGTCAGAAGGGAAATCATGAGGAGCCTGCAAAATAGTGTACAGCCTGCGCAAGTTAATGGACGTGGATTTCCCAGGCATGAAGCCGGTTTGATCGGGATGGATTATGGATTCAATCACCGTGTTTACACGGACCGCAAGAATTTTCGCTAAGATCTTAGCGTCTGTGGGGATAAGGGAGATCGGCCTGTATGACTCCAAGAGTTTAGGGTCCTTACCAGGTTTTGGAAGCATTATTAGAATAGCCTCGGACATTGAGGGAGGAAGGCAGTCAGCGGCATATATGTTGACATACATGTCTAGTAGTTGAGGTCCAAAAAACTTAATGTACTGTTTATATAGTTCCGTGGGAATACCGTCACTACCCGGGGATTTGCCACTAGGAGCCGCCTCAACCGCCGACACCACCTCCTCCAAGGTCAGAGGCGCATCCAGAGCGTCCCTATCCTCAGGGGAAAGTTTAGAAAGGGGGATGTTTGTCAGGTAGAGGTCTAGCTCCTCCCCGGAACATGTCAGTCGACTGTTGTATACCTCCCTAAAATAACAAAGGAGTAGCTGTGCAATGTCGGGGGTGTTATCTGTAATGGAGCCGTCGGCGCCGAGCAGCTGTACTATTGTGGTCCCAGGCCTGTCGTAATGCACTAGGTGGGCCAACAAGCTACCTGGTCTGTCCGCCTGCATGTATATATTATTGGCCCTAAACAAGAGGGAGCGTGCATTTTTGTCTGAGAGGTGAGCCAGCCAGGCCCCCTGAGCCGTCTGCCATCGGGCCTTCAGCGCAGGGGTGCCCTCAGTCAGGTAGCGTGTCTCCAGGTCCCTGCACTCTGTCTCAAGCTGTCTTTCTGTCGCCCTGCGAGCCACCTTGCAGGCAGCAATTTTGCCAATTAAGGTACCTCGCATATACGCCTTGAATGCATCCCAAACTACCGGAGCCGGGGCCGTGTCTGCGTTATCCGCGAAAAATCCCTCCCATGTGGGCGCTAATTCTGGGCATTCGCCCAGCTGGGCAAGCCAGGATGGATGCAATCTCCAGTATGACTGTCCCCTCTGACATTCCCCTGCCAGTGACAGCACCAGGGGTGAATGATCGGATACCCCCCGTGCCTCGTAATGAGCGTCCGTCACGCCGGGCACAAGCTCCGGTGAGACCAGGGCCAGGTCGATTCTGGAAAAGGAGCCATGTGTACTCGAGTAACAGGAGTATTGCTGAAGGGTAGGATTACGAACCCTCCAGACATCTACCCACTGCATACTGTCTAGGAACTCTGCAAATTTAGATTTGGGAGGAATCAAGTCGCCCCCCGCTCCCTGTCTCGAAGGAGTCCTCCATCTGTCCAAAGAGGCATCCAACACAGCGTTGAAGTCTCCCAGGCAGATGACAGGAGTGTGGGGGGAGGAGGCCACGAATGAGGCAGCCTTTTGCAGGACATCGTATGAGAATGGGGGGGGAACATACACAGACAATAGGAAAAAATTTCGTGAAAACAGTTTGCACTCTAGAAATACGTATCTACCATAAGGATCTGTGTTTACCCTAATCATCTCGAACTGTACAGTCCTCCTTATCATCACCGACACCCCTCGGGAATAAGAGGAGTGTGAGGAATGATACGCCCACCCCACCCAGGGCCTGCGGAGCGATAACAGCCTATTCCCCTCCAAGTGAGTTTCACTCAAGCAAATAATATCCGGGCCATATTTCTTGATCATTTTAAATACTAGGGAACGTTTAACTTTGTTGTTGATGCCCCGGACATTCCACGCCAGAAATTTCAAGGGAGGCATGTCAGTCTAAGTATCAGCAGGGGCGCAGCTCTATTAGCAACCACCCGTCCAACCGATGTTTCGCACCTATAATCATATCGCCCGCAGGCCCCGAGCCCCAAACCGGACCCCATAAAACAATACAGGCCCACCACACCCTCCAATTGACAAACAAATAGGCTTCTTAAATTCAAAATGAGCAACATAATGACTACTGAGAGGCCAACGGCGGCCCCCAAACTTCCCCCCACCCCGTATACCTCCCCGAACTGTGGTATACCCATATCCCTAACTAAACTCTAACCTTGGAGATCCCAAGGCCTACGGCAACACTGTACCAGGTGTACAGATCAATCAACCCCAATACAAAAACCCTTTTGTACGTTAATGTCACTTCTCAGCAAAGTCCAGAACTATTAAGCTAGAGGAAGCTCCCTGGACTTATACTTGCGGAGTGTTGGCCCATATAGGAGGGCGACCCGGTGTCAGTCTGGAGCCAGCTGGCGGTCCCCCGGAGCATACCTGTCCAGCCAGGACGCCGCCTCCCTCGGCGAGCCGAAGAACTTTGTCTCCCCGTCCGCCACTACGCGGAGCCTGGAGGGGAACAGCATCGAGTAGGGCAGATTCAAGTCTCGAAGACGTCTTTTGATGGGAAGGAACTGGGCCCGGTCTTTTTGAACGTCCGCTGCAAAGTCCGGAAATGCCGACACCCTGATTCCATTCCGGAGTAGGGGGCCCTTCACACGGCCCAGGCGCAGGACAGAGTCCCGATCCTTGTAGTGCAGGAACTTTGCAATAAAAGTTCGTGGCGGGGCGCCTGGGGGCAGGGGCCGGAAGGGCACACGGTGAGCCCGCTCCACTGCAAACTGGGAGGTGAAGGATTCCGCACCATATGCCTCTTTTAGCCAGGACTCCAGGAAATCTTCAGGGTTTGCCCCCTCCTCCTTTTCGGGGAGGCCCACGAATCTCACATTGTTTCTGCGGAGTCTGCCCTCCATGTCCAGGAGTTTAGTTTGCATTGTCGCGACTTGCTGTGTGACTGCAGACACCGATCTCTGAAGAGGGCCGCTGAGGTCCTCCAGGTTGGAGACCCTTGTTTCGGTTTCGCCCACTCTCTCCCGTATTCGCTGGACGTCCTGCCGCATCAGTGATAGATCACACTGTACCTTCTCCATTTTGTCCGACAGACGTTGTTCGCTGGCCGCTATAGCCTCCAGGACCTGCTGGATGGAGGGAGCGGGTGGTTGTGTATTCGCCCCCGAGTCGGCCCCGGCCGAGGGATCCATTCTGGCAGGGGGGGAGGCCTTAGGTGATGGCTGCGTCGACTGGGTTGCAGGCTGTCGTGCGAACTTCTCCAATTTAGCAGCGGCAGCGCTCTGACCACCCCTCACCATCGTATCAATGCCCAGGACAGCTCAGAGTCTCGCTATTCAGTGTCAAGAGGTATAGCAGGAGGGTGAATGCAGTATCAGCAGCTGCCAGGCACTGGGAAAGCCGGCTGCCAGGCCAGTGGGAGAAGGGGGGAACCAGGTGAATTCAGTAGTATGTAAATGTAAATCCAATATGTGATGTTCCAAGGGTAAAGGCAGAGGAAGGCAGCTGGGGCCAGTCCAAGCTCCTCCAGCCCAGCACAATCACACACTCACTGCACTCTGCTGTAAGGAAGAAGGGAGGAAGCTGCAGGCAAGATGGCCGCCCAGCACCTTTATTATTCACTCCTCTCACCCTGCTCCAGGCCTCAGGGGAGCTGATTTGATCCTGTGTGAAGCCCTGGGGGTGCAGGAGTGAGGTGTCGCTGTCCCCAAGAGCCGCCAGCCGCCGTGTCCGCCTCCGGCGCGGGATCGCGCGCGCGCGCGCACACGCGCCCGGCAGAGCTCCAAAACTGAGGCCGGGGATTGAATTGCGGCCTAGGCCCGAGGTCCGGGCGGCCGCTGGCGCGAGCCGGAAGCGCTCGTTTCAGGCAGTGACCGTGCCCGCTGCCTCCCCAGTACTAATAGGCAGGAGATGGGACCAGGGGAGACCGCAATATAGAGCCCCAGGATGGTTTCAGGATTTTTATTCCAGGGAGCTCCTCGGTCCTGCTGCCTAGTCCCTTGCTGCCGTGGCCACGCCCCGCCTGGTATGCAGTTTTATATTTTCATTGGTGGATTGCTCTGGCTCCTGAACTCTGATCCCTAAGTCCCCAGTACCTCCTGAATGGTGTCCCCAGTACCTCCTGAAACGTGTCCCCAGTACCTCCTGAAAGGTGGGACTCTCTAGTTTTTTATTTCATTAAAAGCTAAGAAATGTATTTCCAGGAACAGGAGAAATCTGCAGTCAAGCAAGCTGCCCTCCCACTGGAAAATTATGAATATTAAGCCCACTCCACTATGCACCCCTCCCCTGTGTATTAAACACCCCCTACCACCCTGGAGTCATGTACCAGAGCCACTTCATTTAGCCCAATGCCCCCTTCTACAGTGTAGTGTTCTTCCTCCCGCCCCATCTCCCACCATCTGTACAGTAAAGGAGTAATTAGCAGATATTACTGCTCCAGGTCCTACATGTTGAGTGTAAGATAGAACATCCCTACAGGCTGCGGGACATCAAAGCTGCCGCTGATAGCACCCCCTACCCCTACCCCTGGAGGACCGGTAGGGGCTCCAGTGCATTGCTTTGCCCAGGGGCCCACTCTGATGTTAAGACGGCCCTGGGTGCCCCCAAAACTGCAACCCTGCAGGAGGTGCATCAGGGCTATGAGGAGCAGCCCCTTGGGAGCCATAGTTACATCCGCATCCTATGTGCCTTCACATGACTTGATGTTACTCATGTCGGCACAGAGGAAGCACTGAGACACTATGTGGTACAGCCTGATAGTGGTAGCTGCACTTGATTAGACCCGCAGCAGAAGCCATCGCAGTGTAAAAGATGGAGGCCGCATACAGAGACATCCTTCAGTTTTTTGCTAGATGAATTCAGTGGCGCCCTCCAGGAGCTGGCACCCCTAGGCAGCCGCCTAAAGCTGACTAATGGTAGAGCCGGCCCTGGGAATATCTGGCACTGGGGACATAGGTGGCACTGGGAGCACAGCCCTAGCAACAAGCACTACCCCCTAGCAACGAGCATGACACCCAGTGCATGAAACCCCTGGCAACGAGCATGACACCCAGTGCATGAAACCCCTGGCAAAGAGCGTGACACCCTGAGCATGAAAACCCCTGGCACCGTGCATGGAACCAAGAGCATGAAACCCCTGGCAAAGAGCAGGTAATTTAAAAGTAATTAGAAGCCTTACTGTAGGACTTAATGTGTAATGGGCATTACGGTGTGTGGTATAATGTATCACGGACATTGCCAGTGTGTGTCATAATGTGTCACAGGCATTACGGTGTGTGGCATACTATATCACGGGCATTGTGGTATGTGGTATAATGTATCTGGGGCATTGCAGTGTGGCATAATGTATAACGGGCATTGCGGTATGTGTCACAGGCATTACGGTGTATGGTATACTATATCACGGGCATTGTGATATGTGGTATAATGTCTCAGGGCCATTGCAGTGTGTGGCATAATGTATCACGGACATTGCGGTGTGTGGCATAATGTGTCAGGCATTACGGTGTGTTGTATACTATATCACGGGCATTGTGGTATGCGGTATAATGTCTCAGGGGCATTGCAGTGTAGCATAATGTATAACGGGCATTGCAGTGTGTGGCATAGGGTATAACGGGCATTGCGGTATGTGTCACAGGCATTACGGTGTATGGTATACTATATCACGGGCATTGTGATATGTGGTATAATGTCTCAGGGTCATTGCAGTGTGTGGCATAATATATCACGGACATTGCGGTGTGTGTCATAATGTGTCGGGCATTACGGTGTGCTGTATACTATATCACGGGCATTGTGGTATGTGGTATAATGTCTCAGGGTCATTGCACTGTGGCATAATGTATAACGGGCATTGCGGTGTGTGGCATAGGGTATAACGGGCATTGCGGTATGTGTCAGGCATTATGGTGTGTTGTATACTATATCACGGGCATTGTGGTATGTGGTATAATGTCTCAGGGTCATTGCAGTGTGTGTCAATGTGTCACAGGCATTGTATGTGCTATAATGTATCAGGGGCATTGCAGTGTGTGGCATAATGTATCACGGACATTGCTGTGTGTGTCATAATGTGTCACAGGCATTGTATGTGCTATAATGTATCAGGGGCATTGCAGTGTGTAGCATAATGTATAACGGGCATTGCGATTCCTGTCATAATGTGTCACAGGCATTACGGTGTGTGGCATAATGTGTCGGGGGCATTACGGTGTATGCATATTGTGTCATGTGCATTATTGTGTGTGGCATAATGTCTAAGGGCTATTGCAGTATGTGGCATAATGTATACTGGGCATTACTATAAGGAGGAAAAATGACAAATAATGTAAGGGGCATGAATCAGGATTATTTTTCTTTTCTGTGGTGGCTAACGTCTGGGCGTGCAGGTTGCAAAACTGGGGTATAAGGTAGTCTTTTCCTGCAATGCCACGCCCCTTTATGTGAAGCCACGCCCATTCCAATGGAGCCACACACCCTTTTTCGGCGCGCGCATATTTGTCCCTTTAATAGTGCCAATTATGGGGAAAGGGGGGGGGCGCCGAAGAATTTTTCGGCTTGGGGGAGAAAAATTTCTAGTTACGCCACTGCTCCCAAAACTGCATTCCCCACCACCGCACCTAATATGGAACAATAATGTCAGTACTTTATGCCGGCTCTTCTCAGTTCAAGTACAATCTATCGTCTGATGTATCATTCTGACGCGGATCGGAAAGATATATCATACACATAGTATAGTGTGTACCCCCATTCGTTGTTCCCGGCTGTCGCTCATTAAATCTGTAGGTGCTGCATGTCCAATGGAGCGAATCCACAGCTGACGCAGAGTAGTTTCATGCAGCATGTAACGCTACATTGCGCTGTTGTACAGCAGATCATTTAGTGTGTATGGTGGAAGCAATGCAGAATTACATCAGAAGGTGTGTACCCAGCTTAAGATTCCAAACGCATATGAATCCAGCTAGCTAGGAGTGTACCTGCAGCCATTTCCCACTGCCATATACTGTACCACACTCTGGAGACACAAAATGTCTCACCCTATAGACACATCCTACGTCGCACTCCTTTGAAATGCTCCCGCTGAACTGTCTCTGGATCTATATCTAGCCTAGTTTTAACTAGCAGTTTGGTTTTGACTGTTCTTTTTGCCAACTTAGTACAAGTTCAGATCTGAAAAAGTCATCTCATCGGCTATCCAAAACACGGAGCTGTATAGCCAAATAAGATGATGTTTTCAGATCCAACTGTAATAGAGTAAAAAAACCAAACTACTCATCTCTACTTTTACCATAGGAGCATAGGGAGGCAAAGCCAGTATAAACAGACCCCAAAATAGTGACCCATTGAGCAGTATGACAAATAATAAGGAAAAAGGCCAAGTAATTAGTCCTCAGTAAACTAATGCTGGGTACACATTGGACAAAATATATCGTCCAAGCGGATGGATGATATATTGGTAGCGAGCCAGTGGGTGTGTACACCCATGTCCGAGAACAATGTCCATCTGCAGATATATTGTCGCATCTGGTTGTGTACACAAGCGACCTGCTGGCCACAGGGAATGACTTCACAGCTGGCGGGAAAATATGAATGCAGTGTATTTGTTACCAGAATCTGCAGTTCTGTCGGCACAATGGCAGGCCCGCCATCAAGTCAGCTAGGTGTGTACCCAGCTTAAGAGTACATTTTGTGTCCTTCCAGTAAGTTTTCTGCAGTTTATTTCACATGTGATTGGCCTCTAGTTTACAAAACAAACTGGCACTTGAAAATGTCTGATCAAAGTGATTACACTAAATAATCTTTAAACAGTGAACAAGAGTAAGGTTACAGGGAGGAATGCATACTCTGTATAACAACACAAACCCCTTTTCAGTGTGTGTCTTCTAAAACCACTTCAATATTATTTTGTTGAGTGGCATATGTCATGCTGATCCAACAGTATTCAGAGACAGCGGGACGGATTCTGAGCATTTGTGGAACAAACTCTTGAGCCCTTCACATTTTAGTGATGTCTCGTATAAGGCTGCATAGAGGTATTTTCCTCTGCTACTGCAAGTTATTGATTTTACGGCAGCTGGTAGCCTTTACACACGCTATTAGTGTACTTTAGTATGGAGGGTGCGCCTTCTGTAACTGATGATATACAGTATGTGATGTCTGGTATGGACACACACACACATATTTCTGTGTAAATAGAGAATGGTCATCCAGGATGATATTAGTGTGTGTGAGTCCCTATCCGCATGACTCACATTATATTTACTTTTATTTTATGTATATATGTATATAGTAAGTAATAAAAGTTCATCTTTATATAGTAAAGATTTAACATAAAGAGTGCCCCCACAAAGAGTACTTTCCAGAAATCCTAAGTCTTTATGTTTAGTAGTACCCCCTGCTTCATTATTTTTACAATAAAAATAATAAATGATTTATTTTCTTTCTTGCTTTTTTTTTTTTTTTTTTTAAATACATTTATCAAGTGCTACTAGGAATAATGAGAACATATGCACAGTTCTCAATCATACTAACCTGGCCAGGGGTGAGCACAGGAGCTAAGTGTGCCTGAAATGTGCTTCTTCTGTCACTGATTGGCTCCCCATGTGCTATTGTTGGGGCCTCTTCTTCTACACCTACAAAATAATGAGAAAACAAGTAATAAAACACATTTTCCCTATATTTCACTACCGATAACAATCACAAGACACCAGTGATCACATTGCTAATGTAAGCTTAGGGCCGAGTGAGGTTTGTTCATTGGGAAATCACCAGCTCTTCTTCACACACTTTATACAAATAATTCCTTTGCTACAGTAAATTAATTCCACATTGCTTGCTGATCTATACATCTTATAAATGAGAAAGTCTGTTTGTCTAATTTCTATAAACTCTGAAACCACTGAACTGATTGCGACAGGGGGATGTGGGATGGACATATATATGTGTGTGTGTATTATAATGACAGAAAGACGATCTGTTCAAAGAACATGAACAGGACTATTTTTTCCTCCTAGTCTGTATCTGTTTCACGCCACATCACCTCACATAGAACTATTTCATAACAACAGGGACATTTTATAAAATAGATATACCAATCTTTTCTGTGCGGTCACTCTCTGAAATACACACGCCTTGGGTGGTTGAACACACTCGGCCTTCAGCATCATGTATCGTTGAGCTTGAATAAGAATCACACTGATCTGAAAAGTTGCTGTTTGCACATATTGATTGATGGCATCTAATCTTGACTAACTAATCCTTATTTAGAACAGCGAACTCTAGCAACTGGATTTTATATATTTTTTAAAATGATTTATTTGTATTTTGAGTCAGTGACTGGACACAATTTATATCTATCTAACATCTTATAAATGAGAATGTCTGTTTATTTGTATTTGACTATGATAAACTCGGAAACCACTCATCTGATTGCGATGCGGTTTTCACCACTGCATAGGTAATTTTCCCAGCCAGGTCTTTGGTCATCAGTGGGTTGTGGGCAGGGCTCTATGGGAGAGGTCCTCTGCACTGCTTACTGTTTCATTTAGTTGACATTTCACAATGGGGGTAATTCCGAGTAGATTGCAGCATCAAATTTGTCAGCAGTTGGGAAAAACCATGTGCACTGCAGGGGGGGCAGATATAACATTTGCAGAGAGAGTTAGATTTGGGTGGGTTATTTTGTTTCTGTGCAGGGTAAATACTGGCTGCTTTATTCTTACACTGCAATTTAGGTTTCAGTTTGAATACACCCCACCCAAATCTAATCTCTCTGCAAATGTTATATCTGCCCCCCCCCCCGCAGTGCACACGGTTTTGCCCAACTGCTAACAAATTTGATGCTGCGATCAACTCAGAATGCCGGCAGGGGGGCTAACGAGACAAAGCCCCCCGTGGGGCTTCACTCGCCGCAGGTTTTATTGTCCCTCTATGGGTGTCGTGGACACTCATAAAGGGGGAATCACCTAGGTCGCCGGTACTCCGGCGGCAGTATATTACCTCCTTCGGGATCCCGGCGTCGTTATTGAGACAGCTGGGATCCCGATGGGCGGTATGTTAACCGCCTACCTAGATAACTACTGGGGTTAGTTATCTGTTTTCTTGTGGTCCCTCTGCTGTATTAGCTCATTTGCTTTGCTGCCGCTCAATCCTGCTCCCTAACCACTGTGTTTGACATAACGGAGACAACAAGTATAAAATACCTTCTAAACTCTCAAAGTGCTCATTAAGAACTGCGGTAGCAAACAAGTCATTTAATAATTCAAAACTGGATCCAATATCATCATCAACAGCCTCAGTTTCTTCTGTTGTGGGTTTTGTACTTGGACCTGCAAGAACATAGTTGTATAACTTACTACAGTATAGCACCATTCATTTTACAATAGTAATGAAAAGAGCATCTACATATATGTCTTCATACACCTAGCCTGAATACACCATTACATGAATTGGGGCAAATTACTCGCCATGGATAGAAAAATATTCTTATCTACGTGTCCTGATCTGAGAGTGTCAAGACAAAGACCAGTAGACTGCACCAGTAGACTGCAGTGATTCATTTTATATGCGACACTTGTATATCTGTTCGCGACTGAGTCTGCATACAAAGCACATGAAACGTAACGCAGAAATAAAAAAAGCCACGACTGCTGCATTGTTTCACTTTGTATGCAGAGTCGGACTCCGTTGCACACAGATATACATGTGTCACATATCAAATTAATCAGCACAGTCTCCTGGTACGTCTTATGTATCACCTAGCGACAAAAATGCATTATTGGGCGAAAGAGATTTGCACGGGACCTGGTGTGCAGAGAGGGGATGGTTGGCAGAACTGCAGCAATACTGTATGAGGACACATCTGTAACAGCATTACTTCTCTATCATCAGTAGGTTCTCTATTGCCCTTTCATTCATGTATTAGATAGCATCATGCATATAATAAATATAAGGTATTTACTATAATACAGTATGCTCCATATGAACTATGCTCTCTCCCAAGACAGCTTCCTCCTTACTTCATGGCAGTAGCTGAGCAAAGCAGCACATACTGTGTAAGAAGGTTTGCACAGCTACAACAGCACACACATGTTCTCTCCTGGAAGTAAAAGTCAGAAAGGAAATGTGCCCTGTATGACGTGCTGTATCTGGCTAATTGCATAGCCCATAACTCCTGCTGTGCCTGTACGCTACCTGGAGGGACCTTGCTCTCGGGGCTGTTGCTGGGGGTGGAGCTGGAGACCCCTATACTCCCACCATGCACATGTGGGTCATATATGGTTCCTAAAATCCCCGCTGATATCCCTATATGCCTGCTGTCTGACCTGAGGCTGTATTCCTCCCTGGTCCTCCGCCTCTATTGAATTACCTCACAGCCGTGGTGGACTTTTGGGTGGCCGACCACACTGCATCTCTGGCTCTCCTGTGGCGCCCTGACTTGTGGTACTGCCGTCTGGGTGCTGTGATCCTGAGCCCCTTGCAGTCGCTGCCGCGGACCTTGGACACTGCTGAGCTTCCAGGACATTGCTGAACTGCTCTCCACTGGGGTCCTGCTTGGTATCATAGTCGTGCCCCCCCCCCCCCCCCTTTTTTTAATATATATTATCCCAATTATTTTTTTCTTTCTTTTTACTCCTTTCTTTTTCCTGTTTCCTTCTATTGCTTTACCCTCTTCCCTTCTGTAGCTCTATCTCCCATTTCCATTCATTTGTTCTCACTTGTTTTCACCTGTTTCACCATACTCCCTTTATATAGGCTGTAATCATATAGATTTATATACTGACGGTGCCTGTATATTTTTTCGTATACATCTTTATATTTATTTATTTTTATATATTTATTTATTTTTTCCTGCCTCAGTCGTTCTGTTCACAACTGTCCCTTTGTGATATTCACCACTTCGGTGTCAACGTTATTTCCCCTACACTGTCTGAGTCTGTTCCTCATTAGTTACTCTGTAGGTAGGGGGTGTGATACTCATATATTGTAATGTGAAATTTTACTTATCCCTTTGGGGCGTTATACTTTACGATTTCAGATGTGTCTCATCTGATACTTCTATTTACTGGTGAACTGTGTTTGATCCTTCTGGATCTTCCCTTTTAGGCACTTAATAATTGATGGAGAGGTTTCTAAATAGGACCGTTTCTGACAATATGGTCAGAAGGAAGTCACATAAGACCGGTGGCTCTTCCCCTTCTCATTCGCAACCCGCAACGAATATGGCTGGGAATCTTGACCCCGCACCCCAACCTGACACGATGCCCCCGGTGTCCCAAACTGCTAAAGAGATTCTTTCGGTACTCATGCCCCATATTGATAGGAAATTAGACGAATTTAGGGATTCGTTTCAGTCCACCCTACGAGAAGTGGCCTCACATACTTCAAGAATATCGGAGGTGGAGCAGAGAGTTAGTGACTTGGAGGACACGGTCCACAATGTGGAGTCCTCGGCTGACTCGTCCATTGGCATGATTCGGGAGCTCCAAGAAAAACTAGACGATCTAGAGAATAGAAACCTTCATTTGATAGGCATCCCGGAACATGTCAAACCCTCCCTCCTAGGAGACTACCTGGCATCTCAGTTGGTCCCTGCTCTTTGTATCTCTGACAAGACAGAGTTTCCCCAGGTTGAGAGAGTTCATAGGGTGGGGATTGAGAGGGATGGTCCTAATCCTCCTCCCAGACCGGTGGTGGCCCGCTATTTTGATTATAGGATGAAGGAAATTATATTACGAGCATATAAGAAATTGAGCAAATTGGTCATTGACGGTAACCGTATCTTGATTTTTCAGGATTTTTCAGTGGTAGTTACCCAAAAACGCAGGGCATTCTCACCAGTTTGCAAATTCCTAGTGGAATCGCAAAAACGTTTTGCCCTTCTTTACCCTGCCAAGTTGAGGGTCACTGATAATGGCCGTACCTTATTTTTTGATGACCCGGACGAGGCCCGTAGACATTTTTTGCCCTCTCCCTCCCCACTGGGTTCACCAGTAGTATCCCTGAGGTCTCCCAATCGCTGAATGTTTGTACTGATCTATGTGATGATATCCTTTTTTAGTTCTATTATCCATTTAGCGATGGAGGACAGGGTTTTGCTTTTCATATGTCCCTCTTAGGATAATGGTTATTATGTTATCAATTAGGAAACTGGCTTTCCTTTTTCTCTTTACTGTTTGTTTTTTGTTGATTCTAATGGTCGGTCACAGTGCCGTTACTGTGACCCTCCAAGACAATTTTTGGTTTGTGAAAATTCAGAAAAGGTTATTGAAGCATGATTCTTTGTCTTTTGGAAGTTGTGATATGTTCAAACGGATACATTTTCAATTTTTTGAATTATGTTTCGGTGCGTTCGGGGTGGAGAGATGGGAACACGTAGCCGCGACTGTGTTTTTTGGGTTGCCCCCTACTCACTGGGATAGGGGACCCCACCATATATCAATGAGATTATACTACAGACATAGCACAGTAAAGATTGGGATTGGATGATGGCGATTAATACCTGTACTTTACCGTACTCACCTCCCCAAGACTCAATCGAATGTCTTTCATGGAATGTTGGAGGGCTCAATTCTCCCATTAAGCGTCAAAGTGTTTTATCCCACCTTAAGAAATTTAGCCCAGACATCATCTTTCTGCAGGAGACCCACTGGAGGGAGGGTGATGGCTCTTCCCTTCGAGCTGGTTGGTTGGGTGATTGTTTTTCGGCATCGTGTGCCGATAAGACTAGAGGGGTGGCTATCCTCTTTGCATGGCACCTCCCATACACCATCTTAAACACTGTCCCGGACCCTAATGGTCGATATTTACTGATCGATGTTAAGATTGGAGACGTCACAGACACACTTTTAAACATATACGCTCCCAATACTCGGGTATCGGAATTTTTGACACAGATGACTTTCTTGATACAACAGCGGGAGGCTTTTCCACTGATAATCGGAGGTGACTTCAACACAGTGCATGATCCGACTTTGGACAAAACTCCAATTCCGTCCAATTGCTTGATAGGGTGGGGTCTCTTTCTGGCTTTTTTATTAATTTTGAAAAATCTAGTGCACTTTATCTGAAACAAGGCTTTTATAGACCCTTGTGGGCAGCGCACTTACCTTTGAACTGGGCGAGAAAGAGACTCCCGTATTTAGGTATTCTTCCCAAAAATATCGCAAATCTCTAGGATATTAATATCAAGAAAACACTTTGTAAAATTATGGGGGATCTTGGAGCGATGGCCCATGTACAACTCTCTTTTTTGGGAAGGAAAAATATAATTAAAATGATATATTTTCCGAAACTCCTTTACCCATTACAAGTTCTCCCCCTTTTGCTTTCTAGACAAGACCTCTTACAGATAACATCGGCCTTTAGGAAATTCATTTGGAACAATAAGCGCGCGAGAATTGGTCTATTTAAATTAGGTCATCCTAAAACAAATGGGGGGGTTAACTTTCCAGACATTCTGACGTATAGCTATGCCTCTCATATTCGCTAGATTAAGGACTGGTTGTCTAGTACCCAAATTTACACAGACTCACTTCTCGAACAAAATTTCATTCCTCATGTGTCCCTGATAGCTTTCCTGCACTTAACCGATGCTGAGATCTCTACGGATCTAACTACTAATCCCCTTCCTAATGACTACGAGGAAAGTTTGGCTATCCCTGAGACATAAATATAAATTACACAAACACCTATCTATCCATTTGCCTTTCTTGCAAAATCCGGGTTTTCAAACTGGAGAGGCCGCCTATCCTTTTAATGAATGGAACTCGTTAGGCCTTTGTAATATAGGACAACTAATCAACCCTGAATCCCATAAACCTTTATCTTACGCGGAGGCCCTGTCTAAATACCCATATATTGGCCCCCAGAACTTTGCTTTTTTTCAAGCCCAAAATTATGTCAGCACGGTTTCCAGACTATTACCTGCGACTGATTGGGATAATCAACTGGACCGAATATTATTGCGACCGGAACTACCCAAAGGTGCTATTTCCTTTTACTACAAACACCTCCACACTACAATAGACCATTCTACATATAAAACTGGGAAAGCCCAATGGTTGGAAAATATTCCCAATTTAGATGTTGATGGGTTACTGCACATGCTACATTTTTCAATAGCTATGTTTCCCGCTGCTAAATACACGGAAATGTATTTTAATATCTTTCACAGATCTTATATTTCTCCCCGTAGAGGTTTCTTAATAGGCCTTTTAAGCGATACCTCTTGTCCCAAATGTGGCCATCCTTCGGCAGACCTTTATCATTGTTTCTGGGCCTGTCCACTTTTAAGACGGTTTTGGTTAACAGTCTGGCGTTTTGCCTCCCAACATTTAGTGAACTACATCCCCTTTACGCCGGAATGGGCTATATTTGGCATCATACCCCCTGGTACCAGAGCTCCCAAAGCCGTTAAAAAATAACTTTTAGCAATCTCATCGGCAGCTAAAAAAGCTGTTTTGCACATGTGGGTTCATAGCTCAATCCCGACTCTAGATATGTTCAAGGAAAAATTATTTTTCATTTGCCATATGGACTGGTTGCAGGCCTCACTTCAAAAAGAATCTCGCACCGAATCCTTTTTCGCAACATGGGAAAGTTTTATTGAAACACTACCCACTCATACATGTTTTCGCAGCACACTCTGGTATGAAACCAGGATTTTTCTTGGAGACCCTCCCATCACTCTTGTTAGCGCTGGCTAGAGGTCGTGGCGTGTTCCCGTCTCTCTAAGGGTCCAGTTTGTACCAGTGGGTGTCATCTGTACTTCCATAATATTGTACCTGTTAACTTTTTCTTCTTGTACTCCTCCCTACATCGCGCACCATGTTTTGTATTTATTGTGTTATGTCTTTTCTATTTTCTCCAACATATTCCTGTAAGCATTGCTAACTTCTATACAGAAATGCTTCAATAAATAAAGAAATGTTAAAGAAAGGAAATGTAAAATCTGCTGACAGATAGAAATCTGCCACAATAAGGAAAATAGGATTTTGGTACTTACCAGATAAATCCTTTTCTTTGAATCCATAGGGGTCACTGGAGTACTCTTGGGATATGGACGGGGCATTAGCCGGGACAGGCACATTTAAATATTTAACAGAAAACAATCACCATAACATTCAAATAAGCCAGTGATAATGTGTTTTATAAGATAAACTGAACACACCACAAGACAGGTGAACCCACTGTGGGCGGGCGTCCAGTGACCCCTATGGACTCAAAGAAAAGGATTTATCTGGTAAGTACCAAAATCCTCTTTTCTTATCATCCACTAGTGGTCACTGGAGTACTCTTGGGAAGTAACAAAGTTTCCCCCTTGGGCAGGAGAGCTGGTTTGCACCTGTAACACTATACGGTCAAAGCTAGATGCTGATGCTGCAAAAGTATCAAACTTGTAAAAGCGCACAAACGTGTGCACTGATGACCATGTAGCTGCATGGCAAAGTTGTGTCATGGAAGCACCACGACCTGCTGACCGCCGTGCATAGGAATTTCACTGTGGAGCCTGATCCTAGGAGAGTAGGCAGGCACAGACCCCCACAGAACGGCGGCAGCAGGAGCTGACCACCATGCTCGTTACTTCTCTGGGACGCAGCTAAGAGAGGGAGGATGACTGCGGCTCACACCCACCCGGTACACTACCGCCGCGTATATGTGCAGTGATGTGGGGAGAGTGTGTGATCTGAGTGGAGCGGCGGCAGCGGGAGCTGACCACCGCGTATATGTGCAGTTATCTGGGGAGAGTGTGTGATCTCAGTGAACTGCCCAGTGTCAGTAATTATTATCATGCACACTCTGAACGGAGTGGAGGAAGTAGGAGCTGACCACCACGTTTATGTATCTCTGTACTTTCCACATACACACAAAACAGCGACAGCTGACCGCCATGTAGTTCCACAGCAGCTGGGGAGAGGGTGTTGGGCGCAGTGCCTGTAACCCCCCCAATAGTAAAAGTAAACACACAGAGCGGCGACAGCGTGAGCTGACCAATCGCTCCTTACTCATCGCACCTGCCGGGATTTGGATGCAATGATGGGGCTTCTCTGAAAGCTCCGTCCTGTTCCTGTAGCCAAGGCTGAGTCAGCAATTGCTGATGAAGGTCTATGTTGGGGCTCCTCTGCTGGGCGCCGACAAGCCTTATGCTGCTATCGCAGCAGCACACAGTCCCGGACCCACGCTTCGTAGTTAAGTCTGGAATCACCCAGAACTTGCCCTTCCCTGGTGAAGGCACTAAAAACACTGAGGCTTCTTGGAAGTATGGAGGGAGTGGCGGGTTACTAATTTAAATATTTAAATGTGCCTGTCCCTGCTAACGCCCCGTCCATATCCCAAGAGTACTCCAGTGACCCCTAATGAATGAAAAAGAAATAGTTTCCCCAACAAACGTATGTTATTCCATAAGCTAATATCCAGCTACCACAACAGAACAGTTTATGTGTTGGATATGGATGTACAAACATGGATGGGGTACATGAAGGAATAATAAACATAAGGCACAAATCCTAATATCCTTATGAATGATACAGAGATTGTACTCTAAATATCTGAAATATACAGCAATACTCTATACATTAAGAAAAAAAGCAATTAACATTAGACAATTTATTCAATATACAATGGTAATAGAGAGAATAAACATTTTTTAAAGAGGATTTTTTTGTACTCATTGTTAAATCCATGTTGTTTTCTAAAACCAACTGGAGTTCACTGCTATACAATGTGGTGTAGAGGGTGAAGAGGCAGCTGTTCTAGAAGCAGGCACAACCTTGAGACTGATTGTTGGCTTCCTTCTCTCCATTTACTTCCCACTATGTAGCTCTCTTTCACTCTAAACTTAACATGCCCACAG